>NC_090997.1:5190000-5815000 GCF_041146395.1 Eulemur rufifrons | reverse complement strand
GAGCACTGTCCTGGCCAGGACCTGTGCTGGTCCCAGTAACCTGGTGTGGTAGGTAGTTTAGCCCCACCTTGCAGATGAGGAAACTGAGGCTCAGAGAGCCCAGGTGATCTGTCTGAAGCCATAAAGGCAGGGGGTAGAATAGACAGGATTTAAACTCAAGTCCAACTCCAAAGCTAAGGTCCTGCTGCTGCAATGCCATACCCCTCTCAAGAAATTAGGCCATTTTGGCAGGGAGATGAGGATTGGTAGTAAGAAGGTCTTTTCCCACCTACCTTTCCTCAGTGACGTTAGAGAAAGATATTCATTCAACAAGCACTTGTTGAGCATCTACTATGTGTAGGCACTAAGCTGGGGACAGGGGCTTCATAGATGAATAGGATGCAATCCCTCCCCTTAGAGAGCGCCAACCATCGGGCAGAGGGACGGAAGGCGTGGCAAATCAGGGAGACACATGCTCCGCTGAGGAGATGAGCCCAACACATGGACGCTCTGAGGAGGGAAGGCTTCTCAGAGGAGGTGGCTGGAGTTGTAACTCAGGATGAGTAGGAGTTTGCCAGGTGGAAAGGGGGGAGGGGCACTCAAGGTAGAAGGCACAAAAGCAGATGGGGACACATTTTTTTAACGTCCCCCACCCCTTCCCCACTTGCCAGAAGGAGCTGCCCCACCCCCCGCCTCACCTGGGGCAAACAGACCATAGTTTTTCTGGCCCTGGGGGCACAGAAGGCTCCACCAGCCTCCAAGTCCATGAGGCAGCAGCCAGTGTAGCACTCAGCGTAGTGGGAGCACTTTTCCCCGGTTATCTGTGGGGACAGGCAGGATGTCTGCCAGGCTGGAGACAATCCCGGAGAAGCCATAAGATTGTCACCCCCAGGTCACACCCCACACCCCTCTCCAGCAGGGCTCAGGGGAGCAAGGAAGATGAGAAAACGGGGCTGGGGCCTCCCTCACCTCCATGGATCCCAAGAGTGTCCTGTGCTGGGGTGGGGGGAAGCAGATACTCTCAGATCACATTTTGGGGGGACAGAAAGGGAGGGAGGGAAAGAGGGGAAGAGAAGAAAGAGTCCTTGTGCCTAAGGTCACTGGGCAGTGGGAGGAGGAGGGAAGGACAAGGGGGAGAAACAGGAGCAGGTGGGGAGGATTTGGAAGTGAGCCCAGGGCTGAGACCATCGGAGGGGCGCTGGGTGGGGGGAGTCGGGAAGAGAGGGTGCTGGTCATAGACCAATTTCTCTCACCTCCAAGGCCCTCAGGGGAAGGTGACACGGCCTTTGAAGTCCCTTTGGGAACCCCCCAAGCTTCCAGCCTGGGCATAACTCCCCAGTTTGGGGGTGGTTCCGGTCCCCACCTCTCCCTCCAAAGCTACCCCACGCTTCGGCTCCACTGCCTGGGATGCCAGGCTGCCACTCCTGTCGCAAGGCAGAAGGTTCGCGCAGCGTTCTTTTGGCTCACCTTTTTATCCTGCACAAGCCCGCCCCAGCAGGGGAGCAGGACCCCCGCCAGGAGCAGGAAGGCAGTGGCCATGGGCCTGAGTGGCAGAGGGCAGGTGGGGATCCGGAGGGGCCGCAGGAGAAACCCCCTTTCCCTGCCAGATGACCCGCGCCGGCCGCCCTCGCGGAGGAGGGAGAGGAAGGCGGGACAGGACGTCTGGCGCCCACGCCACGGCGCTGGCGACCCCCACGACTCGGGGAGGGGGGAAGGAGGAAGGGCGCTCTGGCCTCCCACAGGCAGCATTCTAGACTGTAGAGGCTCTAGGGCCTCTTTATTTGTTACTTCCAAATAAAAGCTGTTTTTTTTTTCTTTAGAGACAGGGTCTCCCTCTGTCGCCCAGGCTGTGTCATCACAGCTCGCTCAATGCAGCCTCTAACTCCTGGGCTCAAGCAATTCTCCTGCCTCAGCCTCCCAAGTAGCTGAGAGTACAGGCACACTCCACCACCACCACTGGCCTCCAAATAAAAACTCTAACCTGTAAAATAAAAACTCTAACCTGTAAAATAAAAAACTCTGTTTTTAAAAACTATACAAAACTGGTCCGGAACAGTTGCTCAAGCCTATAACCCCAGCACTCACGAAGGCAGGAGGGCCGCTTGAGCCCAGGAGTGCAAGACCAGCCTGAGCAACATAGCAAGACCCCATCTCTACAAAAAACAGAAAAATTAGACCACACACCTGTAGTCCCAGCCACTGGGGCAGCTGAGGCAAGAGGATCACTTAAGCCCAGGAGTTCAGGTTGCTGTGAGCTGTAATTGTGCCCGCCTGGATGACTGAAACAGACCTTGTCTCTTAAAAAAAAAAAAAAAGAAAGAAAGAAAGAGAGAAAAAGAAAGCAAGCAAGCTGCACAAAACTTATATGCTGAAATAAAGATAACTTCCTTCCCGTTACTGATTCTTTCTCTGCCTTGCTGCACCAAATCTCCCAGTGAGTTTTTGGGTACCCGGGTCCCACCCTCTGGTGCTCCTCACACATCTCGGGGCCGCAGTGTCCTCATCTGTTAGCAGCAGCAGGTAGGACCAGATGGCCTCTCAGTCCTAAATCTCCTCCAGTCCTAGTGATTCTATGAACTGTCTAAGAATTTGTCTGGGAATTGTGTGACAGTCAAGATGTGGGGGCAGAACGTGGGGGCAGGAGAGAGGAAAGCTCAGAGGGAGGGGTTAAAGCAGGCCGCACAAGAGCCTGGGGGACCTGGGGACAAACTTCCTTAGGAATTCCCTCGCGGCCAAACTTCCAGCTCACCCTGCCTGCCAGCTTCTGCTTCTATTTTTTTACTTTTATTTTTAATATTATGGGTGCATACTAGTTGCATATATCGGTATGGTAATGTGATTATTTTGATGCAGGTATACGATGCGTAATAATTGAATCAGGGCGATTTGGGTATCCATCACCTCAAGCATTTATCATTTCTTTGTGTTAGGAACATTCCAATGCCACTCTTTTAGTTATTTTAAAGTATACTATAACTTATTGTTGGTGCTTCTTAAAATTTTGCTTAAGAAAAGATCTGAGGAGCCCCGTCTTCGTGGGGAACTTAGGTCTTTTCTCCAAAAATAACAGCCCCCCCGCTGTGCTCAGAGGGCTTTGGATCCATTATGTCATGAGCCCTGCCTGTCTTAACACTGGCTGTCCCAGAGTAATTAACACTAGCTGTCCCAACAGAACTTCGAAATTTCAGTGGCTTGGCACAATAGCGCTTCATTTACCACCCATGTAAAGTCTAATTAGGGGCAAGAGACCCTTCTTCCGCCTGGTGGCCGTGCTGTCTGGAGGCCTGGCCCCAGGGTTGCTGTGGAAGGGGAGGAGACAGATGGAGGGAGCACACAGACACCTACATGCCTGAGCCAGGTGGCACTTCCTTTCCAAACAGACCCTCAGCCAGAACGAGTCACATGAACCCAAACTTCTGCAAGGCAGACTGAACAATTCAAGGGCTTCTTAGAATATTTAATGTGTACTATTGCTTCTGCCGTGTAACTGTCATCTCTAGCTTACAGACAAGGAGCCTGAAAGCTCAAGGTAAGGTCCCTTGTCCACGTACCGTGACTAAATGGCAGAGTCAGATAAATCCCGGGCATTCGAGCTATGGAGTCCAAGCTCTCACCAGTGTTCTACACTGCTTTGGGCAGCCAGAAGTCTTTGTCCCCTACAGTGGGATTCCTGTCATTACTGTGTCCCCTGCCTCCGGCAGTCACGGTCTAAACTCTCTTCAGATATGTGTTCAGCCACCTTGGTTGGCCAGTTCCCGGCCGGTCAGAGCCACTTACGCTGGTGCAGTGTCCCTTGTGAACTGGAGAGGAACCCCGGGGTGAATACTTCCTTGTGTCATTTACCACTGTCCCTTGCCATCCCCTTGCCAGTATTGGGTACTTGGCGAGTATTGCTGACAGCCTAGGAAAAGGGCGAATTTGAGGGCACGAGGCCAGCAGCCGTGTGTCAGGGCTGGCAGCCCCTGGCAAGTCCACTGGAGGCCCGAGGGAGTAGTGGAGCCCCCGAAATTCTATGCAAAATATTGTGTGCATGGCTTCCCCCCACCCTTTAAGCCAGAGAGGCGCAGTTTTCCTTAGAAATGGCTGGTGCAGAACCTTTATTTTAAGGCAAGGAAACGGCAGCCCAGAGAGAGAAGGGACTTCGCCAGGTGACTCAGCTGTGAGTAGGAGAGCCAGGCCCGGACCCCAGGCTCCTAAGTCCTGTGCTCGTTCTCCTGTACCAATGGCCTGTCTCCAAAATCCAGCCATGCCCTGCTCACAGGCACAGGTCCAGGACGCCTCTGCAGCGTGCAGCGTGGGAGCCAGCTCACCAGGATGTCCAGGGCGGGGGCTGGGGGGTTACTGAACCACCCGACCTGTGAGCCTGGCCCCAGCTCTGCCCCTTGGCCAGACCCCAAAACTGGCCACCTCAGACGTCAAGGAGGAGAACAAGGGTCAGTTGAGGGCAGAGGAGCACCTCGCGGGTGGACGTCTGACCCCCACTCTCTGTCCCTTCCCCTCCCCTCCCCGACATTCTCTGGTGTCTTCCTCACTCCGGCATCTTCCTGGTACCCCAGGTGGTGGTTTCCATGGCAGTGTTCTCACTGGTCTGCAGCAAAATGAAAAAAATAAGGGTAATGCAGTAGTGTTTGTGTTAAAGGTAAGTATATTTAGTTTAAGAGCAATTCTTTCTTCTGAAATTACATCCTTCCTCCTTTTTTGGTGTTAAAATGCACTTTTAGGAAATAATGGCAATGATACTATAGCTCTGTTTCATTTTCTATGTTGTGATTTGGCCAAATATACAAATTCTGTCAGTCCCCTAATTTTTTGGAAGTTTTATCCATCTGTGAAATCCAAAATAAAATTCTGGAGGCAAATGACCTAGTGGAAATTGCCCATGACTCAGTTCATTCCTGAAGGATCTCTCAGAGGCCCCTGGGAAGCGTGATGGACAAGTCAGTGCCCCGAGAGTTTGAAATGCCGGGACAAATCGGCAAAGGCTTCCTAAGAGGAGCCATGGGAGGAAACGCGGGGAGGTGCAGAGGTGGAGGCACCGAGCTCCCACGCAGGGCGCCCAGGACGTCCTGGGGCCGAGCAGGAGGGCCACGCTCTTTTGCTGAGCCTCGAGGGGGCCTGGGCTTGGGGCAAGCAGAGGCTCAGGGCTTCCAAGCAGGGGTGCCGAGTGAGAGTGAGCAGAGTGTGCGGATGGGACAGCGAGGAGAGGGTGTCTACATGTGGAGGGACGCAGACTCCGGGCAGTCAGTGCTCCAGGGAACTTGGGGCACCGTGAGAGTAACCCCAGTGGAGGTGGCTCCTCAGTGGAAAACTGGGCTGGTGGTGGCAGTGCTGGAGTCAGGGCAGGGGGACCCTAGCCTGTGAGCCAGGCGTAGGGGGGAGGGTGAGTTGCCTGCTCCGTCTGTGAGCTGAGCGGCCCAGCACGCCCTGAGGGAGATCAACTCACCCACGGGCACACTGAACCAGGGCTCAGAACACACAGTTCTCATTTTATTTCTTCCCGGGACAGGCTGGCCCTGGCGAGGGGCTACAGCTCAGCTTGGCAGGGAGACAGGCCTGGAAGGAGAGGAGGGCCCCGGGGAGCCTCTTCCCAGGCCTGGCTGTGCCCTTAGGCCCTGGGTCCTGGAGGACAGAAGCGGGCAGTTATACCTGGCGACCGGGTGTGCGGCCCCCTTGCCTTCCACCCATGGAGGGGATGGAGCTTCTCAAGCAGGTTAGCCTAGGGCAAGGCCTTCCTCAGAGCGGCTGAGCAGGGCTCCCTCAACCTCTGTGTTCAGGTGGAATGTTGGTGCCGCAGACATGTCCCCAGGGAGGACACGGCAGGAGGATGCCCTGACCCGGCGTTCTGCCCGCACTGCCTGCGTGCAGGGCGGATGCGTAGACTCACTGGCTCCAGGTGACCCGAGGCTCTTCCTTCTCCTGCTCCTTGAGTCTGAGCCACGTTAGTACCGGTCGCTCTGGCAGTGAGGGCCCCTTGGTCCCCTCAGGGAGCCGTGGGGTAATCTCAACTCCTTTAGCTGCCAGTGAAAGAAACGCAAGCCCAACTGAGTTATTTAAAAAATAAAAGCCAAAAGGAGCGGTGTTGGGTCAGTAGCTACGAAAGGCTGGCCCCGGGAGTCCGAAGACGCTCGCGTTGACACTAGGTGTCTGTCTCTGCAGCTCTGGCCTTTGTGGCAGCCTCATTTCCTCTCTGGGACGGAGACTGCCTCCCTGTGGACAGTGAGGGGAAGGGAGGCTAAGCTGTACAAAGCTCCTCGCACCTCCCTTCAGAGCCCATATAGAAAACCCTAGAAGACCGGGGAACCAGGGACTTTTATTGGCAGAACCTCATGGAGCCTGAACAGGGCAGGTTCCCAAAGCCAGGGAGATGGGAAGTGGATGCCAAATAGAATTACAGGTGTCTGTGACATCCCAACTTGCCACACTGAAGATTGTTCTGCTTTAAGACCATACCTGGGCCCCGGCGCGATGGCTCACGCCTGTAATCCTAGCACTCTGAGAGGCCAAGGTGGGCGAATTGTTTGAGCTCAGGAGTTTGAGACCAGCCTGAGCAAGAGCAAGACCCGTCTCTACTAAAAATAAAAAGAAATTAGCTGAACAACTAAAAATATATAGAAGAAATTAACCGGGCATGGTGGCGCATGCCTGTAGTCCCAGCTACTTGGGAGGCTGAGGCAGGAGGATCACTTGAGTCCGGAGTTTGAGGTTGCTGTGAGCTAGGCTGACGCCACGGCACCCTAACCAGGGTGACAGAGCGGCACTCTGCCTCAAAAAAAAAAAAAAAAAAAAAGAACAAAAAAAAAAACCACACCTGGATTCAGGAATGACTCCTTGAGGGCAGGAAGGAGCCATGGGCACGAGCCTTTAGCCAGGGCGACACCAAAGAAAGGGCACTGGAAACTTGTGCTCACCACCCCCCAACCCCAAGAAGCCTTAAGCTACATTTTACAGACCAGTGCATTTCAATCACTTTTGTACTACAAAACACAGTAAAAGATACATTTTATATAGGTGTCATAAAACTAGTATTTGTTATTGTCATCTGTTTCAGTTAGTTGGTATCCATGTCGTGCTGGTTGCTGGATATTTTGATTATTATCACTGCAAACATGTGTGTGTACATATACACAATGTGCTGATGTGTGTATGGAACTAAAGTTTCACAAAGCAATGCTTATATTTACTACATGTGATCTTCTCTGAGATTTTCTATTCTATTTCATCTTTTATTAAATAAAAATGCTGGTTAGTGAGAAAGGGAGAAAAAAAAAATGCTTCTGGGCCCAGTGGCTCACAAGCCAAGACAGAAGGATCACTTGAGCCCAGGAGTTCGAGACCAGCCTGAGCAAGAGCGAGACCTTATCTCTACAAAAAAATAGAAAAATTATCTGGGCATGGTAGCGTGCACCTGTAGTCCCAGCTACTCGGGAGGCTGAGGCAGGAGGATTGCTTGAGCCCAGGAGTTTGAGGTTGCAGTGAGCTGTGATCACACCACTGCACCCCAGTTTGGGTGAGAGAACAAGACCCTGTCTCAAAGGAAAAAAAAAAAGCTCAACAAGCCCAGCCACAGCAGCCCCCACTGGAACAAAATAAATGTGTGGAGGTGGCACAGGTTACCTGGATGGGGTAAAGTTAGGTTTCTACTTCCTGTTTGAAAACTTTTCAATTTTTACAGCTATGAGTGTCAACTTATGCTTTTTACTTCTATGCTTCTCTTTCATATATATCTAATATGTTGATTTTTCACAAATCAAATTTCCAGTGGTCAAGGGTCAAGGGTTCCAATTCTCTCTGGAAATTGGAACCTTGCCCCTCACCAATTACACTGCACTTTTGCACCCACCTTGGTTCACTCTCTGGCAGGTAAGCTTCCACTTACTGAATCCTTTGTCACTCTCTTCTAGCAACAATCAAGAGAGAATGATCATCCACTCTGTGGCATCAGCTTTTGCTGAATAAAGTGTGCCCAGGTACCAGGAAGTACCAATGCACTTCTCTGTCCTCTCTCAGTCGCTGGTAACTGGAACTTGCTCATCCCTTCCCAGACTTCCACAGTAATTGTAGTCCTCCTCCCTAAAATCCGTAACTTCACAAACAAAATAATTGCCATTTGGGGAAACCAAGGCAAGAGATGGCTCCGGGAAAGACCGGCAGATACGTGAACTCACCTCCCCTTTCCAAGTTCTCTGATGGACCAAACTCACTCCCTTCCCTGGTACCTCTGCTCTCTGCTCACCTGCCAGTTCCTCTTAGAGCGGGTGCAATGAGAGCACTCAAACCTCAGTAAAAATCTGTCAAATAAATAAATTATAAAACAAATAAATCACTAATCATGGAATCTCATTTACTAAGGCAGGGCTGTAGGATATACAAATAGGTTTGGCTGTGATCACTGCACACCAGTTTGGGCGACAGAATAAATGGCTTAATATAAGATAGAAGTTTATTTCTCCTTCATGTAACATTCTAACATTCTGAACACACACAGTCCAGGGAGGATATGGCAGCTCCATAGCCTCGGCAGTCCAGGCTTCTTTAATTTTGTTGCCCTGGCATCTACAGGTGTTGCCATCTTCAACGTGGTCCAAGATTGCTTACCAACCTGCTCATATTTCAGACAGTGAAATGGAGGACCTGGACGAAGGGGCAGCCTTTAAGGACGTTTCCATTCCACTGACTAGTCATAGTCACATGGCCACACCTAGCTGCAAGGAAAGCTGGGCAATGTGGTGTGTATTCCAGGTGGCCATGTGCCCAGATAAAAATCAGGCTTGGGCCAGACTCTAGCAGTCTATGCCATGTTTTGGGTAGGAGGCAAATAAATACAATATGCAGGGTGAGGTGTGGTATCCTTCCTTTATTTTATTTTATTTTTTAAATTGACACATAATAATTGTACATATTTGGGGGTACATAGTGATGTTTCAATACTTACAATGTATAGTGATCAGAACAGGGTAATTAGCATATCGATCATCTCAAAAATTTGTGTTGGGAACATTTAATATCCTCCTTCCAGCTATTTGAAACTATATATTGTTAACTATAGTCATCCTACAATGATATAGAACACTAGAATTTATTCCTCCTATTTAGCTATAATTTTGTATCCTTTAACAAATCTCTCCCTATCCCCGCTTTACCCTACCATTCCCAGCCTCTCGAGTCCTCTGTTCTACTTTCTACTTCTATGAGATCAACTTTTTTTAGCTTCCACATGTGACTGAGAACATGTGGTGTTTAACTTCCTGTTCCTGGCTTATTTCACTTAGCATAATGTTCTCCACTTCCATCCATGTTTGTTTCCAGAAATGACAGGATTTCATTCTTTTTATGGCTGCATAGTATTCCATGGTGTATATATACCACACTTTCTTTATCCACTCATCTGTTGTTGGCTATCTAGGCTGGTTCTACGTCTTGACTATTGCGACTAGTGCTGCAATAAACATGGGGGCGCAGAGGTCTCTTTGATATACTCATTTCCTTTCCTTTGGATAAATGCCCAGTAGTGGGATTGCTGGATCATATGACAGTTCTATTTGTAGTATTGTGAGGAACCTCTATACTGCTCTCCATAGTGGCTGTGCTACTTTATGCTCCTGCCAACAGTTTCTAAGAGCTCTCTTTTCTCTGCATCCTCACCAGCATTTATTTTTTCCCTTTTTGATCATAGCCATCCTAACTGGGGTGAGATGACACCTCACTGTGGTTTTGTTTTTTTTGTTTTTTTTTTTTTTTTTTTTTTTTTTTTTTTGAGACAGAGTCTCACTCTGTTGCCCAGGCTAGAGTGAGTGCCGTGGCGTCAGCCTAGCTCACAGCAACCTCAAACTCCTGAGCTCAAGCGATCCTCCTGCCTCAGCCTCCCGAGGAGCTGGGACTACAGGCATGTGCCACCATGCCCGGCTAATTTTTTTGATATATATTTTTAGCTGTCCATATAATTTCTTTCTATTTTTAGTAGAGATGGGGTCTCGCTCTTGCTCAGGCTGGTCTCGAACTCCTGAGCTCAAACGAGCCGCCCACCTCGGCCTCCCAGAGTGCTAGGATTACAGGCGTGAGCCACCGCGCCCGGCCTCTCACTGTGGTTTTGATTCGCATTTCCCTGATGATTAGAGATGTTGAGCATTTTTTCATATATTTTTGGCCATTTGTATGTCTTCTTTTGAGAAATGTCTGTTCAGATCATTTGTACATTTTTAAATAGAATTCTTCTTCTTCTTCTCCTCCTCCTTTCATCTTTTTTCTTCTTGTTCTTCTTTTAGAGATGGGGTCTTGTTATGTTGCCCAGGCTGGATTTGAACTCCTGGGCTCAAGCGATCCTCCTGCCTGAGCCTCCTGAGTAGCTGGGACTACATAGGCCTGTGCCACCACACCTGGCTTGCATTGCTTGTTTTTTTGTTGTGGAGATATTTGAGTTCCTTGTATATTCTGGATATTAATCCCTGTCAGATGAATAGTCTGCAAATATTTTCTCCCATTCTGTAGATTGTCTTTTCACTCTGTTGGTTGTTTCCTTTGCTGTGCAGAAGCTTTTTAGTTTGATGTAATGCCATTTGTTTATTTTTGCTTTTGTTGCCTGCACTTTTGAGGTCTTATTCATAAAATCTTTTCCCAGACCAATGTCCTGAAGCATTTCTCCTATTTTCTTCTAGTAGTTTTATAGTTTTGGGTCTTACATTTATGTCTTTGGTCCATTTGGGGGTTTTCTTGTGTTTGTTTGTTTTTTAGAGACAAGGTCTAGCTCTGTCATCCAGGCTGGGCTGCAGTGGCATGATCATAGCTCACTGCAGCCTTGAACTCCTGTGTTCAAGTGATCTGCCACCTCAGCCTCCCAGGTAGCTAGAACTACCGGCATGCACCACCATGCCCAGCTACTTTTTATAAATTGTTTTGCAGAAATGAGTTCTCACTATGTTGCCCAGGCTGGTCTTGAACTCCTGGCCTCAAGCAATTACAGGTGTGAGCCCCCATGCCCAGCCTTGATTCATTGTGAGTTGATTTTTGTATAGGGTAAGAGGTGGGGGTCTAATTTCATTATTCTTCGTATGGATATCTAGTTTTACCAGCACTGTCCTTTCCCCAATGGATGTTCTTGGCACCTTTGTCAAAAATCAGTTGGCTGGATATATGTGGATTAATTTCTGGGTTCTGTATTCTGTTCCATTGGTCTATGTGTCTGCTTTTATGCCAGTACTATGCTGTTTTGGTTACTACGGCTTTGTATATATTTTGAAGTCTGGTAGTGTGATGCCACCAGCTTTGTTCTTTTCGCTCAGAATTGCTTTGGCTATTTGGGGTCTTCTGTGGTTCTATACAAATTTCATGACTTTTTTTTTTTTTTTTTGAGACAGAGTCTCACTCTGTTGCCCAGGCTAGAGTGAGTGCCGTGGCGTCAGCCTAGCTCACAGCAACCTCAAACTCCTGAGCTCAAGCGATCCTTCTGTCTCAGCCTCCCGAGTAGCTGGGACTACAGGCATGCGCCACCATGCCCGGCTAATTTTTTCTATATATATTTTTAGCTATCCATATAATTTCTTTCTATTTTTAGTAGAGGTGGGGTCTCGCTCTTGCTCAGGCTGGTCTCGAACTCCTGAGCTCAAACGATCCGCCCACCTCGGCCTCCCAGAGTGCTAGGATTACAGGCGTGAGCCACCACGCCAGGCCCAAATTTCATGACTTTTTCTATTTCTGTGAAAAATATCATTTTTGATAAGAATTGCATTGTATCGGTGGATCACTTTGAGTAGTATGGGGTGTGTTTTCTAATTTCACAAGTTACATTCCCATCTGTGCCCAAGAGTCTCTAAGCAATCTCCATTCCATGGCCTCTCTGTCTCCTGGACTCACATTTCACTCCAACATCCCCTAAAATACAAGCATCCAGGGTGATATGAGAATGGAGAGGACCTATAGTAAGAATTCATTTCCCTCTGTCATCCTACATCACCCGACCGGCAGGGCTGGGCCAGACACAGTTGCCCACATTTACAGCTCTTATAAACACCAAAAACGTGCCAGCCGTGTGCCCACAAGATGTCACCAATGCTCAGTAGTCAACTTCGATAGTTTCCAGCCTTAGCAGGCAGGATACATTACACAGCGCCTCCTCTCCACTGTCCAGTGATGTGACCAGGGGCACCTTCGGCCTTGGGGAATTTTCCCTGAGGTTCCACCCAGGGTCAAGTCTGTGGAATCAGCTCACTGCCTTGGAAGCAGCTGAGATTCTCGCACTTGTCCGGTGGCTCGGTAGAACACCAGGAAACAGCACGAGGTTTAATCCCACTTCGAGAACTCGGCTCTCTCTCTCTGCCTTCCTTCCCTCTTCTCACTCTATTCTGTGTAACAAGGTTGCTGCATCTCAAACAATAATACATGACTATTTGGAATGGAATCACATTTGTATGTTTTTCTATGACTTTTTGCTCCCTGCTCGTTCGTTCTGCCCTCGGTTACTCATCAGAAGATACGCCGCAGCAAGTGCCGGCTGCTTAGGGGAAACGTGGGGAAAATGATCTATTCACTTAACTTGTTCCCCCCAATTAAGGAAAGACAAGTGTCACTTAGTTTTGACCGTAGGACTCCTTGGCCAGCCCACGGAAAAGAGGCACTCTAAGGTGTCAGTGGCTGAGAAGCTCAGGAGCAAGGAGAGGCTTTCAAGGAAAGGCAGTGGAGAGGAGGGGACCTCCTGGCCGGGGCTTTGGCTCATCCTTCGGCTCAGTGGCAGCAGGTGCTGTTGAGGGGAAGCCCGCTCTCCACGTCTTTCTTGTTTCTCTCAAAGGAATCCTTGTCCTGTGCCAGGACACGTGGATGGCCATAGCTACTTTTGGGCAGGGGTCACAGGCATTAAAGGTCCCACATTTGAATGTAGCACTGGCTATTTTTCTTTTCATCCTTGAGTGGAAGAAGAGAAATGACCCAGTGCGTGGATCCTTGGAATAGTCACCTGTTGCATTAATTACCTCCAGTTGCATAGCAAATTACCCCCAAACTTAGCAGCTTAACAAATCACTTATCATCTCACACTTTCTGTGTGTTGGGAGTCCAGTCACGGCTGAGCTGGGACCCCTGGCTCTGGGTTTCTCACAAGGCTGCAGTCAAGGCTGGGTTTCTCACAAGACTGGGGACCAGGGCGCGGTGGCTCACGCCTGTCATCCTAGCACTCTGGGAGGTCCAGGCAGGAGGATCACTTGAGCCCAGGAGTTTGAGGTTGCAGTGAGCTATGATGACACCATGGCACTCCAGCCTGGGTGACAGAGCTAGACCCTGTCTCCAAAAAGAAAAAAAAAGGGTTTGGCTGGGGCTGTGGTCATCTTCAGGGTCATCTTTGGGCTCCACCGGGGAAGGATCTGCCTCTAAGCTTATTCACGTGGTCACTGGCAGGTCTCAGGTTCCTGCAGGCTGTTGGACTGTCAATCTTGGTTCCGCACAGGCTGTTGGCCTGAGACCTTCTGGGTTCCACACCCTGCCGTCCTCTCCACAGGGAAGCGGACAGCATGGCAGCTGCCTTCATCGGCATGAGCAGATGAAGGGGCCAGAGAGAACGGGAGAAAGATGGAAGTCACAGTCTTTTGTAATTTAGTCTCCAAAGTAACATTCTCTCACTTTGCCATATCCTATTGGTTGGAAGCAAGTCACTAGGCCTAGCTCACATTCAAAGGAAGCAAGTTAAATAGGGCATGTTTAGGAAGTGGGGACCACTGGCATAATTTCAGAAGGCTGCCTGCCACATCTGCCATCTATTATTATTGGAGATGTGTAAAAGCTGTACTTGCTGATGATAAAAGGGTTCTTGTTTCATAAAAATTAAATCAATCTCTTTCCTCCCTCTCTCTCTGCTTTTTCACTCATAAGAGCAACTCTAGATTTCTTATTGCTTTGGGCTCAGAAGGCAGTTGGTAGTAGCGTGTGAGTTTAGAGAGGGGAAAAGGCCCTGCTTTAAGTTTTAAGGCAAACCAGAGACCCCCAGCCCAGGCTGTTTGAGTACTCCGTGCTGGGCTCCTAGTGGACACCGTGCAGGGGGCTCGGAGTTCCCTTTGTCTCTGTCTCCCATTTATGTCCTTCAAGCAATCAGTTACAATGTAACTGGCATTCTGCCTGGCCAATGCCATGTACCAGCTCCCTACCCCCATCATCGTCCCATCGGAGGGAAACACTGATTGGTTTCCCTGTTGGTAAAGTCCAGGCAGTCGCCCATTCTGGAGAGCTTTTCTCTCTCCTCTCTGGAGAACCAATTCAAGCCCCTCTTCTCTGAAGCTTTCTCCGAATCAACTGAAAGGATGTTTCCTTGGAAATATAATTTCCTCAAGGTAAAATAAGTATGTAGGTAAGAAAACCAGCTAACCAGCTGCAAGGAAGACAGACGGAGGGATTGGGGTGACAACTATTGGTTAAAAACTTTCTCTTCTCCGTGGCTTTGCTTGGAGGTTGAGAAAAAGTTCCCTATGGTAATAGGGAGTCCCTGAAGGTTTCTGAGGATGGTGCAATGTGGGATTCTAAGGTTCACCTGGAATGTGTAGGGCTGGAGAGGATGGAGACCAGACATAGGAAAAGTCCTGATGTGGGGGACAGGTGCTGGCAGTGGAAATGGGAGGACTGGGCGGATTAGTGGGGAGGAGAATCGGAACGTGATGCCCAATCCCTTGCCGGTGATGTGGGCACACAGGGAGCTGGCTGAGGGGTGGGTAGGGTGCTGTTGGCATTTGACAAGTTCCACTGGGGTGGCTGCAGTGTATCCAAGTAACAGGAAGGAGAAGCCTCAGTCCTGAACCCAAGAGAGAGACAAAGAATGTTGATCCAGATCCAGTAGTGACTGTCCACTCAGGGTGACAAGTCCGACTTTGGGTGACAGCTATGAGGTTGGTCCCCCTGTAGAAACCAGCTCTCTCTGATCAGCCCATCCTCACCAGCGGCCACGGTCCTCACCCCACACAAGTGATGTGACCCTGGGTCAGGGATTAAGTGGGGACAGATTTCCTTAGGTAGTTCAGTCCTAAACGGGCCTGTAAAAGCCGGAAGCATCAAGATCTTTCTCAACTACCACACGTTGGGCTTAGAATCCATGGCCCACTCTCACGAGGCTCAGGCCAAAGAATATGAAAGAACAAAAGCCCAATACTAGGAGGTTATAATCCTATTTCTGCCCCAGACCGGTCCTGTGACCTTGAGCAAGTCATTTTTCTTCTCTGGGTTTGTTTTCCTTCCAATAAAACGCCAGGGTTGGTCCTGGATGAGATTGTGGCTTTCAAACCCTGCTCTGAAGAATGCTGGGGTCCCCCGGCGGGACCGTGTTCTGCTTCCTAGACGGAGCAGCGGCAGACTGTGAGTAGCTCCACTATTGGGCTTTTCTCCCATAACATTTTCTTAAACCATTAACAGCCACTACTGTGTGTTTGCCGGCAAGGACTCACAGATAAAACAACGAATGAATAAGTGGGAAATGCAAATGAATGGGAACATCAGAAAACGGGTGACCATATTTGGTTTGACGGTCTTCTTGTTCTGAGATACTTCATGATTATGGCTTTATGTGACTCATGCAATCGCTCTGGTCTCCAAAGCTAAGTTCCAGTGGCATTTCAGGGTGCTTCATAACGGACTCGAGGACTCCCCAGTGCCTGTAACCTGAAGAGACTGGAGAAATACTGGACTCAACACTCTCCAAGGACCTCTCCGGTGCTATCTTTCATTTTCTCAGTGAAGGATTCACAGCCCACCTGTGGGAACGCGTGCGGAGCACCCTGCCTTCGGTTCACAAACTCATGCAATCTCCACGTAACTCTCCCAACAGCCTCACGAGATAGGTCCTTTCATTACATTCCTTTTACAGATGAAGGAACTAAGGCTCAAATAGGCTCCCCCGAGGTCACAGCTAGTAAGTGACAGAGCTGGGATTTGAACCGAGCAGTCTGATTCCAGAGCTCCCACTCTTACCCAGTACACCTGCATGTCTCGGTCATTGATGCCGTCACCAAATATTTTCAGTTCTTCCTTGGGCACATGGTAACACCGATCTTCCCTACCCATTCTGGCCAATGAAATGTGAGCAAAAGTGGTGTCATTTTTGGTGGAAATTTTAAGAGCCAGTTATCACTGCCACATTCTTTTTCCTTCTCTAATAGTTGTAGAAACACAGTGAAGGAGCCTCCCTGGGCCTGCGTCCCTGAGTGAGGATGACACAGAGCCTGCCCGTCCACCCCACAGCTGACCTGCAACGGGCATGCAGTGTGAATAAGAAATAACCTTTGCCGTTTTTAAGCCATGGAGACGTGGGGGTTGTGACTGTGGCACACCCCAGCCTGCGCTGACCAGTCCAAGGCGAAGTGTCTCCCGTTGATTACGTTTGGCTTCAGCGCCCAAGCTGCCTTCTCCCAATCCCCTGAAAGCTTTGGCTCCTCATTCAGGTTTGAAAAGCAGCAAGAGACGAGGGGAGTCAGTCCTCCGAATACGGAAGTGGGAATGTGTTTTGGGGGATAGGCCCGTGCTCTGGGGCTGAGGTTACGCTGAATGAAATCTCCACCCAGCCCTGGAAGACCACGGACAGACACGCAAGCTTTAAGAAGCTTCAAGCTTCTGTCCATACTCATTTATTGGCTCTCCATAATTTTATTCCCCGCTTTTAAAGTAGGAATGACTGGGCTGGCAGGAGGGCCGGACTCCCAAGTCCGGGGGGCACTGCAGGCTGACTATGACCTTGCAGGCCTGGATCTGAACATCCTCCTCGGGGTGGATGACCAGAGCAAGCAGTCGGTCTGCCAGGCGTGACTCGTCCCCGAAGAGGGCTTCGTGCAGAGACTGCTCGTTGTAATGCCATTTCACGGCGCGGTAGTGGGATGCATTCCGGCCCTCACTCAGCCGCTCAGCAAACACCAGTACCTCAAACAGCAGACTCCCTGGCTGGGTGGACTGGAACAGATTCAGGAAGTTGGGGTGCACCTGTGATGGGAATGGTGAGAGAGGCAAGTTCTAAAATTCCTATTCTTCCATCCTCCTAGTGCCTCAACTGCCCAATATACTCAAGTTTCAGACTCAACTGTACAGGAATTTTTTAGTTTTCCTTTCATTATCACCCCTGGGCTTAAGCAATCCTCCCACCTCCACCTCCCCAGTAGCTAGAACTACAGGTATGTGCCATTGCACCCAGCTAATATTTATTTAATTTTTTTTAGAGATGGGGTCTCACTATGTTGTCCAGGCTGGTCTTGAACTCCTGGCCTCAATCAATCCTCCCACCTGAGCCTCCCGAGCAAGTAGCTGAGATTATAGGCATGAGCCACTGTGCCCAGCAAGGGGATGGTTTTCAATGCATTTAGTGCAGAGGCAGGAAGAAGAATAAGACAATTCATCAAGGCTAATTCTGGATGAAGAAGCCATGATTCTTCCCTCCCCAATACCTGAGGTGGCATCCGTCAGCCCCTCTTCAGTGTCTTTCTCACCTGGCAGTTGAGAATATCATAGAGGAGGTCGTTCTTCTGTGCCAGGTAGCTCAGCAACCGTATGGCTTGCACCTGCATAGAGGAAAGAGTGAAGCATGGGGAGGAAGGTGAGTCTGGGCCCAAGCAGGGAAGACAAACTTCTGCTCCTCCTGCTTGGTGCTGTGCTGGGGCTGGTCAGGAAGGCAGGGCCGTGGCCGCGGTCCTCAGGCACCTGTGCCAGGATGTGGTCTGACTGCAGGATCTCCATCAGGGCGGGCATCACCCGTCGCAACTGCGGATGCACATAGTCAGGCAGGGGGAGGTTGTTGAGCAGTCTGAGGCCCGCAACGTGCAGCTCCGTGTCCCAGATGGTGGAGATCAGTTCCAGGACCTTGATGGTGTGTTCCTGGGGTGAGGGGGAAAGAAGGGTCTGCTTTTATGCAGTGATCCCCACCACTACCCTAGCCTCTGACTTCACGCCTCACTACCCCACCCGTGACCCCTGGGCCAAACCAACAGACGGTTCCCCAGACTTGAGCTCTCAACATCATCTGACCTAGCTGACCACTCCCACCCCCTTGGACGTCTGTCTTCATTCGGCTTCTCTTTCACAGGCTTCTGCCTAGTTCTTCTGCCCAACCTGCTCTTCCCTGCCTACAGCACTCCTGCAGGGATATCCTCAGACCCACAGCATTAAATACCATCCACATGGTGATGCCTTTCAAGTTCATGCCTCCAGCCCAAGCCTCTCCTTGAACTCCAGACTCATATATTCAGCTGCCAACTGCACTTTTCTCCCTGAAGGTCTGATAGACCTCTCACAGTCACCACGCTCTCCCCAACCCACACCTGCTTCTTCCACAGCCTTCCCCGTCTCAGCGATTGGTTATGCATTTCCTCCAGTTGCTCAGGCCAAAACTCTGTGAATTCTTGACTCCTTTCTTTCTCTCACCACCCCCTTTTCCAATCCTTCAGAAAATCCTGTCGGCACTCCCTTCAACGTCTAGCCGCTTGATCAAAAATCAAGCCACTCCTCACCACCCCCACTGCTACCACCCTCTTCTGAGCCACATCCTCTCTCCCCTGGATTTCAGCATAGCTTCCGGTCTCCCTGCTGCCATCCTCGCCCCCCTGCGTCTATTTTCACAACAGCAGACATGTCAGACACATCACTCATCCGCTTGCACGGGCCCCCATTTCATTCAGGGTAAAAGTGAAAGTCCTTACGGTGGCATGTTGTCCCCCATGATCTACACCTCCCTCCCCACTGCTTCTTTGATCTCATCTCCTGTTCTCTCCTTTGCTCCTGTGGTTTCCACAACGGCCTCCTCAGCTATTCCTTGAACATGCCAGGTACACACCTGTCTCAGGGTGTTCGCACAGGCTGTTCCCTCTGCTCAGAACACCCTTCCCCCAAGACTCACAACTTCCCGCTTATCTCCTGCAAGGCTTCGCTTAAACGTCACCTTTTCAAGGAGGCTTTCCCCAACCACCCCCATTCCAGCCTTCCTTATACCCCATCTTTATTTTATATTCCTGCATAGCATTGTCACATGTAACACACTTTCCATCTGTAAACTTTTTATTTTGAAATAATTATTAACATAAATTCACAGAAAGTTGCGAAAATAACACAGAGAGGTCCAGTGCGCCCTTCACCCAGTTTCCCTCGATGGCTACATCTTACATAATCATAGCACAATACTGAAACTAGGAAACTGGTATTGGTACGTGTGCCTGGTTCTACGTCCTTTTAATCACATGCACAGATGTGTGTAACCGCCACTATGATCAACAGATTATTCCCGCAGAACGGTCCCACCTCCACAGAGATCCCCCCTGTGGGACGCCTTTAGAGTCGCTCCCTCCTACTCCCCCCGCCCGAACCCCTGGCAGCCACTAATCTGTTTTCCATCTCCCTGAGTTGTTTCATTTTGAGAACATTATATAAAAGGAATAAAACTTTATGTGAACTTCTGAGATTGGCTTTTTTCACTTAGCATAATGCCCTTGGGATCTACCCAAGTTGTTTGGTATCACCGAGTCGTTCTCTGTGCCACGGGGCACCACTGTGTGCCGGCCCATTCACCTGCTGAGAGACACTTTGGCTGTTTCCAGTTTTTGGCTATTCCAAATAAGGCCGCTATGAACAACTATGTTCAGGTTTTTATGCAGGTGTAAGTTTTAATTTTTCTAGGATAAATGTCTAGGAGTGCAATCGCTGGCGGGTAAATGAATATTTAGTTTTGAAAGAAACCGCCAAACTATTTTCCAGAGTGGCTGCTGTACCATTTTACATTCCCACTGGCAATGTATGAAAGAATTCAATTTCTTTGAATCTTTGCCAGCATTTGGTATTGTCACTAATTTTGGTTTTAGATCTTCCAATAGCTGGATAGTAATATCTTATTGTGGTCTCAATTTGCATTTCCCTAACAGCTAGTGATATTAAATCTATTTTCATGTGCTTATTTGCAATCCATATATCTTCTTCAGTGAAATATCTCTTCATGTCTTTTGCTCATTTCCTAATTGGATTGCATGTTTTCTTTAATGTTGAATTTGGAGAGCACTTTACATAATACAGACAAGTCCTTTATCAGACACGTGGTTTGCAAATATTTTCTCCCAGTCTGCAGTTTGTCTTTTCATCCTCTTAACAGGGTCTTTCAGGGAGCAAATGTTTTCAATTTTAATGAAGTCCAATTTATTTTTTTTTTCTTTTATAGATCATGCTTTTGGTGCCACGAGCTATTTACCAAGCCCAAGGACCCAAAAGATTTTCTTATTCAAAACTGCTGCCCCCCACTCAGCCTTCCTTAGCCTCCCTCTTTATTTTTCTCTGTAGCACTTACATGAAACACACTGTATGTTTTACTTATTTGTATATTGCATGCCTCACCCTGTTAGAATATACATCCTACAAGGACAGGCGTCTTTCCTGTTGTTTACTGCTTTCTCTCTAGTGCCTAGAACAGTGTGCTGGCACAAGGTAAGTGTTCAATGTACATTTGTTGAACGAATGAAGGGATCCTGGGTTCTGAGATGGAATCTGCTTGGACCTACAGGTATTGCCAAAGACAGGGAACCTCACAAGCTGTACCTTTGTGAGCTATGGAAAAAATAGCAAGAATCCGGGGTTGGAAGTAAGTGTCCCATTAGTACTCTGCTCTTCCCTGCCCCCATCCCTGTCTGCTGAGACCTGAAGGACAGTTTGGAGTTAGTAGGTCTGGGGCAGGGTTTCAGGAGCAGGGAGCCGCAGGTGCCAGGGCCAGGGTGTGGGAGAGCATAAAGCACACAGTGTAAGTGGCCGGGGTTAGGGCAGGGAAGCGTAGCCCACCACCAGCCATGCACTTCATGCTGACAGCCTCGGGGGCAGAAAGACAGCGGGGAGATGGGGAGTGTGGTGTGGCTTAGGGAATGGCGTGAGCTCCACTTTGGATGTGTTGGGTCAGAGGGTTTCTAGGGCATCTAAGTGGATACGTCCAGTAGCAGCTGGCCACGGGGAAGACGTCAGGGGAGCCCCCAGGCTGCAGAGATCCAGAAGAACACATCTAGATGGACATTGAGACCAGGGAGTAACTAATCTAACCTGGAAAGAGAACAGGGTCAGGTCCTCAGGACACTACCCTGGAGCAAAGGGAACAGTGCAGATGAGGCCACCTGCATCAGGATTTCCTGGGGGGCTTGTGAAAAACACAGCTCCCCCATCGAACTTATCTCTCTAGATGTGGGCCCCCAACTCTTTGCTTTTAAGCAGCTCTTCAGGCAATTCTGACATGATTGCGGGCCACAGCCTTAGGGAAACAGAGGGGCTGAGGGATGCAGCCAGCGAGTGCAGACCTAGAGACTTTTTGTTTGTTTCTCCATCTGTTTTTATTTTTTTGGTATTTTCTAATTGATATGTCATAGTTGTACGTATTTGGGGGGCACATGTAAAGAAACTTTTTTTCTCCAAAAATAGTTTATTGCAAAAAATTTTTAAGTGTGAAATTACCAAGTGTTGGTGAGGGTATGATACAACAGGAACACTCAGGCAGTGGGGGTGTAGATTGATACCACCCTTCTGGAAAAGATGGGCATAGCCTCTGACCCAGCCATTCCACTCCTGCACACCTAGAGAAACTCCCCCAGGCATGAGGGAGATGTACACGAGAATGTTCACGGCATGGTGTGCGTGCAGCAGGCACCTGGAAACAACTCAGATGCCTACCAATGGGCAAATGGTATGGTTATTTGTAAAACAATATAGGCTAGAGCGAGCAGTGAAAAAGAAGGAAACAGAGCTGCCCAATAAGGTGAATCTTTCAATGCTGGAGGGAAAAGAGGCAAACCACAGAAGAATACAAACCACCTACTTCCATGTACACAAAGCTTAAAAACATCCCAGACTATATTTAACCTATTTATCATCTGCCTTGCCCTGCTAGGATATGCAGGGCTACGTGCACACACGGTAAAACTATACCCCGGAACTGATACGCAAAATGCAGGGCAATGATTGTCTCTGGTTGGGGAGGCAGTTGAGATGGAGGGGGCCACATCTGGGGGCGTCTAACATATTGGCCACGTTCTACCTCTTAGCCTGGGTCTGGTGGTGAATGTTTTGTTTTATTGTTATTCTTTCTACCTTACATGTATATAGTATTTGTAGCTTTTAAATGTTTTACTTATTTTTAATTTGGGAGAGATAGACATTTTGATAAGGGGAGATTGGGAGGTCAAGGAAGAGGTTTTTCTGGTTTTCTTTGGAATATGGGAAGGATTGGAGCACGCTGGATGCGGATGGGAAGGAGCCTGGAGGCCACTGGGGCAGAGGGGATGAGCAAGGAGGGGAGCTGGGTGCAGGCCTGAGACCAGCACGACCACAGACAGGGAGAAAGCCACGTTTGCGTGGCACCAGCAAGAAAGCAGGGAGGACAGGTGCGGAAACAGGTGAGCCGGGGGCATTACGGTGGGAAATGGGGGGAGGTGACATCTGGTGGTTTAACATTTTCTCTACAGGGTGGTGGTGAAGGCATCTGTGGTCCAGCCATCTTAAAATTTCCTGAGTGATACAAGTGTCTTTTGTTATTCTTAACCCTTTTGGTCACACCAAGAGTTTATGCCAATGAGGTAGCTCGTTGGAGGGCCCTTGGGTAGCTTCAGGGTGAGGGCTGGTCAACAGAAAGACCAAGGTATGATGAGAGGTTTGGGATTTTTCAACCCCCAACCTTTGGGAGGGGAGAAGGGCTGGAGATTGAGGTCAATCACCAATGGCTGGTGATGTAATTAACATTGCCATTAAAACCTCTAGCCAATGAGGTTCAGAGTTTCCAGGTTGCTGAACACAAGAGATGCTGGGAGTGGGGGGTGCCCAGCGAGGGCCTGGAAGCTCCATGCCCCTTCCCCAACCCCTTGCCCCACGCATCTGGCCTCTCCTAATTTGTGTCCTTTATAATAAACTGGTAAAAGTAAAGCATCTTCCCAAGTTCAGTGAGTCATGTTAGCAAGTTATCAAACCTAAAGAGGCAGTTGTGGGAACCCCTGAATTTACAGCTGGTCAGTCAGAAGTCAGACTTGTGACTGGTGTCTGAAGTGGGCGCAGTCTTGCGGGACTGAGCCCTTAACCTGGGCGTCTGCGCTAACTTATGGGTAGTTAGAGTCAGAACTGAATTGTTGGATTCCCAGCCGGCGCTGAGAATGGGTTGGTGTCAGAAAGAACCGCAAGGGGGCTTTCTGCTGTGTGAGGTTCAGAGATACCACCGGTGCCCCAGGTTCAGTCTCCTCCCAAGCTTCAGAGGCTTTCATGACTCTGCTGGGAATCTGACTACCATTTTCCCACTTGTTTCTGGGTTACAAACCTAGATCCAAACCAACTTCTGGAACACGAGCACTTATCCTGTGCCAATTAAGGGACTCAAGTTCTACGGACATCCTGTGTGCTCTGCCCCACCACTTGGCCCTGGGCTCACCTGGATTTTGAGCCTGAATTTTCTGATGCCAGAGAAAGCTTTAAGTGAGTTCAGAGCTTGGATTTTGACACTGTTGTCCTTGTCATCCAGCATGCTGCCCACCAACATGATGTCATCAGTAGTACAGGAAGAGGCCTGGAGTATGTGGGGAGAGATGGCAGAGGCAGGCAAAGCGGGTGTCCTGGGCCCACTGCCCCCCCATGTCACCACCATCCCTCAGCACACCCCTCCCACCATCAGCCAGAGAGAGACAGGTCCCAGGACACTGTCTGGCCAGTCAAGGGACAGGGAACAGCTGTAAGCCCCAGGGGCCAGGCTAGCTAGGAGGGACCTCCTGCTTCCCTTCCCTCACCTCAGCCTCCAGCAAGTACACACAGCGCGTGATACTGTGCAGGATCATGCTCTTGGCGTACTCATCGTGTTTGCACTCCAAAGAGTTGAGAAGCCTCCGGAGCTCACCTGAGTCCCGCCCATGCCGCTCTCGCTCGATTGCCAGGCCTAGACAGCCACCCAGCCCAGTTCAGGCTGTAGACTCAGAAGCAATGAAAGAATGGGGTTGGGAAGCAGGGGACAGGGACCTGGGGATAATGCTGCCTTGCCTCTTCTGAAGAGAAACCTCCTCCCTGTATGCAGGACCACCATGTACAGTTGACTAGGGCGTGTACTGCACAAGGGTACCATGTCTAATGTTATATCGTCCAGAGCATGTCGTCATGGTCTTGTCTATCTAACAATTTTCTGGCATATGCGGGTAACAAGCAGCTTTTCACTACAAGTATATGGCCACGATGTTCCAGCAGATGGCAATAGAGAGTCTTGCAGAAGGGGCGAATTTTCCTGCTTGCACAAAAGAACCATATGGACTTAGTGGAAGCTCTGGGCATGTAGGTACTCCAATTTTCCCTTTCCTTAAAGTCTCGAGTTCCTGGGGCAGGAAAGGGATGGGGGGAGCTGCTGATGCCAAGTTTCCAAGAAGTGGAATCCTGGGAGCCAGAGTAAATGTAGTACTTGGAGACTTGCCAGATGAGTCCGAGGATCCACATGCGTGAGATCCAGAGACCCTGAACTAGCATCTCTAGCAGGGCTTTGCCTAGGGCACTGCAGGGTGGGCCTGAGGGAGATGAAGAAGAGAAACAGGAAGGAGAGAGGAACTTGGAGGAGTCACCTTTGGGCCCTCCCACATCGGAGGCCTCGGGAACAGGCGCCTCCTGGGGCAGAGCCCTCTCCCCAGGGCCCGGACACTCACGAGCGATACAGACGGGCGAGTTGGAACAGAGGGGTGGTTGGCATTTTATGCCATCCCTGATGACCTTGTAGAGCAGGTAGATGGCCCCGGCGCCTGTGGCCAGGCTCACTACACTTTTGCGGATGTCCAGGTGCCTCAGGTATTGGGGGATGCTCTTGCCCATGTCTTCAGTGTTGCCTTGTGCCCGGATGGGAGGCAGGCCCAAGGCACCTGGGAGGAGCCTTCTGGAACCAGAACTCTGGCAGGGCCAGGAACCAGGGTACTGGAATCAGAACTGAAGCAACAAAGGAAACTGGGGAGACCATGGGATGGAGGGTGGTGGTCAGGAAATGGGGCAGTCAGGGGTCCTTTTAAAAAGAGAGAAGGTTCAGCTTTAGAGGCTGAAGGAGATGAAGCTCAAAACCTCAAGGGGAATAAAAAGGCAGGGGGCAGGAGGGTCCTTCGCACCCCCTTTTCTTTAGGGGGACACAGGTTCTCTGGCCCTCTCATCTGGGATCTTTCCACCGTAGGGCTACCCTTGGACCCTGCTTCCTCCCACAGGGCTCCTTGTCCCCACTGGAGGATGAAGAGGGGAGCATCTTATCAAGTACACAGAGTCTGGAGACAAAGCCAGCACCTGCCTGCACCCGCGTGTTGCCCTGGAGTTCACGTGTTTGGCAAAAAGCTCTTGAGGGCAGCTGTTTTGCAACTCCAGCAGCCAGCAAAGACTCCTGCACTTAGTAGGTACTTAAGGCATGTTCTGTCATTCTTTGAGGACTGGGAGCAGAATGATGACAGAGTCTAGAAACTGGGGCTCCAAGCCCCTCTAACCAGAGTGACCTTGGAGGAGGAAGGGACTGCCCTTGCCTGGGTCTCAGTTTCTGCATTTGTAACCTGAAGGGATCCAGACTCGCCGTTCTAAAACTCCACGATTGAAATGTGAGTAGGTCTGTGCCTTTCAGCCATCGTGGATCTAAAACTGGGAGCACCACCTCTCAGCCTCACCACAAGTGGGATGAGGCCTGAGACCCCCTCTGGAGTCAGAAAATGCCACCACCCCAGAGGATGGGAGCCCACCTTCGGAGGCCTTGATCTCCACCACTAGGATGAGGCAGGTGAGACCAGACCCTTCCACCCACCCTCTGCCCCCAGCCCCATTCCCGCACAGAATGACAAAGTCACAAGCCCCAAGCTAGGGGTAGGCTCAGAGCTGGTGCTGAGCATGGTTGTACCAGAACAGGGCTTCACCAGCCTGGCTTTGAGCTCCTTTTGGGATAGCTGGGACGGAAGGCTCTGGGTCCTAGGCTGCACCTGGGCTGGAGGGAAGTGGGGAAACAGGGAAACAGGATCTCCAACAATGCTGTGGCCAGCCAGGCCTGCCCACTCAGAGCCTTGGCCCATCACGCGCAGGTGGCAGCAGGGAATGGGCAACACTCCTGGGTGGTCATTCTCTTCCCATCCTCTCTTCCATCCTCAGCCCTCCTCAAGGGTCTTTCCTTCCACTCTACGCAGCCCCAAGGTGAGTGACTGCAGGGACTCCCTGCAGTGAGGGGTGAGCACAGGCCCACGGAGGCCTCACCATTGCCATGCAACCACCCTCACATCCCACGAACTCTGGGCAGGAAACGGCTGCCTGATGGGAACTGTCGTTTTAGGTTCCAAGGCCTCCTGGCAGAGCTGAGACTAAATCCCACAGGACAAGGTCCCTGCTCTGCCCTTCTACAAAGTGGGACCCAGAGTCACCAGCCCCTCCATCTCATGGAGTTGATTCTGCAACCCTCACACCCGAAGCAAATGTGGTGACACCTGTCCTTTAAAGACCTCCAAAGACAGTTCTTTCTTGGCTGTAACCTAACATCTTCCTGGTACATCTAAAGCCCATTTCTTCTGGTTCTGCCCTCAGATGATTCAGAGTACAGGGAGAGTCATCATCATCTCCAGGGTGACATTTTCACTAGACCACAGCACAAAAAAATTAAGACAGAGGAATGTCTATTTGTCGGTATAAAGTCAATGACTGTCCTTGGGAATAACTGTTTTCAATTCAGATGTCATTCCTGTTTAGAGGAGAATTAAAATTTTTTTTATGAAATGACGGTAATACATGGTGTGGTTTGAATGTTCTTAGGGAGCATAAATGAAAAGCTGCAACTCTTTATGGGAACCTGGCCTTCATTTGTTTTCTTGTTTTGTTTTTCTGTCAAATCCAGAAATCTGGAACCATTGGCCAGAGAGAAGTCGAGTTGATACACACACAGCCATGAGCTTCTCACCCGGCCTCACCAGGGAGAAGGACATGGGCTGCCCAAGCACACACCTCTGTGCCACCTGCACCAGCTTTTTGCCTTCAAGGCTGAAGTTCCCCCCGTGTTAAGTGCAGTGTAGTTTAGTGAATGACTGTTGATTCCAGACAGACTACCAGGGTTCACAACCAGTTCAGCCTAGAGATCTCTTTGTGCCTCATTTTCCCCACCTGTAAAATAGCACTAATAAAACTTACTTTATGGTGCTGTGAGGATTAAGCACGTGGAGCAGTGCCCAGCACACAGAGCTCAACAACTGTTCACCGTAATCATAATCATTATGCAGTTTCCACCTGGACGAAAACATTGGTTGTGGGAAGGCAGTGAGAACAGATGGTAGGTCTCCGAGCATCCCTGGCCTGAAAAGTGCATTATTCAGCCCCTTCCACTCTCCCAGTAGCTCTCACCCTGGTCTTCCTCCTGTAACCCATTTAACTGCTCTTTTGGAGCCCAGTCTGAAGTCCCCACGAATACCCCAACCAGGAGCTATCCCCCAGCCCATTCCCCTGAGCTACTTTGTTCTTAAAAACCATCCAACCACCTGTGACACTCTAAGGCGACTTCCTCATTCTCTTTACCAGTACCCTGGCGATGGGTGTAGCAGCCTAGTTAATTAGAGAAGTTCCAGCAGTCGGGGGCCTACTAAGAAAGACACCCTGCCGGGCCATTACCAGGGCGACTCTGCAGGCGCCCAGCACTTGTGTGCACAGACGCGAAGAGAAATTAGCCTACTCTATACTCCAATGAAAAGCCTTTTGGAGTCCGACCGGTTTGGGTTCAAAACCCAGCAGTTTGGGGTTTGAACAAATTCCATAATCTGAGTCTCAGTTTCCTCCTCCAGAGTCTATTAATACCTACCTACTACCTGGCAGTGCTGCTGTCAGGTCTGAGAGAATGTGCTGTGACTCCCGGCGCATAGGGGACGCAACACGTGCGAGCTTCAGCTGCAGACGGCCCGAGCGCCCAGAGATGAAAGGCTGGGGCCGCCCCTGCCTGACGTGGATCCCGCATCCCCGAGGTCACCCCCTCCCCAGCTAGCGCTCATCCCGGCCCAGGAACCAGGTTCTGGGGTCCCCGGGTAGCTCGGTACTCCGGCGAAGGCGTGGCGACCGGAGGCACCGGGCGAAAGCACCGAGAGCGGAGGGGGCCAGCGCCCCTAGAGGAGGAGGACGCCTTTCCCCGCCGCGGGCCTCCCGCCATCTAGCTCTCCCTCCCCGGACTACCTCCTCCCCCCGCGCGCATCCGGCGACGGGCACAGGATGTTCTTTCGCTCCCGTCCCCCCCTCCGCCCCCGCTCTCACTTTCTCTTCGCTCCCCTCCCCCACTCCCGCCGCGCCCGGCGCCGGCACCTAGTTTAACTCCTTCTCTGCCGCGCCCTGTGGCGCCTGCGCGCCTCCTGGGGGGCCGACCCTCCCCGCCCGCCCCCCAGGAAGCAGAGCGAGCGCGAGGGCTGCCCGGGAAGGGGTGGGCCTGCGCTGAGGGGCCTGGGTTCTCAGGATCAGTTGGCGGGCGGAGGGGTGGAGGGGGCTCACAGCGACCAAGGCGGGTCTCTCCGGAGCCCCCGCTAGCTCACGCGGGTGCGGGTGGGGTGCCCGCGCTCCAGCAAGCCGTGAGCCCGGGCGGCGGGCGGCCGGGCGCATTAGCTCCGGGACCGGCGGGGGGCGGGCAGGGTCTGGGCCCTGGATCTCATCCTCCCCCCAGGTTCCGAGAAGGAGGGGCCCAGGGTTCGCGGAGAGGATGGAGAGAGGCCACGCCCCTTGCCTGCACGTCACTGCTTCCAAGGCAACCGGGGGCGGGGCGGTGGGCTGGAGAAGGACAGACCTTAGGGAATAGAGACTGCCGGATGCTCTGGGACGCGGTGGGGGTGGGGGCGCGGCGGGGGCGGGCTTTTCAATCTTCGCTAGTTCACTCACTGATGTCCAAGAAACCGGGTGAGGCACAGTTTATGTTTGCTCGTTCATTCAACAAACATTTATTGAGTTTTAACTATGTTTGGCTCCATGCTTGGATACTTGGATACAGTGCTCTATCCGAACCCTGCTGGTAATCGTGAACTAGGGGAGGGTAGCCATGCGTCCCGGGTTACATCCCTGGAACTGGCGTAATTATTAAGTGTCCCTTTTCACGCTTAAAGTTTCCGGGTATGGGCGGTAGATAAAGAAGACCTTGTCCCCCTTCCGCCCCTCAATTCCTGTACGTGGAAAGAATACAAACTATTGTATGCTCACCATGCAACAAACACTTTTCTGGCACTTTGTATTGTCTGTAATCTTTGCCCCTCATTCTGCAAGGCAAGTATCACTGGCTCCTTTTTCAGATGATGAAACTGGCTCAGAGAGATTAAGAGACTTATCCAAAACCAAACAGCTAAGTTTTGGAACCAGGATCCAGACCCAAGTTGTGTGGCCTCCAAAGTACCTCATTCCTACTACTCAAAATAAATAGATGATATCAAATAAATAAAAGACACTGTCCCTGCCACGAAAGAGCTTATAAACTAGGAGGACCTGTCCCATATGTAGTTAAAATACTATGGGGCATGACTAAGCAATAAAATATAGAAAAGATTGAAGGTAGCTTATAAGGCTCAGAGGGAAACTGATGACAAAATGATCACAGTGGAGTGGAGGTTATCAGAGCCTTCCTGCAGGAGGTGGATTTTGAGCTGGATCATGAAGTGGTAATGAGGCCAGGACCACTGGGTATTTGTGTGTGTCTGTGTGAGATGTGGTGCCAAGTAGGAGAACAGTCTTGAGCATCAGACCAGGGACAGAGCTAGGCAGGTTGGAATCTCTCAATGGCAAGAAGATCCCTTTGTAAACCCCAAAGCCACTGCTTTGCTACTCTCTTTTCTGCCTTCTACCCTCCTCCGTGGTTTTATTGGAGCAGAGGCTCCTAGCAGGCAGCTGCACTCATTCCACTCTGCACTCAGGTCTTTGCAGTTGGTATTATATTTGGCACAAACTCCTTGATATCAGCTTGGATGTCAGCTTCTCTGTTCCCCATCCCCCTCTGAAGATTTTGGGGAAATGAAAGATAGTGGCTCTTCAAAATAAAAAGGGCCAGAGTGAGCATCAGGAAGCCAATAGGCTTGATGGGAACAGAGAGACCAAGTCATCAGAGAGAACTGGAAGGATGAGAAAGGCACACCACCGGATGTTGATGTCACTTGAGGAACATTTGCTGCCTTCCTGCTGTGCAGCAGGCACTGTGCTAGACTCTGCAGCCTGGCCATGCTATGAATGAATTTGGTTCCCTTCATACAGAACACACAGGTTAGTAGCCGGGGTACCCAGTGTGTTGGTTGAAGAGTCTGACATTGATAACATACACAATAAACGGTGTTTGAGAAAGATTATTCCAGCAGGGTGTGTAGGAGGAAGGAAAAATCTGAGTCAGAAAGGACAGTGTGGCAGCGGCTGTGGGAATTTGGGCCAAAGGTAGAATCTATGGGGCTAGAGATGAAGGAGTGAATGAGAAAAGTAATGAACAAATAATACTGTTGTTTTGAAATAACAGCAACAAAGGGAAGAATCTGCAGAATTTGGTAACATATCAGACATAGGATGGTGGAGGAGAAAGAGTAGTTAAAAATAAATCCACCTTTGTAGTGAGTTTCAGGACTGGGAGCGTCACGTTGGGCAATAGGGAGGGGCTGGTGTGATGGGCATGAGGATGAGCTCAGTCACTTCTAGGACATCTAAGGGCAGGTGTCCTGTAGGTGACTGGACTTTGAGATAGGGAAGTCCAGAAGGGTAGTGGGCTGCCTTCTGAGAGAGTGTCCCTGTCACAGTTTCAGAGCAGTCACTGACCTGGGATATCATGGACAGATTTCATGCGTCAGGTAGAAGGTGGGAGTAGATGGTACTGAAGGTACCTCCAGACTGGGAGATGGGGTGGGTGTTGGCTGAGTGACAGCCTGTGTGGGAAGTGTGCTGTATGTGTGGGAAGGTGGTCCATGGCCCAGGACTGCGTTGGCCTCCATCTCCTACAGAAGGTGCCAGAGATGCCATCTGATGGGCCTGGGGGCATGAGGCCCAGAGGAGGTACTTCAGCAGCCTGGGGTCCCTCCCCCAGCCCCACCCTCAAAGGCCCTGGAGCCCAGGCCTGTGCTGCCTGCCAGGGCCTTTCCCGGAACCGGAACCACAGAGGACCGAGCCCCTCCCTGCCTGCCCTGGCACTCTCCAGGCACAAAGCGTCCCTCAGGGCACCTTGCAGACACCCTAGGAGGCGGGGGCATAAGACAGGCCCCCGCCTGCAGGAAGAGTGCTGCTCTGAGCTGCTGTCATCCTCACAGACCCACCAGACCCCAGGAGACTGCAGCAGAGGGCCAAGGAGGAACTCTGCGGCTGGGTGGCAAGATTCGTGGGTCTTTGCTGTGGCTTCAGGTGGGAGGGTGTGTGAGGCAAAAAGCAGGGTCTCAGGCTTCAAAGCACCATACCATCTGCGTCTCCCTGCCTCAGAGAAGGAAATCTTTAGGGGCCTAGTGGTTTTGAGGGGAGGGGACAGGAAGAGACTCTGAACTCTGGGTCAGCTGAGGACAGAGATGGGGAGATCTTCTTGCCCTATAATCCACTTCTGGGATCCTCTTCCCCTACAATCTACCCTCCCCCCGCCCCCCAGCCCTACTACCCCAGGACAAACTCCTACCTCTCTGTCTGCAGCTAACAGTTGCATCTCCCATTCCGAGACCTGCAGAGGTGTCCCAGAGTGGTGAGGTTTGGGGGAAACGGCACATGTATACAGCAGCTGTGTGCCTGGCCACACCTGTCGGGTGGGGTGAGGAGAGCGCCCCTCTCAGGTGGGCAGAGCCTGCTCTACTCAGGCTGGGGGCCGGGAGACGCTTTGACCGAGGGGCAAAAGGCTGCGGGATGCGCAAACGGGCCACGTGGAGGTCCCGCGCGGCAGGCTGGGGCGCGAGCCCAGGAGCGGGCGGTGCGCTCGCCCCTCCCGTTGCAGGGAGCCGCCGAGTGTCGGGTCGTCGCTGACCGCAGGCTGCAAGAGCGGTTGATCTGGTGAGCGAGCACACCCACTTACCCAGCTGCTGAGTCAGGCTGTTCTCGCTCGCGCTCGCCCGCCCGCCCGCTCGGGACATTGTGTTCCAGCCCCGGCGCGCTGGCAGCGGGCCCAGGCGCTCACACCAGCCTCCTCGCCCTGTTTGTGCTCGCGGCTTGCGCTCGGCGCGCAGCCTCCCCGCTGTCGCAGCCTCCCCGCCGTCGCAGCCTCCCGGCCCGCAGCCACAACCCTGCGAGTATGCGCTGGCGCAGGGACTGGCGCCCAACCTCAGGGACGCGCGCCCGGGGCGGGTGAGCCCCCGCAGCCTTGCCCACTCACCCGCCTTGGAGCACCCAGACTTATCTATCCCCCATCTGCCCCCAGGTTTGGAACCCCAGGCTTGCTGGGGTCTGGATTTGCACAGTTGGGAGGAGGGGCACGTTTGGGGAGCTCTAGGAGGAGAAGGAACCACCCAGGATGCCGCCCAGGTCCCCCAAGCTCTCAGTCCAGGAGTCGGGAGGAGGAAGCTGGGAGCACGACAGCCCCAGACTTGCAAGACCTGGGACGCAGTCATGTGACAACGGAAGGCTGTGTTGAGGGGGCCAATTCAAGCATCCCCAGGAGGAGCCTCCCCTTTGCTCGCCCCCATTTCCTGATCCTTCACAGAAGCCTTGGAGCACGGAGACTCCAGGGATTCCCAGGGCTGGCAGACCAAGCCCAGCCCTTTTGGACAGCTTGGGAAACCCCTGGCAGGACGCCAGGAGCAGGGAGAGCCCGAACACTGGCGGGTGGGTGTGGACAGCCGAGTGAAAGAAGGGCAGGGTGAAGGAAGACGACCCCAATCTCCCCCTGGAACCTGACCCTTCCCTTTAGCCCCAAACCCTGGTTTATTTAAGAGCCACGTTTTCTCCTTACCCAGCCTTCTGCAGAAACACATCACTGAGTGCTGATCCTGAAGGTCCCACCCTCTCCAAACCAAGGAGGGGACAAAGGGTTTATAAACTGAGCACCTACAACATGGAAAGTTCGGTGCGGGGTGCTGCTAAGGGTGTCATTAGAAGTGTGAGGCACAGTTCCTGAGGTCCTTTGTTCTCCCTCCTTCCGACCTCTACCGAGCCAGGAGTGCCAGTCTTCTCTGTCTACGCATCTCTCGAGCTCCAGCTCACAAAGCCGCCTTGAAACAGTGCCAGCCAAATCTGATTCCTCTCTGCTCTCAACACCCAGCACACTTGGTTTGTACCTTTCTCACGGCACAGCGTGTGGCCTGTCTCATATTCTAGTGATCTGTTTACTAATCCTGTTCTTCTAACCAGATTAGAAAATCCTTGAGACAGAAACAAAGTCTGCTTCTTCTCTGAGGCCTCCCCCCACCCCTCCAACTCATCCGCCACAGGCCAAGCTTGGCCCGGGAATTGATGTTCAATAAATATTGGGTGTATTGAAATGATTTCCTGCCCTTGGGCAGTTTGCAGGCTGGTTGAAGAGACAAACACATGGTGTGAGGTTAAATAATAACCCAAGCCAGCAGGTGGTGAGTACCAAATGTGTGTAACAGCTATAGGACTCAGAAGGAAGGAGGTGGTGATTTGGGAGAAAGATCCCAGGAGGTTCTGGGCCTTGAGCTGTGTGTATGTGGAGGAGAGGGGAGGGGTAGAGGTGACTCATTCTGGTTGACATCACCACAAAACAGCCTCCATGCTAGGCACTTTACATGCATTATCTCTACTATTTAAGGGGGGGATAGGATTAGGAGGGTTGAAAGGGACAGTGCCCGAGACAGCCCCACCCAGAGCCAATCAGAGCACAGAGGCAGCCTTGGGTCTGGGCTCCCCACCCCAGTCCCTGGGCACTGCCTGTTCCCTGGCCTGCCACTCCTACATACTACACCCAAGAGAGCTGCCCGGCACTACCCAGTTCTGGATGCACTCTGGTCCCACCCTCGTGAACAACTGGCTGTGTGACCTTGGGCAAGGCACTTCCTTACTGTCGTCTATACCTCCCTTGCAGCCCTTGCAGGCTGTGACTCTGTAAGTCTGTGTCCAAGTGATCTTTGCCACCTCCCTTGGTGTTACCTGGGCTGCCGTGGCTGTCTGCACCCCACGCACACACACCCATGCTCCCTCCCAGTCTGGAGCTGCGGAGAGGAACGCTGGGTACAGAGTGTGAGCAGGGATGGTAGGTTTCCTGTGGTTGCAAAAGGAACATTGGGACTTTCCCTGCGGTGCCCGAGCTGTGGGAGAAGTGGGGGAGGAGAGGCAGGGCCAACCTCGAAGGAACCTCTGCTCTCTTCCCTCCCCTCCTCAGTGCTCCCAGCTCTCAAAAAGGCTGGTACAGTTTGTTACGCCGGGGCCGGAATGTACCGTGTGTTTCATATGGCCTCTGTCCAGTCCTACACTGGCGGCTTTATATTTATACTTCCTTCTCCAGCCGTGGTGTCCTGCTGTCAGCTACCCCTGCTCGCATCTGCCCGCTGCCTCTGGGGCCCCCTGCCCCCTCATGGGTCAAGAAATGAGTCTCCTGCCACTGCCACCCCCCCCCAAGTCCTTGGGTTCTAAAGGCTTGTGGGGGATGGGAGGGTGGGGTGCAGAGAGAGCTCTGGAGGGGAGAGGTTGGACTCCAGAAGGGTGAGTCCCCTAGGCCCCTTTCTCTCTGCCATCATCCAGCCCTGAGGCTGCCTCCGCAGCTATGGAGCCTCCAGATTGGGTCTGAAGGTCCTCTGGGCCCTTGACATTGATCCCTCTCTCCTTGCCATCCTTGTTTCCCAAGCACTTCAGCAGTATTCTTGAGCCCAGACAAGTGACAGCTCTATGTAAGTCTCCTCCAAAAGCTTGGCAGACCTCGTAATCAGGGGCCCTTCCCCCTCAGTCACAGAGGACACAGGCAGGGGTGGGGGCCTAGTGGTGGGGGCAGGTGCTAAATCTACCTCCCCTTTCGCCCCAGGAGTTACATGTTCCTAATAGAAGCTGTAAAATGGAATCTGACACTTCGTGATTTCTCAGTGATTCTCCGAGTTGGGGCCAGTTTCATCTCCTCAAAGTGGCTTAGATATTCAGAGATCATTACGTTTACGATCTGGCCTTCCTCCCCCAGGAGCATGTGATATTATTATTCATAACAATAGCTAAGTTTGACAGCTTACGGGGGGCTCTCTCTGCTCCCTGCGAGAGTTTAGAATCCAAACACTGTGGAGGCAGGAGACCCACTACTGGGGACCAAGGCTTGGGCTCAGGGCTTTGTATACAGAAGCTCATTTACTCTTCGCAGCAACTCTGGGGTGGGTGCTATTCTTAACCCCCTTTGACAGGGAAACTGAGGGTCAGAGAAGAGACAGAGCTGAGATTCACACTCAGGTCTGTCTGCTGTCATTTAGAAGCCAGCATTTCTAAATGGTCTGCTACCTTGCTGAGATTATGTACCTAAAACGTAAATCCTCCATTTCTCAAGCCTCAGAGTCTTACTCCCTTCTCCCTTCAAGTGACTCTAGGAACTCCGCCTTCTTGGAGCCCATACATGCCTTGAGGTGTGATCTGACAGCTAGAAAACCGTTTTTAGCCCATTTGACGGGCTGAAATCCAGCTGCTAGCAAGGCCCCAGAGGACACTGTCAGCAGTGGAGCTGGAGGGCAGGCCCACGGGCTGTGTGTGCTGCTTGTTTTTGGCTGGCTGGCATGCCTACTGCCCCTCACCTCCCCCCAGGAATCAACCGCCTCGTATTGATTTGGCACTGGGATCCAAAAGCCAGGGGCGGAGCCTGGGTCCAGGGCTCTGAAGTCAGGTCTGACTGCGGCACGCAGTGACATGGCAACATGCCCCCTTTAGGACCTGCTCACAGCAGGGCTTTGAGAGAAATCAAAGTCAGTATGATCAGAATGTTCCTCTGAAGTAGGGGGAATAGTACCCACTTTCCTGCTGGGAAAACTGAGGCACGAGTAGCTCAGTTGCTCCCCGAGGGCAAGAAACTGGCTTGTGGTTGCCCTCTGGGGTGCTTTGTTTCCTGTCACAGGGTCTCTCCTGAGCCAAGAGAGGAAAATTTTCCAAGATGTCCTGAAACCTGGTAACGTGGCCTTTCACACGGCTGTCACCCTAGGAAGGATCACGGCCCCACACTGCCCATGCCACCCTTATCTACCCCCAGGGGATGAAGCAAGGGCACCAGACATCCTGTATTTAGTCGCCCGTCCTGTTCTCTGGCTTCCTGTCCTCTACGGTTCTCATGGGCACATTCTGTCTTTCTGAGCTGCTGCTGCTTCCTCTAAGTTCTTTCTTCTTCCTCTTTCACCCTTCCGTCTCTCTTTCTCTCTCCTTCTGTCTGAGAGTCCTGTTCATATGCCTCCATCCAACTGTGTTGACTTTTCTTTTCTTTTTTTTTTTTTTTTGAGATAGGGTCTCACTCAGTGACCCAGCTGGAGTGCAGTGACATGATCACAGCTCACTGCAACCTCAAACTCCCCGCAGTCCTGCTTCAGCCTCCTGAGTAGCTGAGACTACAGGTGTGCACCACCATGCCTGGCTAACTTATTTTAGTTTTTGTGGAGCTGGGGTCTCACCATTGCCAGGCTTCTGTGTTAACTTTTTATTTTTGCTTTTTGTGTTTCTGGTCTCCTGGGAAGTTTCCCGAGGTCCCTTCTGCCTCTTCACTCTGGCCCCATCTTCTTTCCAAGGAAGTGTCTTCCATTCCTACCCACACCCTCTCCTCCTCCCTTGCCCCAAGCTTCTGCCAGTGTCAGCTTGTTCAGGTTCATGAATTCAGTGGGCACTTACTGAGCACCTACTGTGTGCCCCAGGAATTGTGTTAATGCCTTGAGAACCAAAGTCCAAAAGCTGTGCCTGAGCTTTTATTAAGCACCAGGCATTGTGCTATAACCTGAGGACACAAAAGGTGGCTGCTGCCCTCAGGACCCCTGGGCTACCGGGAAAATGCACAAAAACAGACCATTCTAATGGCTTGGGAAGCTGGGGCCTGGGTGTGGCCAGAGCAGAAAGCTCAGGGAGGACTCTGAGGAGGAGGCCAGTCTTTCAGCTGAAGAGGCAGGCGCTAGCCAGGCAGAGCAGGGGTGCAGGGTGTTCCAGGTAGAAGGAACAGTGTGTATAAAGGCACACAGGCGTGAAGCAGCCCCGTGTCCTCTGACGGGCACTCGGAGTTGTTTGGCCTGGCTGGACATGGAGTACAGGTTGGGGAGCCGGGGAGATGAGGCCAGAGGCAGGCCAGCCCAGATGGTGCAGAACCTCATGTTCCAGCAAAAGAGTTGACCTTTATCCTGGAGCAGCTGGAAGCCCAGGCAGCCTCATGGCTCCCTGCAGCCCGGGAGCTTCAGGGCTGGGCTGGGGCCTGGGCCAGGTCCAGAGCACTCTCCTCTGATCCCCCATTAACCCACATTTACTGCCCTTTGGCTCAGCAAGGCCTGTGGGAGAGTAAGTCACTTAAATATAATGCTATTTCCAAAGCACAGTCCTTCATTCATTCATAAAAAAAAATAATGTTTAGCAAGCTCTATGTTAGCCAGGTACTGCTCTGAGCACCATTAATGGGTCATTGAACCCCACAGAGATCCCAGCTCCCAAGAAACTTACACCCTTGGCAGTTGGAAGAGGGACAGGCCATAAAAAAAATGAAACAAATAAATTAGCAAGATAATTTCAGATCATGATAAGTGAAAGAAGCAAACAAAACAGAGAGGTAATTGAGCATGATAGGATGCTCTGAGTAGTCAGGGAAGGCTGCTCTGAGGAAGGTTATGTTTGAGCTAAGACGTGGATGACAGGAACAGAACAAACCAGTCACGTGGACATCTGGAGGCTGAGGGTCTCAGGCATAGGAAACAGCACATGCAAAGGCCCCGAGGCATAAAAGAGCTTGGTGTTTTCCAGGTTTAGAAAAAAGGATGGGTTCAAATCCATTAACCCCTAGCAATCCTATGCAAGCATTATTATACCCATTTTGTACAAATGGAAACTGAGGCTCAGAATGGTCAAGTTCCTTGGGCAAAATCACAACTGGTAGTACAAATTTTGGTTCTAAAGCCATTGTTCCTTTTTCTACCGAAGTAGCAAGTATAGCAACCATGTATCCTAAATGATCTACGAAGGTACAATTTTAAAATTCTGTCTCATTGTCCCCTGGACAGTTATCTTGGACATTCTCTGTGTTCCAAACCATGACTTCAAGCCCTGTCTTCGTCAGGTACTACCAGTGGGATCCTAGGCTAGCACTTCACCACTGTAAGCCTCAGTTTCCTCATCTGTACATAGGGAGAGTAGTAATTCCAATATCATAGGCTTGCTGGGAGGATTAAATGAGATGGTCCTGGTAAGAGTCAGCACAGTGCCTAGAGCATGATGCAAATTCCATTAATGGTGCTTCTTTTTTTTTTTTTTTTTTTTTTTGAGACAGAGTCTCACTCTGTTGCCCAGGCTAGAGTGAGTGCCGTGGCGTCAGCCTAGCTCACAGCAACCTCAAACTCCTGAGCTCAAGCGATCCTCCTGTCTCAGCCTCCCGAGTAGCTGGGACTACAGACATGCACCACCATGCCCGGCTAATTTTTTCTATATATATTTTTAGCTGTCCATATAATTTCTTTCTATTTTTTTTTTTAGTAGAGATGGTGTCTCGCTCTTGCTCAGGCTGGTCTCGAACTCCTGAGCTCAAAGGATCCGCCCACCTCGGCCTCCCAGAGTGCTAGGATTACAGGCGTGAGCCACCACGCCCAGCCGGTGCTTCTTCTTTATTGTTTCCTTGGAAATAGAGACCACCTGCAGAATGATCCTGCCCCCAAGGAGTGGGGGACCCAAGACATGTAGAGAGAAAGAGAGACCAACGCGACCACGAGACAGGCAGGAGAGCAGTGGGGGAGAGAGCAGGAGAGCGCGGCCAGGAGGGCCTCTTCCCTTCCCTTTACTCAGCCTCTCCCGCTCCTCTGCTAGGATCCCACATTGACACATCTCGTACTTCCCGTTTCCAGGGAAATTCCTCACGCTGGACCGCACCCGCCCTTGAGGACCTCCGATCTCTTTGGGCAGAGCGGAAGCCAGACAGAGACAGGGACTATGAAGCCACAGTCCCCAGCCCTGTGTGTGCCAGGAGGCCCTGAGGGGCAGACGGCCATGCGGCTGGAGGCGCTAGGGCCTCCCCTCGGGGAGCCTGGTGTGGGCTGCAGGGACAGAACGCTTCTCAGAGGAGGCAGGGACCTCGTGAAGTACGTGACTGCTGCCTCTCCAGCTGCATGCTCCAGTTAGCAGGACAGAGACCCCTCCCCACCCGTCCCCAGCCTTCCCCTGCTTCCTGCTCTGGTGCTGGGAGGCCCTGTCACCACACAATCGCATGCAGGCAACACGCACACCCCTCCCAGGCACCTCTGAGAAGACCAGCTGCAGCTGGGGGTGGGGTGCGCTGAGTACTGCCCTGGTTCTCACATCCCTAGCTCCTCTCCCACCCTGCCCTAGCCCCCAACTGCTGAGCTGCTTCTAGGTTTAAAGCAAAGCATGACTCCGTCTTTCCTGCTGCTCCGTGGCAGCACCGCCTGGGGTTATTTTTAGCAGGGATGCAGGGAAGGCACATTTCTCCTTGACTTTCGCTGCAGACAACCCCCACTCCCCAGCCAAGACTCGCTGGGGGAGGCGGAGACGGAAACCCCCCTCCCAGAAAGGGGAAACTGGTGTGTTTTCTGTTCCTTCAGTTCACCAGGAGACTCAGTCAAGCGTGGGGTTGGACTGATGGGAAATTCTAGGTTCCAAAGCCCATGGGCCGTGCCCCATCCCTGTTCTTGGGGAGCAAGAGGCACATGGTGTCTGGCGTAGAGGAGCCCCGTCTGTGGGTGCTGGGGCCCCTGGGGAGCGGCGTGGCTGTACAGGCACCGTGGACTACTTGGGGCACCAGCACTGTGGGTGGTGTTCACATGGGCGCTGGCTGTAAGATTCATTAAACTGAGCATATGCCTTCCTGGTATTGTTCTGTACGTGTGTCTTTTAGATGCTAGCAGTACTTTATTCAGGTATAATCTACATACATTCTCCATACGGTAAAATGCACGATTCAGGGGTACAGCTTGGTGAACTTTGACAAATGTATATACCCATGTGACCCCCACCTAGATCAAGATGCCGGATGTTGTCATCACTTCCGAGTTCCCTCGTGCTCCCTCCCAGTGCTCCCTCCCAGTCAGTCCGCGCCCCAGAGGTGACTGATCCTGATTTCTATCACCATAGATTAGTTTCGCACACGTGCTTGCGCATGTGTGTTACAAAGATAAAAGAAATACAGCTGCTATCGTAGACAAGGGACGTGGCAATAAAACTCTTAACGTGCAAAGGGAGCCTCAAAAAAGGAGGATTAATCGAACTGGAAAAAACTAATGTATGCTTGGCCTGGGAAACGGGAGGTTTCAGAGCCAGCCCAAATCCTGAGGGTTGGGAGCAGAGAGGCTGTGAGAGGGGAGGGGAGAAGGAGGGAGCCAGCCAGGGCCTCCTGCAACCCCTCAGCAGTGAGCAGTTTTCAGCAAGGCCGAGGCTAGTGGAAGGGTGCTCTCAAGGGCATGCACAGGAGGCAGGGAGAAGTCAGGGCCCCTTGCAGTTAGGTTATTTGTTTTCCTGCCTTCCCCTTCAAGGTCTTTGTGATTCTGAGTCTCCTTCACCCTTTGTCCTGCCTGGGGAAGGGGGAGGCTGAGGCTCTCGCAGTAGAGGGTAGGGAAGATCACGGAGCTCACCATTCCTTCCTTCAGAAACACTTATTTAAGCACCTACGTCGGGCTGTGGGTGCTCTGCCGGGTGCAGGGGATAGAGGATGACTAAGACAAGTTTTAGCTCACTGTGGAGTCAGAGTTGGCATTCCCAGGTGAGGCAAGGCCTTATACCTCTTTCCTGTTGGAGATGAGGGGCCCAGAGAGGGCAAGTGGCTTATCCAGAATCACACAGCTAGCTGCTGGCAGAGGTAGGCAAAGAACAGGGACCCCTGATTCAGCCCTAGCTGGGGATACGAAAGCAAAGGAAGCAAAATCAATGGCCTGACTCCCTCGCAAGCTTTCTGGAATAGCAGAAAGAGCACTGACCTTGAGTCAGAAGACCTCATTTCTGCCTCGAGGTCTTAGAAGCACTTCCTCGCTCTGGGCCTTGGTTTTCTCTAGTGAACATGAAGGAGGCGGCTTCCAGGGGATCTTCAAGGGTCCTTTGTACTCTAACTTCTTGAGCATCCCCCGCATTTTCCTGCCTGGGTGCCTGGTGCCTTCGCTCGGTTGTTTCTGCCGCCTGGTATGCCCCACTCCCCTCCCACTTCCTTCCTCTGACATTCTCCTAATCATTTATGACTTTCAAATGCTGCCCCCAGACCGGCCCCCCCTGCAGTCCTTGGGGATCTGGTGGGGAGTGTCACCCAGGTCTCCACTGCCGGAACAGACAGAGCCTCCCCGCTTTTGCAGGCCTCCGCTCCCAGGGCGGGGCCTTCCACAGGGAAGGGGTCCGCTTGGCCACTGTTAGAGGAATTGTAGGGATTTCTTCCTCCCACCCCCACACTTCCACATGCCCCTTTTCAACTTTCAGAGGCTGATGTCATCCTTCCACAGGGCCTCCAAGACATTGTGCCTCCCTGCTGGGCCCGCCAGCCCAGGCTGGAGCATCAAACTGGGGCACTTCTGCCCAGGGAGGTGACCCCAGGAGGGCTGAGAAGGCGGGGCCTCAGCCAGTGGCTGCCCCACCTCACCTGTCCCGCCCTCATTCACAAACACCTGGGCAGAAATCCTCCCTCACGACAAACACATGTCTCCCGCTCCCACAGCCACACCCAAACCCACTCCTAGCTACCTGCCCGCAAACAGACCAGCACATTTGCAAAAATGTACCTCCCTGCTCCCACGGCTCCCCTGCCCCTCCCTTGGACAGGCACCACCCTCGCAAGCACATTCATTGCACACACACACACGGTGCACACAGACATGCACGTGGGTACATCATGGCCAACCGGAGTGCATGCCCGGGCATGCAGCCCCACAGACACACGCACACTGAGCACATGCACACATGCGTGAACAAACGGGCACGCAGACACACGGACACACACGGGTGCACATGCATACACACCCACTTGCTCTCCCATGATACGGGGTCCCCCCCATGCTCGGTGCTCAGGTGGGCCCAGCTCAGGCTCAGCAAGCTGAGGCTGCTCCAGGGAATGTGGCACGAGGAGAGTGCTCGGTTCTGGCTCCTGGCTGCCTCTGGATTTATATCAGAGTGGGGTCTTTTCTATTAATTTCCTTACAGATGGCCCTCTGGGAATAAGCAAAAGCCTCAGGAGCTGTGGATGCACTCTGGGGCCGCACCCTGTCTGGGCAGCAGATGGAGCGGTGTAAGGATTCCATCATTTCTGTGAACAAATGTCTCCAAGGAGGGGTGGTCCCTGAGACCAGTAAACGTGTGGCTGGTCTTCTCTTTGTTCTCACCGCCACACTCCTCCCTCCATCCCATCCATTCTTCCCGTCGCTGCAGAGGCCCCAGACCCGGGTTCTTCACCGTGGGGAGGTGGGAAGGCTTAGAAGGGGCCCAGTTGCAAGGTTGATGCGGCAGCCCTGGGGCTGACAGCAGGGTCCCAAGCGGTCTGGCCCTCTCCAGTGGAAGGGCGGCCTCTGTCGGACTCCTCCAGGGCAGCGCAGCAGCGACCCAGAGTCCAGTCAGGTAAAGGTGTTGTGACCCAGATCTCGAGGGTTGGGCAGGGAGGAAGCTTGGATTCCACTAAACCCAACGCAGCTGCAGTCCCTGAGCATAGAGCCTGTGCCTGGGTGGTCCTGGGGCAGGCGGGGGGGCTGAGGGAGGACACAGCAATGAGGAAGACCCAGGAACTGTCCTCTGAGAGCGCGTGTGTCTTGGGGAGCATCACACAGGCAGAGCCCCCAAGAGTAGAACTCAAACACAGCAGGCTAGACAATGAGCCTATCACCTGTGACCAGGGCACAAAGACATGCCTGCTCTTCCTGCTTCTCTATTTGGTTACTAACGCCACATGGCAGCCCAGGGCAGAAACCTGAGGGCCAGCCCAGATCTGCCCTCTCCCACCCCATCCAATCAGTCCTCATGTCCCATGGGCTATTCTTGTCCCATTCCTCCCATCCAACCCCTCCTCTCAGGCCTCACCGCCACTGCCCTGGCATCTCTCACCGCCTCCCTCCCAGGGATTCCAGTGGCAGAGGAGAGGGGAGAATCCCACCTCCAGGTTTATACCATCCTCCCCTCTCCATCTTCCACACTGCTGCCAGACTAATTTGCCTCAAACACGCAGCTCATCTGTAACTCAGAACCCTTCACTGGCTCCCCCTTAAGATCAGAATGGAGGCCCAAATGCCAGACACAGCACACACAGCATACAACTCTCAGCCTGACTCAACTGCACATTGTGTTCCAGCCTCACGTAATTCCTCCCGGTCCCCCCACCTTGCCACGCTGTCGTATGCCTCTGAGCCTTCGTAGGTGCCGTTCCTGTTTCCTGGATTGCCCTTCCCTCCTTCACCTAGCAAAAACCTTCTCGTCTTTCTAGATTGAGGGGGTCCTTCCTGGTCTCAGTTAGAGTTCATTTAATAACAGTGCTGGTAATAATGATTTATATATGCAAGGCAGCCAGACAGCGCAGGGTGTGTGCCTGTAGAAATTCTAGCTTTTAAATATACATATGCTTGTTAAATCTGAGTAACAACCTTGATAGCTACTATCATCATCATCTTCGTCTTATAAATGGGAAAACTGATACACGAAGAGTTGAAGTGAGTAATTCACCGAAGGTGACATACCTAGTGCGTTGTGGAGCGAGATTTGCTCACGGCCAGTTTGGCCCAAGAGTCTGCGCTGTTGACCCCTGAGCTGCGCTGCCCCCTGACTTTTCTAAGTATTTGCCCACTCATGTGGCTTTGAGCAACCAGCATCAGTTAGTGTCTGACGAATGAATGAATGAACTCATCAAAAGTGAATAGAATGAAGAAGTAGGGCTCATCTTCATTTATGTAAGATGTCTGCCATGCCAAAGCTATTTTATTTTTATAGAACATGGAACGTTTTAAAGAAAATAAATTTTGAGAGTAAAATCTCATACATCTTCTGGCTTTTTAAATGGAATTTATATGAATTTCCAAGCCTAAGTTTTTTTAAATCAAGGAAGAGAGATGTCCTCATAACCCCCCAATAACCTGTTGAACCATGGACTGTCATCTACCTACTGAGCCATCTCTGCATTAGGCTCCTGGGGAGACAGACCCCCAAGAAGCGACCTCCGGCAAGGTGAATTCTGACTGATGCCAAGGGAGCGGCACATCTCAGAACCTGGGCCAGGGACAGAGTCGTTCTAACCATGTCCGTGAGAGCTTTCTGGAAGAGGTGAGATTTGGGCTGAATCTTGAAAGACTTTGATAATCAGAGGAAAGGGAGAAGGGTAGGGAAGTCCTCAAAATATTTGGCTCCCAGGATTTGGTGGTAAGAAGGGCAGGGTGGGAAGGCAGGAGAGAGACAGAGGGAAGATGAGAGGGTGGTGAGGTCAGAGAGGCAGGTACCAGTCACGTGGTGGAGTGGCAGGGGCTGAAATCGCCTTCACTTCCAAGCTGGGTGGACACACGGTTTTGGACAAGTGGCTGATTTCTCCTACCTAGTCTCTGCTACCCTTTATGCAAATCGAGCATTTAAGTCTGAGAAAAGCTCAAATGAGAACCCTCAGGGCAGGAGGCTTGCTGATCCTCCAGTCTAACTCTCGGTTCCCCACCCGCCAACTAGCAGCTTCAGCCCCCGAAGCCCACTTCTGAGAGGCGGCGTGGCGGTGAGAGTAAGCCACAGCTCCACCGCTTACTAGCCGGGCGGGTCATCTAATCTCTGTGCCTCGACTTCCTCAACTGTCAAAGGGTGATAGCATCTACCTCCTAAGGTTGTTGTTGAAGATTAAATTAGTTAAGGCGCTCAAAACATATAGAACTGGTCCACCTTCCAACACTGGCTAATGTGGTCACTGTAACCAAGGGTCTTCATAATGTGGCAAAATTTCACGAGGCTATCCTTCCTCCAGGGCACAGGTGTGGCCTTGGCTGCTGCCCCTCTCTAGTCCCAGGGTTCTCCCCACAGGTGTGGTTCCTGTTGACCTGAGCAATACCCTCCACACCCACCACTGCCCACTTGTGCCTGTTATGCTGATACTGGCTTCTCTGGATAAGACTAGTTTTGCTTTGTCGCCGCGGGGCCAGGACAGGAAAGCGAAGCTGTGATGAAACCTGACTAAATAGTTTTGGGGAGTGCACTGGGCCAACTTCAGCTCCAGGGTCAGCCAGATTCCTGACACCAGAGCTGAGTCCCGGAAGAGCAGGCACTGGTGTCCCTGCATGTCCCCAGGGGTAGCCAGCTCACTGCCCTGCATGTTGCCAGGCTTGGGAAAGACCTGTTGGTTGTTTGCACGATAGGGTGAGAGCAGCATCCAGCTATGCCATGACGCCCCCAGATCTCTGAGAACTAGGCTGGGACAGGATACAAATCTGGCTCCTTGCAAGGCAGGGGCGGGTGGTGAGAGGACTGACTTACAGAACAGAACCTGGCTCTTTCCTGGTGCCAGGCCCAGCTAGCTGTTCCTGGGCGGGCAGTGAGGACCTGAACGATTCTCTTTGAACTTCCAGGTTCACCCCCCATACACACCAATCTTGCCCTTCTTACCCACTTCTGGGGCTTTCTTCTAATGCCCCCCATCCTGCAAAAGCCTTTTCTTAGATCCCCCTGTGGCAAGGGCTGAGATGATGGAGTCAGTCTTAAGAGTTCAAAATTCTGAGTGACAGGCTTAATTCACTTTGGTGCAGGGGATGAAGGGAAAAAATTAGCAGGTAAGAAACTATTATTTGAAAGCTACTTTCTAGAAAATGCAGAAAGAAGCAAAAAGATAATGCACCAGACCAGTAAGTATGCACACACACTGCGTGTGTTTTAGATCAACTGCACAGAGGCATAATTTACATACAGTACAATACATGCATTTGAGTGTACAGTTTGATGAGTTTTGACAAATATGTTTGCCTGTGTAACCTCTACCACAATTTAGATTAGTACCTTCACTCTAAAAGTTTCCTTGTTCCTTTCAACAATCAATCCCCACCTGGCCCAGATAACCCCTAACCTGCTTTCTGTCAATATGGATTAGATCTGGATTTTCTAGAACTTCAGAAAAATGAAATCATACAGTATGTATTCTTTTGTATGTGGTTTCTGTTGCTCAGTATAATGCATAATGGTTTTTTTGTTTTGTTTTGTTTTGTTAGAGACAGGGTCTCACTCTGTCACTCAGGCTGGAGTGCAGTGGTGCAATCATAGCTCACTAGAGCCTCAAGCTCCTGGGCTCAAGTGATCCTCCTGCTTCAGCCTCCCAAGTAGCTGGGACAACATGCATGTGCCACCCATGCCCGGCTAATTTTTCTAATTTTTGTAGAGACAGGGTCTCGCTCTTGCTCAGGCTGGTCTTGAACTCCTGAGCTCAAGCAATCCTCCTGCTTCGGCCTCCCAAAGCGCTGGGATTATAGGTGTGAACCATGGCCTCAACTTAATATTTTTGAGACTTGTCCATGTTTTTGTGTGTATTAGTAGTTTGTTCATTTTTATTGTTGTGTTTTATTCCACTGTGTGGCCATACCAAAATTTGTTTATCCATTCTACCGTTGATGGAAATTATGTTTGTCATTTGGGGCTAGTATGAAAAAATTGCTATGAACGCTCTTGTGTTAATACAACTCTTTTGTGGACACATGTTTTTATTTGTCTTGGGAGCAGAATTGCTGAGTTGTATGGTAAATGTGTGTATGCTGAACTTCAAAAGAAACTGCTAAACTGTGTTCCAAAGTAGCTGTATGTTCCCACCAGCAAAGTACGAGAGTTCCAATTGTTCCACATCTTGGCCAGCTCTTGATATTGTCAGGGTTTTTATTTTTGGCACTTCTGCTGAGGCGTGTATTGATCTCTCCCTGAAGCACACAGTACTGGTCCCTCCTACCCTCCCTGCCATATGCTCTTCCCCATTCACTCTGACCAGCCCTCTGTTTCTCCACCGTGGGCTGGGAGCATTTCCTGGAATTCTCATCAGTCGGGTCTCAGCACAAGTGTCACCTCGTCAGAGGTCTTCCCCCACTACCCTCTCTAATGGTGTCCTCAACACCTTTCACATTACCCTGTCTGCCCCATGAGAACATCAGCTCCATGAACAAATGCATCCTGTATGTTTTGTTTACCTAGAACAGTGCCTGATAGATGGTAGGTACTCAATGTATTGTTGAATGGATTTGCAAGTCCAAAGAGTTATGTTCAATATAATGAATCTATGGGGGTCCTGGGAATGAAAGGGGATGCATATCATCAAAACAGAAATACTTAAAGCATAAATTATTTTTATCATCTGGGGCTGTTCTGTGTTACATGTAAATATCTTAGAAAATGAAAAGTATAGAAAACAAGAAAGAAAGAGAAAATCAACCATAGTTTCATCAAATTATTATGGCTTAAAAATATAAATCATTTTTATTATTAGTTTTAAATTTTTTATTATTTTTAAAGTTAGCTTTTGAATAAGTTACATTTGCACATGGCAAAAAATTCGAACAGTATCTCCTTGTGGAAAAGGCTGCCGTATACAAACATGGATATATCTTTCTGTATTTTTTTCCAAAAATAGTATTGTATTGTATACATTGCTCTGCACCTTGCTTTTTTCATTTAACCATTTATCTCAGGACTCATTCCGCATTATTAAATGTATTAGTTAAGAGTAGGTTCAGCTGCAAATGACAGAAAATTCAGAATATCAGTGCCTTGCAAAATTAGACACTGATTTCTCTCTCTAATGAAGTCCAGAGGTAAGTAGCCAGGCAATACTGGGATTCCACAGTTGTTAGGGACCCAGGTTTTGTTATGTCATCCTCAACATGGGGCTTCTACCTCCTGGTCCAATATGGCTTTCTGAGCTCTTGTCATTATATCTGCATCTAGCCAGCAGAAAGAGAAAAAGAAAGAGAAGCATATGAGCTTCCTCCGCTTAAGGACAATTCCTATGACATTTCTGCTCACCTCCCATTGGCCAGAACACAGGGGCACACCTAGCTGCAAGGGAGGCTAGGAAATTTATTCTTTTTTTTCCTGATAGTCATGTACCCAACTCAAAAGTCAGAGGGGAAGAGGAACATGGATATTAGGGGATGACAAACAATCTCTGTTACATTATATATAGATTTGCCTCATTTTACAAAATGCTACACAGAATTCCATCGTATAAATGTATCATAATTTATGTGTTTTTTTTTCCTGACGACTACATCGAAAAGCAATACCATAATTTATGTAACCAGTTGGCAGATGTTAAGTTGTTTGTATTCATTACAAATGATGCTGCAATGAACTATATCTTTATATCTACCTACTTGCTTGGAATATATGGGTGTATTTCTGTAGTATAGATTCCCAGAAGTGGAATTATTGCAACAAAGACTATGTGAGTTATTGCCAAGTTTTCTTCTGAAGAGGTTTTATCAATTTTTGCTCTTACCAATAATATTTTTTCCTGCACTGTGTTACAAAACTTTAGCAGTTTCTCAGTGACAAAATGATTTCTCTTTCTGATAAGTGTAAAATGGTTTTAGTTTACATTTCTCTTATTACAGATTAGGTCAAGTGTCTTTTCATATTCACCAGTGATTTAAATTATGAAAGTAATTCAAGTATCTGGTAAAACATTACAACAATATAAAGAGAAATACAATAAAAACTAGTTCTTCCTACCCCAGGTTGCCAGGTCCCATCATCTTAGGAGGAACCACCATTAAGAGTTCCTTGGGGCTGGCTGCAGTGGCTCACACCTGTAATCCTAGATCTTTGGGAGACTGAGGAGGGAGGACGGATTGAGGCCAGGAGTTTGAGATCAGCCTGAGCAAGAGTGAGACACCATCTCTACAAAAAATAGAAAAGTTAGCCAGGCATGGTGGCCTGCACCTGTATTCCTAGCTGCTTGGGAGGCTGAGGTGGGAGGATCGCATGAGCCAGGAGTTTGAGGTTACAGTGAGCTATAACTGGGCCACTGCACTCCAGCCTGGGCAAAAGAGTGAGATTCTGTCTGCAAAAATAAAAAAGTTTCTTGTACATCCTTCCATAAAGTTCCATTGGAATGTATCAACACATGTATGTATATACTTTTTAATTATATTATTCTATATATATAATTTTTTAAAAATAGGAGTCTCCATTATACTCTGTTGTACACTTTGTTTTTTCACCTAATAATATATTTTGTAGCTCTTTCATGTCAGTACATAGAAATATATTTTATTCTTTTAAATTGTTTCATATGTTGCATGGAAAAACCAAAATTCATTAAGACAATCTCCTGCTACTGATGATTGAATTGTCTTTAGTTTCTTGCTGTTACAAATACTTCAGTGAACATCCTTGTATATGTAGCATTGCCAACATGTAGGAGTGTAGCTATAAAATAAATTCCTGGAAATGAAATATTGGGTCATTGAGTATGTGGGTTTTAAAATTTGATAAACATTGCTAAATTGCCTGCCAAAGAGGTTATACAATCTTCACTTCCACAAATGAAAATGGTTATGCCCTATTTCCCACATCCTTACCTGCGTTGTATATTATCAAACTTTTAAATAATCAAATAGATAAAAATGGTGTATCATAATATTAAATTGCATTATTTTTATTATGAATGAGGCTAAGTATCCTTTTATGTATTTCCAAATCATTTGTTTTTCTCTCTGGGAACTGCCTATTTATATCTTATTCCCATTTTCTTTCTTTGTTTTTTTTTTTTTTGAGACAGAGTCTCACTCTGTTGCCCGGGCTAGAGTGCTGTGGCGTCAGCCTAGCTCACAGCAACCTCAAACTCCTGGGCTCAAGTAATCCTCCTGCCTCAGCCTCCCGAGTAGCTGGGACTACAGGCATGTGCCACCATGCCTGGCTAATTTTTTCTATATATGTATATTTTAGCTGTCCAAATAATTTCTTTCTATTTTAGTAGAGACGGGGTCTCGCTCTTGCTCGGGCTGGTCTTGAACTCCTGAGCCACTGCACCCGGCCCATTTTCTTTTGAATTGTTTATCTTATTGATTTGTAAGAGTTCTTCATATATTAATGAATTGACCCTCTGTTACATGTATTATAAATATTTTCCAAGGTTGTAATTTGTCTTTTGACTTTGTTTATGGTGTGTTACATTTTTAGGAAGCCAAATTTGTCAATCTTTTCCTCTATGACCTCCTATGTCTTGCTTATAAAAGCCTTGCCCATTACAAGCTTTCAGAAGTAAACTCAGGGCTGGGCACGGTGGCTCACGCCTGTAATCCTAGCACTCTGGGAGGCTGAGGCGGGTGGATTGTTTGAGCTCAGGAGTTCGAGACTAGCCTGAGCAAGAGCATGACCCCATCTCTACTAAAAGAAATAGAAAGAAATTATCTGGACAACTAAAAATGTATAGAAATATTAGCCGGGCATGGTGGCGCATGCCTGTAGTCCCAGCTACTCGGGAGGCTGAGGCAGGAGGATCGCTTGAGCCCAGGAGTTTGAGGTTGCTGTGAGCTAGGCTGATGCCACGGCACTCTAGCCCGGGCAAGAGTGAGACTCTGTCTCAAAATAAAATAAAAAAAAAAAGAAGTAAACTCACCCATGTTTTCTTATATTATCTTTATAGTTTCATCTTTTACCTTCAGATCTTTGATACATCTGGAGTATTTTTGTTATAAGAAAAGAGGTGAGGATCTAGCTCCCCAAATCCCCTGCTCCCTAGATGGCTAATCAGTTTTCCTAACATTATTTGTTAAATATAAATATATTTAAACATTTCCCCAGTGCTCTGAAGTGTTCATAGATAGTTAGGACTATTTCTTTTTCTTTTGTTTTTGAGACAATGTCTTGCTCTGTCGCCTGGGATAAAGTGCAGTAGCATCATCATAGCTCACAGCAGCCTCAAACTCCTGGGCTCGAGTGATCCTCCTACCTCAGCCTCCTGAGTAGCTGGAGCTACAGGTATGTGCCTGGCTAATTTTTTCTATTTTTGGTAGAGATGGGGTCTTGCTGTTGTTCAGGCTGGTCTCCGACTCCTGACCGCAAGTGATCCTCCCTCCTTGGCCTCCCAAAGTGCTAAGGACTATTTCTATATTTTATATTATTTCATTTATATGATTTCATTAAAATGTATTTATATTTTATATGCCAGAGTTAAGCTGTTTTAGTGACAGTTTTATACTGTGTTTTGATATCTGCTAGGGCTACAATGCTTTTCTTTTTCAGAATTCTCCTAGCAATTTTTACATGCTAATTTTTCCAAATGAATTTTAGAATCAGTTTGTCAAGGCAAAAAAAAAAAAATCATATTGCTATTGGGATTGCAAACAGTAAATATTTTTGTACCTCAGTCTACAAAAATATACAGTTTCTAAACAAAGAACTATGACTGATATATGATATTTAAGTAAGTCTTAAAAACATGCTGACAAGCTGTCAACCCTCCTCCTGAGGCTATCAATGATCTTGGTATCTCAAGGCAGCTTCTGCAATTGGGAAGTTGTCTCAGGAGCTAAATCCAGCCACCCAGACACGTTCCTAGTTTTTTGAGCAATAAGGATGGGAAATCATTCTTTCCTCTTGAGCACTCACTGGATTGTCAGGAATGGTACCACCAAATGAAGGCAGCAGGTGTTACCCTAGAGTTGAGCACCTTAGGAAGAAAAGGAAGAAGCAGCTTTGGATCTGGTAGTGGTCACCTGGGAAACCACAGTAGCCAACAGGCCTCTCCGGGCCCTCACTGATCCTTGAGCCCTAGACTCTTTGAGCCTGGAGGACCTTTCTAGATGCCCCCTCCCCATACACACACTCCACAGAGGTAGAAACTGAGGTACAGAGAGGGATTTCTCAAATTTGCACAGCTATTTAGATCAGAACTCAGAACCCAGGCGTATCATTAGTGGATCTTCGTTGCAACAACAGAATCCTATCTGACCAGATTGAGCAGAAAGGGGCTTATTTCAGGTTATTAGGTAACTCACAGAATCACCAGGAGGGAAAAGAGAAACAGATTCCATGCGAAGCTTCCAGGGACAATGCCTAAAGCCACATTGCAGAGAAAATGGTAGCTACCACCACTGTTGAACACTGATGCCAATAACTTAGTGTTAGCACAGCCACTCCTGCCTCCAGCACCAACACCAAATTCTGCCTCAGGAACTTGACTTTACAACCCCTGAGAAACCACCTCTGTTGCCACTGTGACCACCAACCCTCCTGCTGTGCACTTTGGAATTAAAGTCTCCTTTGGGTGTGTGATTGGTAGAGTTAGGTCACATGCCAATGTTCTAGCTGCAAGGGAGGCTGGGAATTTGAGTTCTGACTTCTAGGTTGAGGGGCAAAATAGGGGAATTTCCCCAAGTATAGAAAAGCCATTTAGAATTTGGACCACTACTCTAGTCAAAGACAACTACATATGCTAAATAAATATTTTTAAATCTTTTTATTGATACATAATATTTATATTAATACATATTTGTAGGGTATGTGTGATATTTTGTCACATGCATAGAATGTATAATGATCAAGTCAGGGTATTTAGGGTATGCATCACCGAGAGTATTTATCATTTCTATGTGTTGGGATTTAAATCTTTTTTTCCTGTTGATTTTTTTCTAATTTATATTTTAATTTCAGAATGTTACAGAGGTACAAACACTTTGGTTACATATATTGCCTTTGCACTGCCCAAGTCAGAGGTACAAGCGTGCCCATCCCCTGGACAGTGCACACCACACCCATTAGGTGTGAATATACCCATCCACTTCTCCCCCCTCCCTCCTGCCCAACATCTGTTGAATGTTAGGGATTTAAATCTTAAAAGCATCAAAAACCTAACGAGATAGGAATTATTGTATCAAGATACAGGAAATTGTAGGAGTCCAGAGAGGTTAGAGTTGCCAGATAAAATACAGTACTCCCAGTTAAATTCTTGTCTGAATTTCAGATAAGCAATGAATAATTTTTTAACTGTTTGTCTCAGTTAAATTTGAATTTCAGATAAACAGCGAATACTTTCTTCATATTCAAAGTATGCTCATGCAATATTTGGGACATACTTACACTAAAAAGTATTTATTGCTTATCTGAAATTCATATTTAACTGGATGTCCTGTATTTTTATTTGTTAAATCTGACAACCCTACCAGGGAGGCGAGCTCGGCGCTTGGGGCTGCTTTTGCCCAAGAGCATGTGCTAATCTAAACGAGCCATCAGAGAGGCTGAGCTGTACTTTTCAAAGCTTCTTGAGATTAAGGGGTACGAAATTAAAGTTCAGGGCCTACCGAGGTTGGAGACCCGGATAAACCTCCCTCATGGTAGCCTGTTACTTTGAATGTCCCAAATGAGCCATGGCTATGGGTACTCATGCCCTATGTACTCCTCTTGACTCTGGGCTGCCCCTGTGACCTGCTTTAATCAATAGAACATACTGGAAGTGATGTTTTGCCAGTTCTGGCTTAAGCCTTAAGAAGGTAGTGTCTACATTTTGGTTCTGGTGAAAGCCAAATGCTATGCAGTAAGTCCAGCTACCCTGAGACCTGGGATCTAACTAAGGATTTGTGTCCAAGTGGATTTCAGAATTGCCATGGACCTGTAGCTGCCATTTCCTTTGTAATGGGAAAGTCTGTTGGGATTTTCCTTTCCCTGCCTCACCATTGTGTGTGGGGAGCAGATAACTTGTCTCTTTAGTTCAAAGGTCTTCAGATTGAGAAGCCTCATTCATACCTGGATCTGATTTAGATGAGGCAAGTATGGACTTTAAGCTCAACCTGGTGCAGCAATAGGGCGAGACTTTGGGGGTCTTAAAGGCCAGTGAGTGTATTTCACATGTGAGAGCAAGTGAATCACTAGGAGACAGGGGGTGGACTGTGACAGATGGTTCCTTTGGTGGCCTCCAGTCAACCATGTATCAGAATATTCACACCACTGTTAGTTCCCTCCTCTTGAACCTGGACTGTGTTGTGACCTGCTTTAACCAGAAGAATGTGGTAGAAGTGATGCTGTCAGTTATAGACCTAAACCTTAAGAAGTCCTGGCAGTTTCCATATTTGCCCTTTGGGAAAAGCCAGGGACCTAGTTCAGAAGTTCAACTACCTTGAGACCACCACGTTGTGAGAAACCCAACCTAGCCTCATGGAGAGACGTGGGGAAGAGCTGAGGGCTCTGGCCACCGTCACTTGTTTTCCATGTGGGTAAGGCTACCTTGGAAGCGGATCATTCAGCCCTGGCTGCTCCAACCAATGCCACATAGACTAAACACCAGGTGTCCCCGCTGAATTCTGTCCAAATTTCAGCATCATGAGCAAATAACTATAATAGTCGTTTTTTTTAAGCCAGGAAGCAAACTATAGCCCATGGCTGACTACCTGTACTTTTATTTTTATTAACAGCTTTATTAAGACATAATTCACCTACCGTGCAATTCATTCATTTAAAGTGTACAACTCAGTGGTTTTAGTATGTTCACAGATATGTGCAAGCATCACCACAGTCAACTTTGTAACATTTCTATCACCACAAAAAGAAATTCTGTGTCCTTTACCTGTCACCTTCCTATCTCCTTCCTTCCCCTCCACCCCCACCCCTAAGCAATCACTAATCTACTTATTGTTTCCTGTCTTCCTTGTTCTGGATATTTCATATGACTGTAATCATCTAATATGTGGTGTTTCATGACTGATTCCTTTTACTTAGTATAACGTTTTCAACGTTAATCCATGTTGTAGCATCTATTAGTACTTCATTCTTTTTTACAGCTAAAAATGTAATAACGTTCCACTGTGTGGATACACCATGTTTTGTGTAGCCATTCATCAGTTGGTGGATATTTGGATTGTTTTCCACCTTTTGGCTATTATGAATAATGCTGATGTATACATTGGTATACAAATATCTGTTTAAGGCCCTGGTTATTTTTGTTTTATTTTGTTTTGTTTAGAGATGGGGTGCTGCTCTTTCACCCAGTCTGGAGTGCAGTGGCCCAGTGAAAGCTCATTGTAACCTCAAATTCCTGGGCTCGAAAGATCCTCCTGCCTCAGCCTCTCAGGTAGCTAAGACTACAGGCATGCACCACCACACTTGACTAATTTTTCTTTTCTTTTCTTTTTTTGTAGAAATGGAGTCTCACTATGTTGCCCAGGCTGGCCTGGAACTCCTGCTCTCAAGTGATTCTCTTGCCTCGGCCTCCTAAAGTGCTGGGGTTATAGGCTTGAGCCACTGTGCCCAGCCCAAGTTTCATTTTTAATTCTTTTAGGTAAATGTCTAGGAGTGGATTTGCTGGAACATATGGTAATTCTATATTTAACATTTTATGAACTGCCAAACTATTTTCCACAGAGGCCACACCATTTTACATTCCTACCAGCGATACATGAGAATTCTAATTTCACCAACACTCACCGACACTTGGGACCCTTGTCAAAAATCAGTTGACCATAGATGTATGAGATTATTTCTGGACTCTCAATTCTATTCTATTAGTCTATATGTCTATCCTTGTGCCAATACCACACTGTGTTGATTACTAATGCTTTGCAGTCTTCCTACTTTGTTTTTCTTAATTTTTATTTTTTTAAAGATTGTTTTGACTATTCTGGGTTCCTTGCAATTCCATATGAACTTTAGAATCAGCTTGTCAATTTCTATAAAGAAGTCATCTGGGATTCTGATGGGGATTGCATTGAATTAGAAGATCAATTTGGATATATTGCCATCTTAACAATGTTAGTTTTTTTGATCCCCAAACATAGGATGTTTTCCCAATTATTTAGATCTTCTTTAATTTCTTTCAACAATGTTTAGTAGTTTTCTGAGTATAAATTTTACACTTATTTTCTTAAATGTATTCCTAAGTATTTTATTCTTTTTGATGCTATCATAAATGGAACTGTTTTCTGGATTTCATTTTTGGATTGTTCATTGCATATGTATAGAAATACAATTGATTTTTTATTGATCTTATATCCTGCATCCTTGCTGAGTTTGTTTATTAGTTCTAATAGTTTTCAGTGGATTCCTTAGGATTTTGCATACACAAGATCATGCATCTATGAAGAGACAATTTGTGTCTTCCTTTCCAGTCTGGATTCCTTTTAACTGTATTTCTTGGTTAACTGCCCTGGATAAGACCTCCAATACAATGTTAAATAGGAGTTGTTAGAGTGGACATCCTTATCTTGTCTTTGTCTTGTTTCCTGGGGGAAGCATCCAGCCTTTCACTGTCAAGTGTGATGTTAGCTGTGGGTTTTTCATAGATGCTCTTTATCAGGTTGACATCCTCAACCCGACAGGCTGCCTGCTTTGTAAATAAAGTTTTATTGGAACACAGCCACGCTATTTGTTTATGCATTGCCTATGGCTGCTTTGTGCTATAGTGACAGAGTTGAGGAGCTGGGACGGAGATAGCATGGCATGTAAATCTAAAGTATTTAGTATCTGGCCCTTTAAGAAAAAGTCTGCTGACATTTGTTTTTAGCCACTAAATTTTGGGATAGTTTGCTATGGAGCAATCTATAACTAAAAGAACGCCCAGTCTTAGACTGGAACCCCAAAGAGAGTAAGGAAGAACCATAAATAAACAAACTCGTCCACAGACTGGAGCCCAGCTTCAAGTCATTTGGGTGGCTCAGAAAGTCTGGAATCCTGCAATTGGGTAACAGTGATCGCAGACTGCTAGCGTCCCTAGATGCCTGGCAGAAGCAAATGGAAATCCTTCCAGAGGAAGATATTATCATTGTTACCTCAAGTGATTTTTTAAATACAATGTCCAAAACATAGCCAGGTACATGAGGAGATAAAACATGAGGAAGAACCAGGAGTAAAAACTGACGATGGCAGCAGACCCACAGGACTGCAGATTAGAACTTTCAGATACAGATCATAAAACAACCGTACTTACCATGTTTAAGGAGAGAAGAGACAACCTTGAGCATTATGGCAGAGCACTAGGGGATATAAGAAGTGGCACAGCAGATTTGAAAAAGAACCAAATACAAATTCTAGAACTAAAAAATAGAATAACCAAATGGAGCTCAATGGTTGAGTTCAAGAAGAGAAATTTTTTTTAAAGCTAAAAACAGAATTAGTGAACTAAAAAAAAAAAAAAACAGAAGAAACTTTATTAGAACAAAGCATGGAAGGACAAAAGATAGAAAATATAGAAGAAAGGGATGAAGTGAGAAGGTCTAATGTGTTTCATTTGGAGCCCCAGAAAGAAAGAGGAAAACAGACAGAAACAGTATTTGAACATATATTGGCTGAGAATTGTTCAAAACTGATGAAAAACTATTCAAAAGGTGATAGAAAGCCATGAAATGACAGATGTTCACTCTACCATGTGCTCTGACTCCTAAAACAGTATATCCGGAATATACAAAGCGGCCTGTGAAAGAACTCAGGAGCCGAGATGGAGGTGGCTTCGTGGTGGGTGGAAAAGGGCTTGGGTGGTCTGGGTTCCAGAACAAGCTCCACCCCTTCCTAGCTGCGCCACCTGGACAAAGTTGCCAAATTTCAGTTTTCTCAACAAATGAGGATAAAGAGTAAAATGGACCTACCCCTCACTGCCATTGTGAGAAAATGTGATAAAATGCATGTGAACAAACCTAGTGAATGCCACGTGCTTTAAAAATGAGATGTGGTTTGAGCAGTACCACAAGCATGCCCAGGGCCACATAATTTGCAGGGCCTGGTGCAAAATGAAAATGCAGGGCACCTTGTTGAAAAATTACTAAAACAGGGACAGCAGAGCATTAAACCAAGCACAGGGCCCTTGTAAGTGTGGGGCCCTGTGTAGCTGCTTAGGTTACATGCCCATGAAGCCAGCCTTGGTGACAGGCCCTGCAAGGAACTGTTCTGTACGTTAGGAAAGGGCTGCTTATCCCACACCCAGGTGTCCACAGCCTTGGCCCACATCATCTTTGAATTCTGAAGGGCAGCAATGTTTAGGGAAAAATGCAAGCATATGTGTTTCCAAATGCCAAGAAGGGCAAGTGTAGTGACTGGAGTGGTTTTCTGGGGGAGTGAGTGGGGCTAGCCAGGCTGCCATTGAAACTGTAGAACTGACTGTTCCCCACAGACTCTGGTGCAGGGGAAAAAAAAAAAAAAAAAAAAAAGCCTGTAGCTGTATCTACAGGGCCTGTTGTTGTTGCTGCGGTGTGTTACAACACAGCCTGGCAGCCTCCCCTGCCTTTCTGTCTTCCTCCTGGAAGAGCCTGGTCCCAGAGCATGTGACTTGTCCACACAGCTCTCTGTAGTTTGCCCACACTGCTCCCTGATGTTCCCTCAATTACTAGGCTTTTCCAGGTCTGCATGCTTTTTGCTCATGCTACTGCCTCCCGCCCAGGAGTCCCTTTCCTTCCTCATCCACCCTTATGTCTGACCTACTCCATCTTTTAAAACTCAGCTCTACTGCCAGGTGACCTCTTCAATGAAGCCTTCCCTGCCTCGCCTATGCAGACATCTGTCACAACCCCTATAACTCGAGGAAAACTGACATATTATGTGGATGTTGCTGTCTCCTGGGCTGAATCTTTTGAGGGCTGGGACAACGTCTTCCCACTTCTGTATACCCTGTACATAGCATAGTGCTTAATACCTCCTGTTATTAAGCATGGTTGATGCTTAATCAACTGGCATTAGTATGCAGAGTAGTTTTGATCTATATTGTCTTGCTGAATTAATGCATGAATAAATTGTTTCAGTGACTCTCCCTGGCAGCTGGTAAAAAGGGAGGCTTCTAGGCACTGAGAATAGACAAATGACTGAGACAGAGCCCCTGCCCTTCAGTGTTGGCTTTATTTGTCTTTTCTGCAGACACCACCTCTTGAAGGCAGCATGGTGATTTGTGGAAGAGGCTCTTCATAAATACTTAAATGTGATACAGTGCAAAGAGAGCAGATCTGCAGCCACGAGACATGGGTTCCAATCTGGCTACGGGACACCAGGTTTCCACAGGTAATTCGCATGTCCCACAGTTAACTAGCTATGGGATTTTAGGTTTCCGTTTCCTCAAAAATGAGAGGGTTGAGCTAGAGGTTCCCTAAGGCCCTGGTGCTCCCAGGTGGGAGTGACTCAAAGGTGGCCATCTAGTTGGAGGCGGGGGCTCGTCTTGAAGTTGCATTCGCTCAGCAGTCTCCCCTTTGGAGTTGAAGGAGAACACAGCCATTTTCAAGGCCCTTTCCTGTCTTAATCGCCTGGGCTCTCATATTTGAAAGGCAGAAAGCCATGGGAAAGCATGGTCTTCACAGTCACTGGGTGTCCAGAGGGAGGTGCTATGTGCTAAATTGGTCCTGGGATTTCCCCAGTCCCGACTGGGCATCTTTCATGTCCCGGGGCTGCTTCCTAGGGCTAACCCAGCGGCACAAACGGCCTGGCCTGCCCCTCTGCAGTCTCAGGGCAGGCCTGGTGGGCAGACAAGAGGGGCAGAGCCTTCAGAGGGACGATACTGATGTGAAGTCAACTAGCTTATTCAGGTATTAGTTTCCCTGGAGGTAAGGGGTGTTGCGAGGGGATGTCGCTCAGCTTCCTCCATCTCTTTTCTAAGGCCCCCACAAAGGGCAAGGGCCAGACACGTGGGCAGGCATGGGGAGGCGGAGAAGCCAATGAACGGGGGCGGGGCCTTATTTCCATGGACGGCGCGCGGCCACCAATCCGGACAGGCAGAGCGACAGCCCGCGCGCCTTTTGGGGGCGGACTGACAGCCCCGGGGCCCTATGGAAAGCGGGTCCTGCGGCCGGTGGGGGCGGGACAGCGCCGGGCGCTGCCCGGGGGATTCGGGCCGGCACACGGGCGCTGCCAGTCTTGGGCGGCGGTGTCCGGCGCGCGGGCGGCCTGCTGGGCTGGCTGAAGGGGGAGCGGCGTGCGGGCGGGGCGGAGAGAGACGGAGCCGGCGAGCCCCGCGGCGACAGGTACCGGCGCCATGGCCACAGGGATGGGGCGGCGGGCCGCGTGTCCCGGGAATCGAATTCCCTCCTTCCCGGTCCCGCCGTGGCCGCGCCGCCTCCCCGCCTCCTCACGCTGCTCCTCTGCCCCGGAGCGGCGCGTCGGGGCGCGTGGGGCTCGGATGCTTAGCGGTGGGCGCCCCGGGGGCCCCAGACCCTGCATGGAGCCCCTCGCCGCGCCGCCAGGGCCGCGGGGCTAGTCCTCCCTGCGGGAGGCGCGGAGCCGGGTGGCCGCGGGAGCCGCTCCCCGCCCCCGCCGCGCTCCCCCTCTCGGAGGCGAGGCCGGTCGCGCCCGCTCGTCCTCACTCGGCTTTTGTTTCCCGCCCGGGTGACAGGTCCCGCTCGGGCTCTCGTCTGCGGCCCCCGCCTCGCCTGAGGCCCGGCTGCTCGGGGACCGCGGCCGCCTGGAGCAGGCGGCGGGACTCTCGGAGAGCCGGGCGACGTCTGAGCAGCACTGCCGCGGGCTGGAGCGAAACTTCGCTTCCCAGGGCCCGGGCGGCAGGAGAACTCGATCCCGGGGTGCGCCGAGCGCCGGGACGCCGCGGGCGCGGGGCAGTCGTGCTCACCTGGCGGGCCGGTGGAGGGCGAGGATAACGGAGCCACCGGCCGCTGCCCGCCTCGCTCGGGGTGGCCGCCTGCTGGGTGTGGATGGGCGTTCCCCGCCTTCACCTGCCGCCCTGGGACTGGGACTGGGAACAGCATCGCCGCTCTCGGCCACTTGTTGAGGGCGTCCGTGCAGCGCCATTCTGTTATTATTCCAGTGCCAGAGAAAAGCCGGCTGAAAGTTATTTTAGGGTTCCCAGTTTAGTCCTGGGACGTTAAAACTGCTGCCGCTTTACTGATCGTCTAAAAAGATGTGCTGGCGACAATATATGAGTCAAAAACCAGTATTGCTAAAAAAAAATAAAAAATAAAAAAAAAAATTGGAGGGTCAGGGTGTAGATCGCCTTTTTCAATTAACGAGCCAGGAGGAACATTTTAGTCTCATTGCCAAAATCGTTTTCTGCAGTGCTGGCAAAAGCATGGCAAGGTACAAGTTGTAAGTGGAGAATGCAGAACTCTAGATATCCTTCAGTGTGGTTCAGGACAGTGTGTACAGCGTTTGGCCGCCATTCAGTAAATTCTGCATGAAGCAGTTTGAGCTGGTGGTTTTGGATTTACTTTTCAGGAGTATGTTTTCCAGTGGAATAAGGCTTAGCATTGAATGGAAGCTTTCTTCGCCTCTCTGAGGGTAGACAGGAGTGTTTATTTTCATTGTTTTACCATTTTGTTAGATTGTGGCCAAGGGAAAAGTTAAACCATATTTTGGTTACGTATTTTTAATAGTCTGGGAGTTCTGTCCCCCGCCCCTCATAAGGGTTTTTGCAGAATTATAGTAGCTGCTTGAATTAAAAATCAAGGATTGACTTGCAGATACTCTTATTCTGGTGGGAAATTTTTATTCTGTCTACTTTCATTTACCATTTTCTGTTTGTCTCTCTCCCAGCTGACCTCTGCTTAACAATCTACAATTACGGCCCTGACCAATTTAGGGACTCTATAGAAAGATATAGGGATTCTATATTTTTAAAATACATTTTTAAGACGAGAGTTATTAATAACACATCATTTGTGAGAAACATTTGATTTAGTGTACTAAATTTTTTTCTTCTGCGTTGTCGTTTGATATCTGTATTGGATATGATTTATACTTCAGAGGTGTAAGTTTACCTTAAGAATATAGTTGCTCATTTTGACTTAATTATGCTAATTATTAGTGGCTCACTGAATGGTCATTTTATTTATTTTGCTAATTAAAGTTAGCGAATAGCTAATAAGAGTTCACCGTTGAAAGGTAAACTCTTTAACGAGTAGTTGTGACTGTTTGAGATTTTTCTTTAAATCAAAGATGACCTTAAAAATTATTTTATTTCTCTAAAACAAGCTTATGTTATGAGGCCTTTCTCTTTCCAACATTTAACAAAACAAGTATGTTTACAAATGTTTCATTTTTTAGTTACTGAACTTTTGAGTGAGTTTTTTTTAGACATAATTTTGATCAGTTTAGCATGAAAAATTTAAAAATATTGGATTAGGCAACTGATTAAATCTTCAATTATCTGTTTATTCTTGGTTTGGAAAAGAATGTGTATTTTGGGTTTAGTTTAGTTTTCTAAGGGCTTCTCATCTTAGAATGAATTAGTCCAGGAAAGAAAGAACATCCTCTTTGTATAGCTGTAGAAGTTAATTGCTGTTAAAAGCTGAGTTGGCTTTTTGATGCTTAGTGAGAGGGTAGATTGGTTGAACAATGACTCATCGTCATATAGAGTGGGTTTATTCTATATAAATAGTTGTAAGGAATCTTATAAGTCTGGGGCTTTCATTGTTTTAGATCATTTATATAATTGCTCTTTAGCATACAGGAATATATTAACTACTACTATTTGTAATTAGGGAGTTTATGATCCTTATCTTTTGATGATGAGTAAGCATGCCACATATCACAAAGTTATATTTTTGTGTAAATTTATGTACACAAAAGCCCATTTTAAACTTCAGTTTTTAGATATTTTAATTACTGGTTTTTATATACTTTAACTTGTGGTAGATCATATCATAAAATTATCAACCACATTTCAGTTTCAAAATTAAGCATAGGCTGAATTCTCACACTACACAATAAACATTGGGAATGTTTTTAAGTCATTTACCCTCAGGTATAGCACCTTTTGAATGTAGGGATGGTGGTGGTGGTAAATATTTTTAAATGAATAAAGGTACAAAACCCAAAGACATATTAAAACAGCTAAATTGGAGGATAGATCAAATGACACTGTTATAAACATTACTGCTTTAATTGTAATATGTATATTGTACCTGGCATTAAGAATATCCTCTGTAGGCCTTTAATGTAATGCTTCACCATTCCTAAAGAAGAATCTGTATTGTGCATATTCTCGCACACTCAATTCTGTAATAAATTTGTGCTGAACAATCAAATATCTACATTTTATAATTTTGAAACTGTGTGAACTTTCTAATCTAGCTGATTAGTAATTAGATTTTGGTTTTTTAGTATTTTTTATATTTCTGAATTTTTCTACAGAATATTTTAGTACATTTTAAAATTCTTACATTGTATCCCCAAAAATGTAAAGAAAATTAAATCTATACTCATCAGAGACTGGGTGGATAATGGTATGTAAATTACATGACTATTGACTTAAAAAACAACCACTTAAGTGATTTAATTTTCAAATAAGGTGTTTATGTGTAAAAGACATTTCTGCCAAATGAGACAGGTTAAAATAATTTATAGTAGGGCTATATTTACCAACAGGTTGTAGCTAACAGATTAACAAGGATATTTTAGCAATATTTAGAACACTCAAATTCCAGTACTCAAAATAATTTGCACCTCTTAGAGTAGTTTATTATGAGAACTGACCTACATTTTATGCTTAATTTAGTATTTACTTCTAGTCTTTTGGAAAACTTTCGGTTAATGAGAGTAAAGGACCACCAGAGGGAGTGTGGGGTTTATACGTTTGGTGTACTTGTTTTTTACCCTTGGTCTGGAAGCAAAATGTTTTAAAAATAAGAATAAAATTTTATTTTAGTTCTTTAAAACAATCTGGCAAAAGATATTGAAGTTGGTGATTGTAACTGTTTAGAGTTCCAGTCATTTTTATAATCAAAATCCAGGCTTAATCAAGGCTGTTTTTCTTTTAGAAAAAGGCACAATTATTAGAAAAATGAAAATGATGTATTTTCAGAGTGAAATAGTGGGTGTTTAAGTAAATAGTCGCATGTTGGTGAAGGTAAGGGAACATCCAAATGTTAAGAATGTTTTTTAAGATTAAAAATGTAGTACATTTGAATTGTATGTTTTTGAAACTGCTCATTTTTTGGAAGGAGGATTAGAAGAGGAAGAAAGATCAAGACTAGAAGAGGGTTGTTTTTTCTCATTTGTAGTTGCAAACCCTTCCTAAGTGGGCAATGGTAAATTTCCAGAATCATTTGGAGCATTCTGCATCAATCTTGGCAATTTATAGATGATGCTAAATGACAGTGGTCATCTGATTATCAAAAGCAGGGTTGCAAATTTCAAATTAATCTCTTCAAAAATCAGATTTATGTGTGGTTTCTTAATGTTCCTATGTCTGGAAATTAAAGTACCTCCTCTATTGTCAGCTGAATATTACACAGTGGAATTTGAAAGTCACAATATCTCAATCTTAGACTTAATGCTGCAGTAAGTTACTTTTTGGAATGGAGGAAACATCCTAGAGATTGAGTCTTTATCAGAATATATTCTGAGTGAGCATGGAATGTTCTTTACTCATGTTAAATGTTAACCAATGAAATTATTTTCATATTTAACTTTTTTTAAAAAAGCAAGACAATAAAATAGTCTTATAATCTTAATATATATTTTAGGTTTTGTTGCTAGCACAAAAAATTATATAGTAGATGGTTACATTTAATGTTCTGAAATTCTCATTTGGTAGGAGATATTTGTTATAAAAAGACATTTCATTGAAGCATAATGGTAATTTACCTGGAGAGAAGTTTGTGTCTCTTTTGAATTATTCTTAGGTTACAACATAAACTTGCTAAGAAAAATTGGGATGGTATCTTTCCCATTTTAGATTTATTTTCACTATGAACTTTTATAAGTTTTTTAAAAATATTTTTATTGGCCCTAAGTAGACTTTTCAGAATTATTCAAGCTCATATATGTTTGAGCATATATACATACAATACATACATATAAAAATATCAAATATCCACTTTTATATAACCATATATGTAGTTGCTATATATATATATATATATGTATATGTATATAACTGTATCTGTCTATACTGCCTTATTTCCCAGGCCTATTTATATGTGAAACTATTTTTTTACCAGTGAAATATTATTGCACCAAGAGGAATAAACTGTCCACAAAAAGTCTAGTACAGAATGTTCATAGTTTTTTTTCGCAGTAGGAAAAACTTTCACATGACGACATAGATGAGTCTCAGAAATATGGTTTGGGGCAAGAGAAATCAGACACAGATGAGTATGTACTGTATGATGCCATTTATGAAAAATACAAAAACAGGCAAAACTCTAAGGTATGGTGATAGAAATCAGGACAGTAGTTACCTCTGGGTAGGGACTGCGGTTGACTGGAAGGGGGCACAAGGGAACTTTCTGGAGTGATGGAATATTCTATAGCTTGAGCTGGGGAATAGTAATTCAATTATACACTTTTCAGGTAACTTTATTTTCATATAATTTTTAACTTACAGAAAATTTGCAAGACTAGTACAAGGAACTTCCATATACCTCTATCCAGACTTACCAGTTGTTGTATACATTTGTTCAAACTTATTGAATACTTAAGATCTGTGCATTTTACAGCATGTAAATTTTACTTTAATAAAGGAAAAAAGCTACATTTGTTTAAAGTGAGAATGATCTTGTTATCTGAAAAAAGTGAAATACCTCAATTAGGAATTAACCAATGGTTTAATAATGATGCGGAAAAAGAGAATCATTGACTGTCATTTGTTTCCACATACATGTATTTATGTTGTTTTTCACTGAAGTTTCATGACGGCATATTTCTGTTAGAAGAAACAGGAACCTGAAAATGATTCAAGGTAGAACTACCAGCAAGGAAACGCTGTTTTATTTTGTTATCCTGTGCACATCACCTAGGGAATGAGACTGAAACCTAGCAATAGCTTTCTGGGAATTGAAGGTGGTGATTATTCCGGTTAAGAGTTGCACACCTACAGTGTGCTAGGTTTTGCACAGACATGTATAGTTTTTACTCTCCTGGACTTACCAGACAGGAGAAGAGGGAAACAAATCAGCTTTTTGTTTTTGGGTGGTGCTGTTTATCATAGAGAGGAAAGTTTGGTTCTTGTTAACATGTAAACTATTCTTGATCATTGGTAAGTGGTAATCTAAAGTGAATCTGTCACTGTCTGCTAGTTTTGGTGTTCCTATAGCCTCCATAGTGTGATTTGATTTAAATTAAATCTATTTCGATCATAGCTTAAACAATGATAATTGTTTAAAAAAATTCAACTTTTCCCCTCTACTTATTATTTTATATAATATTTAATATGTATTGTTAACAATTTAGGATTCGGTATAATTAATGGATATTCATTTTTTTAAAATCTTTTTCTTCATATATGTCAGAAAGTGGTTTATATATTTAGTACAGTGAAATATGTTTGAAGTAATTGAAAGGCTAATCAGATGTTGCAACAAATTAATCATTGAGAGGACGGCAGTGGCTCACTCCTGTAATCCAAGCCCTTTGGGAGGCCCAGGTGGGAGGATCACTTGAGGCCAGGAATTCAAGACTATTCTGGGCAATATAGCAAGACTCTGTCTCTACAAAAAAAAAAAAATAGAAAAATTTTCTGAGTGTACTGACTTGTGCTGTAGACCTAGCTACTTGGGAGCCTGAGGCAGGAGGATCGCTTGAGCCCAGGAATTGGAGGTTACAGTGAGCTATGATTGTGCCACTACATTCTAGGCCTGGGCAACGGAGCGAGACCGTTTCTCAACAAACAAACAAAAAACCACAAATTAATCATTTATATTCAAGATAAACATTTATTTTGATTTTACTAAACAAAACCATACATTTATATGGCTATATATTTTTCAACAAAAACATAATTTCATTGAAGAGAAGAATGACAGCTGTCTAATACCAGTGAATGCAAATAAAAGTACTAACTTTTTTCATTTAATGAACATGTTCGTGTTTTACTGAAAGGACATACTAGGCTTTTCTCCCCTTTATGGTCTATTTCATTATGGATTTCATTGGTCTGTCAAGAATGAAGAAAACAGACCAGGCGAGGTGCTTTACGTCTGTAATCCTAACACTCTGGGAGGCTGAGGCGGGAGGATCGCTCGAGGTCAGGAGTTTGAAACCAGCCAGAGCAAGAGCGAGACTCCATCTCTACTAAAAAAATAGAAAGAAATTAGCCAGACAACTAAAAATATGTAGAAAAAATTAGCCGGGCATGGTGGCACATGCCTGCAGACCCAGCTACTCGGGAGGCTGAGGCAGGAGGATCGCTTGAGCTCAGGAGTTTGAGGTTGCTGTGAGCTAGGCTGACACCACGGCACTCTAGCCTGGGCAACAGGGTGAGCCTCTGTAAAAAAAAAAAAAAAAAGAAGAAGAAAACATATGAAGTGTGTTAATACTTGTCTGCTAGAATTTTGTTTTGAGTTGTCAGCCTTAAATAAAGATAGAATTGTAAAAATACTTGTGGGTAGCCTTTTAGACTTTTTATCATGAAAGTTTCACACATAGAACTGGAGAAAATAGTATAATGAACCTCCATGTCCCTGCTTTGCAGATTCATTAATGAGACAGCCATGTGTACCCATTCCCCAGATTCATTAATTATTGACATTTTGGTTAGTGTGATTTTTAAACTATTGAATTTTCACAAATGTTGTAAAATAGTGGTAATATTGGTGTACCAGATTTTTCTCTGTTTTTTTTTTTTTTTTCCAAAAGTTTTTTTATAAATAGAGAAACTTAAAAAGCAGTGTGTTTTAGCTCAGAGAATTGACTTTGGACAAATGGTAATTATGAAATTATTTTTATCTTTATTTTCTTTTTGTCAATTCATAGCCTGGAAAAGAAAAAGAAATATTAATTTTTAAGCTTTTCATTAGAATAAGTTAGTTCAAATACTCTATATCTGTAGAATAAGGTACTTATTCATCTGGAAAGTTAGGTTAGTGTAGTATCTGAGGAATGCAGTTGTCTCAGTATTCTTCTGTTGCCTTTTTTCCCCTCTAAAAACTCAACCATTGCAGTGCTTTAACTGCCACTCCCTTCTAGGCCCCAAATCTACATCATTATCTAAACTTCAGGTCTAAAATTTAACCTATGTCTTGAAATTTATTTAAATATTAATACCATCTTTGTAGAATCTGTATACCAACACCTCCCCACTCTCCTCCCCCACCTCCCAGCCAAAATGCTGCTCTTCCTGACTTCCCTCTTTAGCCGTTAATGACTCCATTGTTCTTATGGGTCATTTTTGACTCTTCCTTTACTTCTTAAGCTCAGTGAGTCACTAAATCCTTTTGTTTCTAACTTTATAATGTGTCTTTATCTTTTTGTCCCTTTCATTTGTATTATACTTGTCCTAATTTGGTTAACATATTAAAGGAGGAAGTTATCCTTAACCTGTGAAAAAGCTTTATACATATTAAGACTAAGCAATGTTCCTGAAGTAAAATAGGACATTTCTTCCCTTCTAGAGAAGGCTTCGGTCAGCCTTATAGGCAGAGGCATAATTTTTACGGCCTAGGTAATAATTATATTTAAACCAAGGTGATATGGACGGTTGCTAAATCACTCAGCTCAAGTAACCTGGTGAATGGTGGCTGGCAGGGCCCACAATTTTTCAAGGGGTTTGAGCAGCAGAATTTCTTAGACTACAGATGTGGCCCAGGATGACTTCCTGCCAGCCCAGAATGTCTGCATGTGCTTTGTAGTAGGGGAAATGCTGAAGTAAGTGTATACAACACATTTTCAGGACTTTCTAGGGTTTTTATGGCCAAAAGTACAGGTCTGTGGGTTCACTTGAAGTCTCTTCTCCTGTCCCTTGGCCCATACTTCCTGACCAAGATAGTTCCCGTTAAAAATCCACCTTTGTTGAAAGTGACATGATGTTCTATTTCATTACTTTGCCTTCTCTTTACAGGCTTCCGGAATTGAAGTTTGTCAGAAAGATAAGAGCCTGAGGTTAGTTGGGAGAATATAAAATAGAAAGGAGAAAATCAGTGATATCCATCGTACTTCACACTACTGGGTGTCTAGCCTCCTGGGGTCTCAGGCCCGATTCCTTTCCAGATAGGGGGTTGTTTACCAACTTGGCTTGTTTGTTTCAGCTTATAGAGATCTTTTTCTTTCTGCTTTTCTGGGAAATGTTAGAATTTCCTCCAGATAGGAACCAAGACCCAATTTAAGATTACTGACTTTGGGGATAAGAGAATGGAATCCTATATTGCCTTAGATAACTCAGAATATCTGATTATTTTCTTCTAAGGGAACTACAGAATATATGGGGATTCCCAAATGCTTATGCAGAAATAGGCTTAATGATTATTAAGGGTGGAAAAAAGAGCAGAAAAATATACCATCTCTAGGAAGCCTGGTGAGGTAGGAATAGACACTGAAATGAGATTCACAAGTGTTACTACTAAGTAGCTGTATAATATTGGGCATGTTTTACTCTAATTATAAAATGAGTGGGTTGGATTAGATAGTGTCTTAAGGTCCCTTTGCAGCTCTGAAATTCTAAGATGGGTGGTTTCTCAGGAAAAAACTCCTAATTTATTTGCTGTTTCTAGTTAATGATTTTTCAGTGGCTATTTCATATACATATTTTCCTGTTTCCATGAGAGGTTAGGAAAAGAAATGATTAAAGGAGTCAGAATTTGTAAAATGAGTTGGATTTATCTATATCTCTCTACTGAATTTTTTCTGGACCCTTATTTTCACCTTCTATTTGTATCCACTTTCTTGCTTTTTCATTTTATCTTTGTTTTACAGTGTGACTTTCTAATCTCATTTCTCTGCTGCTTCTTGCTGCTGCTTTTTTCCAGCTGTCCTTCATTACCATATTTCATTATGGGCCTGGAATTCATCAAATGGACCCTTGAGTCCAAGCTATCACTGATTTAAATTCAGATATCCCAGTAATTATTGGGACCCATCTACTCTATAATACGGCAACTAGAGAGATGAATCCTAGGGTAAAAGGGAGTGGGCTAGCCTGCAGGGAGAAGGAATGGTGTGGAAGAGAATTTCCAAGGATTATTTTGATTTTACCCCTAAAATATAAGTTAAGGTCTTAAGTTATGATCATGATGACTCTGTGATATGTTTGGTCCTGAAGTCCTAATGGACTGTGAGTTTCTTTAAGGCAAAAGCTTTACCTCTAATTCTGAATCCTCAACGTTCAGTAAGTGCAAGTTGAATGGAATTGTTAGGACTGATTCTTCCTTCAAGGTGTTTTGTGGTAGGCTGGGGATTAAGAGTATGGTGTTGTAAACTCTTAAGTAAGACTTAATCTTATCACTACCACCTTGTAATATTGGAGGAGATATTTATTTTCTCTTAAGCCTCAGTTTCCTCATCTGTAATATGGGGCGAGGGACAAGATTAATACCTACCTCAAGGTGGTTGTGAGGATTAAATGGGACGATACATGTAGAGCACTTAGGTCAGCGCCTGATATATGTCTTCAATAAATACTAAATACTATTACGGTTTCATTAATAAGTACTGCTGTGCTCCAGATATTTATTAAGTTCTGTTAGGTTTTAAGTAATGTTATAAAATAAATAGGATACGATCCTGTTCTCAGAAAAGATAAAACATATGCACAAAAGATAAATAATGACCTAGAAACCATGCCAAGTGGCAAACGAGTGGTTTACTTAAGGGCTCAAGAGGCAGGAATAATTGCTAAGATGAGAACTTCAGGAAGGTGACAGACTTGACCTGAGCTTCGAAGGACTAGTTGGCAAGTTTACAGGCTCCTTGGAGTCAGACTGCCTGTGTTCAAATCCTAGCTCTGCTACTTAACCTCCCTCCTAGGATTGTTGAGAGAATTAAATGACTTAATACATGTGAAACACTTGGAATGGTTCCTTAAGCACTGTTAGAACTTGATAAATTATTATTAATAAGTTGAGAGAAGGGAGAATGCATTTCAGAGAGAACATTGAGTGATAATGAATGGGAGGTATTCTAAGTTTGTTTGAAATGATAAAGCCAAATTGGCTAGAGGGGTAACCGGTTGGAAAATAGTGGATGATTATGTTGGGACAGAGTTAAGCCAGAGTCTGACATCTCTTCCACATATACCGAGGGAACTTGAGAAGATTTCTTGGGTTATTCATCAAGGGCTCTTGCATGTTAAAGATTATATTTCTAAGTCGGCATCTCTAGCATTTCTCCCCATCTCTCTTGATTTCAAAATAACTGAAACTTCTCTATTCAAACTAATTTTGACAGTGAAGCTCATGATATTCTCTTGTGAACCATCGTACCTCTTTAATTTGTCCATTTGTTTTTGTAAACATGTTTGGCTAACTTTCTCTTTTTCTCTGTATTCTAGTTGTTTACATAATTCTTATTCCTTTTCTCCAAAATTTAGTGGGTTTCTGCTACTGTTTTTCTCTGTAGCCTCAAAACTCCAGTTTGGATCCTAAATCATAAAGCCGTAAGGTAGAAAGGACCAGGGCGAGGGAGAAGGGGAAGAAGCAAGGGGAATATCCCCTAGTCTGGCCATCTTGTTTTACAGATGAGGAAATTGAGGTACAGCGGAAGTAAAGTCGTATGCACAGCAAGATCCACGGCTAATTAATGAGCAGGCCTGCACCTTTCAGGGCTAAAGTAGGGCTGATTTTTACTGTCATCTTGGTATGATTCTCAGCCATCTGGGTAGGAATTATTATAGTACTATCAATAATTTTTCTGCTATTGCTGTCAAACACCAATACAAAAAATTTTACTACCAGGAATAATATGATAATAATTCATCCTTATTAATGAGAAGCCCGTGATTACATTTCTTGGGTGAACATCATTTTTCTTAAAATAATGCTTAAAGCCAATACTACAAAACTGCTTTGAGAAGAAAAAGGTTTCTTTCCTTCATTTTTAGAGTTGTAAATTATAAATATAATAGTGTTATAAACATAAATAGTATTCTCCAAAATGTGGAGTTTTTGTTTCTATCATGATGGAACACAGGTTCTTTTACAGAGCTATGGATGGGACAGTCCTATTAGCATGAAAAGTCGGGAACCGTTGTACCTTTACCTCACCGTCCCTGGCCCTGCACTTCTGCTACTGCAGTGGCCGTCTCAGAGCTTACGCCAGCTGTCTTTGGTCTCTTACATTTTAATATATGCCACACATAAGGTGAGAACTTTCTTTTTTTTTTTTCTTTTTTTTTGAGACAGAGTCTCACTCTGTTGCCCGGGCTAGAGTGAGTGCCGTGGCGTCAGCCTAGCTCACAGCAACCTCCAACTCCTGGGCTCAAGCAATCCTCCTGCCTCAGCCTCCCGAGTAGCTGGGACTACAGGCATGCGCCACCATGCCCGGCTAATTTTTTGTATATATATTTTTAGCTGTCCATATAATTTCTTTCTATTTTTAGTAGAGATGGGGTCTCGCTCTTGCTCAGGCTGGTCTCAAACTCCTGACCTTGAGCGATCCACCCGCCTCGGCCTCCCAGAGTGCTAGGATTACAGGTGTGAGCCACCACGCCCGGCCGAGAACTTTCTTTAAGCATTTTCTTCACTTTCCTATCTAGATACAATGTGATAGAATATATATAAAGTCCTAAGCTTAGTGTCTGGCCACACTAGTTGAATTAAATATTCCTTTCCCTTTTTACAGAGTAGGTAATTTTTCCCATGTATAAATGTTAGTTCCCAATTACCAATTCACTATCATATCCCTTCCTTTTATTCCCTTGAATTGTATTGTTTTTATGTGGCAAGATGTCCTCTCTGCATTTTGAAAATTTGCATAGTGTAGAAATACTCTTTAGTCACTTTATAAGCATAATTTCATCATGCAGTTATTTTGCAGCCGGTAATCTTTTCATGTTCTGTATTCTTTCCCATGATTAAAGAAGGAAAGAGTGGCCTGAGTACCATGAAGATGCTCTAAACCTCTGCAAATTCTGCCACATTCCCTCCAAAACAGGCTTTTGGATTAGATTCATTTATACTGAAATACAAAAATTTTTTAAATCATCTTGAAACACTGTGAGGTTGTATAATCCACTCATGTCTATATAAAAATTTTTTTCCATATCCTCAATGCCTTGTATCAGATCACTTATTTATATTTCTCTTGGTTTGGTTTCTTTTTCCTGTCTTCATTTTTCTGAAGGGAGAAGAGGATTTCCCCCCCCCTCTTCTGGTCTGTGACTTGTTTTGTATTTGGATGATTACCCTTTATAACATATTTTATCTTCTAATTATACTATTAAGAGGGAAGAGAAATGCTTCAAAATTAAATTTGGGGGTTTTCTTTGAGGGCTGAATTTGTGTGTGTGTGTGTGTGTGTGTGTGTGTGTGTATAGATTTCTGTTAGCTCCTTGATGTGATGTTTTGGAACTTCTGTTTCTATTTTTAATGTGTTTTCTTATGTTAAATTATTGTTGTTTGAGGAAAAAAATATTAAACTGGATATTTATGGTTGATTACTATCCTTTCCTTCTGAATTTATGTAGTAATAAATTTTGTTAACTTCATTATTAGAATATTAAGCTTTTTATGATTTAACTTCTTTAGGTATTAACCCCACAATTCTCATACCTTGAGAGAGAGAAAGGGACAGTTGATTTTTGTCCCTTTCATTTTATACGTATTATTTGACAACCTTGTTCCTGTCATTTATTATCATTTTCTAGTTTTTATTTGTGTCTCCTAAAGCTTGTGAGGAGCTTTAATATTATGTTACGCATTCTTGTAGGCTTTTGTCTCTGTTATAAAATATATTCATTTCTCTTTTCCATTTTTAATATGATTATAGTCTAGATTTTTTGTTTAATTCATGATGTTTTTGTTTATATATTTGTATATAAAAATATTTGTATATTTTTGTTGGCTAGATTTGTCAGCTTAGATTGTAGTTTCTTTTCATCTCCATACTGTTTTTGTTCACTTAATTAATACTTCACTTTTATCTCCATTTAACAAACATTTTGGTACTACCATAATACTAAACATTTTCATGTGTATGTGTGTGTTTGTAATTTCTAAACAAGTATGGCTGAGATTTTCTTAGATTTTTAGACTATTTTACCATTTTTGTAACTATTATCTATTTTGCAGCTAAGGATGCTGATAATCAGTATATGAGAATTTAATACATCTTCTGTGAGTTAATTTTTATCACAATTATCTAGCTTTGCAAGACCAATTTTATGAGTAGATTTAAAACATTTAAAAATTTCTAATCCTCCTAATCGAGTGCCTCTAATTTAGTAATTTAAGTTTTGATTCTTTTGTCACCTTTTCATTCCTTTATTTTAAAAAATTGTCATTGGTTTTTCTAAAAGTGAATCATGAATTATGTGAAATAACTTTAAAAGAGGAAAATACATTTTAGAACCCCCATTTTATGTAAACAAGTTACACGGTGATGTGAACATATAAATTTAAGTCATTAAGTTTCTTTTACTTTATATAATATTAATCTATTGAAAATGATTTGATAGTTTGTAATTAAAACAAAAAAGGACAGGAACATTAAAAACAAAGTCAGAAAAATGAGTATAAATCACTTGAGAAATAATGAGCAGGATGAGGGAGTGGGAAGAAATTTTTATACCAGTAATCTGAGGCAAGATAGTTTCTGTGTTTGAACATTAAATTTAGCTCTGAGCTTCCTGGCAAGAAAGAGAAAAAAAGGAAACAGGATGGGTTTTATGGTTATTGTCTGATAAAGAAAGCATATCAGTTTTTCAGAAGAGAGAAACTTTTCTGAGTCCTAAGTTATTAATGAGGTTTGTTATGTGAATTCTTATATAAGGAACATAATTTATATTTCTATTTTTATAAATTAAAAAATTTCAGCTGTTGCTGTTTTAGCCATCAGGTACCATTGTGTGCACCATAATTATATTTGGTCATAGTAAGTTCATGTCCACTGTTGTTAAAGTGGAAATACCATGGATAGGATGTGTTTATGTATTGCCTCTAGAGTTGTAGCCATTGACGAACAGGAAACTGAAAGCTAAAAGTTCAGGAAATGTATTGTATTTAGACTGTGTGGAAAAAATATATATGATTCTTTCCTGAAATCCATGATGATTTGAAGACTGAAAAATTTATATATGTATTTAATTAGAGATAAATATTAAGGATTCTTAGAACAATGCTGTCAGTTGCTTAAATATAATGGATACAGTATGTGCATTGTAAGCCAGGAACATTGTGCAATGCTAGGAAAAAAATGCAACAGATTATTATATGTGTTCAGCTATACTCTTTCAAGAAATAAAACAGCTGGCACATCAGTTGAATTCTTCAAGGATGTCTGATTTTCAGAGAATTACAGAATTTTAGTTTAGTTCCAAGGAAGGGGAGGTCCTTGTACAAGCTAGCCCACTGCATACTTAGGAAGTTCTGATGGTTACGTTTTATTTTCTTAAGTTGAATTGAACTTTGTTTTCCTGTGATTTATTAATATGCTCTGTAGTTTTCTTAGTGTTGAGAAAATGATTAGTTGATAAAAAATTTTTTGAAAAATTAAGCAGATCTCAAGTGTTTTCTTAGGTACTGTGGCATTATCATGAGGTGCCTCATAAAATACTAACTATACGAGTCTTTATATTTGAAGTTATAAAAAATTTCTGGCAGAGGAGATATGATTAATATATGTCTGGTAGATCTATATTTTCTTACTGTTTCTGTACTTAGCTGTTTCTTTTGTTTGGTTGGTTGAGTCAGAGTCTCACTCCATCACCCAGGTTGGAATGTAGGGGCATGATCATAGCTCATTGCAGCCCTGAGCCCCTGGGCGCAAGTGATCCTCCTGCCTAAGCCTCTCGAGTAGGTGGGATTATAGGTGCATACCACCACACCCAGCTAATTTTTTAAATATTTTTTTAAAACGGGGTTTTGGTATGCTGTCCAGGATGGTTTTGAACTCCTGGCTTCAAGGTATCCTCCTGCCTCGGCCTCCCAAAGCACTGGGATTACAGACGTGAGCCACCAAGTCCAGCTTATATTTATCTATTTTAATAGGATGTGATTGATATGGATTTAACATTCTTATTCTTTGGGACAAGGATGAACTTTTTTATTGATTTAAATTTTTTTAATGAAGGGGGAAGTAGTTTCAATTTCTTTCTTTTTTTTTTTTTTTTTTTTGAGACAGGGTCTCACTCTGTCACCCTGGGTAGAGTGCAGTGGCATCATCATAGCTCACTGCAACCTCAAACTCCTGGGCCTAAGTGATCCTCCTGCCTCAGCCACCCAAGTAGCTGGGACTACAGGCGCAGACCACAACACCCAGCTAATTTTTCTATTTTTAGTAGAGATGAGGATCTTACCACTCTTGCTCAGGCTGGTGTGAACATCTGAGCTCAAGCAATCCTCCTGGCTCAGCCTCCCAGAGTGTTAGATTATAAGTGTGAGCCACCTGCCTGGCAAAGCATGAAGTTTTAATAGCTTCTTAGAAATGGAAATTTTCTCATATTGTATTTTTGTTGCTGTTTCATTGTACATTTTAACAAAAGAGGTAACATGACTATTTCACTGCCAGTTGTTATGATTTGAAGGTACAGTCACGCAAAACATTTAGAGGCTATAGTAAGTGAAAATTCTGTTTATTAGGAAGTTCTTTTTAGGAATTTTATGTCAGTAATTTAAATCATTTTAATACCTTCATTAAAATTAGTATCTTTTCAGGGTTGACTTTGGTTTGGATCTGTTAGGGTCTTGTGTTCCCCTGGAAGTGTTATTTTGGCAAAGGAGATAGAAAGCACTGACTGACAAAAGCTGGAGGCCGCGCCTGGCCCAGGAGGTGAGGAGCAGTGGTCTCCCAGAGGAAAGTCCCGGAATACTGTTTCCAGCAGAAAGGGGAATGGTCTCTGTGCTGACAAAAACAAGTTTCAATAAGGCCAGACCATAAAGAGCCTGTTATAGTGGGAAAAGGAGTTGGACTTTATGTAATAGCTGATCTGCTGTTGCAATTGAGGGTTCTTTTCAAGAATAACTTTTACTTTATTATTGTATTACATGATCATTATAGAAAAATTTAGTAAAGATACATGTCATTGAAGAAAATAAAAATTTCCTATAATTTTTTTCCTTTTTGAATGTTTTTAGCTAATTTCCCTTAAACTTCATTTAACATCTGGGTTACTTCTTTTTATTTGTTTATTTGAAAGGGTGCTTGTTTAATTGCTCTTTCTATAAATTGTGCTCCTAATAACTTCAAAAATTAATTATGGAGGAAATAGGGATTAATCATTTTAAAGCCTTTTTTTTGATATAATGATTCTATTAACTTGTATTTATGGGAGCCTTAGGCATAATTGGCATGGTGAGAACACAGACTTATGGGGAAATAGGAAAAATAAAGACCAAAAAGCCTTTCTGTAAGCTCTGTGAGAGCAGGAACTAGGTTATCAGGCATAATGCTCGACACATAGTAAGTTTTCTATAAATAGTTGTCAAATGAATGGATGAGTTTCTCATTAAGCACTTTTTTTTTTTTTTTTTTTGAGATAGGGTCTTGCTCTGTTGCCTGGGCTAGAGTGCAGTGATATCATCATAGCTCACTGCAACCTCAAACTCCTGGGCTTAAGTGATCCTCCTCCCTCAGCCTCCCAAGTAGCTGGGACTACAGGCATGCGCCACCACACCAGGCTAATTTTTGTGTTTTTTTTGTAGAGATAGGGACTCACTATTGCCCCGGATGGTCTTGAACTCCTGGCCTCAAGCCATCGTCCCACCTTGGCCTCCTAAAGTGCTAGGATTACTGGCGTGAGCCACCGTGCCCGACCTCATTAAGCACTTTTAATAGCTCATATTTCCTGTGCTGTTGATAATCAAAGTCAATTATATTCATCTAAGTTTAAGAGCTTTCGCTGTACTCAGCCTTTTTTACTTTCTTGTTGAAAATTTAATAAACCGTATATACATACATCAAACAAAAAGTGAAAATTCCTTTTTTCTCCCCCCCCCAATCCCATGCTCCAGAATTAGCTACTATTAATGGCTTAATATATTTCTTTCTAGGTATTTTCTCTGCATGTACACATGTGTATGCATTGTCTTTGTACAAATAGAATAATTACATTCTGTTCTAGAAATCGTTTTTTTCCCCTTCATGCCATTCTTAACTATCTTATCATATCAATTCATGTATAGCTGCTTCTTTAATTTAATTTAATTTAATTTTTTTTTTTTTTGAGACAGAGTCTCACTCTGTTGCCCAGGCTAGAGTGAGTGCCGTGGCGTCAGCCTAGCTCACAGCAACCTCAAACTCCTGAGCTCAAGGGATCCTCCTGTCTCAGCCTCCTGAATAGCTGGGACTACAGGCATGTGCCACCATGCCTGGCTAGTTTTTTCTATATATATTTTTAGCTGTCTATATAATTTATTTCTATTTTTAGTAGAGATGGGGTCTCGCTCTTGCTCAGGCTGGTCTTGAACTCCTGAGCTCAAACGATCCGCCCACCTCGGCCTCCCAGAGTGCTAGGATTACAGGCGTGAGCCACCTCGCCCGGCTGGTTGCTTCTTTATTTTTAATTGCTGTATATTTCATTGTAGAGATGTATAACAACAGTTTCTTAAGGAAATTTTCTTTTATTATTTCAACAATATTGTGTTTCATAGCCTTCTGCATATATTTTTGCTTGCTTCTGTAAGAATACCTTCCAAGTCAAAAATGCTTTCAAGGCTGGGCATGGTGGCTCATGCCTGTAATCCTGGCACTCTGGGAGGCTGAGGCTGGAAGATAGGTTGAGATTAGGAGTTTGAGACCAGTCTGAGCAAGAGTGAGACCCTGTCTCTACTGAAAATAGAAAAAATTAGCCAGGCCTGGTGGCACGTGCCTATATTCCCAGCTACTCGGGAGGCTGAGGCAGAATAGCTTGAGCCCAGGAGTTTGAGGTTGCTGTGAGCTAGGCTGATGCCACAGCACTCTAGCAAGACTAGAGCAAGATTCTGTCTCCAAAAAAAAAAAAGCTTTCAATACACCTAACCTACCAAAGAACATAGCTTAGTCTAGCTGCCCTAAACATGCTCAGAACACTTACATTAGTGTTACATTACAGTTGGGCAAAATCATCTAAAACAAAGTCTATTTTATAATAAAGTATTGAATATCTCATATAATTCATTGAATACTGAAAGTGAAAAAACAGAATGGTTGTATGGGTACTCAAAGTATGGTTTCTGGCTTTCACGCCATCATAAAGTCGAAAATTTTAGGTTGAACCATTGCGAGTTGGGGACTGTATTTCCATTGTCTGATGTGATCAGTTGAAATTAGGTGGATGATGGTATACTGTGTCCTCTGCAGACCGGTAGTGTGCATTGCACAGATTCAGATGTGGAAGATCAAGATGTTGGCTTTCTATAAAGGCCTTTATCTTAGAATGTTTAAGATAAACATTTACTAGTGACGTTCTACAGGGGCAGAAGGCCCTGAGTGCTGGTTCAGGAAGTTTAGATTTGTTGTGCTGGGGAACATTTAGAGTCCTTGAATTGGGGAATAATGTGGTGAGTGTACTGTGGGAGAGAGGTTTCGCTGGCCGTGTGTATAGGGTGAGTGGAAGTGAGTGGGTAGGCTGAAGGTAGGCAGGTCAGCTGGAGAACTGTTCATGAAGGAAATGAAGAAAACCCAGACTAGGGTTCTAGCTATGGAATTGCAAAGTAAGATAGTAGGAAACACAGTGAATAGTTGGTAGGTCCTATTGATTAAATGTATAAAAATTATATTGAAGTTGTAAACCTTGGAGAATGGCCAGAAAATACAGATTATAAAGTCAATTGAGAAGGGGCTGATTTTGAAAAAGTTAATTTTGCTTTAAAAACATAGTGAAATCAAAGGATTCTGATGTTACCTATAGCCAGGGCAACTAGAAATAGATCAGAGACCGGAGAAGGGGAAAGGGAGAAATTATGACTAGATTTGAGAGTTATCCTAATGGCGGTAGTAGTTGAAATTAAGAGTGGATGAGTTTTGAGATGACATGGTTGACAGGGGAGAAGCTGTTGATTGAGAACAACATTTTGAAAAGGGGATACTCACAATAATAGAAGATGGGATGAAAGATAAGGAAGAAAGTGATCTGAGGAGTAGGAAGAGTCAAGAGAAATGTTACCAAGACCTCGCCTTCATTTTTTTACTCTACATGTGATGCCGTATTTGGATGTTTTCCTGGTGGACACCATGTTCTTTCTTTGGGAATGGCACCTCAGAAAATGTTGATGTTTATTTTAAAGATACAATTAAGTTGTATTCCTGAAATTGAATATGAAACTTGAAAAAGGGTCTTGGAAAAGTACTTTTGGTATCATATGTTGTATTCCTTCTAGTTTCATAAAATCTCTTCATCTCGTTTGAAGATCATAGATCTAAAACAAAAATATGGCTAATTTTTGGATACATAAAAGTCCAGATACCTTGTGCATTTTAGTTGATCATTTAAAAAATGTTTCCTGGCTTTAAAAAACTTGGCTAATAAATTATAAGAATCTCTTTAGGACATAGTATGAATTCAGTTTTTGCTGTCTTAGTGCTTGTCAGCCTGTTCACAGGAAGTTTGTGTAGAATCACAGTCAGGGACCTGTGACACTGCTGGAGAGTCAGTATTTGAAATGGTTAGAGTGCAGGCTCGGGACTCATTCTGTCTGGTTCCACTGTTCACTGCAGTATGTCCGTGATAGTTACTTAACCTCTCTGTCCCTTAGTTTCACTGTCTGGACATGGCAGTAATAACAATTCCAGTATTTTGGGGTTATTTAAAGGGTCCGTCATAGAGCTTACATTCTAGCAAGGAAAGACAGGCAATAGACAAATACTGTAAATATGTGTGCCAGGTGGAGAGTGGAGGAAGAAAACAGTGGGGCTGATCAGAGTAGTTTTTCTTGCTCTTTTATGTCAGGTAACAGGAAAAGCCTCTCTGATAAGAAAGTATTTGAGCAGGGACCTGAAGGAAGTGAGGGAGCAAGCTGTGCAGCTATCTTGGGGAAGAGTTCCATGTAGAGGGGATGGCAAGCGCAAAGGCCCCGAGGAGGGGCATATTGGAGGGGACAGCAGGAAGGCCACTGAGTGAGGGGAGAGTGATAAATCATTTCAGAGATAGCCAGTGATCAGCATCTGTGGAGTTTTAAACATACGACTTTGGATTTTATTCTTTGTGAGGTGAGAAGCCATTGCAGTATTGCCAGAATAATTTTTAAGAAGCTAGTCTGATTGTTACTTCTTTTCTTAAAAATCTTTTGTTCCCTGCTTCCTCTGGAATAAAGTCTGAGTGCTTTATTCTGGCACACAAGGTCCTTCACAGTCAGTCCTCTGCCAGTTTATTTAGCATCATCTGCTCCTTTCCCACATGTACCCTTCACTTTAGCCAAATTGGATCTCATTCAGTTCCCTGGATGGGTCACGATGATTCGTGTCTTCATGTCTTTCGGCACAGTTTGCTCTGTGAGAAACCTTCCCCCTCCCCTCACATGGTCACTGGCTGTTTTAGAGGGTCCTCTTTGTGCTCTTGCTCTCTCACCATTCCATACCCTAGCTACTTTGCACTCAAGCCACATGGGCTTGAAATGTGTCCTTTTACCAGCCTTGATTTTACTCTTGCCACACCCCTCCCGGTTGAAATGATGCCCCCTTCAAGAACCAGCTCAAACACTGCCATCTCTTCCTTTTTTAAAGACCCTTATGAATACTTTGTTGTTCTCTTGTATCTAATCATAATTATCTTGACTTAAAATGTTTCTTTGCCTTACCTCACAAATAATCCCTGGGCTAACTTATTTCAGTTCCCTTTGGAGCCCCTAGAAGAGGGTCTTGCACACATTTCGTATTCAGTAGGTATTCAGGATGTGCAGGATTGATTAGGATAATTAGAAAATGATTGGCTTTCAAGCTGCTAAGGGGTAAAAGTAGCAAAAATGAAGACATACTTAAAATGAGATGGCTATTAAATTAATAAATTTACTATAATACAATGATGATACATAGTAACCCTTGTTCTCTCATGTCCTTATTACTGGCACGAAAAGTTGGTGTACCCATTTTGAGATGTAGTTTGGTGAAATATATTCAGATGCATAAATATTCATGGTTTTTGACCCAATCATTACCACTTCTAGAAGTCATCTTAAGAAAATAACACAAACTAGAATGACAATTACAACAGCCTCTAGTACTACTAATGTTGAAAGTTGATTATGTGACAGGCACCATGCAAAGCCAGTTGTGGGCATTACTTGATTTAATTCTCAGAATCCCAAGAGGTGTTGATACTGTTAACCTCGTGTTTTAGATGGGAAAACTGAGGCACAAAGAAGTTAAGTGACTTGCTCAAGATCATATGGTCATGTTGTCAAGCTGATTCTCACTCAAGCAGACTATTTCAAGAACCCATACTCTTAATTATATGATATAATAAAAAGGTAGGCACAAAAATGTTCACAACAGTGTTATATAAGAGTTTATTTCTTGACTCTCAATTCTATTCCATTGCTGTATGTGTCTGTCCTTACACTAGTATCACACTGTCTTGATTACTGTAGCTTTGTGTAGTTAAGTTTTGAAGCCATGAAGCATGAGTCCTACCACTTTGTTCTTTTCAGGGTTGTTTTGGCTATTTGGGTCCCTTACACTTCCATATGAATTTTAGGATCAACTTGTTAATTTCTGTAAGAAAGCCAGCTCAGATTTTGGCAGGGATTTTATTGATCAGTTTGAGGGGATCATCCAGTAGAGTATAAGACAGTCATTTAAACTTACGGTAATGAGGACAGCAGTAACATTTTTAAATGCCTACAGTGTTAAGTTGGACGAAGCAGAATATAAAATATGTACACTGATGGCAACTATATGAAAAATGTATATGAAAAAGTGTTGCTAAAAAGAACTGTTTTCAAGAGAATGAGAAGCCAAGCCACAGACTGAGAGAAAATATTTGCAAAAGACATATTTGATAAGGCTGCAGTCCCCAACGCGTGGGCTGAGGACGAGTACCAGTCCATGACGTGTTAGGAACTGGGCCCCACAGCAGGAGGAAGCTTCATCTGTATTTACAAGTCACTCCCCCTTGCTTACATCACTGCCTGAGCTCCGCCTCCTGTTAGATTGGTGGCATTAGATTCTCATAGGAGCTCAAACCCTACTGTGAACTGTGCATGCGAGGGGTCTAGGTTGCGAGCTCCTTATGAGAATCAAATGCCCGATGATCTGAAGTGGAGCTGAGGCGGCGATGCTAGCACTGGGGAGTTGCTGCAAATACAAATTATTAGCAGAGAGGTTTGACTGCACAGAGACCATAATAAATCAATTGCTTGCAAACTCTCATAAAAACGCTATCAGTGGCCAGGCTCAGTGGCTCACGCCTGTAATCCTAGCACCATGGGAGGCTGAGGCGGGAGGATCGCTTGAGCTCAGGAGTTCAGACCAGCCTGAGCAAGAGTGAGACCATGTCTATACTAAAAATAGAAAAAAAAAAATTAGCTAGGCAACTAAAAATAGGAAAAAAAAAAATTAACCTGCATGGTGGTGCACGCCTGTAGTCCCAGCTACTCGGGAGGCTGAGGCAGGAGGATCGCTTGAGCCCAGGAGTTTGAGGTTGCTGTGAGCTAGGCTGACACCATCGCACTTTAGCCCAGGAAACAGAGCAAGACTCTGTCTTAAAAAACAATGACAACAACAACAACAAAAAACCCCTATCAGTGAGTGGCAAGTGACAATCAAGGTACATCCGGTGGCAGGCTTTATAGTGGCAAGTGAGTTGATGTACTTCAATTGTACAGCTAAATCTGGTGGCAGACTTTAAGTCAGAATCCAACACTTATTTTAGTCCAAGAGGGGCCTGGCCATTATTTTTTTTATCACTTCCATCCATGCCTCTTTCCCGCACTACGCACTTGTCTCGGTCACAGTTTTGGTAAGCCCACAAGCTAACCCTAGCAAAAATGAGTAAAAAACAGACATCACTGGATAGCTTGTTTGAAAAGGGGGAAAGACCCAATGATGAGACAGCAGGAGACTCTAAGACTGCCAACAAAATGAAAGCTGCATTTAAAAGAAAATACTAAGAGTCCTACTTAAATTATGAGTTCATTGCAACAGGTGATTCACATTCTCCAAGCCTGCTTTGTATAGTACGCGGTGACTGGCTACCCAGTGAAGCCATGAAACCCTCAAAACTGCTTTGTCACATGGAGACCAAGCACCCTGCATTGAAAGACAAGCCTTTGAAGTTTTTCAAAAGAAAAAAACATGAACGTGAACATGAAGAACAGAAGCAATTACTGAAGGCCACCACTTCATCAAATGTGTCTGCACTGAGAGCATCATTCATAGTGGCTAACCCCCTTGCTAAAGCTAAGAAGCCGTTTACTATTGGTGAAGAATTGATCCTGCCTGCTGCTAAGGACATTTGCTATGAACTTTTAGGAGGGGCTGCAGTTCAAAAGGTGGCATGTGTTCCTCTTTTGGCTAGCACCATAAGTAGATGAATTGATGAAATAGCAGAGGGTATTGAGGCACAATTGTTAGAGAGGATTAATGAGTCACCGTGGTAGGTAATCCAGATTGACCAGTCTACCAGTGTTGACAGCAAGGCAACAATGCTTGTTTTTGTACAATATGTTTTTCAGGAGGATGTGCATGAGGATATGTTATATTACTTTTGTTGTCAAGCAACACCATAGCTGCAGAACTATTCAAGTCTTTGAATGGTTACATATCAGGAAACTGAATTGGTCATTTTGTGTCAGTATATGCATGGGATGGAGCAGCTGCCGTGACTGGACAGGTTTCTGGTTTCACTGTTTGGGTCAAGGAGGTGGCTTCTGAATGTGAGTCAACGCACCGTGTCATCCATAGAGAAATTCTAGCTAGCTGAAAAAATGTCACCTGAACTATACAACGTTTTGCAGGATGTGATTAAAATTATCAACCACATTAAAGTACATGCCCTTAACTCACATCTGTTCGCACAGCTCTGTGAGGAGATGGACGCAGAGCACACACGTCTTCTCTTACACACAGAAGTGAGATGACTTTCTAAAGGTAGATCGCTGGCCAGTTTTTGAGTTCTGAGAGCTGATCCAGAGATTTCCTTTAAAAAAACAGTCACCACTGGCAGCACAGAATGAGTTGCAAAACTTGCTTACTTGTGCGACATATTCAACCTGCTTAAAGAACTCAATCTTTCACTTCTGGGGAGAATGACAACTGTGTTCAAATCGGCAGATGTAGTGGCTGCATTCAAAGCCAAACTGGAATTATGGGGGTGATGAGTGAACATTGGGATTTTTGACATGTTTCAAACATTAGCAGAGATTTTGAAAGAGACTGAGCCAGGGCCTTCTTTCTCCCAGCTCAAAAAGAGTTTGAGCATTACTTCCCAACCATAAAAGATTCCCGAACTGGGAAGGAATGGACCCACAACCCATTTGTGAATAAGCCAGGTGAATTGATTTTTTTTTTCCTATGCTCGAAGAGGATCAACTGCCTGAGATCGCAAATGATCGTGGCCTTAAAAGTATGTTTGAGACACCTTTTAAATCTCCATACGTTCTGGATTAAAGTCAGGGTGGAATATCCTGAGATTGCCACAAGAGCATTGAGAAGCCTGCTTCCATTTCTAACATCCTATCTTTGTGAAGCAGAGTTTTCTGTAGTGACAGCCACTGCAACGAGGTGGACATTTGAGGTTTGTTCCCAAACAAAAGAAAAACTTAAGGACCTGCTAAAGTCTATTAATACCAGTGTCAACCAGAGCTAACTTTTTTAGCATTGTGGCTTTGAAGATGATTTCAGTTGAATTAATCAAAAGAAGGGGAATAACAGTGGTTAACTCAGATTTTTTATTATGGTATTTATTAATGGCCTTTTGAAATGTAAAATCACAATTTTTCATTCTCATTTCCTAGTAAAGTTTAAAATAAACATTTTTATACACATTAAAGAAATAAAATAAGATGCTGCAGTTAGACTTTCAGAAATATGCACAAAACCTTAGTTTTGACTACTGTTTTAAAATGCTTGCCATTTCAGGAGAGAGATTTATAATTATTAGTTACAGGCTTTGACTTTTGTAGCATCATGGAAAAACTATACCTTTCAAATTTTAGACTGTCAACATTTGTTCAAACAGTGTTTATTTTATAAAATAATTTTTTCCCTACTGAAACTCCACTTACGAAACCTGTACCTTTTTACTGTTTCTTCCTTGTACTCATGGACTTGTACTTCTGGCACAGATGGAATAACAGAGATTGGATTTACTCTCCTGGCTATAATCATAAAACAAACAAAAGCCCCAGACAGAATAGATGAAGCAACAGTTTCATGCCCCGAACAACAGGCAATACAGGACAGTCGTCCGGAGAAAGCAGAAACAAACAGGGTGAAGACTATAATTATATGTACTAGCTTACAGCCTGGGGAGAGTTCCAGGCTGCAGGGTAAGGAGGACCCCATGCAGAGCCCAACACTCTCACTGAGTTGAGGAGCTGGAGCTGGAGTCTAGGGAGGCTAAGATGGCTAGAGTTTGGAGAGGTTGAAGAGGGGAGAGCTGCACAAGGAGAGAGCATCAGAGGTCTGCAGAGGATCTTCCTTAAGTTTTCAGATGAGTACTGACCGGTGAATGTGTTGTGTGGAGGCTACCCAAAACCAGAGAAAGAATCACCCAAAAGGCTTGGAGGGAACAATCCCTGATTCTTTGTCAGGGTCAAGAATAGTCTGTGTTTCTACCAACCAGATCAGAAAAACCTCATAAGTCACAGGACACGGGGTAGAGTACTCAGAAGGGCGTTGCCCCTGCAGTGGGGCAAATGTAGCCCTAGACTGAAGACTACCCTGATCCCCCCCAACAAAACTTAGAAGAAAGCCTCAAAAGGATCAAACTGTTTCCGGGTAACTTAACTGCATCTCGGAACAAAGCTCAGTATTTATAGGAATACAAAAATACCTAGCGCTTATCAAGGTAAAATTTACATTTAGCCTCTGGTCAAAATTATCAGGCCTGCAAAGTGGGAAAAGTAGAACCCATAAAGAGGAAAATCAATGAACAGAAAAAGACCCAGAAGTGACACAGATGATGGAATTAGACAAAGACATTAAAACAGTTATAACTATATTCCATATGTTCTGGAAAGTAGAGGAAAGATTGAGACTGTTAAATACAGATATAAAAGATGTAACCCAATTGAACATCTAGAGATATGTGAAAAGAAAAATATACTGTATAGGATTAATAGCAAATTAGTGCGGGAGGAAAGGTTAGAAAACTTAAAGCCATAGCAATATAAACTATCCAAAAGAAACTCAAAAGAGGAAAGAAAAAAGACTGGAAAAAAATGAATAGAGCGTTAGTGAGCTGTGGGACAACTTCACGTGGCCTAACAGACATGTAATTATAGTCTTGCAGAGAGAAGGGGGTACAAAAAGTTTTTTGGTGAAATGGCCAAAAATTTTCTAAATTTGATAAGTATAAACCAAGAGATCTAAGAAAAAGAGGGAAAAGGAAACAAAGAACAGATGTGAATAGAAAAAAATAGCAAGATGGCAGATTTGTACTAAACCGTATCCATAATCGCATTTAATATAAATGGTCTAAACACTCTAAATAAAAGGCAGAACTTAGTAGATTGAATTAAAAAGCCAGACCCACTGTATGGTGCCTACAAGAAACCTACTGTATGTATAAAAATACAAATAGGCTAAAAGTAAAAGGCTGGAAAAGGATATTCCATGCTAATACTATAATCAAAAGAAAGCTGGAATAGCTATACTAATTTAGACAAATTAGAGCAAAGAACATTACTTGAAGTAAAGAATATCATAAAGGGGTCAATTCATCAAATGAAATTAATAGTCTTAAACATGTACCTAATAACAGGGCTTCAAAATACATGAATCAGAAACTGATAGAACTGAAAGGAGAAATGGATCCACATTTATAGTTGGAAACTTCAATGCCTCACCTCTCTCTCACTACTGATAATACAGACAAAAAAAAATTATATGATTTAGAAGACTGGAACAACACTATCAACCAACTAACCTAATTGACATTTATATAATATTCTACCCAATACAAGCAGAATACGCATTCTTTTCAATTGCATGTAGGACATTTACTAAGATAGACCACATTTTGGTCAATAAAACAGTGCCAGTAAATTTAAAGTGATTTCCATTATAAAGTATGTACACTCACCAAAAGGGAATTAAATTAAAATTCAGTAACAGAAAGATACCTGGAAAACTCCTAAATATTTACTAACACATTTCTAAGAAATCGATGGATCAAAGAAAAAAATCAAAGATGAATTTAGATTGTATTTTGTACTGCATGAAGCTCATGTCAAAATTTGTGGATTGTAGTTAACGCAGATGCTCAGAGGAAAATTCATAGCATTAAATGCCTATATTGGAGAAGAGATAAAGTCACAAATCAGTGTTCTCATCTTTCACCTTAAGAAACTAGAAAAAGAAGAGAAAATTAAACCCAAAGTAAACAGAGGAAATGAGTTAAAGGTAAAAACCAAAATCAATGAGGTAAAAAGCAGAAAAACAGTAGAGAAAATCAGTGAAATCAAAAGCTGGGTCTTTGAGAAAACCAATAACATTGATAAACCTCTAGCCTGACTGATCAGAAAAAGAGAGAGAAGACACAAATTACCAGTATCAGGAATGAAAGAGGTAACAAAGCTACAGATCTTATAATTATTAAAAGGATAAATAAAAGAATAATATGAATTACTTTAAGCACGCATGTTAGACCATTAGACACTTAGATGAAATGTGCAGATTCCTTGAAAATACAAAAATACCAAAGCTTACTCAAGAAGAAAAAATCTGAAAAGTCCTATATCTGGGAATGAAATTGAATTCTGACAAAAAAAAAAAAAAAAAACTAGGTCCACATGGCTTCCCTGATGAATTCTACCAAACATATTAGGAAGTCATACCAATTTTACACAAACTCCTCCATAAAATTGATGAGGAGGGAATATTTCTTAACTCATTCTGTGACACTGGCATTACTCAGATACCAAAACCAGACAAATACATTCCAAGAAAAGAACATTATAGACCAATATCCCTCATGAACATAGTTGCAAAATTCTTAACAAAATATTAGCAAATTGAATACAACAAAATATAAAAACAGTAAAATACAGAGACCAAATGGGGTTTACCCCAGGAATGCAAAGTTGGTTTAACATTTGAAAATCAGTGTTATGTACATTAACAAGGTAAAAAAGAGAAAGCATATGATCAACTCAGTAGATGCAAGAAAAACATTTGATAAAATCTAACATTCCTTGCTGATGAAAACTCGGCAAACTAGAAAAAGAAGGAAACTTCCTCAGTCTGTTAAATAAAGAGCATCTATGAAAAACCAATAACTAAAATCATGCTTAATGCTGAAAGACTGAATGCTTTTCCTCTAAGATGAGGAATAAGGCAAGATATCCACTATTACCACTTCTATTCAACATTGTACGGGAGATTCTAGCCGGTGTGGTAAGGTAAATAAAAGAAGTAAAAGGCATTCCAGATTGGAAAAGAAGAAGTAAAACTGTTTATTCATAGGTGATTGCCTATGATTTCTACAAAATGCTACTAGAACAATTAAGTATGCTTAGCAAAGTTGCAGGATACAAGATCAATATAGAAAAGTCAGTTGTATTTCTGTATACTAACAAATGAACAACCAGAAGTTGATATTTAAAAAGAATGCAATTTACATTTAAATAAAAATATTAAATGACTGAGGATAAATTTCATAAAAAATAAGACCTCTACATTGCAAGCTATAAAACACTGCTGAGAGAAATTAAAGAAAACCTAAATAAATGGAGAGATAGTGTGTTCAAAGATTGGAAGACTCAGCATTGTTGTAAGTTTTCCCCAAAGATACAGAGGAAATTTTTTTATTGCAATCCCCCAAAAAAAGTTCCAGCTGGCCCTTTTTTAGTAAGTGATGGCTGGTTGTAAAATTTATGTGGAAATGCAAAGGACCTGGAATACCCAAAACAATTTTGATAAAGAACAGAAATGGGGCCGGGCGCGGTGGCTCACGCCTGTAATCCTAGCACTCTGGGAGGCCGAGGTGGGCGGATCGTTTGAGCTCAGGAGTTCAAGACCAGCCTGAGCAAGAGCGAGACCCCATCTCTACTAAAAATAGAAAGAAATTATATGGACAGCTAAAAATATATATAGAAAAAATTAGCCGGGCATGGTGGTGCATGCCTGTAGTCCCAACTACTCGGGAGGCTGAGACAGGAGGATCCCTTGAGCTCAGGAGTTTGAGGTTGCTGTGAGCTGGGCTGATGCCACGGCACTCACTCTAGCCTGGGCAACAGAGTGAGACTCTGTCTCAAAAAAAAATAAATAAATAAATAAAAAAGAACAGAAATGGAAGACTTAACACTGATTCCTAGAACTTATAGCTACAGTAATTCAAAATATAGTATGGGTGGTAATTAGTACGAAGATAAACAAATAGATCTGTAGAACAGAATAGTCTAGAAAAAAATATGTTCATTGATTTTTTTAGAGACAGTATCTTACTATGTTGCCCAGGCTGGTCTTAAACTGAATTCCTTGGGCTCAAGCCATCCTTCCACCTCATCTTCCCAAGTAGCTGGGACTACTCTGGAGTAGCCAAGCACCATCACTGCTGGCTCAATTTATTTATTTTATTTTTATTCTTTCAAAATATTATAGGGGTACAAATGTTTTTGGTTACATGGATCGATTTTGTTATGCTTGAGTCAGGGTTGTAAGTGTGCCCCTCACCCAGATAGTGTTCATTGCACCTGTTAGGTAGGTTTTTGCCCATCCCCTTCTCCCCCCACCCTCCTGCTTGATTTCCACTGAGTTTTACTTCCCTTTGTGCATGCGTGTGCTCATCGGTTAGTTGAGTATATGGGGTGTTTAACATTCTTTAGATACTTCACTTAGGATAACGGTCTCCAGTTCCATCCAAATTGTTGCAAAAGGCCTTAATTCATCCTTCCTCATGGCTGAGTAATATTCCATAGCATACATATACCACGTTTTGTTAATCCACTCATGCATTGATGGGCACTTGAGTTGATTCCACAGCTTCACAATTGTGAATTGTGTTGCAATAAACATTCGCATGCAGTGTCTTTTTGATAAAGTGACTTCTTTTCCTTTGGGTAAATACCTAGTAGTAGGATCGCTGGATCAAATGGTAGGTCTGCTTTTAGCTATTTGAGGAATCTCCAAACTGTTTTCCATAGAAGCTGTGCTAATTTGCAGTCCCATCATTGATTTTTCAAGAAGTTGCCAAGGCAATAAAATGGGAAGAGGATCATCTTTTCAAAAACAAAGGTTTTAGAGCAATTTGATCTTCATATTTTAAAAAAGGTGAACCTTGATCCATGCATCATATATAAAAGTTAACTCAAAATTGACCTAAATGTAAAGTCTGAATCTATAAAATCTCTGGAAGAAAATCTTTGTAACTTTGGGTTTCTTAGCAATTTGTTATGTACAACACCAAAAGCATGATTCACAAAAGAAAAAAATGATAAATTGGACTTTATCAGTATTAAGAATATCTCTTTGAAATCCACTTTTAAGAAAATAAAAGGATAAGCCACAGACTGGGGTAAAATATTTGCAAAAGATATATCTGATAAAAGACTTGTATTCAGAATATACAAGGACCTCTCAAAACTCAATAATAAGAAAACACCCAGTAAAAAATAGGCAAAAATTCGAACAGGTACTTGATCAAAGAAGATACATGGATGGCAAATAAGCACATGAAAAGATGATCAACATAATTGGTCATTAGTGAAATGCAGATTAAAACTACAATAAGACACCACTACATACATGCTAGAATGTCTTTAATTAAAAAGGCTGATAGTACCAAGTGTTGGTGAGGACATGGAGTAGCTGAAATTCTCATACACTTCTGTTGGGAATATAAAATGATATAGCCACTTTGGAAAACAATTTGGTACTTTCTTAAGGACTTAAAAACAGATACCTACCATGTGACCCAGCCATTCCTCTCCTAGGCCTTTGTCCAAGAGAAATGAATGTATAAGACCGTATAAAGATTTGTACACAAATGTTCATGACAGCTTTGTGTTAGAGAAAAATTAAAAACATCCAAATGTGCATCAACAGGCAAATTTGTGATATATCCATACAGTGGAATACTGTTAGCAATGAAAATGAATCGTTGGGTGCAGCAGTTCATGCCTGTAATCCCAGCACTTTGTGAGGCTGAGGGAGGAGAATAGCTTAAGGCCAGGAGTTTGAGACCAGCCTGGGCAACACAGCAAGACCCCATCTCTACAAAAAAAGTAGCCAGTCATGGTGGCATGCACCTGTAGTCCAGCGCCTGGTGGGAGTGAGGGCTGAGGCTTGAGCACAGGAGTTTGAGGTTACAGTGAGCTACGATTGCACTGCTGCAATCCAGCCTGAGTGACAGAGCAAGACCCTGCTCAAAAAAAAAAAAACCTCCAGAACTATTTTCATAAATATAACATATTTGATTCTCAATATAATTATAGTAAAAGAAGCCAGAAAAAAGGACCTATTATGTGAAATTCTGTAAAATACAAACTATTTAGAAAGCAGATCAGAGACCTTAACTACAGAGGAATAAATTATAAAGAGAAATAAGGGAACTTTTGTGGGTGACAGATATGTTCATTATCTTGATTGCTGTGATGGCTTCATGGATGTATATACATATGTCAGAACTTAAAAAATTTTATACTTTAAATATGTGCAATCTATTGTCATATGTAATTGTTAATTATATCTCAAAATCTGTAAAAAAAGAAAGGTACTTTGTATGTGTTCTTCAACGTTTATAGCCTGCTGCTCAAATTTCAGAATCACATAAGGGATTTTTAGAGTAATATTTTAAAGTAATGTTTTAGTGATTGAGTTTGAGGTGGTAAAACACACGCATTACATATATCAAGTTTACTTATAATTTTAACTTCTTATAAAATTGAAAAACCAAATATCAATTTGTGTTTTCTGAAATTCTGAATGAATTTTCAGAATGATAAATATGAAAGGTTAGGTTTTATTTTACTGTCAGATTAAACATTGTTATCCAACTGGATGATAAATAAATGGAAAGAAAGGAAGAATGCTGTAAGCCCCCAAGTACAAAATGGAGGATGTCAACAGAATTACAGTCTCAGGAGAAATTCTTATGATCGTGATTGGATGACTAGGGGTATCTATGGTAGGTAGAATGAAGGCCTCTCAAAGATGTCTGTGTCCTATTCCCTGGAACTTGTTACCTTTTAGGGGAGAAGGGGCTTTGCAGATGTGAATAAGGTTAAAGATTTTGAAGTGGGGAGATTATCCTGTATACTCTAGGTGGACCCAACTTAATCACGTGGGTTCATAAAAGTGGAGAAACTTTCCTGGCTGTGGTCAGAGGGACATGTGACTACAGAATAATGATCAAAGAAATGGAACATTGCTGGCTTTGAAGATGGAGGAAGGGGGGGCCACCAGCCAAGAAATGGGAGCAGTTCTAGAATCTGGAAGAGGCCAGGAAGTGGGTTCTCTGCTAGAGCCTCTGGAAGGAGTGCAGCACTGCTAATACCTTGAGTTTATCCCAGTCCAGACCCATTCTGGACTTCTGGCCTCCAGAACAATAAGATAATAAATTTGCCACTAAGTCTCTAGTAACTTTTTATGGCAGCTCTAGAAAACTAATACCATATCTAAACAGATAAAGCTCAAAATTGATGTTTTGCCAGAGGGTTGTAATAGAAAGTGAACTCTGTATGCTAAAATAACTTTTTCCATTCCTTGGGAATTATTTTCCCTACCATGTATCAAACCTAATTTTCCTATAAAATAAAATATGTATATAATCATTAAAAAGTAATTCTAAATATAAAATGCTAGAGTTGGAATAAACCTTAGATATTCTAGTCTAACCTCCTGAAATTTACAGATGGAGAAACTGAGTAAGGGCCAGAGATTCCACAGCTAGTTACTAGTAGATCTGAGTTTCTTGGTTCTTTTTTCTTTCTTTCCATACTGTCAGGGTGAGGATTTAAGGTGGCCAAGGTTTTTCTTTTTTCTATACAGACCCAAAACGCTATTCTTATACAGCTTTTCTCTTGGGTAAATAATGGACTTTGGGAAACAATTTATATTGTAGTGCTTTGATGAGACAATACTGTTACAAGAGGATGCAATATTATACAAAACTTTTGTCTTAGGTTTCTTCCATCTGCATCCCAGCTCTGAACCATCTCTTCCTCCAGTTGCTAGATAATGTATACTCAGAGATTGACATGTAGCTGTGGTTCTCTGTTCTTGACTGTCCACGTTTAAACTAAATATAGTCAGTAAGATAAATCTGCTATGTTTTGTATATGCACAGACATGTAATACACTTCAGAGATACATTTTAATTATGTTTACTTAATTACTACTACTGATTAGAAGAGAATTTTATTTTTATTTTATAGTTGAACACTTGGGTTCAGTGTAATTCTCCAGATTAGACTTTTCAGATTAAATTTAGAAAAGAAATATAGCCAACCTGTAATGTTTTTTCAGCAGTGATTGTTAGTGTATGATATTTTACCATCTTTATATTGACTGCTTTTGAAAATCACAACTCATTTCACCACTTACTGAATGCTATTTGTATGCCATTTACTTATATGAGATGGTGGGGGTACAAAAATGAATAGGAACACATTGTCTGTGTATACAGCATTCATAGACTTTTGTCGTATGTTACCTTGTTGGCCTAGTCTTAGAAATCATCAGGAGACTCAGAACCAAATTGTTTGGGCCCCAATGAATCAACTCAAGTTAATAATCTACCACTGTATCACAGGTAGAAATTTGACTTTTCTATCAGAAACATGGGCAAGTAGTAGAGGCTCATTCCTGCTGTCTTTACCTGTACTAAAATGTAAGTTCCACGGAGAAGGAAATTGTTTTCTGTTGTTTAATAAATAGGTGAATGGCTCCTACTTATCCTTCAGCTTTCAACTCAGATATTCCTTTCGTGGAGCGGTCTCATGGAGCTGGCCACCTCCTGCTGTAAGGATATTTTTTGGCATACATCCCATTGGCCAGAATTTAGTGACATGGCCACACTTAACTGCAAGGGAAGAAACTGGGCCTTTATTCTGGGAAACTTTGTGTCCAGTTAAAAAGCAGAGGTTTTATTACTGAAGGAAGAAATGGAGAAAAGGATATTGAGAATTAATTACTAGCAATGTCTGCCACAACTTTTAACAGTGATGTCTGTCAGATGTACCTTTGGGGTAAGGGGTCTCATGACCTGGTTTGAAGCTAGATACAGCTTGTGAGAGATAAGAGGCAATGCATAAAGTCAAGAAAGTACCAGAGCAGGATTCAGATGCTTGCCTTAGGAGATAAAAGAGCAGGAAATGGTTTTATTTGAACAATAGTATGGTACTGAAGGGCAGTGAGAAGAATAGAACAGTAACTTCAGATACTTTCTAAGTGCAGTAGATCTTTTAAATCTATAGTAGTAATATTGCTGATTTCCTTAGGGATGGTTTGAGTTTTTAAAACCGTTCAACTGCTGCCAAAAGTACTATAGGTCAAGTACTCCTTGTCCGAAATCCTTGGGACCAAAAGTGTTTTGGATTTTGGATTTGTTCAGGTTTGAGAATCATTGCATATACATAATGAGACACAGTAGCTTGGGGATGGGAACCAAGTCTAAACACAAAATTCATTCACACACCTTATACACACAGCCTGAAGGTAATTTATACAATATTTCAAATAACTTTGTGCATGAAACAAAGTTTGTGTGCATTGCACCATTTAAAAGCAGAGGTGTTGTGTGTGGCATTTTCCACTCGTGGCATCATGTTGAAATTAAAAAATTTTATTTGGGATTTTGGATTTTCAGGTTAGGGATGCTGAACCTAATCGAAAGTGAGAGTTGGACATTAAAAGTTTGAGAACCACTGTTTTATTTGCCTAGTAGTACATAATTGCATCAATACTTTGATCTTAATTAGTATGTAGAATCTGATGAATCCTCAGTTGTAACTGTCGCCCAGACTTCTCTCTTGAGCTCAGGCCCTGTGATTACCTTCTGGATATTTCACAAGCACCCCTTGCTCACCATGCCCCAGCCAGAGTTCTCTTGCTCTCCGTAAAAGGTACTCCAAATGTTTTAATTAAAATTAAGAGAAAGAATCAAAAGTCCTAATGAATGGAATCATGAAATGTTTCATCTTTTTTCCTAAGTTTAAAAAGATCATGAAAGTAATATATGTTTAGTATCGAACTACCTATCTATTTATTTTTTTTAGAGGCAGGGTCTTGCTCTGTCACCCGTCCTGGAGTACGGTGGCCTATTCATAGCTCACTGTAACCTCAAACTCCAGGGCTCCAGGGATCCTCCCATCTCAGCCTCCTGAGTAGCTGGGACTACATGTGCACACCACCACGCACAGCTAATTTTTTATTTTTTGTGGAGACAAGGCCTTGCTATGTTGTCCAGCCTGGTCTCAGACTCCTGTCCTCAAGTGATCAACCTTGACCTCCCAAAGTGCCAACACACCCAACTAAACTATTTAAATAATACCAAAATAAAATTTAAGAAGTGAAAATTCCTTCTTATCCCTACTCTTCCCAAATCTCATTCTCCAGAGTTAACAACTATTTTAACAGTATCTGTTTGGTGAGTTATGTTTGCAAACTTCTTGTATATATAAGCAAATATATGCACACATATATGCTTTTTCTCCTCCTAAAAACAGGATCATATTACAAATTGTTCTGCAACTCACCATTCACTTAATAGTAAGTCTTGGACATCTTTCCATCTTTTCATGTCAGTATTAGAAGATTGTTTATCTGGAATGGCTAAGACCTCACCTGTTCCATATTAGTGATATTTTCAGAGTTTAACTGTCTTAACTTGAGGGGGAAACGATGAAAAAGATATTTTGGCATATAATATTTCTTAATTATAATCCAGTGCTCTAAAATAATTGCACCCAGCAAAATCCACAACTGGAAACCATGGTTGGTTGCTTCAGATAATTACGATACACTGACCTGTTTGTATCACGTGTATAATCCCATTGTGACATCGTCAACTGACTTTTTTCAATGGCCCAAAGGACCAGATCATCACTGGGCACCATGCACCATAACAATACACTTCATTTATTACAATGGTATTCTTTTTTAATGGATGAACATTTACAAAATCCTTTCCTAATTCAGTTGTTTGGATGTTTTTGGTGTTTAGTAGACTCTCAGCTAAATGATTGTCTACTCTACAGGTTTTGTCTCATCCTTTTCAAAGACCACATGGTGGTCTTTGATGATGTGCATTTTCCAAATTTAATTTAAACATTCACATGACCATCCTCTTGAGGGAAACTTTGAAATACTTTTATTTAGTTGTACAATTAATTTAGCTGTGACTAAGCAATCTGTAAATGTTTACGTGAACAGATCCATGCCTGTATTCTTCCTACTCTTGACTTTTCCGCTGCTTTTAAGCACATCTCATTATTTCCTCCTTTTTTTTTTTTTTTGAGACAGAATCTCACTCTGTTGCCCGGGCTAGGGTGCCGTGGCATCAGCCTAGCTCACAGCAACCTCAAACTCCTGGGCTCAAGCACTCCTTCTGCCTCAGCCTCCCGAGTAGCTGGGACGACAGGCATGCACCACCATGCCCGGCTAATTTTTCTGTATATTTTTAGTTGTCCAGCTAATTTCTTTCTATTTTTAGTAGAAACGGGGTCTCGCTCTTGGTCAGGCTGGTCTCGAACTCCTGAGCTCAAACAGTCCTCCCGCCTTGGCCTCCCAGAGTGCTAGGAATGCAGACATGAGCCACTGCACCTGGCCTCATTATTTCCTCTTAAGCCTTTGCTCTCCACTTTTTTTTTCACCCAAAGAATTTTGTGTTTTCCCTTTATAACCCTAGGATAAGTATCATACTTCTCACCTGTCACTTTTGAATGTTTATACATCCCTCTTCTGCTTAATTTTTGTGCTCACAATATGCTCCCTTTCTCTTGATTTCAGTTCTGCTCAATGTTTACCACTGCCTTGGTGCCCTTGGGAGATGCTAGAGGATACACAAAAGTCAGTATTTTTTTCCTTAAAAAAAAAAAACAAAAATAAAAACCTTTTAGCCAAATACTGATTCCTAGGAAATGTCCCATTTTATTCTAAGTAGTGTCCTCAGAAAGATTTGAGAGGTAATTGCATCCACAAAATAAAGACTAAGTGTTAAGAAAAGTTGAGCAATCAGATAATAAAAGAGTATGTAGAAATGAAAAACATTATTACTGAATTTTTTTTTAAAAATCCTGTGAGCAGACTAAACAACATATTCAACATAGCTGATGACCAAATGGTGATCTAAAAATTTCATCAAAGAAAATCTCTCAGGATATAAAGCAGGAAGACAAAGATGGAAACTGAGAGAAAAGCCCAGTGGTTCTCACCATATCTGACTGTGCTTTAGAATCATCTAACATGCTTTTTAAAAACACTGATGCTCTGGCCCCACCACAGACCAGTTAAATCCAGACTTGCTGGGAGTGGGGCCCAGACTTCAGTAGCTTTTTTAAGGCTCTCAGGTGATTCTAATGTTAGCCCAGGTTTAGAAAAATACTTAAGAAATCTGAAGGATAAAGCTAAAATGTCCCTAGGTTTGGCCAGTGGGAAGCACAGAAAAAAACCCCAAACAGATGTTAAAAAAAAAAAAAAAAAACCCAAATGTCCAAAATCTGTCTAATGAGACTTCTAGAAGCAGAGGACAGAGACATTGAAGGAAAAGAAATAATAGAATTTCTGGAGTTCCCCAAAGACTTGGCTTCAGCAATTAAGGGCCAGGATATCAAGACCCCTGTAGGAGCTAAGGAAAGAAGACAAATACTTCAACATATCCTTGTGATATGTCTGAACTCCAAGAATAAAGAAGACTCTTATGTCTTCCAGAGAAGGAAAGATGAGAGCCCCTGGGTGCACTCTGGAGGGAAGTAAACATACCTGGCCTAACTAACCAAGCACAACGCTGCTGTTCCCCTCGATGCAGTGCTCTAGTTAATTCCCCTGGCCATGCCTGCTCTTTCTTAGCTGACCCCAGGCCTAGAGCTTCTCCGGGCTCCCTTGGGAAGAGCTGTTCCGCAGTTGGGGTTTGGAAGGCAGTTTGCTCTTTGTTCTCTCCTGCACCCTGATCTCATCTGCTTTCGAGTTTCCAGGAATTCCCCCCCCCCCCCACCCCCTGTTCTAGTTCAGTGATATACACTTTTTCTTGTTTTCCAGCTCAGTTAAGGTTTTACAGATTTTAAAAACCTTTTCTTGTCATCCCAGTGTCATCTTAGAGAAAGTTGATGGCTTAGTACTGTCTTTTTGAGACCAGAGTAAAATCGTATAAAAGGGAAAAAAAACTATATTCAGGTTCATTCTTTATTGCATAACATTAACATTTGAATTGTGTGATTTTTTTTTTTTAGGTTTTCTTGTTTTGATATTAATATAGCCCACTGCTTCCTGCTTCTTTAAAAACAGTAATTCTACTAAGCAGTCAGAGTTAAAGCAAATTTGGTCTGTTTGCTTTGCTTTCTTCAGTAATTATTTGTGCTGAGAAGAAAAGTGAGTTTACCAAAGAATTGTCTTTCTGAAAACCCTCCTGTTAGACAGTAACATAATCTGATGCAAGATATCTATACTTTAACAAAGAGAACAACAGCATAGTAATATACAAGAGGAATTAGTGGGTAAGGCTTTAAGATGACTTCTCATTTGGGGAGATCTGATAATTTAGTTATGTTAATTTAAGTTTTTAGTATAGTGTTGAAATATCAAGCGTATTCTCATTTTTCTGTTATGTGTCAGGTGCTTGCTGACTAGCACTTTGGAGAGTCTGTGTTTATCTGGCATGTCCATAACAGAACAAACTGTGTGTTCCCTTTCCGATGTACTAGGTAGCAATTTTCCACTTTTGGGCACTTCAGCACAGTAAGCTTTATCATAGATTAATATCCATAGCTACATAGTGGTTTTAAATCCAGGGTGGGGGAAAGAAGAAAAGTCTCTCTTATGAAAACAGTGAAACTTTCTCAATGTGTCCTAAAGATTTTTAGGAATTATCTGTCTTTACTGTCTTTTTCACGTAACACTCGATCAAGGAAGAAGAGTTTTACTTATTTGTTTTGTTGGCTTACAAAAGCCTATACTCCTAATGGCTTAACTGAAATTAAGGGGAAATATTAAAGGATGCAAGTAATCGTAGTAATCTCAGAGGATGGCTCTTGTCCATATGAAGAGAAATACTGTGAATAATTAAAACAGAAGCATAAAAACAGCAAGAAAACAAACTTTTCTGAACTTTCAAAAGCAGCTAAATCTGGAGAAATAAAGAAATGAACTGAATTTTCTAAGTATTAATACGATTACTTGCATCCTTTGAAGTGTTGGAACAAAAAATGAGGAGCAAGTGCCTTAATCTTATGGGACTTACAAAGCTAACAGATCAACTTATACAAGTTTCCTGTTTATTTGAATTTAAGCAAGGTATTGTTTCCAAAGCAGTAACGTTAGAACCAGAGAAAATGTTTCTTTATTGACAATATTTTCATTTAAAAATTTAGTTGAACTTCAAATCATGAGCATTAGAAAGAAAGCCTTGTCTTTAGATGTGTTGTGATCATCTTTGCTCAATGCTTTGTTTTTAATTTTCTGTGACATTTGCACATGTGCAAACTCTCTCAGTGATTGATTTGAAAGCAAGTGGCAGACATCATGACATCCCTGACTACTTAAGCATGTGTATCTGAAGAATAAGAATATTATTCTACATAAAACCACAATACTCCATAACACTCCAGATCTTACATTATATAATAAAAATAAACTAATATACAGCCTGTTTTTTCTAAATTTTTATAATTCCCCCAAAAATGTCCTTTTATTACGTTTTTGCCCCCCAATCCAGCATCAAGCTAAATGTCACTGGTTACACTTGGTTGTCATATCTGTGTAGTCTCCTTAAATCTAGAATAGGTCTCCTGTCTCTCTTTTATTCCCCATCCCTCTTTTATTTCTTTTATCCTTTATAACATTAACATTTTTCAGAAGTCTCTGTTAAATTGTCTTGTAGAATCTTCTACAATCTGATTTTGTCTTTTCTTCTTGATTAGTTTCTGGTTAAATGTTTTTGATAGAAATACCACATAGGTGATATACTTCCCACTACACCACATCAGGAGACACAGTAAAATCAATTTTTCTCATTATTGTTGCAGAGTTTGGTTGTGATGTGGACTGCTTGTTAGGCTGGTATCAGTCAGATCATTTCATTGGAAAGGTACTTTTTCCATTTTTAATAGTAATCTGTAAGGTGGTACTTTGGGACTGTGTGACTGCCCTTTCCCAAAAATCTTACACCTGGTGTTTTTAATTTGTTCAATGCTTTAAACCAGAATTTACCCAGGAGTCTATTGATGGATGTCAGTATATCTGTGAAGCCTCAGGAAATTTTTTTGTGTGCATGTATTTTCTCAAGGATATAGTCCATACTTCCAATATATTTAGAAGATCTTTTCCCTCTGTTGTTGAGGTGCCTTCTACAAGTTTCTGTGCGTTAGACAAGTGTGTTAATAAGCATTAGGTTTCATCCCTGTTCATCTAATTTTCCTGATTATCTTGCCCAGCATCATGTAGAGCCTAGGTACTTAATTTTTGTTGTTTGTTTGAGAACAATTTGTTCTGGCCTTTTGCTTATCCTGAGCCAAACATTTGGATCTCTTATGTTTGGCATGAACTGTACTAGAAACTAAAGCAAAGGGGCTTAGTCCCTGGTTTTTGGTGTTCCCTTTGAAGATTTTTGGACTTAGCAGTTTGATTTGTTTCATTGTTGACACTGAAGTCAACAATGGTCCTTTGGAAATGAGTTAAAACAATATACACATATATATGTTTAAGTTGTCGAATTATTGGTTGTATCAATAAGACATTTTTCAGAAGTACAAAATAGCTCTTTTTAACTGTGTAGACAAGAGGGCCCAGGAGGTGAGCCTTAAGTTTGTTATTAGCCTAATATGGAATAGCTATAGAAGTGGTTGATTCTTGGTCTTCCGTGCTCAATCAGGGCGCAGTGTGGAATTCGTCATGGCAGTGGCTGGGTGTGTTTTGTTTAGCCTGTTGATTAGTCTATTTGTTACATTGCTTTGCTTTGCATGAAAAAGTGTCTGTCAGGTGAAGACAATAGCAATAAGATCTAACATTTGAATAGTATACTTTTAAAATATACATTATACAACTTAATCTGGGAGGTCACCCATGAAAGTAGATGTTTTTATTCTAATTACACAGGTAAGGAACAAAGTCTTAGAGAAGTTAAAGTAGCCAACATACAAACAGCTTGTAAGGAGCAGAGAAAGAACCCCTAAATTCTATCACAAATTCCTTGCACTTTCTGTCTTACCATTCAAAAAGAGGCATTCTAGGGAATCTAAATATGAACAAATCATGGCCCTTGCTCTGAAGAATCTTTTAAATCTCATAGGCATGTCTTATAAATATAGACAACAAATAGAGGGAAGAGCTAAGGAAGTACCTAAAAGGGCAAAATGACTTCCAAATACAGGGTCACGGTTGGCATGTTGGAAGTAGCATTTGAAAGGGGAGAATGTTTTTGGGAACAAGAGAGAGTAACCAAAATCATGGATATGGGAAAGCACTGGACTTGTTATAGGAGTGGAGTTGGTCTAGTTTGGCTAGAACGTGAGTTTCATGGAAGAAAGTAGTGGAAGCTAGAACTGAAAGATAGGTTAGGGCCAGATTGTGAAGGGCCTTGAATATCATAGGGAAGGCAGGGGATGAAAAATGTGGCCCTGCAGAAGACCCACTAATGATGATAAATATATTTTTAAGTTATGACTCTGTGCTAATCTCTTAACATACGTTATCTCATTAATGTTTTATCGTACCCTTATGAACATTGTATTATGTCCATTTTACCGTAACCTTATGAACAGTGTATTATGTCCATTTTACAGATGAGAAACTAAAGCTCAGCGAGGTTAAATAAATAGCTAATGTCAGAAGCTTGGAGCTAAGACTCAGACTCAGGTTTGTCAGCTTCTGTACCCTGTTTTGTTGACCACTGTGATAGATTGCCACTTCTTTTATCAGATGTCCTGAGAAGTTCTTAATTCTCTCAAGAATGCGGCTGTAGGAAAAGGGTGTTTTCAGAGTTCTGAGAGGACGGCTTGTCACTGTGTATTTGTGTTAAGGAGTATAATCAGTACCAAATCTGACTTGTACCACTCTCTAATTTGGGACCAGAACTAGATGGGAAATTAAAGAATTGGATGACGTTGTATTTCCATAGCTGATGACATCAGTGCATGCTCATAGCAAATGCTTTTGTTTTCATTTTCAGTGTCTAACCGTATTGGCCCTAAGTAAATCTTAGGTTGGGTAAAGCTCAGTTCCTAGGGGCATTTAAGATGCATAAAGAAGTGATATTTTTCCTAGCTAAAATACGTTTCTTCTCGGCAGGTTTCCGACTTATAAAAGACAATGACTACTGATGAGGGTGCCAAGAACAATGGAGAAAGCCCAGCAGCCACTGTTGCTGAACAGGGAGAGGATATTACCTCCAAAAAAGACAGAGGAGTATTAAAGGTGAGGCCACAAAGTTGAATGACATACAGGGAAGTCTGCTATCTGGAAAGATTGTCTTTGGGGGGAGCTGGGGATGGATAATGTTTATTGAGGCTTACTCAGTGCTAAACACTATAAATTCTTACTTCATCTTCATAACTCTGAGGTTTTTATTTTTATTTATTTATTATTACCATTGTTATTATTATTGTTATTTTTTAGACAGAGTCTTGCTCTGTCACTTTGGCTAGAGTGCAGTGACGTCATTGTAGCTCACTGCAACCTCAAACTCCTGCGCTCAAGCAATCCTCCTGCCTCAGCCTCCCGAGTAGCTGGGACTACAGGTGTGCACCGTGATGCCTGGCTAATATTTTTATTTTTTTTTTGGAGATGGGGTCTTGCTCTTGCTCAGGCTGGCCTCGAACTCCTGAGCTCAAGTGATCCTTCTGCCTTGGCCTATTAGAGGGCTAAGATTACAGGCGTGAGCCACCATGACCAGCCAAGTATTATTATTAATTTTTTAAAGAGACAGGGTCTCGTTCTGTCACCCAGGCTGGAGTACAGAGGTGAGATTATAGCTCACCACAGCCTTGAACTCCTGGACTCAAGCAATCCTCCTTCCTCAGCCTCCTGAGTAACTGGGACTACAGGTACATGCCATCACGTCTGGCTAATTTTTTTTTTGGTAGAGATGATGTCTTGCTATATTGCCCAGGCTTGTCTTAAATTCCTGCCCTCAAGCAGTCCTCCCACCTCAGCTTCCCAAAGTGCTAGGATTACAGGTGTGAGCTACTGCACCTGGCCTGTTATTACTATTATTTTTTTAGAATCTCAATGTTTCCCACTCTGGCTCAAGCAGCCCTCCTACCTCAGCTTTCTGAGTGGCTGAGATTTTTATTTTTAATTTCGGATTATAGATGGTGAAATTGAAGCAGGGCTAGGTAAGTTAACTTGCCCAGTATTATATATCCTGGTTAATCCAGATCCTGGGGTTTAGGTCCTAGTTATGGCTGACTCTAAAAGGCTCTGTCTCCCTATTCTCAGAGTATACAAATGGGTTACTATTTTAATGTATCATTTTAGTATACTAAAACTAGCTAATGACAATTTTAAAGACTTTTTTTAAAGGGAAAAAGCTAACTTGCAAAGTTCAGAAGGACTTATTTTTACATAGAAATAATGTTCCTATGTGCAGTGAAGATATTTTTTGAGGTTTCATCAGTGAATACTTCTTAGTTTTGAATTAGCTTTCCTATTTATTAAAACACTATATAGTTGTGCACGGCATAACGACATTTTGGTCGTTGGTGGACTGCATACACAGTGGTGGTCCCATAAGATTGTAATGGAGTCAAAAAATTCCTGTCACCTGGTAATGTTGTAGTGTGGCAGTGCAGTGCATTCCTCACGTGTTTGTGGTGATGCTGGTGAAATACCCGGTGCACTGCCTGTCACAGGCAATTATGCATAGTATATAATGACTTGATAATAAATGACTGTGTTGCTGGTTTATGTATTTACTATACTATACTTGATTTATCATTATTTTAGAGTATACATCTCCTATTTATAAAAAAAAAAAAAAAAGTTAACTGTAAGACAGCCTCAGGCAGGTTCTTCAGGAAGTATTCCAGAAGAAGCCATAGGAGATGCCAGTTCCATGCATGTTATTGTCCCTGAAGATCTTACAGTGAGACAAGACTTGGAGGTGGAAGACAGTGATATTAATGATCAAAATATTGCTTATGTGATCATCCTAGGCCTAGGTTAACGTGTATGTTTGTGTTTTAATTTTTAACAAAAAGTTTAAGAAGTTAAAAAAAATTTAAAAATAGAAAAATCTGGCCGGGCGCGGTGGCTCACGCCTGTAATCCTAGCACTCTGGGAGGCCGAGGTGGGCGGATCGTTTGAGCTCAGGAGTTCGAGACCAGCCTGAGCAAGAGCGAGACCCCATCTCTACTAAAAATAGAAAGAAATTATATGGACAGCTAAAAATATATATAGAAAAAATTAGCCGGGCATGGTGGTGCATGCCTGTAGTCCCAGCTACTCGGGAGGCTGAGACAGGAGGATTGCTTGAGCTCAGGAGTTTGAGGTTGCTGTGAGCTAGGCTAATGCCACGGCACTCACTCTAGCCTGGGCAACAGAGTGAGACTCTGTCTCAAAAAAAAAAAAAAATAGAAAAATCTTATAGAATAAGGATATAAAGAAAGAAAATATTTTTTGTATAGCTGTGCAATGTGTTTGTATCTTAAGCTAAGTTATTAAAAAAAGAGTCAAAAGTTTTAAAAAAAAAGTTTATGAAGTAAATTTACAGTAAGCTAAAGTTAATTTATTGTTAAAGAAAATTTTAAAAATACATGTAGTGTAGCCTAAGTGTACAGTGTTTATAAAGTCTACAGTAGTGTACAGTAATGTCCTGGGCCTTCACATTCACTCACCACTCACTCACTGACTCACCCAGAACAACTTCAAGAGCTGCAAGCTCCATTCATGGTAAGTACCTTATACAGGTGTACCATTTTTCCTTTTATACCGTGTTTTTACTGTACCTTTCTTTGTACACAAAGGCTTACAATTATATTAATATTACAATTGCCTATAGTAATGTGCTATACAGGTTTGTAGCCTAGGAGCAATAAATAGGATATACCATCTAGCCTAAATATTTAGTGGGCTGTACCATCTAGGTTTGTCTAAATACCCTCTAAGATGTTTGCACAGTGACAAAATAGCCTAATTATACATTTCTCAGACTGTATCTCTGCCTTAAGTAACGCATGATTGTATATATTTTTTCACTTTGTAGTTAATCATTTTCCCATTTTTTTATTCGTATCTCACAATGATGTGAGACAATAAAATACAGAATCAGAGCACCTCTTGATTCTTCCCTCTTATAAATGGATAAATTGAAGCTGAGAGGTTAAGTGGCTTCAGTCACATTAAGTAGTTATTTCTTCTATGCTATTGTTACACATACAAGTTTTGTATAGTTTTGTTTTGCTTTTCCTGAAAAGATTATCGTATGCTTTCTAAATATTACCACTATGCTGAATTTTAAATCTCCTATGTCAGTAGGAGCAGATAAGAATTTTTGAGTTTGTTTTGTCTTATAAAAAATACTACTTATTTGAAAGCCTTTCTTTTTTGCCTGGATCTCTTCTGAATATATGTGTATTGCTATTCACTTGCTATGTGCCAAGCCAAATTTTGGAGGCTTGCATCTATAGAATAAGGGTTTTAGGCTACAGATTTACATCATGACATCTTCTTTCAGAAGTCTTCTCAGCCTGTAGCTCATCCCAACGACACTCATCCCAAATTCCAGGGCGCTCCTAGAGATAGTGGAGATTCTGCAGGCTGTCCTCAGCATCTCCCTACCTCTACTTAAGGGTTTCCCTTTCATCTTTTCAGAGTGCCCATTCCAGAGAACATGGTCCTCAACTTGCCTCAGACCCTGCTTTGTTCTAGGGAATACATCTAGCAGCAGGATTCTTAGGCTCATAAAAAACGTTTGAGATTGGAAGCCTTGTAAATCATATCATTTGTCATTGTCTAGAGCCTCAAATTTCACCATGGGGGCTTTTGATTAAGATTAAATAGGTCTAGTAACTGTGTGATCTAGAGCAATTTAGTCTAACTTCTCTGTGATTAAATTTCCTGTTTATAAAATTAGAATAATAATACTATCAATCTCATAGAGTTTACCAGGATTAGGTAAAGCACTTAGCACAGTGCCTGTTCTGTAATAATCTCTCCTATTAAGTTTTTTTTTTTTTTTTTTTGAGACAGAGTCTCACTCTGTTGCCCGGGCTAGAGTGAGTGCCGTGGCTTCAGCCTAGCTCACAGCAACCTGAAACTCCTGGGCTCAAGCGATCCTCCTGCCTCAGCCTCCCGAGTAGCTGGGACTACAGGCATGCACCACCATGCCCGGCTAATTTTTTGTATGTATATATTTTAGTTGTCCATATAATTTCTTTCTATTTTTAGTAGAGACGGGGTCTCACTCTTGCTCAGGCTGGTCTCGAACTCCTGACCTCGAGCAATCCACCCGCCTCGGCCTCCCAGAGTGCTAGGATTACAGGCATGAGCCACCGCGCCCGGCCTTTTTTTTTTTTTTTAAATAAAAGAACCTAAGGTCGGTGTGGAAAGTCAGTAACTATCATAGGAAGATACCATTTGGGCTTACATTTTTTAAATGAACTGAGACTAGATTGTATACTTACGGCAACTCCAGATCTAGTCATAGGTTCATCTTGCTGGGGAAGCCTGAAGTGATAGCACAGTACCACTTGTGATGTGGGTGGCTCTCTATCTCCCTGGGAGCCATTCATCCCGTACGCCCAGTTATTTGTCTATGGTCCTGGAAATGCAGATTCCCTCCATGTGAGGCTGACAGTTGGGGGTAGGCTCCGAAACACCACATGCAGTTCATGAACATGAGCGCTTATAGAATATCTTGTGATTTCTTTTAGATTAATTTTTTTAAACTTTTTTTTCTTTTGAAGTCCTAGAAGGGCGGTAATGAATGTTTTTCCTTTAGAGAGTGTTTGGGGGCTGGGCATGGTGGCTCATGCCTGTAATCCCAGCACTTTGGGAGACCAAGGTGGAAGGATCTCTGGAGACCAGCCTGGGCAACACAGTGAGACCTCGTCTCTACAAAATAAATTTTTAAAACAGTAGCTGACCGTGATAGAGCATGCCGGTAGTCCTAGCTACTAAGGAGGCTAAGACGGGAGGATTGCTTGAGCCCAGGAGTTTGAAGCTATGATTGTGCCACTGTATTTCAGCCAGGGTGACAAAGCGAGACTCTGTCTCTTAAAAAGAAAAAAGTGTTTGAACTTATGAGTAAGAAAGTTGTGGAATCTAAGTCCACAGTGTTTATGTTGGGTATGGGGGAGGGGGACACAATTCAAAGAAAAATTTCAGAGCAAATAATTGAATTCTTTAAATAAAAACATAAATAAACGCTTCCCCGAAAAGATGTTCATCAGATATTAGCTACTATCCTTTCTTACCTACTAAAAATGATTCATTTGGCATAGATAATTGACAGACTCAATTAACCACCACATGCCTGGATTTAATTTGCTTTTCCCAGAACTGACCAACTGCATTAGCAGTTTGCTCTGCCAAGAACAAAGTAAATACACTGGATTTTATGATAGCTAAATACTTTTCAGCTTGAGGCTTTTTTTGGTATTTCCTTTACTAGAAAACAAGTTATTCAGTATCATATTAAACTGTGTGATGATATTAATGTTACAGATTGAGTATTTTTCAAATAATAGGAAGTGTAACCTTTTATGCCAGGAAATTGAACTTTCTGAAATTAAACCAAACTAGCAAACTTTAGTCAGAAGCTAATATTTTTAGCAAAGGAGGGAAATAAATAAAATCACACGTTTGGAACCTATACTTCTTTTTGAATGTTTTTAAAAGTCCACCAATCTTTCTGGTCTAAGTCAGATTATACATGGACTAGCTCACAAGTTTGCGTTTTGAGAGATTTTAGTGTCAAAAGGATAGGGCATTAACCCAATGAAGCAGGATTTATTAGTTAATTCTTTTGAGGGAAAAAATAGTGTGATCAGGAATAAAATTAAATATAACAGAAAAATATTAGTAAAGGACAATTTTCTAACAGTGAGGGTTATTGTGAGAACTATGAAGGAAGCCTCTAGAAAGGATGGGTAGTAGTATATTTGCAGATCTGCCTGGGTGTTCTTGGGATGAACTTTGTGACTTTTTCATTCTCTGGTTATAAGTAAAAAGTTTCACTTCCTTTTTCTTGATGTTGTCTTTTCTAGATTGTCAAAAGAGTGGGGAGCAGTGAGGAAATGCCAATGATTGGAGACAAAGTTTATGTCCATTACAAAGGAAAATTATCAAATGGAAAGAAGTTTGATTCCAGTCATGATAGAAATGAACCATTTGTCTTTAGTCTTGGCAAAGGTAAGAGGGTATTTTTTGAGTTGTGTTTTGCTTAGATTTATTACTATATTTGTATTATATAGGAGCAGTGGATCCTATTCTTGCCAAAAGAGAGTACTAGCACTCAAAATATGGCCCAAGCGTCCCTGCATTTTCCCTGATATCTTTTTATGGGGTCCATAATGTCAGTTATTTTCATAAAAACACTTGAGATATTATTTGGCTTTTTACTGTGTTGACATTTGCACTGATGGCAGAAAAGCTACAGTGGTAAACACTGCTCCTTCTTCTTCTAGGGAGTTATTTAATAATTGTTGTTGTCAAGAAGCACTCAGAATGGTCCAGCGTTTGACATACCCTCATAGGCATTCCGATAATACATCCTCTCACAGAACTAGGTTGTCCTGAACCCCTGGTAATGGAATTGTTTACCTTTATACCAAGAAGTTTGGGAAAGCACCGAAATTTGCGTGTGGCGTGTGCCCAGTCAGACTTCAAGGAATTTGTGCTGTGGGACCTAAAGTTCTCATGAGGTCGTCCAAAACGAAAAAGCATGTCAGCAGGGCCGGTGGTGGTTCCATGTGTGCTAAATGTGTCCGTGACAGGATCAAGTGTGCTTTCCTTATTGAGGAGCAGAAAGTTGTTATGAAAGTGTTGAAGGTGGAGCACAGAGTCAGAAAGCTAAATTTTTAAAAAAGCTTTTTTGAGTAATAGAAATTAAAAGGCCAAAAAAAAAAAAAAAACCTGCTGACTGCTTCACACATCTAGGCGGTGGCACCACCAATACCAATAGTCATGGTAGTTTTCTCTGCCACTCATTCCCTGTTTACATGAGGGAAAAAAGCTAGATTCACTTAAGAATGTCCTTGACAAAGCAGTAAAAATTACTAATTTTGTTAAAACTCAATCCTTGAGTTTCCCATCGTTTTGATATTCTGTGACAGGAAGGGAAGCACACATTAGAGCTCTTTGGCATATGGAAGCATGATGCTCATCTCAAGGAAAAGCACTTATGAACTTGTTTGAGTTGAGAGCTGAACTAGCTGCATTTTTTTCATGAAACACCATTTTTACTTGAAAGGGCAAACTGATTATTCAGATTTGATTATGCAGTATTTGGCGGGTATTTTAATCCTGAAAATGAATGGAGTGAGCTGTCACTTCAAGGAAAAACAACTGACAATGTTTGTTCCCTAAGAGATGGGTTGGTTTTTGTTTGTTTGTTTGTTTGTTTGAGATGGGGTCTTGCTATATTGCCCAGGCTGGTCTCAAACTCCTGGCCTCAAGTGATCTTCCTGCCTCAGCCTCCTGAGTAGCTGGGATTATAGACATGAGCCACTGCACCTGGCTGCCATTGAGTTTTCAAGTGAAAATTATAGTTTTAGAGAATTTGTATTTGCCATTGTGAGCTTTGACAGCTTTCCAAAACTTAAAAGACTTTTCTGATGAGATCAGTAAGTATTAATGAATGTGATTTTAACATATTATATAGAGAAATGTGCCAACATTTGGAAGATCTTTATAACTCAGAACCAATATTTTCCCAGTGACCGATGCAAGATGTTGCAAGATCATGTGTGAATAGACAGTCCATTCAAAGTACAAGCTAGCTCAATGGATTTTAATGTAACGCAGTATGAAAAATTCATTGATATACTTTCAGATTCCACATTGTAACTGACCTTATGAAACTTATGACTTGTTCAGTTTTGATGTAGTATATTCACAATTATTTGAAAAGGCTACCTTTGTGGGTTTGGATATTTTCTACATACTTCAACCAAAATTGCAACAGATGAATGCAGAAGTAGATGTGAGAACCTGGTTGTCTTGTATTATATGTTACATTTGTAAAATTATTAAACAATGCCATCCTTCTCCTGACTCTTTTTTGTTTGGAAAATATAAAATATAAAAATTTTTAAATAAAATTATTTATGTTAACATGAGGTAATTGTTATTTTTAAATGAATTATTAAATAACTACTTTTTAATTTTTAATATGGTAAATATCAATAGATATGTCATATAAACAAAAGCTCTTTAGAGTCCTCAGTTTATAAGATGTAAAGGAGTCCTGAGGAAGCAAGCTTGAGAACTACTGTTTTCAAATATGAAATGTGATTTTTGCTAATTTCTTTTCAAATGCCTTTAACTATCTTTAGTTAATAAGTTAATTTAATATTCTTACTTTAATGTATTTCCTTTTTTTTTTTTTTTTTTTTTAAGAGACAAGAGTCTTGCTCTGTTGCCCAGGCTGGAGTACAGTAGTGTTGTCATAGCTCACAGTAACCTTGAACTCCTGGGCTCAAGTGATCCTCCCACTCAGCCTCCCCAAGTAGGTAGGACAACAGGTGCACACTGCCATGCTTGACTCATTTTGTTGTTTTCTGTAGAGACAGAGTCTCACTATGTTGCCCAGGCTGGTCTCAGACTTCTGACCTCAAGCAATCCTCCCACCTTGGCCTCCCAAAGTGCTGGGATTACAGGCGTGAGCCACTGCACCCAGCCCTCTTACTTTTTTAATCTTGTAAGAATAATAGCCCACACATCAGCTTTGTAAACCCCGCGGCTGAGTTATATAACATCTTTTATTCTTATCTGCCACAGACATAACAAGCATTTCGAGTCCATTCCTAGATTAAATGTGGAAAAAAAAGAGGTGCTCCCCCTATCCACTTCTATGGCTTTGTGTTGACGTAATTCCTTTCTCCTTCTGACTCTATATCAAGGTGAATTGCTAACTAAGCATGGATCTGGGAAAGGAAACAGCAAGCAAGGAACTAAGGAGTTAAACTGTTTGCTACCCATAATCATTTGCATGTAGTGGTGAATTCTGCTTCCTATCCAGGTGTGCTCTTAACTCCAGCTCCAAGTGCTGCCTCCAGCTCCTTCGGGTCCTTAGTGAGCTAATGGCTCATGTGATATTAATCTTGTGTTTGAATAAGATAGCAATCAAAATCAAATATAGAATCTCATAGCAGATAATTATGAGTTATTTTAGAATTTTTTTCCTTTTTGTTGATTTAGGGATGTGAACCTCCAGGGCTACTAGAATGGCTATGGCATCATTATTTAGTTTAGATGACCTCAGAGTGACTGGCCTTGTCAGACCTCCTTATTCCCACTGCCCCCTAAATCCTTATTCTACTCTTAGAATTTCTGTCTTGAAGAAGTTGATAGATTTAAGATAAGTCGTCTCTTAGCAGCTGTCTTGGCAAGTAGAATTAAGAATTATCAAGAATTTATATTGCCACTTTCTCGACACAGATTTTCTCAGTAAAACACTATGGTGAATGAGTCTTTCATGTTTCCTAGAATTTTGAGCAGAGTAAAAAGATTTTCAGAGTTCCTTTTTTTAAAATATTAAATGTAAGTTGCAGGCTCATGCCTATAATCCAAGCACTCTGGGAGGCCGAGGCGGGAGGATCTCTGGAGCCCAGGAGTTGGAGACCAGCCTGAGCAAAAGCGAGACCCCATCTCTACTAAAAATAGAAAAATGAGCCTGGCATGGCAGGGCATGCCTGTACTCCCAGCTACTCGGGAGGCTGAGACAGGAGGATCACTTGAGCCCAGGAGGTGGAGGTTGCAGTGAGCTATGATGATGCCACTGCACTCTATCTGGGGCAACAGAGTGAGACTCTGTCTCAAAAAAAAAAAAAAAAAGGAAAAGCAAAAGAAATATTGGGGTAGAGTGATATACCTCTGGTAAAACTCTTAATGTGTTCAGCTGCCTATAAAACAAGAAGCATTGGTTAGGCAGTTTATAATTTTATACTTAGATTTTATAGCAGTAGCTACTGCATGAAAATGAAGAAAAATAATATAAGTGGACAGTAGCATAAATAGCATTTGAACTCTCTTGATCCCTTATATCGTACCTCTCCCCAGGGAATAAAGAGAAATATTGCGATGGAAAGTCATGCTAATTTGGGGATTCTAGTATGACTTCAGTACTTAAAATAGAATTATAAGAGCCTGTCTGTCAAAATCACATTGAAAAAATACATATACCATAAGGTATATCTATAAATTTAAGCTATACCTAGACACACATTGGATGTGTTTGTTGTTTTTTCTGTATCATCTTTTTTTTTTTTTTTCCCCTGAGCCGGGGTCTTGCTCTGTTGCCTGGGCAAGAGTGCAGTGGACTCAAACTCCTGGACTCAAGCAGTCCTCCTGCCTCAGCCTCCTGAGTAGCTAGGACTACAGGCATGCCCCACCACACCCAGATAATTTTAAAATTTTTTGCAGAAATGGGGTCTCAGGCTGGTCTCAAACTCCTGGCCTCAAGTGATCCTCATGCCTCAGCCTCCCGAAATGCTAGGACTATAGGCCTGTGCCACCATGCCTAGCCTCTGTACCATCTTTTAAATTCTGTGCTTTACTTTCTTCATCTAAAGTGACAATAATCAAATATACCATTATTATATAACTATTATTATATATAACTTACTATTATATAACAGTGTATACTGTTATGTTGAGATAATGCACATTGTTGCTTAGCATTCAGCCTAACACAGTAAGCACTCAGATGTCTATTACTGTTATTACAGTACTGGGATTATTGACTGGCTTTATAATGGAATGGTAAGCAGTTTGGGTCCTAACTCTATTTTCTATGCATGCATACAAACCTTTTGAAACAATGCTTAACTGTATTTTTTAGCCCCAGAAAGTTGGGAAAGACCAAAACTGAATCAATCTAAGAGAACTGTGGAATATGTAATAGAAATTAGAATGAAGAGGTGATAGTTTCCTTTAGTAGATTTTCTTAACTAAATATTATATGTTCTGAATTCCTCGAACTGTTCAGAACGCATTTAAAAAGAAGTTGAAGTAAGAATGATAAGGATTTTTATATATACTTCTGTAACAGGAGTTCTGGTCTTTTCCCCTGCCTCCCTCCCTCCATCCAGCAAATATAGTTTCACTAAAATGGAGGAGGGAGATAGATGTGGGGATGAAGGAATTATTAATATTTCTACCTTTGTTCTTACAAGTAAATCAAAGAGCACTAAAGCCTCACCCCCCCCCACCTCTATAAAAGATAGAAGGCTGCTTCATTTAAGTTGTTTTCTATGCTCTTGGTATGTGACTAACATGCTTAGGAATTATGAAGATAAAAATCCTATCCATTATATTCCTCCCCCCAGATTTGAGAAGTAAGAGAAACAAAAACAAACCAATAATTTTGGATTCTTCACATAGTTATACTTCCCTCTTAATATTGAGATTAAACCATAGTGAATATCAGTGATCTGCTTGTAACATTAGTATAATCTTATTTTTGTTGCATTGTGTTCTGTGATCATTAGTAAAAATACCTGTTAATTTAGTTAGCCACTAGATATTGAGGTCAGAGGAGGAAAATATATGCTGGAAGACTAGTAGCTAACACTTTTTAAGTACTTGCAATGCCAGGCCAAGGGCCTTATGTGTGTTATTTTATTTAATCCTCACACCAATCTTATAATTACTTTTTGGATTCTTCATACACTTTATTTAGTATAGTTTTGGTAACTGTTAGTCATATTAACATTTGTGTCTAAGCCTCTGTGAATGTTTTTTTATTGAGGTATTATTTACATATAATAAAGTTCATCCTTTTAAGCATACAATTTGATGAATTTTGGTAATAGTGCTGAAACTACCAACACAATCAAAATATAAAGCAGTTTCTTCACCCTGAAAAGTTTTCTTATGTCGTTTTGCAGTCACTCTCTTTCCTGGACCTGGGGCCCCAGGCAGTCACTAATCTGGTTTCTGTTACTATAGTTTTGCCTTTTCTGGAATTTCATATAAATAGAATCTTATGTTGTCTTTGGTTTGACTTCTTTCACTTAGCATAATGATTTTGAAGTTTATGCCTGTTGAATTGCTGAGTAGTGTTCCACAATATAGAAATTCCAGTATGTTCATTCCAAAATTGGACATTTGGGTTGTTTCCACTTTGGGGCTACTATGAATAACGTTGTTATAAACATTCACATACATGTCTTTGTGTGGATTTATGTTGTCATTGATTTTGGTTAAATAAACATGTAGGAGTAGACTTATTGGTAAGTATATGTTTAATTTTATAAGATACTGACATGCTGATTTTCAAAGTGGCTGTACAATTTTGCATCTTTACCAGCAGTGCGTGAGAGTTTATGTTTTCACATCCTTGCCAGCACTTAGTATAGTTGGTCTTTTTAACTTGAGCTGTTCTAGTACGTATGAAGTGGTATCTCATCTTGGTTTTCATTTGCGTTTCCCTGATGACTAGTGATGTTGAGAGTATCTTTTCTTATGCTTAACAGACATTTATATATTCTTTTGTAAAGTGCCTGTTCAAATCTTTTGCCCTTTTTTAAAAATCAGTTATTTGGCTGGGTGTGGTAGCTCACACCTATAATCCTAGCGTGTTGGGAGTCTGAGGCAGGAGGATCACTTGAGACCAAGAGTTCGAAACCAGCCTGAGCAACATAAGACTCTGTCTCTGCAAGAAATTAGAAGAATCCACTGCACTCTCACCCGTGCAACAGAGCGAGACTGTTTCAAAAAGGAAAAAAAAAAATCACTCGTTTGTCTTTTTGAGTTGTATTATACTTAAAAAGACAAGCATTTTGTTTGGTAAGTATATTCTCCTAGTCTCTGGTTTGCCTTTTCCTTTTCTTAATTGGTCTTTCAAGGAGCAGAAGTTTTTATTTTGATAAGTCCGTTTGATCAATTTCTTCTTTTATGGTTTGGGTACTTACTGTTAATATAATTAACCATTTTTGTTTTGGTTTGGTGTGGTGTGGGGTTTTTGTTTACATATGAAGAGACTGAGGTACAGAGGCTAAGTAATTTGCCCAAAGATATACAATAAGTGGTAGAGCCAGGATTCAGACCCAGGCAGTCTCTTTCAAGTTGTGTTATATCTTAAGATTTAAAACATAGCTCAAACTAGATACGAAAACAAAGTATGTCCTGGTCAGCAGTATTTACTGAGTCCCTGCTGTACACAAGACATTTTTCTTACAGGAATGATATGTCATGGTTAATGAGGTTTATCAAAAGCAAAATTGTTGTTATTATGTATTTGATATCGTGCGCTTAATTCCAATTTTAAAAGTTGTCTTTTAATTGAAGCATTGTATTTTTGTCATATACCTTTAAGCCTCTTATTTTACTACTAGTAAAATACACTTACTAGTCGTGGGTAAACATCTAGCCAACTTCACCTGAGTTGGTGGTGGGTTAGCCATGTGCTCCCTTGAAATTTCTTTTGATACTCTTACTCCCACACAAATACATTCTTAATATCTGTTTGCTTTTTTTACATGCAGTTTAGGGGCGTTCAGGATTTGTAAGGAAAGGGAAATAGAGAGTAATCAAGACAGGACTCTGCCTTCAAGTGTCTAACAATGTAGCCTGGCAGAATTGATCTTTAAGGCTGTCCCAGGGTAGATGATGTCACCTTAGCTGTTTTCTTTCCCTGTCTTTTAAACTATAAGCCATGAGCTTAGGGTTAGATTGTCTTGTGATCAGTTCTCTTAGTAATTAGAGAAATGGCAAAAATAGAATGTAACATAAGAAATATGGACAGTCTAAAAGAATCTTATGCATTAATTAATTTGTTCCATTTGTGATACATGCTGTTGGTAGGGAGTGGGGATGATTATCAGAGCCCTTTTATAGTCATTTTAAAATAAGACTAAATAAAATTTATGAGAAAAAGTATATAGGAAAAAGTAAGTTGCTTTATTATAAAAAAAGAAGGAATGTCAATGTTATCAGTGATATGAGATTTTATTTTGGTTTTTTAAGTATAAAAATTAGCAAATATACAAATAATTAGAATCGAGATCCTGGAAATCCCTCAATGGAAATGAAGCAGGAATAAATCAGATGCATTTTTATCTGAGGCTCATTAGTGATCAACCTTAAGTGTTTATCAACTTTTATATTTTGAAAGGAAATTCTTTTACAATTAAAATATTTATCTTTCTTGCCTTCCTTTTCCACGCCCATGTGAAAAATTATTTTTTTCTGTATGATACTGCATAACTTTCATCTTGTAGCATATTAAATATACTCATATTTCATGTATAAACATGCGTTTAAAAGTTATATAGTCAGCGATTTTTCAGTAAGGGTGCCAAGACCATTGAGTGGTGAAAGGACAGTCTTTTCAACAAATTCTGTTACAAAAACTGGGTATCCACATGTAAAAGAATAAAGTTGGATTCTTATCTTACACCATGTGCAAGTATTAATTCAAAATGGACCAAAAACCTAAATTTAAGACCTAAAACTATAAAATTCATAGAAAAAACAGAGGAAAATCTTTATGACGTTAGATTCGGCAGTGATTTCTCGGGTATGACAGCAAAAGCACAGGCAACAAAAGTAAAATTGATAAATTGGACTACACAAAATTAAAAACTTCTGTGCATCAAAGGATACAATAACAGAGTGAAAGGTTATCTACCTGTGGAATGGGAGAGAAAGATTTGCAAGTCATATATCTGATAAGGAGTTAATATACAGAATACATAAAGAACTCTGACAACTCAACAAAAACAACAAAATAACCTGATTAAAAAGGGGGCAAAAGGCGGGCGTGGTGGCTCACGCCTGTAATCCTAGCACTCTGGGAGGCTGAGGCGGGCGGATCATTTGAGCTCAGGAGTTCAAGACCAGCCTGAGCAAGAGCGAGACCCTGTCTCTACTAAAAATAGAAAGAAATTAGCTGGACAACTAAAATATATATACAGAAAAACTTAGGCATGATGGTGCATGCCTGTAGTCCCAGCTACTCGGGAGGCTGAGGCAGGAGGATCGCTTGAGCCCAGGAGTTTGAGGTTGCTGTGAGCTAGGCTGATGCCACGGCACTCTAGCCCAGGCAACAGAGTGAGATTCTTGTCTCATAAAAAAAAAAAAAAAATAGGCGAAAGACTTAAATAGACGTTTCTCCAAAGAAGATACACAAATGGACAAAAAGCATATGAGAAGATGTTTAACATCACTAATCATTAAGGAAATGCAAATCAAAACCACAATGAGATATTAACCTCACACCGATTAGAATGGGTACTATTAGAAAAACAGAAAATAACAAGTGTTGATGAGGATATAGAGAAATTGGAACCCTTGTGCATTGCTGATGGGAATGTAAAATGGTACAGTTGCTATGAAAAATAGTATGGCGGTGCCTCAAAAAATTAAAATATGATTACTATATGATCCAGCAATTCCACTTCTGGATATATGCCCAAAAGAATTCAAAGCAGGATCTCTAAGAGATATTTGTATACTTATGTTCATAGCAACATTATTCACAATAACCAAAAGGTGGAAGCAACCCAAGAGTCCATCAATAGATAAATGGATAAACAAAATGTGATATTTACATACAATTGAATATTATTCAGGCTTAAGGAAGGAAATTCTGACAGATGCTACAGCGTGTATGAACCTTGAGGACATTATGCCAAGTGAAACAATCTGGTCACAAAAAGAAAAATACTGTCTGATTTTATTTACATGAGTCATCTAGATTAGTTAAATACATAAAATCAGAAAGTAGAATGATAGTTGTAAGGGGCAGGGGAAGGAAGAAATGGGAAGTTGTTGTTTAATGGATATAGAGTTTCAATTTTGCAAGATGAAAAAGTTTTAGAGATTTGTTGCACAACATTGTGAATTTATTTAACAGTACTGAACTGTACACTTAAAAATGGTTAAGATGATAAATTTTTTGTGTATTTTACCACAATTAAACATTTTTTAAATCAAGAAAAAAGTTATATAGTCAGGATGTTCTAGAGTATTCACTATAGTGTTTACTAAAAATGAAAGTGTTAAGTGATTAAATTAAAATGTTATATCTTAAATTGTGTTTTATAATTTTTTAAATCAGAAAAAATATAACATTACAGAAGAAAGAAAAAGTATAAGTACACTGCTTTTACACTGGCCTTTGTATACTTTTAAATTTTTTCCATTGTCTACAGTTGCATAGATATAAAAAGCAGTTAAATTTAGGGGTAGGCTGGGCACAGTGGCTTATGCCTATAATCCTAGTGCTTTGGGAGGCCAAGGTGGTAGGATCACTTTAGCCAGGAGTTCAAGACCAGCTTGAGCAACATAGTAAGACCCTGTGTGTACAAAAACTTTTTTTAAAAAATTAGCTAAGTGTGGTAGTTCATGCCTGTAAAACCAGCTACTTGGGATGCGAAGACGGAAGGATCACTTGAGCTCAGAAGTTGGAGACTGCAGTGAGCTGTGATCATGCTACTGCACTCCAGCTTGAGTGACAGACACAGCAAGACCCTGTCTGTTAAAAATAAATAGGCCAGGAATGGTGGCTCACACCTGTAATCCTAGCACTCTGGAAGGCCAAGGCAGGAGGATCGCTTGGGCTCAGGAGTTTGAGACCAGCCTGAGCAAGAGCGAGACTCTGTCTCTACCAACATAGAAAAAATTAGCCAGGTGTGGTGGCACACGCCTGTAGTCCCAGCTACTCAGGAGGCTGAGGCAAGAGGATGACTTGAGCCCAGGAGTTTGACATTGCAGTGAGCTATTAATATGATCATGCCACTGTACTCTAGCCCAGGAGGCAGAGGAAGACCCTATCTCAAAATTAAATAAATAAAAAGGTCAATTAATTAATTTAGGGATAGCTACATTATACATAATATACAAATATATATTCTTATTTGTTTATGTTTTGGCCAGTAATTCTGTTTTTAGGAATTTAGCTTAAGCATACAAAGTAGAAGCTTGATTTACCAAGTCCAAACTAACTGATGCCCTCCATTCTATTTGTAAATATACTGAATGGGATGACTGGTTTCTTACTGGTCTCAACAGTCCAACCACTTGAGTGGGTTTTGTCAGTGACCCCCCAGCCACAGACCACTGGGAGCATGTCTGTATTGCACAAGTTGGTTGGTTACTTGGAGGGAGGATGCACACTATGGGGAACCGTTTGAGTGTCTCGGTAAGAGTGTTAGGAAGAGACTGCTTATAGGGTTGGGGCTTACGTTAGGTGGTTTGGGGGAGTTTTAAGAAAGCAGGACTTCATTCTGGATTGAGTGCTGTTAGGATGTGGGGTGGTTCTATGTTTGGGTATCTTAATAAATTATCTTAGGAGGAGGGCCAACTAGAATGAGACTAAAGCTGTAACTTGGTGGGGAAGCAGCAGTCACTCATATTAGCCAGGAGAGGGGGATGTTTGGTGTGTGCAGGGTGCACAGTGACCTTGTTTTTTCTGGACTTAGACAAAATTTTGAAGTGTTTTGTCTCACTTAAACACACTCTCAGAGTGACCTTGTCTGATGTTGATATTTTGTGAGATTGTTTATGTCCAACAGGAGAATAACGTGGCCTCCCTGTGAGCCCCAGGCCAGCTTCAGATAACACTGAGGCCTAGCTGTAAGTGTTTGAGCAGTTTTCAGATGTTGAAGGCTACTTTTTTCTTTTTTAGAGTATCACTAAGAATCAGTTGAAATCTATTTATATTCACGTACTTTTCATAATTATACAATTTCATTAGTTATATAAAACACTGAAGTTAGTGTGAAAAGGAAGAATTATTTCTATGAAAACCAGATTGAATGTTTTGAAAAGACTTGCTAAGGTGAAATTCTAAAATCATTTTTAAAATGGCTATTGAATTAGGGGTGGGTGGATAAAATGTAGGCAAAATAAATAGGCCATTCAGGACACATTTTTACCAGAAGTATTCTGCATACTGATTGCTTTACAAGTGTCTTCTGGTTCTTGCTTCACTGTTAAAGAAACTCACATCGTAAATTGCAAATGGTATATCATGAGTGTAATTTATACAGTAAAGATGATCTGTCATATCACCGGAGCCACACTCAAAGACAAGGCTGTGGCCTTCTACACACAGTTAGTGAATTAATATACTTTAATATGTTTTAGGAAAATATTTGAGGTATGTATATGTTATTTTTTATGATTCCTCACTTAGAGCAATATTTTTAATTAACCTACCAACCAGTCCTGATTAGGTCAGATTAGAGGCTTTTACTGTACAAAGAAATTCATGTAGAGATTTAGATGCAAAGTTATTATTATTTTTTTTTTTTTGTAGATATGAGGTCTCACTATGTTTCCCAGGCTGGTCTCGAACTCCTGGCCTCAAGCAATCTTCCCAACTTGGCTTCACTAATTCCTAATTGCTGGGATTACAGGCATGAGCCACTGTGCCTGGCCACAAAATTGTTTATTGAAACTTGATAATAGTGAAAACATAGAAACAACCTATGTGTTTATTAATGGGAATAATGAAATTATGATATATTCAAAAGATAGAATAATATATAGTTATTGGCTGGGCACAGTGGCTTACGCCTGTAATCCTAGCACTCTGGGAGGCCGAGGCGGGTGGATCGTTTGAGCTCAGGAGTTGGAGACCAGCCTGAGCAAGAGCAAGACCCCATCTCTACTAAAAATAGAAAGAAATTATATGGACAACTAAAAATATATACAGAAAAAATCAGCCGGGCATGGTGGTGCATGCCTGTAGTCCCAGCTACTCTAGAGGCTGAGGCAGGAGGATTGCCTGAGCCCAGGAGTTTGAGGTTGCTGTGAGCTAGGCTGATGCCACGGCACTCTAGCCCAGGCAACAGAGTGAGACTCTGTCTCAAAAAAAAAAAAAAAAGAATAATATATAGTTATTAAAAGTCGTGTTTTCAGGCTGGGTGAGGTGGCTTACTCCTGTAATCCTAGCACTCTGGAAGGCTGAGGCAGGAGGATTGCTTGAGGTCAGGAATTTGAGACCAACCTGAGCAAGAGCAAGACCCTGTCTCTACAAAAAATAGAAAAATTAGCTGGGCATCGTGGCACGTGCCTGTAGTCCCAGCTACTTGGGAGGTTGAGGCAGGAGAATTGAGGACTTGAGCCCAGGAGTTTGAGGTCGCTGTGAGCTAGACTGATACCACAGCACTCTAGGCCAGGCAACAGAGCTAGACTCTGTCTCAAAAAAAAAAAAAAAAAAAAATTTCACTTCGTCTGGGGTTCATTGCTTATCAGATCTTTGAATACTTGTTTTTGATTGACAAAGCACCTCATTTGTATTTTATTCTTCTAAATTGCCTAAATTTTCTATTGTTTCCCAAAGGATTTGAGACTACTTACAGTAAGATAAAGTTAATGATATACAGCAGAGGAACTGTAAATATTGAGATTATAATTATATAGCCTAATATAGTTCTGCAGTTGAGCAGTAAATTTAACTTTTAGTTTCCTGGAAGTAGGCGAAAAATAAAATATTCTGATTCTGCAGTTATTGTGATTTGACAAAAGGACATGTACCTTTTTGTTTAAAGAAACATTTTTCTGATTCTAAACTTTGAGAAGGAATTTGTTTCATGGACCCTTTTATGCAATTTATACTTTTCTGGCTGTTTCTTGTTTTGTTGTTTTTGTCTACCCAACTAAATTATAAGCTTCCTTAGGACAGACTCCATTTTTCAATACTATTTTTGTTCTGTCTCTGCCTAGAAAACATGCACTTATTATTATTGTGGTCAAAATGATAAATTAAGCAGCAATTGCAACACCGCTACATTTCGTGGATAATGTTATTGCCACTTTTCAAAGACTTAATCTTAGAGTAGTTTAAGAATTAATATTTAGGCAGAAATACAGAGCTTTTAAAAGAAAAAAAAAGAATTAATATTACTTTCATCCCCCTCAGCAGGAAATCTTCTCTGATAGTCTTCAAAGAAACCATAACTTATTTCTTCGTGTGTAGCTTTTACTGAGTTCTGTCATCTTGTAGCCTGTACTTTCTAGCTGAGTACATAGTATAAAGAATTAGAAGTTTGTTTCAACTTTTGTTTTATGAAAGTTAAGTCTTTTTAAGTGTGGCCTATAACTTGCAACTACCTTTTCCTTTCTCTTAGGCCAAGTTATCAAGGCATGGGACATTGGCGTGGCCACCATGAAGAAGGGAGAGGTCTGCCATTTGCTGTGCAAACCAGAATATGCATATGGCTCAGCTGGCAGTCTCCCTAAAATTCCCTCGAATGCAACTCTCTTTTTTGAGGCAAGTATGTGTGTGATGTTGCCTTGTCAGCATCTGCTCTACAGTAGGAATGGCTTTGAAGCAACAGGCAATGGGAAAGGGAGCTAAGCTTGCTATTTAGAATCAGATCCAACTTATTTATTTTGAAGCTTGGCTTCCTGAATTGTTTCCCATAAACCCAAGGGGTATGTACCAGTGCTTTCTTAGAAATGTGTCTCTAGCTCAAAAAGATCGTATCCAAATAAACAAAAGACACTAGACTTGCAAATAAAGGTTCTGGTTAGTGGTGTTGTAAGTGTGACGTACTTAAAACTGACCTGAAAATAGGATGGAAATGTTAGAGATAAATGTTAAACTATGCCTATTCCAAGCTCCAAGGTATTTTCCTATTATAAATGTGTTTAAATGTCACAGATCTCACTTCTTCAAAAGAAGCAGTCGGTGGCAATAATGTGTTGTTCATCCTGTGTTGAATGACACAATTGGCAAAACCTGATTTTTAAGAACCACCGTAACTAGGTAAAATATACCTTTAGTCAGTTGTAGGCCAGATTCACAGGATTTATTCCTATATTTTAAGAAGGGAACTCCGTAAGTCTGGAGTGGGAAAAGGGTGGTCTCAGAGTCAGACGAAATAGTTTAGACTCTGCAAGACCAGCCTCTTGTAGCTCTGGCTTTTTGCCCACAAGGCAGTTTTCCTAGTATTTCTTGTCTTTGCATTATCATTAAATGAAATTTTTTCTAAATATTGAAAAGTGTAGTGTTCTTTTTTCCCTACTTTTCCAATAACTGAGATGCATAGGTAAATACTTTTTTAAAAAACAGAGTTTTATTTTGTAAAATGGAAGAATTGGTTGTCCTTGCTTTTACATACGTTAAATTGGCTTTATTTGGCCTTTTGTCAGCCAAATTTCTTTTTGCTTTGTAGATCGAGCTCCTTGATTTCAAAGGAGAGGATTTATTTGAAGATGGAGGCATTATCCGGAGAATAAAACGGAAAGGAGAAGGATACTCAAACCCAAATGAAGGAGCAACAGTGGAAAGTAAGTATTGCTGTGAGAGGGAACTAGTCCTTAAAAGTTGGGTTCCATTTATGTGGATGAAATGGAGATTTTTAAAATCTATTTATAGAAATAAATATATTGAATACATCTTAAGAATAGTTTTAGACTCAACGTTTATTTAATAATGACTTCATTTAGTAAATACTAATTGAACACATACATACCAGGCACCCTACCAGCCTCTACAAACTAATAAATAAATAAAAGGTAATCCCGGCCAGGCGCAATAGTATGCGCCTGTATTCCCCACTACTTAGGAGGCTGAAGCAGGGGGATCACTGAAGTCCAGGAGTTCAAGGTTACAGTGAGCTATGATCATGCCATTGCGCACTTCAGCCTGGGCAACGGAGTGAGACCCTGTCTCTAAACAAAAAAGAAAGAAAAGAAAAAGGAGCAAAATAAAGAGTTCATTTAAAACAGTAGTAGGCGAGGTGGCTTATGCCCGGAACCCTACCACTCTGGGTGGCTGAGGTACGAGGATAGCTTGAGGCCAGAAGTTTGAGGCCAGCGTGAGCAAAAGCAAGACCCTGTTTCTACGAAAAATAACAAAAATTGGCTGGGCGCGGTGCCTCACACCTGTAGTCCCAGGTACTCAGGAGGCTGAGGCAAGAGCATCACTGGTCTGAAGAGTTGGAGGTTGCAGTGAGCTAAGATGACACCACTGCACTCTAGCCTGGGAGACAGAGCAAGATGTTGTCTCAAAAAAAAAAAAAAAGTTAACATTTAAAAAATCAGTAAACTAGAATAGTTGAGATTCTTAACATACATACTATTTTCTATCCATATTTCATTTATACAAGTATGGCAAATTAGTTCAAATTTTGTTCTTGTTTTTGTAAGCAGTTATAAATATTACTACTGTGTTGGGTCCCAGACTCAGCTCTGGCCTTAACTGGCTCTAACTAGACCTCACCTCTGGGCTTTAGCTTCCTTCCTGTGCCATGAAGGAGGGTTGGACTTCTTGATTTCTGAGGTTCTACTTGCCCTAAAAAATCCATGATAGGATTTGAAATGTCTATGAAAGTTATAGGAACGATAGAAAGTTGTCTTCACTATATTAACAAGCACTTAGAAAGTTTGTCTATAACATGTATTTTAAATTTTTATTATGAAAATTTTCAAGCATATATACAAAAGTTTATTCTTATGATACAGGAACTCCCTAGATTCAACAATTTGTATTTTAAAACTGGAGGTTTTTGCCAACTAAATTGAGAAAAATTTTTTCCAATTATAGACAATACCACAAAACCACCACTGTAGTTTTGGAGCAGGCTAAATTAGACTAAATTTAGACTTTGGAGCAGGCTAAATTAAATCAAATCTTGCTTTTAGTAATATTTTTGGTGGGAGTCATTTTTTTTAACTTGTTTTGAAATTATTTTCTTTTTTTTCTCTTTTTCTTTCTTTCTTTTTTTTTTTAATTTAAAGTTTTTTTCTTTTTTATAGAGACAGGCTGGTCTCGAACTCCTGACCTCGAGCAATCCTCCCGCTTCTGCCTCCCAAAGTGCTAGGATTACAGGCGTGAGCCACCGCGCCTGGCCTTGAAATAATTTTAGACTTACAGAAAAGTTGCAAAACTAGTATAGAGAGTTCCTTTATATGCTTTGCCCAGCTTCCCCTAATGTTAACATCTTACCTAACCGTGGTACATTTATCAAAATCAAGAAATTAACATTGATGTGATACTATTAACTACTCTACAGATCTAATTTGAATTTCACCAGTTACCACACTAATGTCCTTTTCTGGTCCAGGATCAAATTCAGGATCCAGCATTGTATTTAGTTATCCCCTCCAGTCTTTGACAGTTCTTCAATGTTTCTTTGTTTTTTATGACTCGTACTTTTGAGGGCAACTGGCTGTTTTGTAGAATATCCCTCAGTTTGGGTCTTCCTGATGTTTTAAATGATTAGATTGAGGTTATGCGATTTGGGGAAAATACTACCAAAGTGATGATGTGCCCTTCTCAAGTCATCATTATCAAGAGATACATTGATATTGATGTCTCATATTGATTATGTTAACTAGATCAGTGGGTTATGGTGGGGTCAGCCATGTTTCTCTCCTGCAAAGTTACTATTTCCCCTTTGTAATTACAAAGTATCTCATTAGGAGAAAAACACTCCTTTTACATCACACTTTCACACACTCATCTTGGCATCCTTTCATGATTTTTGTGTACAACAGCTATTACCATGGTATTTGACTAATGGTAATTTTTCTATTTCCATTGTTCCTTCTACATTTGTTAATTCGAATTCCATTGTAAGGAAGAGTTGCCCCTTCTCCTCTAGATATTAATTCAGTTAATTTATCTCAGTACAGACCTGGACTTATAGATATTTCTTTTATAAGTTATTCATTACTATTTTTATGTTATTGCTCAAATTGTCCCAGATTTGACCATTGAAAGCTCCTTTAAGTTGGCTCTTATGTCCTTTCAACATACCTCCATTGTTTGTTTTTTAGCACTTTCTTACTTTCTGGTACCGCAAGATGCTCGTGGCTCATCTTAAAATTTCCCTGCCTAGGCCTGGAATCAACCATTCCTCCAAGGAGCTCTGATTCCTTTTATTGGAGAATGATATTTAGAAACTACGATCTGGGTGCTAGGTGTTCTCCTGCTACGGAATGGATGTTGCTGCTGGAACCTCTCAGCAGATAGAGCTAGGAAATATATGTACCTCAACATACATACACATACATGTATATGTATTTCTATTAATATATCAGGCTGTGTATTATATATATATTAAGAACCATGGGCCGGGTGCAGTGGCTCACGCCTGTAATCCTAGCACTCTGGGAGGCCGAGGCAGGAGGATCGCTCGAGGTCAGGAGTTCGAGACCAGCCTGAACAAGAGCAATACCCCGTCTCTACTAAAAATGGAAAGAAATTATCTGGACAACTAAAAATATATATAGAAAAAATTAGCCGGGCATGGTGGCGCATGCCTGTAGTCCCAGCTACTTAGGAGGCTGAGACAGTAGGATTGCTTGAGCCCGGGAGTTTGAGGTTGCTGTGAGCTAGGCTGACGCCATGGCACTCTAGCCCGGGCAACAGAGTAAGACTCTGTCTCAGAAAAAAAAAAAAAAAACCATGAATACATACTGACAGTTCCAATTTCAGTCCAATACCATAGGTTTTTTTCTTCTCCCTTTGCTCACTTGAAACAACTTTCATCAACAGTGAAAAACCTGGCTCTCATTATCCACAATATATTACTTATTTGTTCAATCCTAGTATATACGAAAGTGGTTTTCGACTTGCCAACCCATACCCCTGTAGAAAACAAACTTCTAAGTAGGAAATATTTGTGTGTCATTTCTTTTGTCATCAGCCTTACAGCATACATTCAAAGCACTTTTGCAACTAGGTGATTTCTTCCTCACCGTCAGTGTAACTGTGTTGTTCAACTGTAGTACCATTGGGTTCGTTTGTTACTGTTTGTATTCCATTTGGGGTTCCCCTCACACTCTGATTGATTTTAATTAATTTGGTTTTTTTTTTTTTCTTGGAGTATGTGAAACATTACCATGATTCTAAACTGTACAAAAAAGCCATTCTCAGAAATGTTATTCCCCATCAGCCCTACTAACCTGTTCCCATTTCCCCACTGTTTCCAATCTGCTCCAGTATCATTACTTAACATCATTAGCTTCTGTTTTTTCTTCCTATATTTTGTTATTATGTTTCCTTTTGCAGAAATGAGCAGATACATGATTTTTAAAAAATTTTTTCTTATATCCCCTTCTCTTTTTTTCCTGAAGGCTAGCATGCAGTGGATGGAATTTTTAAAATATATTTGAATAATCCTTTATGTAATTTTATTTTTTCTCTCTCTATTGAGAAAGGGCAATGACTAATCTTTTGTCTCTCATCTTGTTAGAATGTACTTTCCTGGGAAATTTTAGAGTAAATGGTTTATTTTTACTTTTTCTCCCAAAAGCCCTTTTTGGTTTTCTGGAACAAGTCAATTTTATAGAAATTTATTATATTGTATCTTCATTTATCAAGGTTAAGATGTCCTGCTTTCTGTCTTTTAAACAAGTTAGCTATGTAGGGGAGGAGGATAGAGATTGCCTTAAAGGTGATCCCTATCCAAAACCAAGATCACCTTGTTCTTTTTAAAATCTTCTCAGTCATTACTGGCTTGCCTTTTCTTGGTAGCATCACCCATACACTTAGATTCAAAATCAAGTATATAGTAGTAACATTCATCGGGTGTCGGGCAGATGGGAGGGTGGAGGAGGGAAGGGGTATATTCACACCTAATGGGTGCAGTGTGCACCGTCCTGACTCGGGTGGGGCAAAGGCAATATATGTAACCTAAACATTTGCACCCCCGTAATATGCTGAAATAAAAAAATAAATGAATAAGTAAAAAATAAATTAGAAAACAATTTTTAAAAATCAAGTATAAAACCTGGAACTAAAGCAAGCTCTAGAGTGAAACAGCATAATAGACTCTGATCACCCATTACAGTATGTCGTTATAGCTACCTAAGAGTTACTAAATCTCTGTCATATCTGTGTAAAGATACAATGAAGTAGTGTGGGGGAGGGGAATGATAGGCTTTAGAAGTGATAGACTTGAATTTTGAATCTTGGAATTGCTTCCTTATATTTTTATGACTTTAGACAAGTTACTTAACCACCTTGAGCATCCAGCTTTCTTATCTGTAAAATAGGAATAATAATCTTTTTACCCCCACAGGTTGTTATGACAGTTATGAAGAAAGGTGCCTAGCACATGGTAGGCACTTAGTTTCTTTTTTCTACCCTCTATATTGTATTTATATGATTTGTTTTGCTTCCTTTTAACTTATCTAAGGAAATAAATCCCTGACTCTTCCCATTCTCTTATCTCGTACATCTAAGCCATCAGCAAATTCTCTTGGCTCCACCACAGTTGACCTAATTTGTTTCTAATAACAGTCTTCAAATTAATTATGTAGCTTCTTAATAGTATTCTTATCTAAAGCATATTTCTCTAGTTTTTGTTTTTTTGAAGAGTAATATGGACTGAATCAAAAAGACTTTTACTGAATTGTGATCTTTTCCTACCTTTTCATAATTTGTTTTTCTCTTTGTGGAGGAGGGAACTTATGTTAGTTTGACAGGATTTATTCTTTCTCAAAGAAATTTGGATTTTTACTCTTTATGTGAGGCTCCGAATGCTTGCAAATCAATTTTTAGACTCTGTTGCAGTGTACTTTTTCTGTGTCAATTAATATAACCATCTTGAAATTTTTGTTCAGTATTGTCCTTTCCATTAAAAAAAGTCACTGTGTTCTAAGGTACTGTAAGTGACATGATTATGATTGACTGATGCTTTAGTCATCATACTTAAGTTTAATTGCCAGTCGTGGCTACATGGCTACTTTTAAGCTTTGCTTTCTTAGAAAATCCAATCTTACTGACATAAGTCTCTAAATAGCTACCATTTCCTCTTCCCCCTACTCCCAGACTCTCACATCTTCTGATTTGTCAACTGTAGTGGTTGGAAAAGGCCCATCAAAATGCTGGCTATATGTGGTCCTCTTGCTTCTCAGTGCTCTCAGCCACATTTGAATGCAAAGAATGCAGACAGTTGGCAATATTTTTAAGTGTGAAAATTTCAGCAGTGTGATCTGTTAGAATACCTCCCTTCCTCCTCACCTCCTTTCCCTGTCCAAATCCCACTGAAATGCTGCAGGGATGGGGGTGGATTTTCAAAAGAGAGGAAGAAATCAGTAGTAGTGCTAGAAAATGGAAGAATCCAACAAGTGGATCAGAAATTATGAAGAATTTCTGGAATATGTAAAGTAAATGAAATTGGACTGATGGAAACTAGACTCACCAAGCCAACCCAAAACAGGTGTAAAGACCTCTGCAGAGGTACATACCGTTCTTCTCAACAAGCTCAGGCAGAACTCCAAGCTCAGTCAGCTGGTGCAAGGGAGCCAAAGCAGACTGTGCAGCAGTCATCTGGGTTGTTATAAAACAATATGGAACAGCTGGGCCAGTAAACCTCTAACGCAGTAGTTGTCAACTTTGGCTGAATTTAGAATTTCCTGGGGAGCTTTAACAAGTCCTGATGCCCAGGCCAGTTAAATAAGTTAAATAAGCATCTCAGATCTCAAAAGATGAAACTCCAGGCACAAGTATTTTTTAAAACTCCTGAGATGATTCTAGTTTGCAGCCAAGGACTGAAAACTACTACTCTAGGGTCTAATTGTGACTTTTGCTCCCAAGCTAAAACAAGTACGGCCAATTTCTAAAATAAAATAGGGATCTGCCTCAGAAGACTCCAGCTGTTAGGACTGGAACTAGAAAGTGAGAATGTAAAGTATCTTTAAACTTCTAAAACAGATTTAAAGGGAAAAAAGTGAAAAGGCAGCTTTTCACAACAGTCAGTAATGCTAAAGTGTGCTCCTCCTGAAGTAAAACTTTTTCATATGTCAGCAGTGGGGAAGGGTGTCCCAGCCTTCCTGTGTACATCGTGCTCAGCTCGTAGCAAGCCCGTGCTCAATAAACATTTGTGGAATATTCACCCACAGATCCCCACAATCGGCCCTCCCTTTTGCAAGGAGGCCTGCCGTGGAAGCATGTCCAACTGCTTAGGAAATGGTGCCAGGTAACTATAATTGTTCGATCATTCTGGAACCTTCCTTTATAATATGGCCAGACAACAAAGAATCATCAGCAAATGCCATGAGAAAAGAGGCACTAAAATGGACTAACAGAAGAAATAGAAGAGAACTTTAAAAATATTAATTATTAATAACTATCTTCAGAGATGGTTAACAGGATATTAAATTCATAAGTCAAAAACCCAACTTCTCTGAAAAAGGAAAGGGAAAACAAGAAAGTGTCTGGAAATTAGGAATATGATTATCAAAATTGAAACTCAGGAAAGACTGAAGAACAAAATGGACAGTCCTTGAAATCTGAATTGATGCTCTGAAAGATAATCAAGGATAATCTCAGAACATAGAGACGGACAAAAGATGGAAGGTGGAAAAGAAATTTTAGAAGACATCTATGATAAATCTAGGGGAGACAATAGGCATCTAGTCAGACACCTAATATAAAATTTCTTAGAGAAGATAGAAGAGTCTTGAGATTGAAAGGTCCAATTAATAGTGGCAAGTAGGAATAAGGAGTGTTTTGTTTTGTTTTGTTTTTTCCACCTAGATCCCTCCTGGTAAAATTTCACTATTGCATAGCTTAAAAGAAGTTTCTGAACTCTTCCAGGGAGGAACAAGATGGGTGCAAAGGAATGAGAATCTCCATGACACTAAATACTAAAGACAATGCTTTTGAGCATTGTCTATAGCTATAAGTATTTGGAACCCAGAATTCTGTACTCAGTCAAACTATCCTTTTAAGTATGGGAACAACATTAACTTTTTGTACTATGCAGACTCATACCCGTTTTAAAAAAAATACTGTAGGATATACTAAAACATAAAAAAGCCAAGAAGTAACAACTCAAGGCATAAGAAACAGTAGTGAGCAAAAAAAGTAATTCCCATATTGGATACATTTATTCTAAAAGATCCCTGAAGTAGAGAGCTGTAATGTTAAAAGTAATATTAATAATATAAGAGTCTGAACCTAGGTACTTCGTCATTTTAACAAAATTTGGTGAGAGTAGTAAGGAAATGAAGAGGGGAGGCAAAATTACTTAAAATTATTCTCTTACTCCAGGGGAGATTATGTTCATTAATTCTTAACATTGATAAAAATATACCTTTAAGTGATTTGTTCACAATTTAATGGAAAGTACTAAGAATAGCATGTAGAACTTCCAAACCGCATTATGTGGAGTGAGGAAAAAGAAGAACAAGGATAACCTCATCAATTCAGCAAAAATTATAAAGAAAAAAATAAGAAAACACTGTGTAGCAAACCTAAAACAAGAATAAAGCTACTCATATCAATGATTACAAAAAATATGGATGGTATAATGTCACCTATTAAAGGCAAAAGCTTTCATAAAGTGAGAACAACAAAATCTAGCTATATGTTCTTTATAAATCAAACGCCGAAAACAAAAAGACACCAAAAATTGAAGATCGAGGAAAGATTCTGTGTATGCCCATGTTAAAATCTGATCAAGCTGTGAGGTTTTTAAAATTTTGTTTGTTTTTCACATTCTTTTGAAGTATTTATGAATATCCAGGCAAATAAGTCCAGGGAGAGAGCACAAATGCTTGAAACCCATTTTATTATGTGTTTTCACAAAATAATGTAGTATGACACTTGGTCTAAAATGGTCCATGTTTATTATTTCACATATTTTGGGTTTAGGGGACCAGGATTCTTTCACATATTTTGGATTTAGATGGTTCATGCCTGTAATCCTAGTACTTTGGGAATCTCAGGTGGGAGGATCACTTAAGGCTAGGAGTTCGAGACCAGCCTGAGCAAGGATGAGACCCCTGTCTCTGTAAAAAATAGAAAACTTAGCCAGCTGTGGTGTTGTAATTCCCATATTGGATACCTGTAGTCCTAGCTACTTGGGAGGCTGAGATAGGAGGATCTCTTGAGCCCAGGAGTTTGAGGCTGCAGTGAGCTATGATGACATCACTGCACTCTAGCCCCTGTGACAGAGTAAGACCCTTGTCTCACAAAAAAAAAAAAAAAAAAAAAAAAAAAATGGGGGGTTTATATAGTTACTGTCTTTTAAAAAGGTATCTCCAAGTCTTCAGGTGGAATAAAATCATAGTAGAAAATAGTCTTTTTTGGTTACAAAAAAAATCCAGCCAATTGATCATTTATTTTAGAATAATATTAAAAAACAAAAGCTTCATATCAGTATAGAATTTGAAAAGCCTCCTGGAATTTAATAGGAGTACTAATAGATTCAAAAAGGAAAATTCCCATAAATTATTGAAAATTACCACCCTGTTCTTAATGCCCTGTTTTCAGATTAGTCATTAAACAAGTATTTACTTTCTGGCCCTGAACTGTGTGCTGGGCACTGTGAGGCACAAAAGAAGTGGAAGACGTTGCCTTTGCCTGCTAGGAATTCAGTTCATACTTTGACAGCTTTCTGTGTGGAGCCATTAATGTTTTATTATACAGAATTCTAAAACATGTTTAATCTGGTATAGTTTCCCACTAATTACAGGAAGATAGTCATAGCTAACATTCCTCGAGTTCATCTCTGTGAACTCCACACTTAACACAGTGTTTTCACATGGTAGACAACCCAGCATATGAACGAATGAATGTCAGGGGCTGGGATAAAAGCTCTACTTCAGTACCTAATTTAATCCTCTCAGCAGTTGTGAGTTAGCTAGTAGTAGTGTCCCTATTCTATAGATGAAGAAACTGAGCTTCAGATAATTTAAATTACCTTGCCCAAAGCCACATTGTTAAGTGGTAGAATGGGACTGGCATCCAGGTCTAACTCAAGTGCTTTCTTGGTGTGAAGGAAAGACTGGTAAGGGTTTGTTATTAGTGGAGAATTTTTTTAAATTTTATTTGTAGAGTTGAGGTCTTACTATGTTGCTCAGGCTAGACTCTAACTCCTGGGATCAGGGCATCCTCCTGTCTCAGCCTCTTGAGTAGCTGGGGGACTACCATGCCCATCCTGGGTGGGGAATTTATTGCTGGGTATATGCTTCTTGTTTGGACTAGGGAATAGAAATCATTTGCGTAAATGTTATTCTATTCTATACCTGCTCTCAGTTAGCATCTGTCCCTCCGTTCCATAAGCAATCTGAGAATGAGTGGTGTTTGTTCATTGTAAATAGTACAAAATGGTGCAGAGGAGGAAGATAGGCAGTTTGGAGGAAGTGTGACCACCATGCCTGATGGGAACTGTTTCTCTTGTAATCAGTGATTAATATGCCTCTCCTGCTTTTAGAAATCCATCTCTGCTTGCCTTTTCAGGGGGTTACTAAGATCCTCCTCTCTCTTGGATGCACTGCTCTATTAGAGAGGAGACACAGGCAGAGAGAAACTCATTTGGCATGAATTAGGCAGCAGAGAAAACCCTTGCCTAGTGGGAATAACCTGTCACAACCTGGTTTTCTCTGGCCAAATGACCAGTCTTGTCTAGTAGTAATGCCATTACAACACTCCCATTCAGATCCCCATGACCCAGTAATTGTTTTGAGAATGAGAGCAAAGCTATCAGACACCAACTACTATAATTAGAAAAGGGAAAAACAGACACTTACCAGAGCTAACGTCTTTAGGCTGGAGCATTTACAGCACTTTTTTTTTTAAGTTATGGAGGCTCTTTCTCAGTTTTGCTTCCTAAAATACAGATTTTACAGTTTTGAGGTTCTTGCATTCCAGTTTTTGTTACTGCTGTGCATTCTCTTTCCTTTTTCCCCCTATTTTAATCGGAGTACAAATTGCTGTCAGCACATTGAGTTCATGTGCCAGCCACATTCAGAACAGGGTGTTCTGTGCTCTTCAAAACAAAATTGCTCTAGGGCAGTAAGAGAACAATAAGTCAGAGCTCCAGTTTAAGTGATGTTTTGCAGCTCACTTGATGTGGTTACACTCGGATTGCGCAGCTAAGCTTGGGTAATTTGGTTTGGTTTGACTTTGGGGGGAATTTGGAGGACCTTCCCCCCTTTAAGTTACATAGACTTTAAGACAAGAAAAAATATTGTCTCTTTTTAACTTGTTTATTTCTTTCTCTACCAGAAAAGCCCTAAGTAGAAGCATCCTGTATGTACTTTTATTCTCTTTGGGCACGTCATAGATGATTTACTTCCCATAAATCATGCTGGTTGGGATTAGCAACAGACCTCCTGAGCCCTAGAGGCTGAGCTCCCAGTGAGTCATGATGGTTATTATTAAATATTTATTAAGTGAGTATTTGCACTAAGAGATGCCAGGTCAAAAGTAACCATAGGTCTTCCACAGCCAGAGCTGCCATGGTTTTGTTTTGTAGCAATTGTTAAGATGATTAATATAAAGGAAAAACTGGCTCTGTGGAAGCGAGGCACGTCTGCGTTCTGTCACCCGGAGGGGGCCCTGCTGTGGCAGTGGGCAGTCTTTCTGTGGCTCCAAGTGGTGTGAGTTCTTGTCAGCAGTCTTGTAGAACTTGTCGCACCAGTGTCCCAAGTTTAGAAACCAGTTAACCCAGCAATAGCCTTTACTACTTGTAGATGTAGAGAATCAATGGGCTGTATACACCATGAGGCTGGGAAACCTCCCCTTGCTCTGACATTCCAGATATTGTCTGTATTACAAGGTGGTGTTTTTTTTTTTAATACACATATAAACTGAGGTATATGTGTGTATATGCTTATCAATTTGAGATTTTATGGTACTGGAGGTAGTGCTTGTTCAGGTCCAATTGTGAAGAGTTAGATTTTCCAGAAAAACAGAGGAGTCCATATATAAACTAAAAAGTATTTATAAGAGCCATGGAGAATTTTACCTTCCTATTAGATGGCCACAAACATTGGTTCAATCATTTATTGTCTCTCTGAGACTAGCTGCAATTAATGTTTTGCTTTCTTAATTATGCCTTTGTTATAGTTTTGACCTTTTTTTTTTTTTTGCTTGCTTTCTTCATTTATCTTTCCCAACATGTTTATTAGTAGCCAACTTTTTTTTTCCTAATGATGGATTATCACATCTAAAGAAAACTTCTGAAATTATTTATGTAATTTTAATATCAAGTACCTATATCAAGCTGAAAGCCAGCCTAGGAAACTGACACACAGGCAGGAATCCTTTGCAGAGTCTCTGGATTTCCTGTTTTGAAAACACATTCAAACTTGATCAACCAAAAGCCGCAAGAAATGTACTGATAATTTCCTCCCCCACCAAATGTACTTTCCTTTAGGGAGGAAGATGATACTTCTAACAATAAACCTCAGACAAAAAGACGTGTTAACTAAGTTGTGAGTTATTAGGATAATACATCTCAATACTTAAGACATTTCACAATATATGAACTAAAGCTCACTTTGCTCAGCAAGTCTTTCTTTATGACAAGTGTCATCCATTAGCCTAAATTTCTTGGGCAGATTTAAAAATATTTGGAAATGCAAACTTTTAAGAACTCTTAACACCTTGAGAAACATTTTTACTCTAGTAAAAATATCTTAAACCTTGGACTCCCTGAAGAACCCCTCTAGGATGCATGTACAGTCATGCGCCACAGAACGTTTTGGTCAGTGATAAACCACATATATGACAGTGGTCCCATAAGATTATAATACCATATTTTTACTATACTATTTCTATGTTTAGATATGTTTAGATACACAAATGCTTACCATTGTGTTACAGTTGCCTGCAGTATTCAGTACAGTAACCTGCTGTACAGGTTTGTAGCCCAGGAACAATAGGCTGTACCATCTAAGTTTGTATAAGTACACTCTTATGGTATTCGCACAATGATGAAATCGCCTAATGATGCATTTCTCAGAACCTATACCCATCCTTAAGTGATGCATGACTATATTTGAAAATAATAAAGTTGAATTTATCTTAAAAATATTTTCTAATTCACATGAACTTTTAATATGCCACAAGTTAATTTTTATTTTATCTAGAGTGTTCCAAAAGTGGGTATAACAGAGACTCATCTGCATTTATGATTGTGAGGCATAAAACAAAATGCCTATGCCAGCTCCACCCAGTCCGGCTCTAGCTCTTGTTTGGAGGAGCTGACTTGGGGGTCAAGGCCCTCTCTAGTTTGACCCAAGCTTCCCAAACTTCATTCTGTGTCTGTGATGGGAACAAATCAGGGTGGTATTAATCCTAGTGAGTTAGAAAAGAGAAGAGAGCTGCAGAGCATAAATATCCAGGTGACATTTTGGCCCTCGTGTCTACGCCACTGCTCTTCACTCTTCAGTTTCTCTCATTTCTCAGGCCCAGGCTAGAGGTGATCCGATCAAATGATTAACTACAGGAATTAGCTTTGAAGCTGGTTTCTTGGCTATACTGAGAGTTATATTACCGGGTCGTAGAATCACAGAGTTTTAGAGCTTCCAAGGACCTTCAGAGATCATGTGGTTCAAAGTAGAGTAAGTTGAAATCAAACTTTTATTTGGAAAATAATAATTGTCTTACTGAATGTGGAATAAGTATAACAGAACAAGTGATATTTAGCCTCTCTAAAGCAACCAGTCTAAGAAAAGAAGTATTTTATGAAATAGATTTGAATATAGGCCATTATATAACAGAAATAGAAATAAAGAATTTTCTTATGAAAGACAAATTATTATATTGCTTGGTGACTGTTATGCTATCATACAAGCCATCTTTCTTTCTTTCCTTCTTTCTTTTTCTTTTTTTTTTTTTGAGACAGAGTCTCACTCTTGCCCTGGGTAGAGTGCTGTGGCATCAGCCTAGTTCACAGCAACCTCAAACTCCTGGGCTCAAGCAATCCTCTTGCCTCAGCCTCCCGAGTAGCTGGGACTACAGGAGCGTGCCACCATGCCTGGCTAATTTTTCTATTTTTAGTAGAGGCGGAGTCTCTCTCTTGCTCAGGCTGGTCTTGAACTCCTGAGCTCAAGTGATCCTCCTACCTTGGCCTCCCAGAGTGCTAGGATTACAGGTGTGAGCCACTGCACCAGGCCGACCTATCCATCTTTCTTATTGGGTCAAAGACCTAAGCGGAAAGGGATAAATATCCTTAATATTAAAAGTAGTTGTAAAGTTTCGGATAATTGCTTTTCCTAGAAAAAAGAGTAACTGATCAAGAAAGAAAGCATATCTGTATGCAGAATTTGATTTGTGAAGTTATAGTGGACTATTGATCCTTTCACACTTTACATTTATTATTTCTATTAATACCAAGGAATACAGCTAAATTAGTTATTGATGTTGCCTTTGGATTTTCCGTTCTTATTCAAATATATTTGTGAATGAGATTAGGACTCTTAAAGAGCTTTTGTATTCAGTTAACCTTTGTGGGTATGTCATTAGGGAAATAGCCACGGTTGTCTTTGCTTGCCTAAGCATCTGAAGCCAAGATGCAGTTATAAGCCATTATATGCTTAATATTAAATTTGTGGCATTTTAATAATTATTAGTAAATAATCAAGTATTTCTTGACCTTGTGTTTGTTATAGGTGAGGAAACCTCTGTCTTGTAGCAGGCTTAAATTAAACCTGTATTTCCAGTAGTTCTGTTACCGCCTAGGCTTTCTTCCTGATACAGACAGTTATCAGTGCTCATAAGTTTAGCTTAAATCAGAAAGAAAATATAGTTGCTCTTAAACTTTCAGGCTGGGGGGACTAAGCTTCAGCACCACATTCCACGTGTGTCTCTTGATGAAAGGAGAAAGGGGAAGTAGCATTTGCTACATTCTTGGCCACTCATTTATCACTTCGCTAAATTAGCGAGTCCTAAGGAGCACCTTTGCTGACTGTCCCATCTCCTCACCCTCAGTCCACCTGGAAGGCCGCTGTGGTGAAAGGATGTTTGATTGCAGAAACGTGGCATTCACTGTTGGCGAAGGAGAAGACCACGACATTCCAATTGGAATTGACAAAGCCCTGGAGAAAATGCAGCGGGAAGAACAATGTATTTTATATCTTGGACCACGGTAAGCAGCATAACCAGTTCAGAGCACAGTGAAGCTTCCTAAGGAACAGGGATATGCTCATTTATCATTCAACGTTTTGGCATTTTCAGTGAAGTTAATACGACAGTGGAAACGATTAATTAAATCAGGCTATAATTCATCATCAAGTAAATCTGGAGGTTTGTGAGCATTTTTGCTTGATGGATGTGTGTCAAGGATAGGCCAGTTTTGCTTTTTGGGATTATTTGTTTTGTCTGCCATATTGCCAAGACAGGCAGCTATTGACCCTTCCTTCCCTTTTCTTTAAATGAGGCAGGAAACAGTAAAACATGGGAGGGTGGGACTCAAAGAAGCATTTGGATAATTTACTACCACTTGAATTTGTGCCACCTGTTCTTATAGAGTCCCTAAGAAAAAGGATGTTCTTCCTGGATCTGAAGACAACAGAGATGACTCATTTTTTGCCTAAGTTTTTCCCATTATAAGAATATCCATTAGCACTTCCAAGCTTAGAACTATCAGACACTGACAGTCTCTCTCTTGTGAAAACATGTCTGGTGTTATTGTCAGATCTAAAATTATACCATTTATCTAACCCTTCTATCTTGAGAAATGGACCCCAGAGAGAAACCAGGGTATTCTGATTCTGTTTGCATGAAAGTAAATCTGCTTATCTAGTGTATCCTTCCCTCTGGCTCTATGGATTTCAGATGGTAGAATTTTGAGTTATTAAGAATCTCGATGACCTGCATTTGCCTATAGGAAGTATTGGGGCCTATAGTCTTTTTCCTTGTGTAGCTTCTGTAGTAATCCAATGGCAGATTTACCTGTGCCCTGACACCTGATCCATAATATTTTTGAGGTGATGTGTTAGCCATGCCATTGCCACTTGAAAATCCTTCCAAAATGCTCTACATTGAGCTCTTTAAAGCCTTCACTGAAGCACCTTTCTTACATCTGCTTTTTCTCTACCCTATTCCTTTTCCACTATCATAGTCCCACTTCCGTGTGTTTCTTTACATTTGCTCTATAGTTGCAGTTCATTCTCAGGTGAAGCTAATTCTCTGTTTCTAGAAGGAACTTTTTTTAATCAAGTAGAGCATGGAGACGGCTATCTCTTCCATATCCACATAATCTGTAATTACTTGTAATCAGCATTCCAAAATTACGGTACTTCTAAACTCATGGGGGAAGGGTTATGTCTAATGTATGTTTTCAGATTTAAGCTCCTTAAGGATAAGTTCTTTATGTATTGTGAGCAAATAGTATTTTATGATTCAGTTCATTACATTTTAACCTAGCTGAAGGCAATTATGGAGGCAAATGTCTCAAGTTTAATGGCAAAGAGAAACCGAAATTTTCCTTATATTTTTTAACACTGATAGTTCCTTGCAGGTTTAAACTGTTATATCATTAGTGCTAAACTCTGCTCTGCTTTCACCAGCAGTGTGCACTTGGGCAAGTCACTTAACTCTTCTAAGCCTTGGTTTCCCCTTCTGTAAATGGGAATAACAGTATCTACCTCGTCAAGTTGTGAAGGACTAAATGAAAAAATGCACGTGAAGCACTTAGCAAAGTGTGTGGCACAGATAATCCCTTGGGACATTAACCATTATTGCTAATGTGATGTCTTTCTCTTCCATTTTACCCTCAGAGCACAAGAAAAGAAAATCCCTTTTTTTTTTTTTTTTGTGAGACAGAGTCTTACTCTGTTGCTCGGGCTAGAGGCCATGGCGTCAGCCTAGCTCACAGCAACCTCAAATTCCTGGGCTCGAGCGATCCTCCTGCCTCAGCCTCCCGAGTAGCTGGGACTACAGGCATGTGCCACCATGCCCGGGTAATTTTTTCCATATATATATTTTTTAGCTGTCCATATAATTTCTTTCTATTTTTAGTAGAGACGGGGTCTCGCTCTTGCTCAGGCTGGTCTGGAACTCCTGAGCTCAAACAATCTGCCTGCCTTGGCCTCCCAGAGTGCTAGGATTACAGGCATGAGCCACCGCGCCTGGCCGAAAATCCCATTTTAACATACGGTAGATTCTTCAGATTTTTTCAGGCATAAAAGTAGCTAGCAAGTTTTCATAAATTTCTAGATATAGAAGTTTTTTCATGTCTTATGGAAATAATTTAGCAGAGTTAGAAAGGAACATGATATTTTCTGCTCAAGCTGTTGGTATGTTTAGGAATTACGTAAAGTACAACCTCTGCAACATGAGACTGTATGTGCATTGCATAATACTGTACATGTATGTAGAAAATTCCTACGTGCCAAGTATGTCTTTAGTGCGTGAAATGAATTTATTTGTTTTATTTAGATTCCCACTTCCATAAAACATTGCATCTGAGTGTTGCTATAATATGACTGTTGTAAATATAACTGTTGGAAATACATGCTCTTAGTGTCATCTGTATTTCATTTTCCAGCAAACTTCCAAGGCACACCTTGTCTTTCACTCTGATAGATTCCTTGGCAGAATATTTTCATAGTAAGAAATTCATAAAATACTTCCAAAGAACCCATTTTTCTCTCTTCTCATTGGGACAGTATCTTCTCTTTATATTGTTGTTTTAAATACAGTGGCTGATTAATCTTTTTTGTTTTAGGTAAAGTGTGGATAGTTTTTTGGTTTTTTTTTTTTTTGTTTTTTTTTTCATGGATCCTTCTTTTGCCTCAAAGAGTGACATTTATTCAAAGGGGAAAAAAAAAAAAGAAAAAAATGACAAGATGTCCATCCCTTGGCTCCCTTCCCTCCCGCTCCTGCTGCTCCTTAGCCCCCCCAGGATTGAACCCTGGCTGGGGCTAGGTAGCAGGACAGCCCCTCTCAGATGAGATCAGCTACACTGAGGGGCATCTCCTCAATGGAGGTGTTGTAGAAGCTCTCAATGTCTTGAAGAGGCCTCTCGTCCTCTTTTGTCACCATATTCATAGTCACACCCTTACAGCCAAACTGTCCACCATGACCGATTCTGTGAATATTGTTTTCCCTGTTGGTAGGAAGGTCATAGCTGATGACTGAAGAAACCTGCTGCACATCAGTGCCTTTGGCCTATGTCAGGAAAGACAACAACTGCAGCATGTGAATAAGAGGACAAAATCTATCCCGAAGGGACTTGTGGTGCACATGTAGGCAGCCAAGGGAAGGCAGAGGAAATAAGCATCCCCTGTCCTCCAAAGACCGTAGGCATGCCCAGTTTTAGTCCGAGTTGCTGCTTTCCTGGGAGAGGCACTAGCTGGCCCCTCGAAGTGTGGATAGTTTTCGTGTTTTTCTTCTGCTTCCTTTCCTTATATTTCCGTCCTGCACCAACCCCAAACAAAAACACAGGCTGCCAAGAGCGATAGTGTCTAATTAGGAGGCAGTGTGGGTCAAAAAACTAAACAATTTTCTGGGGACACACAGGGTATGAATTTAAATCCTGGCTCTGCCACTGCCTCTTTATGTGACTTCTCAAGAAGCACCTCTCTCTGAGCCTCAATTGCTTCATCTGTAAAAAGGGAGCCCTAAGAACTTGTAGTACAAGTGCTGCTTGTATGCACATAAAGCCTCGATGGTCATTGATAGTCATTATTTGTGTCTCTAACCTCTGGAGGCAACTGTTAATTCAAGGACATTAAGACTGAATTAATTCTGTTACTGTAGCCCAGCTTGTCTTTGGTTAAGTCCTGGAATTCCATGTGTGGTATTTTATATTTCACTTAGATGAATTTTGTGCCCTGGTTCCTTCTTTGCCCAGGCTGATCTGGCATAAGTCGGACGGCTTTCTGTATGACACAGAATTCGGGACGGTTGGTGTGAGCTGACAACTCTCCAGGATGATGTGCTCCACATGCATCCTGACAGAATTGCTTCATTTTAATCCAGGAGAGATGGTAGAAATAATATCCTTTGTTGGTCTTCTTGAATCCCATCAGTAATAGTTGGGGTACTTTGGTGCCTCCCTTGACCCAACCCTCACACTCCCCACCCCAGCCACCGGCCCTATTTGTGAGTTCCTCTAAGGCAGGTTTTCTCATCCTCAGCACTGTTGACATTTTGGACTGGATAATTCTTGGTTGTGGGGGGCTGTCCTGTGCTTTGTAGGATATTCAGCAGTGTTCCTGGCCTCTACCCACTAGATACCAGTAGGACCCCCCTAATTGTGGCAACCTGAAATGTCTCTAGACATTCCCTAGGGGGAGGAGGGGTTAAAATCACCCTGCTTGAGAGCCACTGGTCTAAGGCAAGTGCTAGATAATCTGTTGCATCTGTACCTGCTTATTAGCACAGGACTCCAAATATAACATGCTCTCAAACACGTGCTTAGTAAGGACTCGGTACCTATCTAGTTTCTAGCAGTTAAGAAATAGTCTTTATTTACCAGATAGCAGAAGCAAAATAGGAGATATATAGATCTACGAGCTCAAAGTAGAAAACTAGGCACCACTTCCTAAAATCGGCCACTGGTAATTATGTCCTTTTTTATTTCTTTGCTGAAGATACCCTTTGCCCTGCTATTAAAACCACCACACCTCATTCCTACCAGCTTTCATTGTATGTCTCTGGCTCTCTCTGGCTCCAGCTTCCATTTTCTTGTGTAACAGCGGAGGTGAGTGAGTAAGCATTTGTTTTTCCTGGAAAATTCAGACAAGGGATGTGTAGAAAGTGGTACAAGCGACAAGATATGAGTATTCCCACTCTAGTCCCTTTGCTGAGAGAAATTGGAGACAGAGCTCCACTAGGGCTTCCATTCTAGTAAATATACGCTTCCTGAATACATTTAATTTGTTAGAGATCTTAAGTGACCCCAAAAAACAAATTTATATATCCCCAGATATTTTATTCAATAAGTTTTGGCTAAAGTTGTAGCGTTTTATAATATGGTAGGTCCAGAGCCGTGAGAGTATTTCTCATGATAGTGTTAGAGCTTGCTAGCGCTGCTGCTATTTTTGATTATATATCTGTTATATTATTTATATTTGCTAGTGTGCTTTTTTAAAATCTGAGAAATACTGTAAAAACTTCTTTTTTTTCTTTCTTTTTTTTTTTTTTTTTTTTTTTGAGACAGAGTCTTGCTTTGTTGCCCTGGCTAGAGTGAGTGCCATGGCGTCAGCCTAGCTCACAGCAACCTCCAACTCCTGGGCTTAAGCAATCCTACTGCCTCAGCCTCCCGAGTAGCTGGGACTACAGGCATGTGCCACCATGCCCGGCTAATTTTTTCTATATATATTTTAGTTGTCCATATAATTTCTTTCTATTTTTAGTAGAGACAGGGTCTTGCTCTTGCTCAGGCTGGTCTCGAACTCCTGACCTTGAGCGATCCACCTGCCTCGGCCTCCCAGAGTGCTAGGATTACAGGCGTGAGCCACCGCGCCCGGCCTTATTTCTTTTCTGTTGTGGAAGTCTTACTCCCCCGCCCCCCCCTCCCAAGTTTATCTGACTGGAAGGTGACAGCACTTTAAAGTTAAAAGCTTATTAAAACATACCTCTAAGGAACACCACTGTAACAATCACGGTGGCTGTGTCTTCTCTGTCCTTCCTGCTGATAAAGCTTAGGTAGAAATTCCTCATAGCTAAATAATGGCTATTTTGTAAAAAGAACTAGATATAAAGTCAGAGAAAAAGGCAGTGGCATTTAAAATCACGGTAAGCAAGCTGTCCCAAGGAGTACAGGTGTTGCATTACACGTGAATATGAAGGAGAAAAGAAAACGAAATCTAGCCTGGTTTCTAAGAAAACCACAGCAGTGGTATTTGGCACTGTATCTCCTGATCAACATCTGGTTTGTCTTCAGGGCTCTGATATATGTGGCTTGCAAATGATGATGTTATGCTAATATGATGCCTCAAAATACTGAAGGAAGTGCCTGAAAATATTCCAATTCTTTTAAAGTTTTATTTTTTACTCTCCATTTCAGATATGGTTTTGGAGAGGCAGGGAAGCCTAAATTTGGCATTGAACCTAATGCTGAGCTTATATACGAAGTTACACTGAAGAGCTTCGAAAAGGTGAGAAAATACCAACTTCTCTAAAATCATGGTAGATTTTTTTCTCTGTCCACTTCCTGTGAATCAGCATTTTATATCAGTAGATGGTGTAGGTAGATGGGGTTTATTTGTATGTTGTGCTTTTCATTACCAAGTTTGTCTCTCGTCTCCAACACTGCTACTGAAGTATGGGACAACTGACACAGCACAGCTGATGTACAACCGAGGACCTCAGTGTTCTTATTTTGTTCCTATGTGTCAGCCTTTTTTTCTTTTTTTTAACTTTTCTGGGTAGAATCCAAGACTTGTTCCCTTATTTGTTCCTAGACTTGTTCTTTTTGTACTTTTTTTTTCCTGGGTTGAGGACAAAAAGGTTCACATTCTGCCAAGCAGCTCCTTGGGGGAGTGGGGTGCAGCTTTCCAGTGCTGAACGTGCTGTACCCTTCCCAGGAGTCACGAAGAAGCCTGCACTGTGGCTCCAAGCTATTTTCCCGATTGCAAGGCCACGGGGGCCACCTGGCTCTGTGACCCAGTGATACAAGAAAGAAACCTGCCAACCCTAGGCTTTTTCTTTTCATACCTGTCCAAGTGGAGAAGGGAGAGAATTTGCCAATTGCCTTGGGTTCCAGAAATGGTCTGCCTCCCTGAACATGTCTGCGTCGCAGGCTCGCCTCCGGAGGCTCCAGCCACAGTTGCACCGCACAAACACAGCACGTGCCTGAGCTGGGTATGCTGTTGTCTTCAGCTGAGGCCCTGCGTTCCCAAAGACCCACCCTTTCTGGAGCTCCTCAAGGACTGCATTTTGTATTCCTTTCTTTATTCCCCCACAGTGCTCCTATACTTCATGTTCTGTGCAGTAAGCTTTTGACTAGAAATGTGACCATGTATATTTTGTCAGAATTGGAAAGGACATCTTTGTCCTGTGATCCTGTGCCTTTGGGCTGAGAAAGTGAGGGAAGGACTGCTTTGGAATTTTTCGCAGTGGTAATGTTCCTAGTCATACCCCTCCTACTTCATGTTCCCCAAAGCAAACATATGCTCTGGTGGTGACTGTCACTTATCATCAGGTAACATTTTCTGAAGGCCTGCTAGCTCAGCACTGATTCTTTAATGCTGTCTTCATACATTTTGTGTTTTTATTGTTAAAGAGAGAGAAAATAATCTTTAGCATATGGTTGTTTAGACCTTTGACTTTTTTTTTTTTTTTTTTTTTTTTGGTGGAGACAGGGTCTCATTCTGTTGCCCAGACTGGAGTGCAGTGGTGTGATCATAGCTCACTGCAGCCTTGAACTCCTGGGCTCAAGTGATCCTCCTGTCCCTTGCTGGGACTACAGGAGCATACCACTATGCCTGGTTAATTTTTTTATTTTTTGTAGAGACAAGATCTTGCCGTGTTGCCCAGGCTGGTCTCGAACTCCTGGCCTCAGCCTCCCAAAGAGCTAGTATTACAAGTGTAAGACACCACGCCCAGCTCTATTTCCATTTTTATAAAGTAACCCCTTTCCGCTTCCCACCCCTGGCCCAAGGGACACTGCTTATTTAGGAGCATTCTCACTGTGGTATGGCACAACATGCCTGTGCTCGTCATCGCTCCAAGAGTATATTCACACAATGCTGCTTGGTGTGTCTGAAACTACGTGAAGGTGTGTGATGTTGTTGGAGGCAATGTGATTAAATTCTCTGCCTCGTAGTGTTAAGAATATATTATGCTCCATAAAGACTGAAGGTATATAAAAATTACAAAGGGCCCTTGTGAACTAGGTCGGGGGGAGGGGGTTGGTGCCAAAACCCAGGATCAAACCGTAACTAGGTTGTTAAATAATCGAGCTACATTGTTGCTAAATAATTGTTGCTACATTAGGAAGCAACATGGGTTGCCAGAAAAACCCTCTCATTATTCACTTAGAAAAAAGCTGGGGGTGGGGAGGACTATTACACCAGGAACACACACTAATTGTCTCTTGAATAGGGACGATTTTACAGTTACCCGTTTAAACTTAATAATTCATATGCAGTAAATAGCACTGACCACACCCATTGTCTCTTTCCCTAAAGGACCCTAGGTTCTCTTGGTTCTTTATGATCTTTCTAAATCCAGCTGTTCATACAGCAGTGCAGTTATTTCTAGATGTGGATCTATAATGGTGAAGACTAATAGTACACATACTGTTATACAAACGAGCAGATGATAATGCAGTCATGTATTTATGGCTTTGAAGTGATTCTTGCATCAGCTTTACCCTCCCAATTATGTTTTACTTGAAATTCCCCAAGTATATGTCTCCAAGTTGAGATAATTTAGAGGCTTTAGTATATCTGGTTGTTTCAGACTGGCAAGAGAACCACTTGACCTGAAATTTGAAAATTCTGTATGAATATACATCTGTGACTTAACTACAGTAGTGTTCCTATTTTATCGTTGAAAAACTGAGGCGAGAGAGAAACAACTTAGTGCAGAGATTTACAAGAGGGAAAGGGGCCCTAGTTTTGCGTGGCTTCACCTTATAATTCTAAAGATACATTTTTTAACAGTGCTCAACAGTTTATGACCCTTCCTGTGTTTTTTGCCTCCTGCTCCCTCTTGAGCAACATGGGTCAAGCTGCAGCTTGGTCATCATGGAAAGTGAGTTCTTAAAACAGCATAAAGAGCATTAGCCTCACAGCAGATGGCAGTGGCACACAATTGCAACAGCCAGGGTGTTTTTAGTTTTGGCTATTCTCTAGAAGTAGCTGTTGCTTTGTTCTAATGGGCGTCAACTGATGCTTTTCCTTCTCTGTTCGTCTAACCGTTGTCACAAATTTACACACAGGCCAAAGAATCCTGGGAGATGGATACCAAAGAAAAATTGGAGCAGGCTGCCATTGTCAAGGAGAAGGGAACCTTATACTTCAAGGTGTGTGAGTCCCTGTGCAGTCCTTTCCACCTCAGAGAATTTACTCAAGTGTCATTGAATTGTGCTGATAGTCCCTACTCTGCATTCTATCAACACCCTTCTGGGTAAGAATAAGCCAGAATTTTTACAAGTCTGTCATTTTCAGTGTAAGAAATGGTGACAAAAGAATGAATTAATGTGAAAAAAAGGAATACAAATACCTCTACACCTTCTACTCTAGAAAGGCAGATGAGTCTGGCTTGCCCACCCATCACAGTATCGCTCAAGGTCTGCAACATCTTGCTTGGTACATGGTTGGCGCTCAGTGTTTGTGGAATGAATAGAATAATCTTAGCCAGTAATGGAATTCATAGGGGTAAGTTTAACGTCATTTTCCTTTCCACTGTTTTGGTGATATCACTAGGGCATGTGACAAAAGGAAAGCAAACATGCACAGATTTCAGAAGAAACTGACATGACAGGTGGAGAGTATTCATTGCTTCTAATGGTCAAGATGATTCCTGCACGCTTGCTTTTGTGAGGAATCTTCAGAAATTCCTGAATGATATCCATCATAGATTACTACTCAAAAACCTTTCTTGTAGCATCTAGGACTGTGATATCTTCTCACTTAGATCTTAAACCCCCAGATGTAAGAAAAAAAGAAACGGTGCTTCGTTCGGTTGTAATCAGAATAACCACTGTTTACTCACCCCTAAATAGATGCCTTCTCCATGTCAAGAGGAAAGGGCTTGGTGATGAGAATTAGGGGAAGAATGGGAGTTTTGTCAAGATTTTTTTCTTTTTTCTTTTCTTCCTTTTTCTTTTCTGCCACTGTAATCCATGAAGAGAAATAAGGTGATGTTATTCAACAGTATAACACAGCGATGCATAAATGTACGTTAGCAAGTCTTTATGGAGCGTCTACTATATAACATGCTATCGAGTTTACAACCTCATCGGGAGGTTGTAAATGTGGCAATGTTAACTCAGGTGAAACAACTAGAGAATTATGGGAGAGTATATAATCAACACAGCCAGAGGGCAACACATATGGTCTTTGTTTTTCGAACTTTGAGCTGAGACTCACTATTGGGTCATGCAATCAATTCAGTGGAAGTGTATTGCAATGTGTTATAAGGATAAGTTTTGTTGCTCAAAACTTTTGTTTAGTTGTGTTCGAGCAGATACTGGATTGCAAATTAGAACATACTTCTTACTGTGGGTAGTCATCAAACAAACTTGAAGTCAAAGGTTTACATAATACATAATTATTTATATACTTATATTTATTTACTTTTCCCTAATTATTGTATGTTCTAAAATATTGTGTCGATCACCAGAAAGCACTGGGGTGTGGTGGAATGAGCTCTGAATTAGAAATTGGAAAAACTGGGCTTTATGGCTCTTCAAATGACTGAAAGTCATTTAAAGTCCAAAAAGTTATATTTTCATGTGAAAAGTGAGGGAGTTAGGCTAGTTGATCCCCAAGTTTCTTTCCAGCCCTAAATTTCTGTGGATTTCTAAACTCTCAAGAGCAAGTTTGACTTTTTAAAAAATTCTAATTGAGGCATCTTGGATACTTCTAAACTATTTAAGAAGGATTCCAAATGGGTTATTTATTTGTATACCCAAATATACAATATCTTGGAATAAAAAAGAAAATTTTCTATAAAATCCCTTAAGACCATGGGTCCTGAACAGTGTTTGTTATGTTTCTGAAATCCATAAAAGTCTTTAACTGTATTTTATACATTTTCCAAAAGTTCTTAATAGAATAATTCACAGTTTGGGAGGGTTTGAGGCTTTTGGCATTTGACTAGAATTATAGTAACTCAGTGTAGTAAAACTAAAACAGTTTAGCTATTCAGAAGCTCTGGTTGCTGATGACACAGAACTCCAGAGAACTTGGTTGGTAATGAAATGCCATTCTGAAGCCATGTATCACTTAGCTGTGTCCTGAATACATACAGAGATGGCGAGAATGAGTGAGCAGTAGCAGAAAGCAGAGCCCAAGTGTCTGTACGGTCACTTAACTGTGTTGCTTATTAGCATTACAACTGCAACAGTGATTTGTGTATTTCATAATATCATGAACCTTCTTAAAATTACTGATCTTTGGATAAAATCTGGATCAGCAGTCACACATATGGAACAAATTATTTTTAACATGCAATTTGATAGACAAAATCTTTCAAAACATTAGTCCACTGGGGAAAAATTAATGAAAGGTTCAAAACCACTGACCTAAGACTTTTCTCCCAGAATGTCTCTGAACATTTTGTACCACTAAAAACATCCCTGGAGGCACCTTTATAATTATAGGTAAAAGATCCCAGCAGTGATCCTAGCTTCAGCTGTAAGACTTTAAAATGGTTGGAAGATAGATTCTGTACACATTCCCTTCCCTTTTAAACGTCCAGAGCAGGTTTTGATCTGCCATGCTACCCTCCCAGGCCTGTCCTTCGAGGGTATTTGACTTGTCACATCTTGTCACGCACAGAGTCCAGATGTGTGGGTGAGAGCAGAGATGGGCTGAATTGAAAATCTATATTTCTTGCCATCTGCATATTAGAGCTCTGTTTCCACTGACCTGTTGGTTTGGTTTACACCAAAGTGGTAAAGTCTCTCCCCTTAGTAGAGTTGAGTTGTACTCAGCTTTTAAATGGGAATGATCTTGCCATTTAGATTGTAAAAGCCTCATTTCAACCACTGAACACTAATGAGAAGAAAAATAAGAGGGGACTTTCATTTGGCTCTGAAAATAATTATCAAGCACAGGTAACAACATGATATTGTGCCAGTCATTGTGCAAGCCAGTTAAACAGACATGGTTTTTGCCCTCACAGATGACAGTATTCTGCAGGACAAGAGCATTAACTTCACACCTGCTTAGTGTTTCTCTTTTCTCTGACTTGGCAAGAGAGTGGCAAGAAGTCTGAGGACACTGCAGTGATGTGGGGTTCTTGCGCCCCCTTGTGCTTTTCTTGGAAGAAAGCACTTCTAAAGCAAGCTCATTAACGAGAATCATTCAACGCACTGAACGCTTTTCAGACAAACCAGGCTTTGCCATGTTGTGACCACCCTCGCTGAGCCAAGATACCAGTCATATGATTTAGCCATCTATAACTCAAGGAATTAGGCTTAAAAACAAGACTCCTAAGAAAAGTCCACCCTATCATTTTTGTCCTGCCTTCTTTTTTTTTTTTTTTTTTTTTTGAGACAGAGTCTCACTCTGTTGCCCAGGCTAGAGTGCCGTGGCGTCAGCCTCGCTCACAGCAACCTCAAACTCCTGGGCTCAAACAATCCTCCTGCCTCAGCCTCCCGAGTAGCTGGGACTGCAGGCATGCGCCACCATGCCCGGCTAATTTTTTCTATATATATTTTTAGCTGTCCAGGTCATTTCTTTCTCTTTTTAGTAGAGACGGGGTCTTGCTCTTGCTCAGGCTGGTCTCGAACTCCTGAGCTCAAACGATCCTCCCGCCTCGGCCTCCCAGAGTGATAGGATTACAGGCGTGAGCCACTGTGCCCGGCTGCCTTCATTCTTTCAGTTCAGGATTTTTCAACCTCAGCATGATTGACATTTGGGGCTGGATTTTCTTTGTTGTATGGGTTGTCCTGTGCGTTGTAGGATGTTTAGCAGCATCCCTGGCCTCTGCCAGTAGCACCCCTCCCCCCAGTTGTGACAACTAAAAACATTCCCAAAAGTCCCCCGGGGGGCAGAATCACCCCCAGTTGAGAACTGTTTCAGTACCTCAGAAGCAGGAATACCGCAGCTCATTGTAAGTTGAAGTTTAAATAAAGTTACATATGATATATGTGAAAGAGCTTTCAAAAAATTAAAATGCTTTATAAATGTAAAGGAACTCTTAAATCTATTATTTGTATTTTTAGAAACCATAGCCTTCTCCCATTCTGATCATTCAGAACCCACTGAAGTGGTAAGATGTAGGTCTTTGTCCTACCTGTGTCTTCTTTTCTGTCTCTATAACGATATATTAGGGGATGATCAGAAAAGGTAATGGGTACCTTAACGATGGAGGAGGAGAGAGAGAAGGAAGGAACTAGGCATGACAGGGAAACGCCTGTCTTTCCCACCTAGTGGAAATGAAATCACATCTTTCATTTCTATGCACACTTCCATTCTTGCTCCAAATGATAGAAAACGGTTTGATGCCATAGTTGTATTCCTTTGACTTTAATATTTACTCAGCAAACGTTTATTAAGAGCCTCTTTGTGTTAAATCCTGGATATTCCAAAAGGGACGGGACATGCTGCCTGTCCTCATAGAGCTCATTAACCAGCAAGAGAAAAGACAGTGACAGAAAGAAAATGCTGACCCCTGAAACTCCTGAGGACTTTATTCTTATTTTTTTGTAGTGCCCAAAAAATGATGGTAGGCCTAAGACTGACGGAACATAAATATTGCCTTAGTCAGCTCAGGCTGCCATAGCAAAATACCTTAGACTGGGTGGCTTAAACAACAGGAATTTACTTCTCACAGAATTTATTTTTGGAGACTGAAGTCCAAGATCAAGGTGTCAGCAGGATCAGTGTCTTGTGAGGGCCTCTCCTTGGGTTGCTTGCAGCCCCGCCTCTTGCTACGTCCTCACGAGGCCTTTCCTGAGGTACACGCAGGCGGAGGGAGAGGAAGCTCTCCGGTGTCTCTTCTCATAAGGGCTCTAATCCCATCCTGAGGGCCCCACATGACCTCATCTGAACCTAATTGCCTCACGAAAGGCCCTATCTTTAAATATCATCACACTGGGGTTAGGACTTCAACGTATGTATTTGGTGTGGGAGGCACAATCCAGTCCATAGCAAGTATGATTTCCTCAAGAATTTCAGCACTGAGCTGGGCGTGGTGGCGCGCGCCTGCAGTCCCAGCTAGTCAGGAGGCTGAGGCAGGAGGATCGCTTGAGCCCAGGAGTTGGAGGCTATAGTGAAGTACGATCACGCCACTGTACGCCAGCCTTAGTGACAGAGTGAGACCTCGTCTCCAAAAAAAAAGAAGAATTTCAACATGTATAATAAAGGGGCCTGGTTTCATATTCTTATAAATAACCTGTGTCACAAATTTCTGAGGCAGAGGGTAACATATTTTGATTTTAATGCCCTTCTCCTTCATAACACCCCAGAATCCTTTTGCACTGCCTTCCTGCAGCAGAAATGATGGGCTCTGTGAGTCCCCTTTCTTAAACAAGTGCCTCGTGGAGAAGGATTTCGGAGGATGCAGCGCAGCCCTCACTCAGCCCCCGGCCCTCCAGTGGGGACAGGCCTCCCGCATCTTCACCGCGGCTTCCGTTCTACAGGCAGACCTCATTTCTTATGCCACCGCCTTGAAGTTCTATAGAACAGAACATTCTCCTAGATCTGCTCTTTGATTTTTCTCTTCTTAAAGTCATTGGGTGCGGGTTGTAGTATATACGGGGAGAGACAACTCTACAGTGAGATGTAGTCACTGCTGTGACTCTGGCAAATCCTAGTGATGTGGTCTTAACACTGCTCGTTGGTTAGACATTGGATTGAATGTCCTTGTAAGTGTGGCTGCTCTTCTGCCATCTGGTAGGATGCGTCATCTGTGTTTTTGAGCTTATCACCCCCTGCAAAGGGAGCCCTCACTGGTACTCCCATTTTATTTGTGTATTTACCAGCCAGCACTGTGTTCTTTCATTTATCTAAAATGGCAGTAAACACATCGATTCAACTCGAGAGTTTCTTGTGTAAAACATATATGTACACACACACACACACACACGTACATAATTCATGTGATCATCACATTGTCAGAATCCCACTAATCAGATAGGAACAAAAATATGAATGGGAAAAAGATTGTTCTCACATAGTTCACTGACACCTGTGTGATTTATGTTGTTTTATAGTTGTTATTTATGTTGGATTTTGCCATTGAACTATGTATATTCTCACTGCCTGTGGATCAGGTGTCAGCAAACTACAGCATGTGAGCCAAATGTGGCCCACTGCCTGTTTCGTAAGTAAAGTTTTACTGAGACACAGCCGCACCCATTTACTTATATATTGTCTAGAGCTGCTTTTGTACCACAAATGACAGAGTTTACTAGCTGCAACAGAGACTGGTTTAGATAAGATTCGCTGTGTTTGGGAGTGGCACTTGCTAAAATATAGTCTTTACTGTGCAATGCTGAACATCAGAAGAGACGAGAAAAGTAACTTCCCCCTCGCTTGCACTGGTGGCATAGTCTAACACTGCTCACAGTCCTTTTGAAAGACTAATGACTATTAGCACCAAAGAACGTGGCCCAGAAGCCTTGACGCACACCTGCCGACAGGCCAGGATGGAGATGCTTGGAGAACAGCACTGGATGGTGCCGGTGCCCTGTCCCGAGCCAGTCACGGCCTCTGCGGCTGCTGAGAACAGAAAGAGACCATCCTCGCCGGTTCGTGTGTGGGGGGGTTGCTTTGGTTGAGGATCTGGTTGTCTTTTGTGCCCCTCTTGAGCCAAGTACAAGTAATTACTAGCTTTTGTCTTCCAGGGAGGCAAGTACATGCAGGCGGTGATTCAGTACGGGAAGATAGTGTCCTGGCTAGAGATGGAGTATGGTTTGTCAGAAAAGGAGTCCAAGGCTTCGGAATCGTTCCTGCTCGCTGCCTTTCTCAACCTGGCCATGTGCTACCTGAAGCTCAGAGAATACACCAAAGCCGTGGAATGCTGCGATAAGGTAAACTTGTCCCCTGCGACATGGAATGTCCACATTCCAGGTCTTTTCTCCGTCCCACATTTAGTCTTCTTGTTTCTTCCTCTCAGCCACAGGTTGGAGGGTTTTCATTTGCCTTTGTGTTATTTACTTGTATGTTTGGGATTATTTGTTTCTCAGTTTGAATTGGGAAATTCAGAAAATTCTAGTCAGATTTTTCTGATACCTAGACAATTTATCATATGTACTGTTCTAATATTTTTATACACCAGCTGATGCTTTTATTTCAGATATCTGTCTTAGAGCGAACAGTATGTATTACACGATGGGTAAAACCTTATCTTTGGTGCATCTTAAACATAGACACAAAGGGGTAAGCAAACAAACGGCAACTATTTTGTATATTTTGTATATTACCATCACATCCCCACTAAATTTTTGCCTGAGAAAGGGATGTTATGGTTAATTACATTTTTAAACTTTCTGCTTTTTATATTTAGAAGTAGTATAGTTATTCAAAATTCAAACATTGTAGAAACATACAAGAAAGTGAAAGTATATTCATAAAATTCTCATTGACCCTCCCTCTCAGGACCAGTCATTTCATTTTATACATATTTCTTCTTCTTCTTCTTCTTCTTCTTCTTCCTTTTTTTAAGAGATGGGTCTTGTTCTGTCACCCAGACTGGAGTGTAGTGGTGTGATCACAGCTCACAGCAACCTCCAACTCCTGGGCTCAAGTGATCCTCCTGCCTCGGCCTCCTGAGTAGCTGGGACTACAGGCACACACCACCACACGTGGCTCATATTTCTTCCTTTTTTCCATACATAGAGTAACATGTGTTTATATATTTTTTAAATGAGAATATATAGATTTAGATATATAGTTTCATAAAGTAAGGACATCTTTTTGCATCTGATAGGTCTATCATATAGCTATCCTTCCAGTCATGAGTTTTTTATTTTCTTTTGTTTTTTTGAGATAGGGTCTTGCTCTGTTGCCTGAACTAGAGTGTAGCTCACTGGGCTCAAACTCCTGGACTCAAGTGGTCCTCCTGCCTCGGCCTCCTGAGTAGCTGGGACTGCAGACGTGCATATCCATGCCTGGCTTCCCGAAGTGCTAGGATTACAAGCCTAAGCCACCATCGCCAGCCATGTTCTATCTGACAGCAGGATCATATCCTGTTTATTTTATAACACTACTTAAAACCTAACAGAGCTTAATAAACATCTGGAACACAGCAGTGCTTATTAATAAAACTGTGATAGTATTTAATATTTATTGAAGGTACATACCAGGTGCTGAGCTAAGTGCTCTACATGTATTGTTTCATTTACTCCTCACAACAACCTTGAAGTAGGTATTAATCTGGTCCCTCCCCCACATTACAGATGAGGAAACTAAGGCTTAGAGAAACTAAGTGTCTTGTCCAATATCACAAGGTGGTAGTGATAAGGTTCACTTAAGTCTTACTTAAGAGTCTACACCACACTCTTAATCCCGAGCCTACCACAAAACACCTGAAGGAAGAATCAGTCCTAACAATTCGATCTGACTTGCACTTAGCAGCAGCACTTGAGCAATATTCAGAATTAGAGGTGCACCTGCTGCCTTAAAGGCACTTACGCCGCGTGCGGCTTATTTTTTTATTGTTGTAAGACAGAGTCTTGATACGTTGCTCAGGCTGATTATAAACTCCTGGCCTCCCAAAATGCTAGGATTGCAGGCGTGAGCCTCCTTGGGATCTTTCTAGAAATTATATTAAATACAGAAATTAATTTGAGTAGGGTATTTTCATCAGTAGTATAAAATTATTTTGAGCCCCATTTTTTCAATACACCTTTTCCATCTTACTTGGCAAGAGAGCTTTGGTCAGCTATTTACTGAATTTCTTTTAAAACTCATCCCTTCTAAACTACAGACCATCTGTTCCTAGGCCCTTGGACTGGACAGTGCCAATGAGAAAGGCTTGTACAGGAGGGGTGAAGCCCAGCTGCTCATGAATGAGTTTGAGTCAGCCAAGGGTGACTTCGAGAAAGTGTTGGAAGTAAATCCCCAGAATAAGGCTGCGAGACTGCAGATCTCTATGTGTCAGAAAAAGGCCAAAGAGCACAACGAGCGGGACCGCAGGATATACGCCAACATGTTCAAGAAGTTTGCAGAGCAGGATGCAAAGGTGTGTGCAGAACCCACTGCTTTCCGCTAGATTGAGAACTGACCTTGCCCCTTTGATTTTTGTCCTAAGAGGGTTAGGCCTAGGGGACGAGGACAGTTCAACAGCCCAAGAGACACAAGAATAGGGAACGTGATTTCCAGTCTGATCTGAGGCTGGTTTGGATCCAGAGGTTCAGCAGGGCAGTCCACTGGCCAAAGGTACAAGGCGTGAGGCCTGGGCGTGTCCATGCAAGAGATTGAGAAAATTCCTTGAGACATACAAAAGCTTTTGTTATTTTTTAAAAATTATAAACCCATCAGGGGTTTTGTCAAGTAATACTTCCTGTTGCAACTTCTGATCTCCCCGGGAAACAGGGTATTATAGGAGCCCCACCACTGTGCCCTCTACCTTCCAGGGCGGGAGCCAGCCTGGGCACTGTGATCGGAGCCGTCTGTCTGCGGAGAGTCGGCCCCCCAGCTTAGTTCTGCTCCCTGCTGCCTGCGTCCTCCACTCCCCGCACCCCGTTAGCATATGGACTTAATTATTCAACAGCTGTCCCATGGAGCAGGCTAGTAATTTTAACCAAAGCAAAGTTCAACTTCACACTGTTGATAGCAGGGCCCTGACCTCCCCAACTGGGCGACCAAAATAGAATCATTGTAATGTCCTCGTGTCGTAGACCTGACACACAGTCTGGAGGAGCCAGGATTATTTCACTTCTTGTTTCTCTAAGCCTCTTGATTTCCTATTTCTTCCTTAGGAAGAGGCCAGTAGAGCCATGGGCAAGGAGCCTTTAGAAGGGGTCACCAATGAAAAAGAAACAGAGAATCAAGCAATGGAAGAAGAGAAACCTGAAGGCCACGTATGACGCCACGCCAAGGAGGGAAGAGAGTCCTAATGAACTCAGCCCCCTCCTCGACGGGCTTTCACCCAACTCAGGACTAAACAGTGTTTAATGTAAAGTTTGTTATAGTCTATGTGATTCTGGAAGCAAATGGCAAAACCAGTAGCTTCCCCAAAACAGCCACCCTGCTGCTGCCCAGTAGGTTCATTGAGGGGGTGGCGTGGGACCACTCCAGTGGAACAACACAGAAGTGACTGTTGGTGCGCAGAGATGGAGCCAACAGCTTAGGTCCAGCTCATTTCAGCTTATGTCAACTTTCAATATCCAATTCAGGGTCCCTTGAGATAATCCTAACAATTAGGGCTTCTGTTAGGTTTTACATTTGAATTTTAATAGCACTACAGAAATCTTTTAAAAAATGCTTAATGAATTTCTCCTTTCCTACAGGTGGGTGGGGTGGGCAAGGAGGATGCAGTTGTGTTTTTTTAAACGACTAAAGTGCTGTGAATGCAACCTGTTGCATTTTAACCAACAGAACCCACAGTAGAGGGGTCTACCATCCCCTCAGTTCCACAGCGGTGTCACAGACTTGAAAGCCAGAACCTCAGAGGCCACTTGCTTGCTGACTTTGCCGCCTCCCAAACTCCCCCCTTAGCAGCCTGCTGGGGAGAGTAGGATGCCCAGGCCCAGCCTGTCCCTGGGGGAGCAATTTCTGTCATTCCTAAAACACCCTGCAGCAATGACTATGAGCAGACTGGAGTTTCTGGATTAGCTTTTCCTGTTTTGGATGAAGTTCTGAGATGCTGAAATGCAAAAAGAACAATCAGAATTGTGCTTTTCCCCCTCTATTCCTTCTAGGAAATAATGTTGAATACACAGTACTTCCTGCTGGCATTGCTGCTGCTCAGCTTACTTCCATTCTAATCCTTGCTGTTAAGAATTTAAGACTTGTTCTTATAATACCTTTGACCTGGAGTGGATTTACTTACATATCCATTTAGGACTGATGCAGCTTTTTTATCTTCTTTTTTAAATTACTGGCTCGTAAGCATATATATACTGGTTTATGGAACTTTATTTACACTCCTCTATCATGCAAAAAGAAATTTTGACTTTTTACTACTAAGTAGCTTAATTTTTAAAAACAAAATCTGTGGGGTGGACAAATAAGTAGTTGCTCTTCTACATTAAGGGTTTTATCTGCAGGTTTGCCATACAGTTGCTTTCCTTCCTGCCCTGATGCCTTCCCTGTTCTGGTGTGAGTTGAAAGAGTGAAAACAGCTTCCCGTGCAGGTACATCCAGCCTAAATCCCCAGTACTTGAGCATTGAACTAGGGCAGGTCTTACATACGTACATGTAGTTGAATTTTAGTCCTTACGGGTCAACGAGATTGAGCTCGGCGCTCTGTCCCACAGGCCAGGACACTGTGGGAACGCACTGGGCAACCCTAGGCACCAATCGCTTAAACCCGGAACATCTCACTTTTTAAAATCCTAAAGAACACTGGCAGTGATACTTTAGATTAATTTTAATTTCTGTGGTGGTTTTAACAAACACTTTCATTGTTAGGTTAGGATCCACCTTAAAACCTAAAAACCAAGTCATTTTCTTTCATACCCAGTTTTCTTTTCCCTGAAACAAATGGAATCAAATTGTGAGTTTTTCCCTTTAGTGATCACTAAAACCTCTCTAATTTCTCATTTATGCTTCTGTCTTTTTTTTTCCAAGAAATATTTCTTTAAAACGCCCTTAATCTCACCTAGGATATATGAAAAGCAAAAGTTGATTTTGCTTATTCGCTAAACTGGTATTTGAAGCTCTGTTGACTAGAGCACGATTCCAATAAGTCCAAGATTGAAATTTGATCCTAAAAAGGCCAGGTAGATTTTTGCAGGTAACAAACAAAACTATTCCAAAACTCAGATGATCCCGGCTGTCTCCCGGTGGGTGGTACGGGCCACCAGGGGGAACTAGCAAGAGTGTGTGGGGAGTGGGGAAGGGTGTGTGAGTGGTTCCAGGCAGATGAGCTCAAGGTGCCTGTCACCACCCAGGAAGAAACTTCACATGTTCTTGTATCAAATTCAGTAATGTTAAACAATTTGTGTTGAAATCAGATGTCTTTGAACCACCTTTTAGACTGCATATGGGTTGGCGAGTCAGCATATGATGAATTAAAAACAAATTGTTTTTTTAAAAAATCATTTAGATGCAATTTTTTGTGTTCCTTAAATAAATCCAAAAAAAAAAAAACACACACACACACGTGATTTCCCATTGTTTTTGGTTTTACTAAAGTAATTTTCAGGGAAAGATGTTTTGGTTGAAAAACTATAGTGGGGGCCAACTTGAAGAAATGAGACATCAGAAAATTGGCAAGAGACAATATTGTCACACTCTTTGCTCTAACAAACAACCTGAAACCGACTCTCAGGTAAAGGCGGTAGAATGATGCATCTTTGTTAAAATGAACCAAACAATCCAAAAAATAAAAGGGTTTTGTTTTTTCATAAAGCAGTGGATATTTTATCTTTTTAATTAATTTAAGATAGTTCAATTAAATAAAATTTAACGATGCCCGTTAATAACTGTATAAAACATAAGTAAGCATATCCCAGGCAATGTTCTGTATTGAGCATGCCTTTCCTTGCTTAAGCGCCATATTCCATTGGGCACTCATCACCACAGACTCTGAAGGCCTAAGGAGATGATGTCACGTATGCTGCGAATCCTGATTTTCACGCTGCGGAAGCAGGGGTGCGGTGCTGGGACGACGGTGCCCTTGCTCCAGTGGGACCCCTGAGGTCTACAGACAGGGTGACGCAGGCTCCAGTTCTCTTTATTCCCTCTGAATTCTTCGTCTCGTCTCTGGATTTGAATTATATTCCTCCCTCTTTGCTGTTAAATTATTTGGTAATGAAATAATTCCCTTTATTTGCATGCTTTTTTCCTAAGCAAATAGTGATCACTCTAGGGATCTTGAGGATGAGCCGGAGAGAGATTCCCAGCCGTGAATTTGTGATCTCAGTAATTCAGAGGCAGCTGCACACGCTCCAGGTGTGAGGGGTATCAGTGCAGAGCTTCGTCCAGACTTCCTTGGCCTTCTTAGCAGCACATTGAACTCCTTCCTTTTCGTGTGGTGCGTTAGAACCCTGTATTCCCTGAGACTGGCACCCTGGGAGACTATCACCAGCAACGGTGACAAAATCCATGGGATTTGAGCTGGTGGGTCAAAATCCTGAAACTCAGAATTTCCCAACTTAGCTGTATATTTTTTCCATCAACGGCTACTGATGCATTTGAATAACAGTGACTGACAAAAGTACCTAAAAGGACATTCTCTGATGGCTTGAAAGGTTTTGGGAGACCCCCAGTGCCTCCCTTCAGAGTTTCCTCTCCTCCCCATCTGGTGTGGAGGTTTCTGTGGGAGGTCGGGGAAGGGCGCAGAGCAATCCGTGGTGCTGGGATTCATTGGTCTCCTAGAGGTGAGGGAGCCTTGGAGTACTAAGAATGGGGAGGACCCAGAATGGTGCTCCCGCGTGCTGGGCACTTAACCCTCTTTCCACTGACCTTCTGAATACAGAAAGGCCAGGCGTGGTGGTGCGCACCGATAGTTCCAGCTGCTCAGGAAGCTGAGGCAGGAGGAGTTCGAGGCTGCAGTGCACTATGCTCATGCCTGTGAATAGCCACTGCAGTCTTCCAAGTCACACGCAGTCATGTGGTCCTTGCTAACTCAGAACTATGCAGGGAAGGGATTCTGGAGCATGTATTTCTAACGTGGCTTTGTTGACACATCACAAATACACCAAGTGTCCAAGCCTTTCTTGAGGTATTAAATATTTCCAGCCTGGCTCTCGGCCTTAAGCACCATCTTTCTAGAAACCTCCACACCATGAGAGCCAAGTGGAGGAATAAGCAAATGCGCAGAGTAAAGTGCAAAAGGAGAAAGATGAGGCAGAGGTCTGAGTGAACCGCTTGCTTGCGCACACGTGAAGGCCACAAGAGCAGACAGATGGAAGGCCAGAGTCCGGGGACGCTGGTACCAGTTGTTAGACTGCATGCTACTGTCTAGAAATTGCCTCTCACTGGATCTAGAACTTCATCGCCATCCGATCGCCAAGGCCACCTCTGAGAGACCCATCCTGCTCATACCAAAACAGTCCCCATTGGTCCTTTGCCCTGGACCTGACATTCTGAACTAGTTCTCTCAGCTGTGGCCAAGTGTAACAAGTATACAGTAAATCACCTGCTATTTCAGCTGAAGACTCAAATAAACAAATAAAAAATAGATAATAATTCCAGCCTGGGTCTGCTTTGGGATAATGTGCTTTCATTCATTATCTTCGTATAGGCCTTGTGACTAGGCTTAAAGTTATCTCCTTAAAGTTTCTGACCAAGGAAATAAAGTGGGAAGAACAAAAAGTTAGTGATTAGTGTGAATATTTGGCGATGTGCTGATGAGTTGCAGTTACTCTAATCCTACTAAATGATTTGATGACTTTGCCTTCTATCTGCTCACAGCCAGGCTTCCACACTAAAGACTCCTGAGTTTTTTGGTCTAAAAACTTAAACCCCTTACCTGTCATGAGTTGTTCTGGAAAAAATAAATAAAAACTTAAACCTGTATGTATACTGTCACCCTCAATGGATACCAAAGTCTTTCTAAGATGACACCAGCAAATGTGGTGAGTAAAACATGACTCCCTCCCCCCACCGAGGGACCCAGGAACTCATTCATTGCCTTACTCATCAGCACCCTCGGCACCTAGTACACCAACCCCAATCTAGAACATAGTAGGTGCTCAATGAATTGGCTTCCTATCCCTTCTCTTAAGGCAGCCTCTCCTCTCTCAGCGTCCCTTCATTCCTATGACTTTTCTTGAGACGTGGAGGCCAAACCACATGATATTCTAGCTATCCCTGCAACCTGATTTTGTGTTTCGAATTTTCCAAGTGATGAACCAGCAGCAACTTCACTTTTGGGGGCCCATAACTGCAAAATGAGTCCATGGTCTTCAGACTATATTGATCTTTTAAATCTAGATCTAAGCCAGGCACAGTGACTCACCCTTGTAATCCCAGCACTTTGAGAGGCTGAGGTAGGAGATTGCTTAAGGCCAGAAGTTCAAGACCAGCCTGGGCAATATAGTGAGATCCCATCTCTACAAAAACAAATAAAATAAAAATTAGCAGGGCGTGGTGATGTGCACCTGTAGTCCCAGGTCCTCGGGAGGCTGAGGCAGGAGGATTGCTTGAGGCCAGAAATTTCAGGCTACAGTGAGCTACGGTTGTGCCACTGCATTCCAGCCTAGGCCACAGAGCAAGGCTGTGTCTCAAAAAAAAAAAAAAAAAAAAAAAAAAAAAAAACCAAAAATCTAGATCTAAATCTGAAACTCAAAGTTAATTAAATGTGAAGTGGAGCATTTTCCTTAGAAGTGTTTCTAGGACCACCCTCCTGGTCCTGGTGCCCCCTAGCATTCATGGCGTGTCGGGAACCAGGCACTGTTCCACTGAGGTGAAGGGGAGGGCTCCTTGGGCTTGAGTGGCTCACAGACAAGTGGAAATGAGGCATGCGATGGCTGTACCACTGCAGAGCATCTGCCATCTGCTACTGACAACTGCGAAACCTGGGGAACGGCAGGAAACTCAATTCTGCCTCTTCAGCCTTCCCGCCCATTCAGAGCCTCGCTGGAGGCCGAGTCAAGCTGGAGCCCCCCCCAGCTCTGCCCCAAGAGCCCTTCCCTCCAGCCGGCCACCATTCCCCCTCCGTGCCCCTCTCCTGGCATCTGGGCTGCAAAAAGTACGCTGATGTTTTGAATACACCCCAGCCCCACCCTGAGCTACAGTGGCCCTCTTGCCCTGGGCCCAGCCAGCCAGTTTCTTCTGGTGGCAGGATTGCAGTCCCCTTGGAGCAGGGCCTCCCTCTTACGAGGCGCTCCGGGCAGGAGTCTGGAGCAGGCAGCTACGCCTTAGGTCTATTTTTCAGTTACTGCCCCCTGCACTGCAGCTGCAAAAAGCCCGGTTTCCTTTATTTACAAGGCAACTGGACAGGTAACACCATGCCCTGCTTTGTTTACTGCATGGCCACTAGGAAGTATTGAGTTTCAGGGAAACGTGTTTTCGGTGTGTCTCAATTAGAACGACTCCCCTCTTAGAAAGGTGTAACTCGGCCGGGCGCGGTGGCTCACGCCTGTAATCCTAGCACTCTGGGAGGCCGAGGTGGGCGGATCATTTGAGCTCAGGAGTTCGAGACCAGCCTGAGCAAGAGCGAGACCCCATCTCTACTAAAAATAGAAAGAAATTATGTGGACAGCTAAAAATATATATAGAAAAAAAAAAAAATTAGCCGGGCATGGTGGTGCATGCCTGTAGTCCCAGCTACTCGGGAGGCTGAGACAGGAGGATCCCTTGAGCTCAGGAGTTTGAGGTTGCTGTGAGCTAGGCTGACGCCATGGCACTCACTCTAGCCTGGGCAACAGAGTGAGACTCTGTCTCAAAAAAAAAAAAAAAAAAAAAAAAATATATACCATCTTAACATTTAAATGTTTAGTTCGGTATTAAGTATATTCACATTATGGTGCAACCAATCTCCAAAAATTGCTCACCTTGCAAACGGAAACTCTGTACTCGCTAAACTACGTCCATTGCCCTTCCCGCAGCCCTGGCAGCCGCCGTCCTGCCGTCTCGGAATCTGACGGATGTGGACTCGTGCAGTACTTGTCTCTTTGTGACACAGTGGATCATTTCACTTAGCATAATGTCCTCAAGCTTCATCCATATTGGAGCATCTGTCAGAATCTCCTTTTTAATGCATTGTAGGATGTTTATAACAAAAAAAAATCATTTCTGAAGGCTGAATAATCCAAGTACATATCACCTTTTGTTTATCTATTCATCTGTTGGTGGATACTTGGGTGTTTGCACCTTTTGGCACCGTGACTAATGCTGCCATGAACACAAGTGTACGAATATCACCTTAAGACCCTGTTTTCAGCCGGGCGCGGTGGCTCACGCCTGTAACCCTAGCACTCTGGGAAGCCGAGGCAGGTGGATTGATAAGCTCAGGAGTTCGAGACCAGCCTGAGCAAGAAAGAGACCCCATCTCTACTAAAAATAGAAAGAAATTAGCTGGACAACTAAAATATATACAAAAACTTAGCTGGGCATGATGGTGCATGCCTGTAGTCCCAGCTACTCGGGAGGCTGAGACAGGAGGATCCCTTGAGCCCAGGAGTTTGAGGTTGCTGTGAGCTAGGCTGACGCCACGGCACTCTAGCCCGGGCAACAGAGTGAGACTCTGTCTCAAAAAAAAAAAAAAGACCCTGTTTTCAATTCTTTTGGGTGTATGACCAGAAGTGGAATTACTAGATCACATGGTGATTCTATTTTTAATGTTTTTGAGGAGCCGCCATACTGTTTTCCACAGCAGTTGCACCATTTTACACTCCCCGCAATGGTGCCCAGGGTTCCAGTTTCTCCACATCCTCACCAACACTTGTCATTTTCAGCGTGTTTTTGTAGTCGCCATCCTAACGGTGTGAGGTGGCATCTCATTGTGCTTCTGACTTGCATTTCCCTGGTGGCTAGCGATGCTCAACATCTTTTCATGTGCTTGTTGATCATTTGTGTATCATCTCTGGAAAAATGTGTGTTCAAGTCTTTTGCCCTTTCTTTATTTGGTTTTTTTTTTTTAATTATTATTTTGTCATTGAGTAATCATAGCCAATGTATATTAAGTTCGGAGTATATTCCAGAAAGTATGCTAATGACCAAACTGAGACCGGTAACCCTGGCAGGCTAACAATTTGGTAACTTTTCAAACCCATACTCTTTAAATACTTGCTAAACATTTCTTGGGGTGGGATGGATGGAGGCAACTGGCTTCCTGTTATTAGAAATTATGTATAGAAACAGACTCACTAATTGACTTCTACTGGCCACAAGCAGAGTCAATGTCTGAACAAAAGCTTTTTTTGATAAAATCTTTCCCACTTTTCTGAGATTCTTGTTCTTGCTTCCTTTTTGTTTGTTTGTGACCCTGTCTGTCACCCTGGGTAGAATGCAGTGGCATCATTGTAGCTCACTGCAGCCTCAAACTGCTGGGCTCAAGGGATCCTCCTGCCTCAGCCACCTAAGTAGCTGGGACTACAGGCACACACCACGATGACCAGCTAATGTTTCTATTTTTAGTAGAGATGGCGTCTCACTCTTGCTCAGGATGGTCTTGAACCCCTAACCTCAAGTGATCCTCCTGCCTCGGCCTCCCAGAGCGGTAGGATTACAGGCGTGAGCCACCACGCCCGGGCTCTGTCTTCCATTTTTGTTTGTGATTTTCCAAACCAGATAACTTCTCGGAAGACATGTTAAGGGGTTGGAATTTCCATAATGAAATGAATCACTCCTTCCCGGTAAACAGCACTGGGCCCAGCATCAATCAGTCTCACAGTTTCAGCTGAGCGTCCCTGCCAACTCTCAGTTGACAGAGACTGCACTTGAGTGTTGGAAATCACTGGAAAGATAGGTGGGTGCTGGCAAGCTCGGCTTTCCACTTCCTCTGTGGGCACGGGGTTAATTTACATTTCAGCGGTTACATAAGGAGACACCTGCAGAGACCTGAGTTACCTGGCACGGAAATAATTTTTTTGCATTTGAAATTAGGAAATATTTCTACCATACAGGTAAACATAGAAAATAATGATACCCATGTATCCACCAGCAAGCACGAACAGATGTTAACATTTTTGCCATCTTTGTTCAGAGGTTTTGTTTTTAAGAAAATAAACATTACAGATACAACTAAAGTCCCGCACCTTTTCCCTTCACCTCCGTCCTCAGCGGAACCTACTCCCCAGGAGACAGCGCACATCACCCCGCGGATGTTCGTGCTTGCACGACCTGTGTATTATCCGCAATCTACTGTGCTGCTTTGAGGATTGGGAAGTTTCCATAAATGATAGCAAGGCGGCCACTTGTCATTGTTTCGGCTGCTGAGTGTCGGAGAGGCCGGCTGCCTGCCTGTCCTTGCCGTGAGGGGCAGGCACGAGTCTGAGGCTCTGCCAGGCAGACTCGCTCTCCCTAACCTGACATTCAGGGCTAGGGTTGCAGAACAGCAGGGGCTGCCCAGGGCAGAGTCAACCGTGAGGACAGGTCCCAGGGTAACAAAGGTATCAGTACCGGAGGCAGCTTCTGCTGTCACTGTCCAGAAACAGCAAGCGATGGCCATGCCAGCTGGCGGCCTGGGCTCGGACTGCCTGGATGGTTGGCTCTTGGGTCTTCAGCTCTCTGACTCTGTGAACTACCCAACATCCTCCCAGTGAATCCTTCTTCTGCTTAAGTCAGAAGCATTTTCTGTTGCTTACCGTGAAGGGCCTTAGGCCAGGCGCGGGGGCCCACACCTGTAATCCCAGTGCTTCGGGAGCCCAAGGCAGGAGAATCACTTCAGGCCAGGACTTCAAGACCAATTAAAGACCTTGTTGAAAAGTGACACTTTGCAACTTTTCTTTATTCAACATTGTTTTTTTAGATTCAAATGGATATAGTTCATTTATTATACCTGTTCGTACTATAATACCAATTTATAACCTATATTCCATTCTTGGGACACAGTTCGGTGCCAGTTTTTGCTATTACAAACAGTGCCACAATACCTACCCTGTATGCCTGTCTCCTGGTGTCCATGTGTGAAAGTGTCTATGGGGTACGAGCATCTGCAGCTTCACCAGGCATCGACAGACCCCCGAGAGCTGTGCCAGTTCACCAACCCCCGGTGTGCATGCGAGTTCAGGTTTCCTACATAATTACCAACATTTGGTTTTAGCAAATCTTTAATTTTTTCAATCTTAAGAGACACTACATCTCGCTGTCGTTTTGATTTGCACATTCCTGAGTGTGGGTAAAGCTGAGCATCTTCTCATATGAAAGGTCACTGGGAAGCCCATGTAAGTCTCTGGCTCTTTCCTCTTGAGCCATACATTTCCCCAGAGAGGAATGTCCCCGCTCCCTGTCTGGAAAGCGGAAGCCTAGCCGTCCTGCCCACAGCGCTCACTCACGCCCCCTGTTCCCGGGCTGTGCCTCCCTCCCTCCCCAGCTGGGTCTGAGCTGGCCAAGGTCACCCAACCCAGAGTGTAGACACAGCCTGGCCAGAGGAGAAGAGCCGAGGCCTCCCTTTGGGGTTGGGAGGGGCTGCTGCCTGGCTGCGTGGGGCTGGGAAGGGTCTCTTGCAGACTTTCGGCTAATCCTTCCCCTTCAGCCTCATCCTGGACCGCCCCCTTCAGAAACACCTGCCGCCTTCCGGGGATTCTGTATTACAAACCCACTGTTCTCTGCATAGTTACGCACCACTTCTCCCTGCTCGGTTACCACTCAGCTGTCCCCTTTCCTGCTTCCAAGATGTTGTCAGCTCTTGTGCACTGCTTTCTCCTGTCCTGCTCATTCTCTTTATCCTTTTGAGCTTATGCTTTTTTAAAATTCCTTTATTCTCATATTAGAACAGCTCCAAAGTGGGGAAGAGTGTATGTTCAGCCCACCATTTTTAAAGGGCTGCTATTTAGGTATTTAATCCTAGAATACACTTTGCATGGTAGGAGGAAGGATCTGACATTAGCCTTTTCAGCATCACTGATTCCTTGGTCCATCCTTTCCTTCCTGGTCTGTTAAGTCTCCTCCGCCACGGCCTCCTGCGCCACGGCCAAACTTCTTGGATTTCTTTCCAGGCTGCCAGCTCTGTTCAATTAGGATAGATCGATGGAGAGATAGAGAGAGAGAGAGAGAGAGAGACAGAGCTATCCCTGTGCCAAGCCCGTGGTTTTAATCACCACAGCTTGAGAGTAAGTCTTGATAGCTGGTGGAGCAAGATTCCTCTTCTTCAAAATGGTTCTTGTTGTGCCACGTGTGTGGGGGGATGCGGGGGTGTGTGGCTTGCACCTGTGGTCCCAGCTACTCAGGAGGCTGAGGCAGGAGGATGGCTGGAGCCCAGGAGTTCAAGGCTACAGTGAGCTATGATCATGTCACTGCACTTCACCCTAAGACCCCATCTCCAAAAAAAATTTTTTTAATAAAAATAAAAAATCAAAATTGTTCTTGTTGGACTTCTGGTTTGCATATGGCAGAATAAAATTAGCATGTTCCTCCCTGCTCTCAAAAATCACCCAGAAACAACATGGAGAATGAGATACAGAAACACAAAGTCCATTTCCAATGAACCTAAAAGCTGCCTGAGATCCCGAGTGCTAAAATGGGTGGGCTACCAGAAGCAGCAGAGTCGGGGGCACTGGAGGAAGACTGCGGGGCGCCTGCGGCTCCAGACAGCGGCAACAAATGCTCACGCAGCATTTACAGTGACGCTGCGGCTCAGAAAGACGATGACGGCCCAAGGCCACACAGCTAGTAGGCGGCGAAGGCAGAATTCAAACCCAGGCCATCTCTGGTCCCAGACTCTGTCCTCATAATCTCTCTGTCCTATGCCCCCTGGTTTCCCATCCCCCTACACACTGTCTCACACACGCACATGCCTGTACACGCGTGCACGCACACACGAGAAGCAGCACAGTGCCTGCCTTGAGGGTGAGGGGCACACCCTAATGCCTAGAAATAAAACCTGGTTTGCGGCACTGGAGCCGACCAGAGACCCCCGCAGGAACATCCCCGGATCTGCTTTGGTCCTGAGGGACAAAGGGGAAGGGCTGACTGCGGAGTCACACAGTCAAGCCACACTCGATGGAGTAAGACGGCTACAGTTTCTCTGCCACTCCTCCCTTGAAGAATTGCAGTCTGTTTCCCCTCTCCTTGAATCTGGACTGGCTCTGCGACAAGTTTGGATCTGTAGAATGTGTCAAGATGATGCTATGTGACACTCAAGGCTGGTCTTTCAAGACACCAGCAGCTTCCACCTTCACTACTTCCTGGAACCCGTTGCCACGCTGTCAGGAAGCCCAAGGTGGCACCAGGAAAGGCCCAGAACTGCAGCCCTAGCTGACAGCAGCAGCGGCCAGCCGGTGAGTGGGCCATGTGGACGTTCCAGGCCCAGCCGAGCTTCTGCACGGCTGCAATGCCAGCCACCACCACGGAGGGCAGAGCTGAGTCATACCCACGGAACCCTGCCTAAAACACAGAATTTGAACAAATAAATGGTCGCTGCTGTTTTAAGCCACTAAGTTTTGGGGTGGTTTGTCACACAGCAATAGACAAGTGAAACACTGTATTTGCAGAAATCAGATTGTGCAATCGGAGAAGAAGAGTAGCTTTGCAGTGTCACTTCTATTGATCTTTTCAAAACCCAACTCCTGGTTTCATTGATTTACTCTATTGTTTTTCTATTGTTCGTTTTATTTAATTCCACTCTGATATTTACTATTTCATTTCTTCTGTTTGCTTTAGGTTCAGTTTGATCTTCCTTTTCTAGTTTCTTAAGGTAGAAGGTTAATTGTTCTGTTTGCTGCTGGAGCGCGGTGGCTATTCACAGGTGCAATCATAGCTCACTGCAGCCTCGAACCCCTGGGCTCGAGCGATCCTCCTGCCTCAGCCGCCCAAGTAGCGGGGACTACAGGCGCCCACCACTGCTCCAGCTCATATCTGCCTTTTTTAATATAGGCATTCACAGCTCTAAATTTCCCTTTCAGCATTATTTTCACTGCATCCCACATACTTTGGTATGTTGCATTTTTGTTTTCATTCATCTCAAAGTATTTTCTAATATGCCTTATGATTTCTTCTTTGACCTATAGGTTATTTAGGAGTGTGTTAATTTCCACATATTTGTGAATTTTCCAAATTTCCTGGTTATTAATTTCTAGTTTCATCCCACCGTGGTTGGAGAACTTACTTTATATGCTTCTCTGTATGATTAAATCATTTTAAATTTATTGAGACTTGTTTTATGCCCTAATATGTGGACTATCCTGAAGACTGTTGTTTAGGTGGATTGCTTTGTTGGTCTAGTTGTTCTGTTATTGAAAATGTGGTATGAAGTCTCTAGCTATTATTTTTGAATTGTCTATTTCTACCTTTAATTCTATCAGTTTTGTTTTTTTTTTTTTTTGAGACAGAGTCTCACTTTGTTGCCCAGGCTAGAGTGAGTGCCGTGGCGTCAGCCTAGCTCACAGCAACCTCAAACTCCTGAGCTCAAGGGATCCTCCTGTCTCAGCCTCCCGAGTAGCTGGGACTACAGGCATGCACCACCATGCCCGGCTAATTTTTTCGATATATATTTTTAGCTGTCCATATAATTTCTTTCTATTTTTAGTAGAGATGGGGTCTCGCTCTTGCTCAGGCTGGTCTCGAACTCCTGAGCTCAAATGATCCGCCCACCTCGGCCTCCCAGAGTGCTAGGATTACAGGCGTGAGCCACCGCGCCCGGCCTATCAGTTTTGCTTCATGTATTTTGGGTCTCTGGTGCAAATGTTTATAATTGTTATGTCTTCTTGACGGATTGACCCTCTTTAGCATTATAAAATGTCCTTTGTCTCAAATTATTTTTTATCTTAAAATCTATTTTGCCTGATATTAGTATAGTCACTCCAGTTTTCCTTTCTTTTGGTTACCGTTTGCCTGGTATATCTTTTTTCCATCTTTTTTTTTTTCTTTCTTTCTTTTTTTTTTTTTTTTTAGAGACAGGGTCTTGCTATGTTGCCCAGACTGGCCTCAAGCAATCCTCCCACCTCAGCTTCCCAAGTAGCTGAGACATTACACGCACTCACCACCACAGCCAGCCCTATTTGTGTCTTTGAATCTAAAGTGTGTCTCTAGAAGACAGCATGTAGTTGAAACATGTTGTTTTTAATTTATTCTACAAATCTTTGTCTTTTAATTGAAATATTAATCCATTTACATTTTAATGTAATTTTGAATAAGGTAGGGCTTACATCTGCCATTTTGTAAGTTTTCTATGTCTTAATGTCTTGTCCTTTTTCTTCCTCTATTTCTCCATTACTGCCTTATTTTGCGTTAAATAGTGTAAATATTTTCTAGTGTAACATTTCAATTCCTTTGTCATTTTTTTCTTTTTACATATATATACTTTTTATTTTTTAGTTATATATTTAGTGGTTGCCTTGAGGATTATAATTAACATCTTAATTTATAACTATATACTTTAGATTAATGTCAACTTAATTTTTTTTTGAGACAGAGTCTGACTCTGTTGCCCCAAGTAGCATGCAGTGGCATCATCTTAGCTTGCCGTGACCTCAAACTCCTGGGCTCAATTGATCCTCCTGCCTCAGCCTGCTGAGTAGCTGGGACTACAGACATGTGACTCCGTGTCTGGCTAATACTTAAAATTTTTTATAGAGATAGGATCTTGCTATGTTGCCTGGCCGGTCTTGAACTCCTGGCCTCAAGCGATCCTCCCACCTCAGCCTCCCAAAGTGCTAGGATTACAGGTGTGAGCCACTGTGCCCATCCTGCTTTCAGCATTTTGCATATGTCATCCCTCTGCCTTCTGGCTGCCATAGTCTCTGATGAGAAATTAGCTCTGAATCTTATTGCGGATCCCTGTATGTAATGAGTTGCTTCTCTCTTGCTACTTTAAAAATTCTCTTTGGCTCTGACTTTCAACAATTTGATTATGATGCGTCTAGGTGTGGACCTCTTGGAGTATATCTTGCTTAAAGTAAAAGATTAATGTCTTTTACAAAAATTTGGGATATTTTTGACTATTATTTCTTCAACTATTCTTTCTGCACCTTTCTCCCTCTCCTCTCCTTCAGGGACTACCATTTTGTGTAGTATATTAGTATGTTTGCTGATGTCCTACAGATCTAAGTCTCCGTTCATTTTTCTTCATTCTGTCCTCTTCCTATTCCTCAGACTAGATAATCTCAATTGACCTATCTTCAAGTTCACTGATTTTTTCTTTTGTCTGCTCAAATCTATTGATGAGCCCCCCTAGTGAATTTTTCATTTCAGTTACTGTACTTTTCAATTCCAGAATTCCTATTGTACTATTTATTATAATTTCTATCTTTGTTGATATTCTCTATTTGCTGAGTCATCATTCTCTTACTTTAATTTATTTTTTGAAATATGGTTTTCTTTAGTTCTTTAAACATATTTTTTTCTTTTTTCTTTTCTTTCTTTCTTTTTTTTGGGGGGGGGCGTTAGGTTGAGGGCGACAGATAGGGTCTCACTGTCTTCCCCAGCCTGGTCTCAAATGCCTGAGTTCAAACAATCCTCCTGCCTCAGACTTCTGAGTAGCTGGAATTATAGGCACATACCACTGAGCCCAGCTAAACATATTTAAAATAGCTGATTTGAAGTATTTTTTTTCTAGTAGATTCAATGTCTGGACTTCCTCAGGAACAGTTTCTATTAGGTTGCTTTCTTATTCCTTTTCAAATCTCATAATTTTTGTTGAAAAATGAACATTTTAAATAATATAATGTGGCAACGCTAGAAATAAGATTCTTCTCCTCCCAAGGGTTTTTTGTAATTGCTATTCGTTGCAATTGTTGTGTGTGTAGTAACTTTTCTGAACTAATTCTGTAAAGTCTGTATTCCATGTTGTGTATGACTCATGAACTCTTTTCTTGGTTAGCTTGGTGGTCAGCTAATGATTGCACGGTTTTCCTTAATCACCTAGAACCAATGAGCCTCCCAGTCTTCACCAAGGGGCTGTGTGTGTGTGTGTGTGCGTGTTGGGACACGCCTCCAGCAACCAGCCTGAGATCTGACAACTGCCTTGGTGTCTAATTTCTCCTTGAAAGAGGGCCCTGGCTCTTACTCCACTCACTTCTGTCAAAGATGAATAATCAAAGAGGAATCAGTAGGGGGCCTACGTAGAGATACTAGAAGAAAAAAGAGGAAAGGAACAAGCTAAACCTAGAAAGCTTCTAACCACATATTCTAGATTTAAAAAAGAAAAACAAAACAAAAGCTGAAGAACACTTACTAGAAAATTGTTACCACTGAGCAGGTAAAAAATTCAATCAACTATTTCATTTTAAACCAAAAAAAAGAAAGAAAGAAACTCTTCCATAAAACCAGAGCACAAAGGAGAAAGTAAAACTGACTAATGAGAATGGCAAGACAAGAAAAGAGAGCAAAAAGAGAGCTGGCAAAACCCAGGAAATGAGTGGGGGGAAAAAAGTTAAAGCAACACAGAAGAGAGAGAAAATTGCAAGTATCACAGGGAACACAGGTGCTACTGAAAACACAGAAGGGAATTTGGAGGACTGAAAGGAGGAGAATGAGCAAATGAAAAGGAAATAGTTAAACAGGATGTTTAACTGTTAAACTATTTCTCCTAAGTAGTTCAAAGGAAATGACATACATGGCAAGAGAGCTAATAGATACATGATTGTAGTTCCAAAGGAAGCAAATCAAAAGAACCGACCTAAAAGACAGAATTTGAAACCATTTCCAGCAGCTCTCTCTCCAGAGAGAATACAGTATTATACATCTTGCAAGGCCAAGTCCCAGTAAAAGTAAGTATAAATGGTCAACACTTCCAAATACTAGCAAAGTAACCCAATTTTAAAGATAAGGATAGAATCCCTGGCTCACGCCTGTAATCCTAGCACTCTGGGAGGCCAAGACGGGAGGATCACTGGAGCTAAGGAGTTTGAGACCCCGTGTCTATTAAACACAGAAAAATTAGCCAGACGTGGTGGTGCATGCCTGTAGTCCCAGCTACTCAGGAGGCTGAGGCAGGAGGATCGCTTGAGCTCAGGAGTTTGAGGTTGCTGTGAGCTAGGCTGACGTCACACACTCTCTAGCCCAACAGAGCGACTCTGTCTCAAACAAAAAAGATAGACTCCCTCGAAGTGACAGGCAAACAGATCAAATCACCTATAAGAAGAAAAGAATGTGGCCGGGCTCACACATCCCCGTGACTAGTGTCCAGTGTCACTGGACTGGGGAGCAGCCAATGCCTGGAAGTCCTGAAAGAAGCAAATGTGCCTGAGACCTTTATACCCAGCCCAGGCGTTTTTGATCTTGTGAGCCCTTCCCGAGGAAAGCACTAGAAGGTGAAACTCAGCCATCCAAGAGAAGCCAGAGCAAAAGGTCTGGTGTAGCAGATGCGCTGGGACGTCCAAACCCAGGGCTCCCACACCTGTGCTCAGCAGCACAGCCGACACCTATGACGCCCCAGCCAGATCATTTAACACCCCCTTCTCTACACAACAAAATTATGTTCAGTAATAATCACGTTCTAATCAGTAGTAAACACTTTCTTATTCATGCTTTAATTTTAAAACAATTAAAAAGAATAACTAGCCGGGCATGGTGGTGCACACCTGTAGTCCCAGCTACTCAGGAGGCCAAGGCAGGAGGATCACTTGAGCCCAGGAGTTCAAGAACAGCCTGAGCAACATAGTGAGACCTGGTCTCTAAAAAAATAAAACTAAAAAAAAAGAATTACTGTATAATTTTAAAATATTATTCAATCAAGTAAAATATTATATGTACCAATTAAAATTTACAGTGACAAAAAAAAGTTAGACCTTGTGGTTTACACTCGATTTTGCTGTTTTAAATTTTTAAAACAAAATAAAAACTCTAAGTAATCATAAAATTGAATTGAAAGGATTCAAGCTGCTTATTTTTACAATCACTGCATATAATCACTACACAATCTGTGTGCCATCATTTATTTCATTTTCACTAATTAAATGCAGGAATATGTAGATCCACAGGGCTGGAGACACAAAAGCCACCTGAAGAGAGCGCACAGGGTCCCAAACCTTTAGGGCCCTACTTTCCAAATAAGTGGCTGAGCTTGTGTGTCGGGGTAGGGATTCTCCCAATTAGCTTCCATGTGGAATACAAAGGCTAATTAATGGCCGGGCACGGTGGCTCACGCCTGTAATCCTAGCACTCTGGGAGGCCGAGGCGGGTGGATCGCTCGAGGTCAGGGGTTCGAGACCAGCCTGAGCAAGAGCAAGACCCCGTCTCTACTAAAAGTAGAAAGAAATTATCTGGCCAACTAAAAAATATAGAGAGGAAAAAATTAGCCGGGCATGGTGGCGCATGCCTGTAGTCCCAGCTACTCAGGAGGCTGAGGCAGGAGGATGGCTTGAGCCCAGGAGTTTGAGGTTGCTGTGAGCTAGACTGATGCCACGGCACTCACTCTAGCCCAGGCAACAAAGCGAGACTGTCTTAAAAAAAAAACAAAGGATAAGTAATAAAAGTGTGCTAATTTGAAGCAAACAAATGTTTTGTTTTTGAATTGAAACTCAACAGTGACCAAAGCAAATATATGGAACTTAGATCCTAACAAAAGATTTGGGGAGAGGAGCATTTTGTCACTGACACTGTGCAGGGCTGCCAGCATAAGGTTTTACAATAAAGAGCAGGTGGGCTAATCAGTTGTATTATTGTTCTGAAATTCTCCACAGACCATCACCCCCTTACTACCAGCAGCTGGGGCTGACCTGCCCATGTCTCGCCCTTAGTTACCCACCCCCCCCAAGATTCGGATAGTGGAGCCCTGCCCGTGGCACACAGACAAACAGTCCCAGCTACTCAGGGAGCCAAGGTGCCAGAGGCTGAGGTGGGAGGACTGCCTGAACCCAGGAATTGGAGGCCAGCCTTGTCGATAAGGAGAGACCCACCCTCTCACTCAAAAAACAAAATTTCATATAACCTTTTTGTGTGATGAGATCTCTTGGCTGAGTTAAGACTATAAAAAGCCATAGTCATGGGGCAGGCTTGCAGGTGGCCTAAAGCTAGGGAGGGCGATGGAGTGGAATGGGGGCAGAGGGTGACAGGGCCACCCTTACCCTGGGAGTCACAGGGCTGGCTGTGCCCTTCGGGGGAGGACAGGGAAGGGAACAGTTGAGGCAGGCAGGTGACTGAGTAAAGACTTGCCCGATGGCTAGAGCCAGATAACGGCAGCACACGGTCTTGGCGATGCAGGTGGGGGCTCAGCTCCTCCTCCTCCTCCCAGTCTCTCTGGCTTCACACCCTCCTCCTCAGGCCTTAAAGATGGTCTTGGGCCCCTGCCCCAGGCCAGCAATGGGATCTCCCCAGGCCTCCTCCTGGCTTCTGTCCTAGTTACCTGGCCTGAACTCACCTGCTCCGGATCTGCAGCTGGGAGGCTGAGAGGTGAGACAGGAGTGTGCACCAGCTTGGAGGTAATGCCGCCGGGGCCAGGTACAGACAGGCACGGACACACCTGCTCGGGCCGCTCCTGAGATGCATGCAGGAGCCAGCAACGACGTCCGGAAGACACTGGAACTGAAGACAACCGTGAATAAGGACATGAGGGTCATGCCCAGCAGAGAAATGACAGACCACCAGAGAAGGCAGAACAAGACCTTAGGTGGATGTGCCTGAAGGGATCCCACCTGTCATGGGCGGCCAGTGGTCCTCTCACAAGCTGAGGGACAGCAACGCTGCCTAATATGGCCAAGAAATCCCACTCCCGACAGCCAAGGAGGCTGCCTCGGGGGAGGCGAGGTGGGAATTGCCTGGAAAGAGCTGCAAGGTGGACACGTTCTCTACCTCACCTGGAGTGGTGATCACACAGGTGTACACGATTGTCAAAACTCATCAAAGGGAACTTAATAGCAGTGTGGTTTTTTGTATGTAACTTACACTCAATTTAAAACCATATACTGCCAGCCTGAGCAAGAGTGAGACACGGTCTCTACTAAAAATAGAAAGAAATGATCTGGACAGCTAAAAATATATATAGAAAAAACTTAGCTGAGCATGGCGGCGCATGCCTGTGGTCCCAGCTACTTGGGAGGCTGAGGCAGGATTGCTTGAACCCAGGAGTTTGAGGTTGCTGTGAGCTAGGCTGTCGCCACGGCACTCTAGCCTGGGCAACAGAGCGAGACTCTATCTCAAAAAAAAAAAAAAAATCATATACTGTACTTACAAAAAAGACCATTTCTAATGCAAACCGAGTGACGAGGCGTGAGCTGGGCAGGAGCTGCAATCTGCCCAGGGTGGTGGGGACAGGCTTGGACCCTCTTGGCAGAGCACAGAGACACATGAGTTCTGCATCAGCAGAGAGAGAATAAACGAGAGGAGAGGACATAAGCTCTTAGCTACAGAGGAAGCAAAAAACGAAGCAGAGAATTCCAGAACAGGAAGGAGAAATACAGGAGGGGAGAGAGAGACCTAATGAAATCGCTTGTTCTCCATGACTGGAGAGCTCAGGACAATGCGTGCGCTGCTGTTGCTGCCGAAAGAGCTCTTGCTGGGGAGAAGCAGCACGCAGCCAGCCCGGAACAGAAATGAATGTAAGTAAAACCAGAGATGGTGATGCCTCCGCCACCAGGGACTGCAAAACCAGTGCTGGAAAGACAAGATCATGAAATCCTATCTGCAGAGAGCTCCTCGAAGCCAGGGGTCAGCAAACATTTTTCCATAAAAGACCAGGTGGTAAACGTTTTAGGCTGTGCAGGCCATAGGGTCTCTGTCACCAATGCTCAGCACGGCCATTGCGGCATGAGAGCAGCCACAGACAGTACGTAAACGAGTGAGTGTGTCTACATTCCAGTGAAACTCCACCTGCAAAAACAGACGGCAGATCTTTGGAAGGCAGCCCAAGACGGCTGACTCCATTCCAGTCAAGAGGGAGAGGAGAGAAGGGATGTGCCTGCACAAATTGGAGTTGCACACATCACTTTTACTCATGTTCAGTGGCCAGAACTTAATCCTTAGGCCATATCGAACTGCAAGGGAAGCTGGAAGTGTGAGCCATACTATGAGCAACCATGTGCCTGTCAAAAATCAGGTGTCTGCCACAAAGAAACTATTAGAGCTAATAAACAAGTTCAGGAAAGTTGCAGGATATAAGATCAATATGCAAAAATCAGTTGTATTTCTATGCACTAACAAATAGCAATCAAAAATGAAAATAAAATTAAGAAAACAATTCCATTCACAATAGCATCAAAAAGGGTAAAATACTTAGGAGTAAATTTAACAAAAGAAGTGCAAGACAGGTGCACTAAAAACTACAAAACATCACCCCAAAAAATTAAAGAACACCTAAGTAAACTAAAACATCTTGTGTTCATGGATTGAAAGACTTAATATTAAGGTGTCAATACTGCCCAAATTAGTCTACAATTCAATGCAATTTCTATCAAAATTTCAACTGCTTTTGTGTGTGTGTGTGTGTGTGTGTGTGTGTGTGAAAATGGACAAGCTGATCCTATTAATAAAAGTCACATGGAAATGCAAGGGACCCTGAATAGCCAAAACAATAGTGAAAAAGAAAACGAAGTTTGAGGACTCGCACTTCTGCCTTCAAAACTTCCTACAATGCTGCAGTAAGCAAGACTGTGTGGTACTGACATAAGGATAGGCATGTAGATCAAATACCACTGAGAGGCCAGAAATAAACCCATATGTCTGATTTTTGACAAAGGTGCCAAGACCATTCATTAGAGGAAAAAAACAGACTTTTCAACAAATAATGCTAGAATAACTGGATCTCCACATGCAAAAGAATGAAGTTGGACCCCTACCTCATACCGTATATAAAAATTAACTCAGAGTGAATCAAAGACCTAGATTTGAGAGCAAACATTTTCCTGTAAAGGGCCAGATGGTAAATGTTTTTCTTTTAAACCTATTTTTTTTTTTTTTGAGGCAGAATTTCACTCAGTTGCCCAGGCTAGAGTGCTGTGGCATCAGCCTAGCTCACAGCAACCTCAAACTCCTGGGCTCAAGCGATCCTCCTGCCTCAGCCTCCAGAGTAGCTGGGGCTACAGGAGCATGCCACCACACCCAGCTAATTTTTTCTATTTTTAGTGCCTAGCTTATGTTTCTTCTATTTTTAGTAGAGACAGGGTCTTGCTCTTGCTCAGGCTGGTCTCGAACTCCTGACCTCAAGCCATCCTCCCGCCTTGGCCTCCCAGAGTGCTAGGAGTACAGACCTGAACCACCACGCCTGGCCCTTTTAAACCTATTAAAAGAAAACATAGGAGTAGGCCGGGCGCGGTGGCTCACGCCTGTAATCCTAGCACTCTGGGAGGCCGAGACGGGTGGATCGCTGGAGGTCAGGAGTTCGAGACCAGCCTGAGCAAGAGCGAGACCCCGTCTCTACTAAAAATAGAAAGAAATTATATGGACAACTAAAATATATATATACAAAAAATTAGCCGGGCATGGTGGCGCATGCCTGTAGTCCCAGCTACTCGGGAGGCTGAGGCAGTAGGATCGCTTAAGCCCAGGAGTTTGAGGTTGCTGTGAGCTAGGCTGACGCCACGGCACTCACTCTAGCCTGGGCAACAGAGTGAGACTCTGTCTCAAAAAAAAAAAGAAAACATAGGAGTAAACCTTCATGACCTTGGATTAGGTAATAAACACACATAATGAATCAAATCTCACCATCTCTGCAGGGTACCAAGAATCCGGTAAGAGTAAGTGTAACTGAGGAGGGAAACTGGGTAGTTGGGAGAGGAAAAGAGGGAGAATTATTTTCCACTGTATATTTGTTTTTGCCTTTTGAATGTTCTACTATGTGTATATAATACCTATCCAAAAAATACAATTTAAATTAAAGAAAAATCAGATGGCAGACCAGAGCTGGCCCAAGGGATATAGTTTGTCCAATGGCTAAATGGCTCCATTGGTCCACCCTGAAATCAGCAGAGCACTCTGTCCCCCAGAACGATGACTCTATTGCTCTAGAAGATTGTATTAATGAGGACAGGCCAGCCTCATCCCACCCTGCAACCTGCGTGGGCCTGGCTACTACCTGCTCCCCAGGTGCAGTCAGAACAATATATGGTAATGCAGGGATGCTCTGTGAGACAGTGAAATGATTAAACCCCTGCAGACTAGACTATGAGAGAACAAGAGGGTTTTCAGCCTTGAGGCAAGGCTGTGAAGGTAAACTGTTGGGCATACCAGGTGACATTAAACTGCTTTGGTAATACACCCAAATTGTTATAGAGAAAAAATCATTTGACAGCTCTATAGTGGTGGATTGGAGGACCAAGGCTATGCTGATTTGCTTCAGAAAGATATCACATCTGGTACAGCAGCTGCTGTTGAATGTCCCTATCTGATTATGTTTACAATAAATTATACAAATTCTCTAAAAACCATCTGCCTTCCACACAAGCCAAGCCAGGGAGATAAATGGGGGTGTGACAAGCAACCTCATCCCTGACGTTTCCCTGGGTGTGGGCATTGCTTTTGGTTTTCTATCCAGAGAGGGGAGAGAAAGTTCTTGGATCCTTTGTTGGGATCCTGCATACCATGATAGCCTTTGTCAATGGTTCTGAGCGCCAGTGTGAGGATTCCATCACTGCCAAGAATCCACTCAAGAACTAGGGACAGAACCACAGGGTGGGTCTGTGGTCCTACTGGGCTCACTGTGTTTTAGACTTCAGCCAAAATTTCACTTATCATCTGACCACTATAAGCCCCTACTGGCTTGTCTGGTTTCCAGGAATCAAGGACAATTCAAAGCCAGTGTCTAGTAACCTCCAAAAAGTCTGAGACTGTCACTTTCCGCAGGAGACAGTTTCCCTAGTAAATGGCTGCAGGGTCCTTTGAGAGAAGATGTATAGTACATGATTATGAAACTTTGCAAGATCCCATCTCAAATGGTCCCTGCCACAATCTAATTAAGGGGCTCTGGGTGTATCAAATGCCTTGGGTCCAGAAACTGGGCGAGAGACTGTGACCATTACTATGGAAACTAAGGTTTCTGGCCACCAGACATGGAATTTTTCTGTTCTATAGGTCAAGTCATATTTTAGTAGGCTGCTCATCTATTTTATTCCTCGGAATACCACGATCAATTGGCCACCACCATGCTGGTCAAACATTCTGATTGCCATTCTCCAGCGTCCATTGTGTCTCTGCTGACTAAATGCAGACTTTGCTTTAGCAAACTTTGCTACTCCAGAATTGCAGGTTTCCTACTGAAATGTGGGAGCCCATCTCAGCGGTGGGTCTGCCCCCATTACACCTGGCCAGCGCAGAGCTGCAGGAGGATACTGGTGCCCCTCACCAGATATTTCCAGTGCCTGGGGCTGGGTGTGCCCCCTGGGACAGCCCAGGAGATGCAATGGGGAGGAGACGTGCAGGTCACATGCAATAAATCCACTTCGCATTTCTCTCTTCCTTTTGGATTCCTTGCTCTACATTATTCCAGGAAAGTGCTAGCCTCTCAACTCACTGGAGGCAGGCCACATCAAGTCCAAGAGACAGTCAGTCAACCAAGCAAACTGCTCACTCCTCTCCCAGCCACACAAGCTGACATACCGTGATTGACTGCAGATCAAACGCCCACAAACGCCTGTCCTCTCTGTATGCACCCCCTGTGCAATGTGACCGGACTGCAACGCCCATCAAGAGGTGGGCGTTGCACTTAAATCAGAGTTGGCCTTGTGATGGATGTGCTGTGACCTGCAGAATGTAGCAGAAAGTGACTTTGTGGGTGTCCTGAGCCAGCTCTCCAGAGGCCTTGTAGCTTCCCCTTTCCTTCTCTCGCGGCCCTGACACTGCCAGGGGAAAAGCCTGAGCTGACCCCCTGGAAGACAGAAGGTCACATGGAGAGTCAGTCCCCACCGATGGCCAGCACCAACGAGCTATCTTGGGTCATTCATCCAGCCCCAGTCGAGCCACCAGATGACTGTCACCATGTGAGTGACTGCAGGTGAGACCAAAAGAATTGTCTACTGAGCCAAGCCCAGTCACTGCCCAGAGAACCATGAGCAAATACAACGTGGTTGCTCTCTGCCACTGAGTACACAGCAATGGATAACTGATGCACTTCACCCCCAGGGTCCCTGGCAAGTGACCTTAGATGGACGAATCTAGGACAGCGACAGAAAAGCCATCTTTGATGAAACCAGGAGATTGCTAAAGCCCCAAACTACAAGATGGGTGAAGGGGTGCCCAAAGCAATGGAGAGCAAGAAACGGGGGAGGTGCGTGGGGAAGGATGCCTGCCGCGCAGTCTCGGCGGGCCCGGCAAAGCGCAGGCCCGAGGCTGGCAGGCCTGTCCTTGGCACCAGCAAAGCCTCAGGTTTGACCACAGGGGACAGTGCTGAGGTCAGGGGAAGGGCAAGGCCATGGGAGGAGGGGCTGAGAGGCCAGGGTGGGCAGGGTCACCTATGTGGACGCTGAACGCATGGAGAATTACGGCAGGAGTTGTGTTAGAGGGAAGGACGGGGAGTGCGGAGCTAAACTCTTCAAGGAATGAGGAGTCACCACAAGGCCCTCGAGTGTCTGCAGCAATGGTATTGTCAACAGCGTGAGAGCCAAAGTGGGGAGAGGGAAGGTCGCATTCCGGAAGTGGAGCAAGAGCAGCCCCGACCCCATCTGCTGGCCCAGTGGCAGGAGGAGAGAGGGAGAGGACAGGCCCAGCACTTGAGCTGGTGGTGAGGAAGCGTGTCCTCGGTGAGCGGCAGCGTCCTCCCAGAGCTAGAAGGGGAAGGAGGTGTTCAAAGAGGACCCCTCCCAGGCCTAAGTTCCAGAGCGCTTGGTGGACAGTGTCAGCGGTCAGGGGTTGGGAGAAGGGAAGCAGAGCCAGACGGGGATTAGACGCAGGGAGGGGGCTGAGCGGGCATCTGGGGCTCCTTGGGGTGAGCGGTGTAAACAGGGCTAAAGAGAGTAATGGGATTAGCCTGGTGTCCGCAGCCACGTCCCAACTCCGGGAAGGCTGGCGGGAGCGGGAGCGGCCGGCATGCAGTGACGCACCTGTGACATGCGGTGCAGCAACACCCCCTGTATGCAGCCGGGGGCTGGCCAGGGGCTTACACAAATCTGCCGGATTACCGTCTGGCCCAGGAGTGGTAAGACTGACATCTCCAGAGCTCGGACTCCTGCCAGCACCTTTCTAAGAACTGTCAAGAAAATGACAAGAAAGTCAGTGAAACAGAAGAAAATACAGGAACAGATGCCAAGAGAGAGTTGATGTTAATACATAACAATGGTGGAATTTCAGTTTGGCGAGAAGAGAATGGCGCTTTATTTAATAAGTGATACTGACCTGACTGGCTGGAAGAAAATGAGGCAGAACCTGTACATCTTGCCAAAACTACGTGAACATAAATTTCAGATGGTTTAAACACATAAAAGTAAACAATATTCAAAACATATAAAATATATATTCTGAAAGACCTTTTAAACCAAGGCCTGAAAGCCAGAGCTATGAAAAAAGGTAGACACATTTAATTACACACAAATTTAAAATTGTACATGGTAGAAGATACCTCACCCAAAGGCAAAAGGGAATTAATGGAATGGGAAACCATTTGCAATCTACATGACAGACCAGGTCACATCTACTATATGTTATGTGAATACAGACAGCTCCCACAAACTGGTAAGAAAAAGACAAATAATCCACTGGAAAAAAGGAAAAGGATAGAAATAGTTCACAGAAGAGCAAATCCATGTGTCTATTAAGCTAATGAAAAGACAGTTTAGACTCACTGGTTGTCAGGGAAATGTAAATTAAAGTAATAGCGTGCTATCATTAAATTCCCAGAGATTAACAAAAAATACAAACACAGCCGGGCACGGTGGCTCATGCCTGTAGTCATAGCGCTCTGAGAGACCAAGGCAGGAGGATAGCTTGAGGCCAGGAGTTCCAGACCAGCCTGAGCAAGAGGGAGACCCCATCTCTACAAAAAATAGAAAAATTAGCCGGGCGTGGTGGCTCCTCCCTGTAGTCCCAGCTACTCTGGAGGCTGAGGCAGGAGGATGGCTTGAGCCACTGAGGTTGCAGTGAGCTGTGATGATGCCACTGCACTCTAGCCCTGGTGACAGAGTGAGACACTGTCTCAAGAAAAAAAAAAAAAAAAACCCACAAATGATACCTATTGCTAGTGGGGATGTGGGGAAAATGATGTCATTCTCATGTAAAAATGTGTTTCATGACAACATTTTTGGAAAACAGTCTGGAAGTATCTAATGAAATTGAAATATACATGCCCTTTAACCCAGCAATTCACACTTGGGAATCAACCCCCACAAAAATAAAAGCAAGAGCACATGAGAATGGATATGTACAAGGATATTTACTGCAGCATTAGTTGTAGTGGTGGAAACCAAAACAAACCAAAGTGTTGGCCGGGCGCGGTGGCTCACGCCTGTAATCCTAGCACTCTGGGAGGCCGAGGTGGGCTGATCATTTGAGCTCAGGAGTTCGAGACCAGCCTGAGCAAGAGCGAGACCCCATCTCTACTAAAAATAGAAAGAAATTATATGGACAGCTAAAAATATATATCAAAAAAATTAGCCGGGCATGGTGGTGCATGCCTGTAGTCCCAGCTACTCGGGAGGCTGAGACAGGAGGATCCCTTGAGCTCAGGAGTTTGAGGTTGCTGTGAGCTAGGCTGACGCCACGGCACTCACTCTAGCCTGGGCCACAGAGTGAGACGCTGTTTCAAAAAATAAAAAAAATAAAAAAAAAAACAAAGTGCAAAGCAATGGTGAATAGATGAGGGTGCACCCATGGCATGGAATATGGTATGTCCGTTAAAAAGGATGAATGAGAGCCATACTAATTAATGTGAAGCGTTAAGTTAAATAAGCAAAAAGACAAGATGTGTATAAAACATGGTCACAATCTTACATGAAGGCAGGGGTAAAAATAATCCTACACGCGTGCCAGTGCTTTTGCATGTGACTCCATCAGTAAGTACAAAGTCTGGAGGGCCCCACACTAGAGTGTTAACATTAGTTCTCAGCAGTTTGGGAGGCCGAGCGGGGAGGATTTCTTGAGCCCAGGAGTGTGAGGTTGCAATGAGCCTGGGTGACAGAGAAAGACCCTGTCTCAAAAAACAAAACAAAACAAAACAAAAAGCATTAGTTTTCTGGGGAAGGAAAGTCAAATAAATAAATAAGTAAAAATTTTAAAAGAAAAGGTGTCTCAGATAACTTTCTGTAAATAGTGCTGCTGTGTATAAACGCACAGAGCAAGGGAGGGAGGGGCACCAACGTCATAAGGGTGGGAAAATTTCACGAGATTTTCATTTTCCTCCTTTTTCTTTTCAGCATGCTTACATTTTTATAATGATCAACATTATTGTTTCTGTTGTGTGTGGGGGGGTGTTATCAGCAGGTCGTGGCGTGGGATTGGCACGCGGAGGAGGAGGGTGGAGCCGCGGCGTGCGCTCCGGCACCCCCGTCCCAGGTGCTCCCGATCACTATCACAGTCTGTACGTGGTGTGTAGAGAGGGGAGCGCCCAAGAGAGTGTGGCGTCAGGGCACCTGGGTAGAGGCCATAGAGAAGGAGGGAGTGCCGAGGGCCTCAAACGCTGCAGAGATAGCAGGCAGGTCAGGCAAAGCCTGAAAGTGTCCCTGCACTTGAGTGGCACGGAGGCCTCGGGCCCTTGAGGGGGTGACTTTAGTGGCACGCAGGCATCAGAAGCTCTTTTTCAGAGGCAGGAGGTGTGAGAGAGGGTGAAGAAGAGAGAGACTGCCTGGTAGACCAGGGGGGCAGGGGTGGGTAAGGATGGTTTTTTTTTGTTTGTTTGTTTGTTTGTTTTTTGAGACAGAGTCTCACTCTGTTGCCCAGGCTAGAGTGAGTGCCGTGGCGTCAGCCTAGCTCACAGCAACCTCAAACTCCTGGGCTCAAGCGATCCTCCTGTCTCAGCCTCCCGAGTAGCTGGGACTACAGGCATGCGCCACCATGCCTGGCTAATTTTTTCTATATATATTTTTAGCTGTCCATATAATTTCTTTCTATTTTTAGTAGAGATGGGGTCTCGCTCTTGCTCAGGCTGGTCTCGAACTCCTGAGCTCAAACGATCCGCCCACCTCGGCCTCCCAGAGTGCTAGGATTACAGGCGTGAGCCACCGCGCCCGGCCAGGATGGTTTGAACTAGATGTCAGCTTTAAAATGTGTGAGCGGCTGCATGGTCTCTCATTTATTTAACGGGATATGCAAGCATAAAAATGTCAAATCACAGGTGTAGACAGCCCTTTAGAAGTGTAGCTGTGACCAGGAGAAAAAGGCCACCGCAGGACATGGAGGAGACTGGGGAGGTTTATTCTAAGACTAAGGGACTTGAGTGTGGTCACAGGCTTACGGGGTTGGGCTGGCTGGGAGGGGGAGGGGCTGAAGAGGACAGAAACAGAGACAGAGCGGCAGGAGCCCCAGAGAGGCTGGAAGGATGGGATCATATTTGGGGCACTTGTGCCAGGATAGACAGACCAAAAACAGACTAGAGAGTGTGGAAACAAGCTGATGTCGCCGTAGACACGGGCTGTGATCTACCTAGCCCCAAAGAGCACAGGGAAAGAAGAGCTTTCCAATAAATAGGTTGAGTGTTCTGATGGGGAAAAATGAAGCCTGATTCTTCCCTCACACCAGCAACAGATAAATTCCAGGTGGTTTGCAGTTCTAAATATGAAGAGTAGAACAATAAAGCTTATAAAAAGTAACCGAGTGTGAAAGAAAAAACAGGAGGAAAGCCCCAGGGCGGAGGGAGGTTTCTTTTCACCACCCAGTAGCACTGACCTTAAATGGAAAGTCTGACAAATTTGACTTCATTAAGATTAATACACTTATGGTTAACTTATTTAACACTCCAAACAGGCAAAACTAAAGCACGGTGTTCAGGGAAGCTTACTTAGGCTGACAACTACCAAGGGAGGCAGAAAGTAACAGATGCCCACCGAGGTCAGGCGAGAGCCCCTCTGAAGGTGAGGAGGAGAGTGGGGCTTTGGGATCTGACCGTGTTCTACCTCCTGACCCGACAAGGCTACGTGGGTGTCGGCTTTATCATGATACCTTAACTTGTGCATGTATGTTTCATGCACTTTGCTGTGTGTATGTTATACTTCACATAAAGGTTTTAAGAGAAAAAAATCTTCCCTTGGGATTCCCATGGTAACCACGTTTAGGACCCCCTGATCTAGAGCCTGCTGGAGGGACACTGGAATAGTCGGTCTGTTTCAAGCGGTAGAAACACCCACTCCGACTCACGGATCTCGAATACGGATTCACATACAGCATCTGAAAGTTCCAGGGTCGTTTCAGGAATAGCTGGTTCCAGATGCTCCAACAAGGTTTTTAGGAATTCCTCTCTTTATCTCTTTGTTCCATTTTCTCATTATCCTGAGGGCTCTCCAGCCAGGGTGGCCTCCAGCCAGTTCAGGCTGTCCGGAGCCACCTGAGCAGAAAGAAAATGTCCCCTTCTCTGCGGTCTTAGCGATAGTCCTGGGCTTTGCTCTCCCTGGCCTGGCAGGGGCCACACGCCCACCCCTGATCTGCTCCTGTGGCCGGAGACCTCAAGTATGATGATTGCCCAGAAGCGGGTCACGGTCTGCCCCTGCGCTGGGGAGAGTGAAGCCAGCCTCACCTGAATCATATCATCCATATGGAGCAAAAGGAATTTTCCTCAAAGGAAAAAGTGCGTGCCATTAGCAAGCGGAGAGGGAAGAGATGCTTGGGCAGAACTGGGCTCAGTGGGCTGGGAGTCCCCTCGGGGTCAAAGGAGAGGTGTGGTGGAGGAGGTGTCGTCACAGAGGGTGTCTGAATTGTAATTTCGGAGGTGGAGCAGTTTCGGGTGATGACAGGGTCCAGGGCGTGACCGAGGCTGTGGCTGTGGGTGGCCAGGCTGTCACGGAGCCAGGACGCTGAGGTGTTGGAGGTTGGCGAGCCCCGTGCCGAGGCTTCATTAATAAGGGTGTGACCCTAATAAAGCTCAGTCCCACGCGATTCCGTCTCAGAATAGCATCCGATTCAAGAAACACAACGCAACAGCCTAAAGTAATTAAAAAGTCGTTTCATTCTTTAGTCATATCTTTCAAAGGACTTTAAAGGGACTCACATCCACAGTTCAGGGACACGCTACGAAAATCCACATTCCTCTCTTGTCTCTTCCCCTGACACCACGAAGCTGTGCTGCGCCATCCGTGCCAGTCCCCATCTCCCACCACTAAAAATTCTCCCCTTCCATGCCCAGCTCAGCCCCAGCCTCTTTTCCTGCAGGGAGAGCCGGTCTTGCTTAGGAAGGAGGAGAGATGGAGGTGAACCTGACGGGGTTACAGGATGGGGGATCTGCCTAGCCTCTCCCTGACCATTTTTGTCCTATCCCAATGGGAGTGACCAGGAGTCACTTAATACTGGTCCTCGGGAGGGCCAGCAGGTGCCGCCGTGAAATGGCACAAGTCTATATGGTCCCCAACAGCATCGCTCTGCCTTGAGGGCCTCCTTTTGAGAACCCGGAATGAACATAGGCTGAAAAAGGAGGAATAGTCAAGGCAGAAAACATTTACTCCTTCCGTAACAGAACTAGTATTTTCATTGGTTTACTTTAACAATAAACATAAATTTGTTTTAATTTTATTTAATTTAATTTTTTTGTAGAGGTGGGTCTCGCTCTTGCTCAGGCTGGTCTTGTATTCCTGGCTTCAAACGATCCTTTCCACCTCGGCCTCTCAGAGTGCTAGGATTGTAAGTGTGAGCCACCGCGCCTGGCCAGATGTGTTTTATTTAGTGTCATAAATTGGATATTGACATTTTGGGGAAAATCATTCTGAGGCCATCAGTGACATTAGTAAATTATGTACCTTCCACTTTAGATCTATAATTGTAAATGTTAATGTAAATTTAAACAACAATAAAGAACTATCTCTCACCCACGAAATTTTTTAAAAAGTTAAATAATAAAACTCAAAGTCGGTGAAGTTATTGGGAAAAAGGTATATCCATACATTAGGACAATCCTTTGGGGGGGGTGAGGGCAATAGTCATCCAAGTCCATACAATATTTATTCACAATATCATTCCTAAGATGAAGAAAATCATACCTCCTCATTCCTCACTGCTGTCACCCCCCAGGGCTGGGCACAGACCATCTTTTGTTTTTTATTGTAGGAAAAACACACAACATAAAATTTGCCATCTTAACCATTTCTAAGTGTACAGTTCCGTGGCATTAAGTACATTCACACTGCTGTGCGACCCTCACCACCATAGGTCTCCGGAACCCTTTTCTTCTTGCAAAACTGAAACTGCGCCATGAGACAGTAACTCCCCACTCCCCACTCCCCGGCCCCTCGCAACCACCCTTCTACTCTGTGCCTCTAGGAATTTGACTACTCTCAGTACCTCATAGAAGTGGAATCATACAGCATTTGTCTTGCTGTGACTGGCGTGTTTCACTTAGCATGATGTCTTCCAGGTTCACCCATGTTGTAGCGTGTGTCAGAATTTCCTCCCCTTTTAAGGCTGAATAGTAGTCCACTGTGTGCGTAGCCACTTTGCTTATCCATCTGTCTGTCTCGGGCCACTTGTGTGGCTTCCACATTGGAGCTACTGTGACTGGTGCTGCCGTGAACATGGGTGCACAACTGTCTCTTCAAGACCTTGCTTTGTGTTCTTGGGGACATACACCCAGAAGCAGAATTGCTGGATCGCTTGGCAGATGGCCTCATGTTTTAGGGCAGTGGCCTGGCTTCTGGACCAGAGAGTATTAGGAGCTTGGAGGGGATTCGCTGTGTGACGTAGGGGAGGTCACTTTCCCTCTCTGAAAACAGATCCATATTTCTAAAACAGGTGTTCTTGTTAACCACACACATTCCCAGGCCCCTTTTCCTGGGAGATTTTAATTCAGTGCCTGGCCTGGGGCCCAGGAAATTGAATTTAAAAAAAAAAAAAAGAAAAGCCTCAGATACCATTATCGTCAGACAGGTTTAGCAGTCACAGGAACTGCCTTCCAAAGGCCCTTGCAGCTCCGACCTTTGCGACTCAGGGGTTAAGACACGAATCTGGGGTTAAGTTCACATCCTGGTACCCGGTTACCAGCGCCACCTCCGCTTCTGCGCCCCTTGAAGGAGGGAAAGGCGCTACCACGGGACTGCGGCACTAAGGAAATGGAAATGGAAGGAAATAAGGCACAAGCATATAGCTAGTACGAAGGAAAAAGTCGTCCTCCAACATCTTTGTTGTCCCTCCCAGTCGCCCCCTCCTCCAGCCCGGGTGCCCTTCCCCCGCGGGCGGGTTCGTGTCGCCACCTGGTGGCGAGGCTCAGCCAGTGCGCTCTCCCGGCCTCTCACCCGGCCCATCGCTTCCCAAGCCCGGGAAGCCCCTGGGTGAGGGCGGAAGCCCACGGTGGGAGGGCCTGGCGTCCGGGGGTCCTGACACATCCCACGGCCCATCCCACCGGTGCCGGGGCACTGGCGCCGCCCCGCTGTGTCCCGCCCCCGCCTCAGCAGCAAGGACGCAGCCGTGCGCCCCCGCGCCAGGGGCCTTGCAGACGGTGCCTCACTCGCTCCCCAACCCCTCTGCCAGGCGGAGGGACTGCGCCTTTGCCCCAGATGAGGAAGTGGAGGCTCACAGAAGTGACTGGTGCAAAGTCACACAGCTTGAAATGAACAAGCCAAGTCTCAAACCCGGGTGGCTCTAACCCCGTTATTCCCACTAAAGCTGCGAGGCCTCCAAGCGAGTAGTTCGCATGGGCATGGAATTCACCCGGGGCTCCTGGACGACTACAGCTGCCTGCGCTCCACCCGGGATTCCGATGCACCAGTCTTGGGGCTTTGGAAGGCTCGCGAGGGACTCTCAGGCGGGGCTTACACCTGCCATCACACCTGCCCGGGGACACCTGCCCAGGCGGCCTCAGCCTGCAGCAGAGCTGCTGTGCAGCGAGGCGGCTACTGGCCCTGGGCGGGCGACTGCACCATTCTATGAAGTTTCCTCGAATGTAAAAGAGACATGAAAGTGCTGTAGCATCTATCGCATAAAATTGTTGAGTATTAAACGAGCTAATACGACAAAGCACTTAGACCAGTGCCTGGAACCTCAGGAAACGTTACGGCTGCCACTGCTAATAGCATTACCATTCTGTCAGTAGCTCCCCATGGGGACGCCTCGCCAGCTTTCAAGAAAATCCCTCTTCTTCTTTGAAGGATGATCACTGTCCCTTAGGGTGGGGCTATCAATCAAGGAGAGCCCCTGGGGGGAGCACGTGATTGAGCTGGCCAATCAGGGAGCCCCATCCTGTTGGACTTAAACTGACTAATCCAGGGTAAGCAAGTGACCCAAGTAGCGCAGTCAGACCCTCTTGGTATTGATACCGATGAAGAAGCTGCCAGGGCACGTTTCCCGCCGACGCAGAGGAAAGTAGAGATGGTGAGAGACCGAGGCTGTCTTTTGAACCCCTGGGTGCAGCCACGCCTGACATGACAATGCTTGTAGACGTCCCAGTTAAGGGCCAGTTTTCTTTTGGCCCTGCACTGGTTTGCGCTGGACTTGTGTCCTGCCATCAGCAGAGCCCTGCCCGGCTGGAGGTCGGGTTCATAGTCGCTGCCAACCCAGGGCCACTGTGGATTCAGCTTGGACGATGTCCAGTAAGCGGCTTCTTACTGTCCAGGGAGTGGCTCCTTACATGGAGCTCGTGTGCTGAAAGGCAACTCACAAATCACCCTAGTTACCCATGAGTGAAAATCGCACATAGCAACATTGCCCTTGGCAGTGCCCAGAGGTTGAAGAAGACTAGAGAGACATTACAAATACAAAGCATCGGCCTGCACCTATAAAAAGACATTACAGGGGCCAGGCATGGCGGCTTATACCTGTAATACCAGTGATCTGGGAGGCCAAGGCAGGAGGATCACTTGAGGCCAGGTGTTCAAGACCAGCCTGGGCAAAATAGCGAAACCCTTGTCTCTAAAAAAAATTTAAAAATTGGTTAGGCATGGTGGCTCACACTCGTAGTCCCAGCTACTCAGGAGTCCAAGGCGGAAGGATCGCTTGTGCCCAAGAGTTGGAGGCTGCAGTGAGCTACGAGGACACCACTGCACCCCAGCCCAGGCAACAGAGTGAGACCCTGTCTCTTAAAAAATAAAAAAAGATATTATGGAGACAGTTAGCAAAACCTGAATGGGGTCTTTGACCAAGGGTAATGCAGAGTTCTTTATACTATTCTTGTAACTTGTGTGTAAACTTGAAATTGTTTCAAAATAAGAAGTAAAAAAAAAAAGTCTTGTCAATTGCCTGTCAAGTAGTGTACCCACAGCTGCATTCGTACCAGATTGGAGACCCACAAACAGACTTTGAACAAGTGCCAGGGGTTGATGCGCCACCAGTGGTGGGAACAAGTCCCTTTCTCACGCACTGAGCTCTAGGGGAAGAGCCAAGCCTTTACGACACCATTTGTGCCAGAAAGCTGTCACACTAGAAACACTCAGACTCACACTCTGTGGGACAAGACAGAAGATGAGAAAGGCAGGGTCTCCCCTCTCAGTTCTCAGCACCCACGAAGTTCCCTCTACTCTCTCTCTCTGACCCTCTCTCTCTCTCTCCGTCTCCCTCCCTTTCATTCTCTCTCTCAACACTCAGTCACTCAGGACAGGCACGTGCCAGGCCCTGGAAATACAGCTGTGAACGGGATGGACGAAGTCCCTGCCCGCACGGAGCTGTCCCTCCACAGCTGAGAGGTGCGGAGAACTACCCCAGGGTGCCGCACGATCTGTCTTTACAGACAGCGCTGTACTGCAGCGGTTCTCAAACTTGAGTTCCCCCGCCCCCGTGTGCCACAACACTGTGGCTGGGCCGCACCCTAGAAGCCTGATAATTTGCATTTCTACCATGTTCCCAAGTGACACTGATGCTGCTGGTCTGGAACCCCCATTTTGAGAACCACGGCTTCGCCGAGAGGGGTAACTGAAAGAGTGAGAGTTTCAGGCCTCACAGAAGGGGCCTGATTGCACGAGGAGCTCTTAAAACTCCCCATGCCCGAGCCCCACTCCATACTAAGTAAATGAGAATTTCTGAGAGGTGAGAGGAGACATCAGCATGTTTAAAGCTCCCTGAGTGATTGCAAAGCACTACCATGGCCGGGCACTGCTGCCCTAAACTAACCCAAACCAGAGCTAACTTCAGTTTTGCCAAGATCGGTCTTGAACCTGGCCCAGAGCGCTAAGGATATCTGTCTCTCCGCTGGGCCAGCCCTGTGTCGGGCCATCCGCAAACTTCATTGCCAGTCTCCTCACCGTCCTACGAGGACTGTCTCATCATCTCATTGTACAGGTGGGGAAACTGAGGACTTACATCCATCCAGCGAAGAGAGTAGCAGGGAGGAGATCAAACCTAATACTGCCCAGCTTCTCTCCCCCAGCCCCATGCTGCTTTGCCTCAGTGTTTCCCAGGGGTGCTCTGGCACTTGGGGCCGGACCGCCGTGCCTGTCCCCACATTGCAGGATATCTAGCTTCTCTAGCCCCGCCCCTAAGCACCAAGAGCAACCCCCAGTCATTGCAACAACTCAAAGCACCCCACACATTTCCAAATGCCCCACCTACGAGCCCTGAATCAAACACTGATCCCAGTGCCAGGCATGTCCCAGACCCTTAAATGCCAGATACCTCCAGTGACACCCAACCCTGCCATTAGAGTTGTCCCTTTCCTGACTTGGAATCCAGCTCTCATTTAAACTTCAGCCCCAAACCTCACCCCAACCCAACTCTAACCATAATTAAGTTCCTGAATTGCTTGTCAAACCTAATACTGACCTCAAAACCTTCCTAAATCTTAACTTCTGGACCCAGTTTTTCAAATGCCATCACTGATCTGCGCCCTCAGCACGTCTAAATGTTATTATAACTCTCCCCAACCATTCATCTCCACCTCAGCCCTCTCCTCCTCGTTTTTCATTTATTCTCAATAGCCTTTCTGAGTACGCAGTTCCCATCAGCTCACACGCTCCTCAACAACTTCCAAAGGCTCCTCAGCACCCACCGATGCCCACTGGCATTAAATGTCATCTTGAGCATGACCCAAACATAACTTTCTAGTTACAGCCATTAAGATTAGATTTGAGGCCGGTACGGTGGCTCATGCCTGTAATCCTAGCACCCTGGGAGGCTGAGGCGGGAGGGTCACTTGAGGTCAGGAGTTCGGGACCAGTCTGAGCAAGAGCGAGACCCCGTCTCTACAAAAAATAGAAAAATTAGCCGGGCATGGTGGCTCCTGCCTGTAGTCCCAGCTCCTCAGGAGGCTGAGGCAGGAGGATCACTTGAGCCCAGGAGTTTGAGGTTGCTGTGAGCTAGGCTGACGCCACTGCACTCTAGCTGGGGAGACAGAGCAAGACTCTGTCTCGAAAAAAAAAAAAAAAGAATAGACTTTTGAGTACCAGTAGCAGAAAATCTCCACATAACAATGACTTAAGATGGGCTTGTTTTCTTTTTTCCTTCCCTCTCAAATCAAGGCTCCTTCTATCTGGTTGCTCCACAGTCACAGCTCCTGTTCCCAAGGTCACCTGAGGGTGCAAGGTGGGTGCAAGGTGGCTGCGAGAGCGCGAGCCATTAGGTCCTCTTGCCAGCCAGAGGGGAGGAAAAAGTAACCAAGAAGAGCAGAGCCCTTCTGTAAAGGACACTTGCCAGAGTGGCATGCACACTTCCACAGACATCCCAATAGCCAGAATTTGGCCACATGACCACACAGCTGGAAGGAAAGCTGGGAAATGCTGTCTGCTCTGGGTGCCCACGTGCTCAGCTGTAAATCAGGGGTTTTAGTTATTTATTTATTTATTTATTGAGGCAGACTCTCACTCTCACCCGGGCTAGAGTGCAGTGGCGTCATCACAGCTCACTGCAACCTCAAACTCCTGGGCTCCAGGGATCCTCCTGCCTCAGCCTCCCGAGTAGCTGGGACTACAGGTGCACACCACAGCACCGGGCTAGTTTCTTCCATTTTTTGAAGAGATGGGGTCTCGCTCTTGCTCAGGCTGGTCTGGAACTCCTGATCTCAACTAATCCTCCAGCCTCAGCCGCCCAGAGTGCTAGGATTATAGGCGTGAGCCACTGCACCCGGTCCAAGGGGTTATATTACTAAGGCAGAATAAAACATATTGGGGGACAGGTAGATGCTTCCAGACCATTATCCCTCCCCCCCACCCCTAAGAAGGATCTCAGTTTCGGATCTTACATCAGGGGGCTACACCACCCTTTAAAGATTTTGGTCCGTGGCTCCCTGCAGCGCATCCCTGTCCTGATTCGTGGTGATCTCCACACTCAAGGGACCCTCGCCTCCGCCATGCTGTGAATGTGCTCCCCAAGCCTCCTGTGTGGAAGCTGGGTCCCCCTGCAGCGGTGTTGGGGAGCAGCACCTTTAAGAGGTCACGAGGGCTCTGCCTTCCCTGGTGGGTCAGTGCCTTCTCATGGGAGGGGGCTCCTGATGAACAGGGTGTGTTTGGCCCGTCCCCTCTTGCCATGTGACACTTGCTCCCTCAGTCCCGCCATGGGATGATGCAGGGGGAAGACCCTCATCAGACGCTGCCCTCTCGACCTTGGGCTCCCCGGCCTGCGGAACTGTGAGAAGTAAATCTCTGTTCTTTATATAACAAATTACCCAGTCTCAAGGATTCTGGGATAGCAGCAGCCGCTTGTCCTCTAAGGTCTTGTCCTCCACCTTCCCTCTGCCACTAGATTTTATGATCGCTTTGTCAAAACTGAGCCCCCAGCATTCCCACTCCCCCCTCTGTTCTCTGACCCACCTCTCTCTCCCCGCTCACTCCTCCCCCCCAGCAACACCAGCCACCACAACCCCATCTGTCACCTTCTTGTCCCTCTGTTCTCTCTCCCAACTTAAAAAGCAAAAACAAAACCAAAAACCCTCCCTCTCTTGAATTCACTTCCTCCTCTTGCTCCCGCCCTCTGTTTCTCTGCTCCTCCGGCAGCCAAGTGCCTGGGGTCCCTCCTTCCATGCCCTCTTAAACCTGCCCCAGAGAGCTCACCGTCACCCTCCACTCCCCCAAAGCTGCTCTTGTCTGTGTCCCCAGCGACCTCCATGGGACTAAGGCCAGTGACCACTTTTACCTAACCGGGCCCATCCCAAACACTCGGGCCTGGCCAGGACTGCCCTTTTTGGCCGTTGCTTTGGTGTGATTATGAATAGCACCCCTTCCACTCCCATAAGTGTCCCAGCTGGGGCAATAAATTGCAGTGGCTCTCTCTCCCCAGCTCTCCCCTGACCTCCTAACACAGCGTGTCCCAAGCTCCTGAGCTCTGAGCTCAGTCCTTGGTCCTCTCCTCTGCTCGAACTTCACGCATTCTCTGGGCAATCCCAGCCAGGCATTTGGCTTTGACTATTTTGGGGCTGATGACTCCTAACATTGTATCTCCTTATGTCCAAGTGCCCATGTGACATCTGAACATGGACGTCTTCACACCAACCTTGTCCAGACTAGACACCTTACGCCCCCCACTCTCCACGGTGCTCCTCGTCCCAGATGATAGAATCACTGTCCCTCCAGTTGCTCAGGCCAAAGCTTTGGTGTCATCCAGCTCCCTCATGCCCCACACCCGATGCGCCAGTGTAGCCTGTGGTTTCCAGCACCTTCTCACCCAGCCACTGTCTGGAGGACCGCAGCAGCCTCATCGCTGCCCACCCCTCCTCCAATCTGCTCTCCACACAAAAGCCAGAGCAATCTTGTTAAAACTTGCCATGTTAGCTTGCAAGTCAGGTAAAAGCAAACCAACAACCTTGCCATGTCCTGCCTCTGCCCCAAACCCTCTGATGTGCCCCAGTTATCCCAACACCCAACGTTATCCTAGTTCCTTTTGGACCTTGTCTGTCCCCTCCCCTCACTCAGTCTGCATGGCCTGCTGGCCCCCTTGCTATTCCTCCACTGTGGCCAAGCACACCCTGCCTCAGGGCCTTTGCACTTGCTGCTCTACCGGCCTGAATGTTCTTCCCCAACACTGAGGCCCCCTCACTTCTTCACGTCTTTATTCAATTGTCACCTTCTCAGTGAGCCCTTCCGTGATCATGCCATTTAACTTGCAACTCCCTCCCCGCTCGTATTTTCACCTGTTTCCTCCTTTCCTGCTTCACTTTCTGCACACTGTGGGTCACTTTTTAACATACCATGTGATAGTTTAGAATGCCAATGCTTCAGAGCAGGGACTTTGCTCCATTCTGTCCCCTGCTGTGCCTAGAAGTGCCTAGCACACAGTGGGGGCTTAACAAACAGTCACTGAAGGAGCCCTCCCTTAGTGCCACGATGGCCTCCGCTGCCCCCTGTCCGTCCCTCCCGCTCCAGCCCTCGTCCGTCTCTCCCCTGGTCTCAGGCTGACCGGGCAGGAACAGACCTGCTCCCCATTCACGTGTCCCAGTGGGTTTGGGAGCTGGGGCTGGGAGGCTGCTGCTCTTCTACCCTGGGTCTTTGGGAACTTGGAGGGTGGAGCTCCCTCTCCTGGTGAACTGAGACTGTGACTGTCCCCCTGGGGAGGCCCAGCAGGGGTGCTGCCCTGAGACTGAAGCGGGTTCCGCAGCAGCTGCCCCTGTGCAGCCGGTGGCTCCGGAAGGCAGTGAACAGCACGTGCCTGGGGCGTGTAGCAGAGGGCGGGGCTGCGTGTCTTCACTGGAGGCCAGCTCTGATTCCCATCGACTGTGCAAAGCCTTGGAGTTCCCCAGTAGCATCAGTTGTCACATTCTACTTTCTAGCGGAGGCCCCAATGTCCTTGCTTCGTTCTGTGTACCTACGACCAACTCTCCCAGGCTAACAGCTCGAAGGGGCAAACTGGGCTTGTGTCCCGTTTTCACCTCCTGCAGCCAACACAACCGACGGTCCAGAAGCCCCCCTGTAGGTCACAGTGGGACTGCGCCCGGGCTCTGCCCTCCTGGGAGATCCTGGACAGGGACTCAACCTCTCTGAACCGGGCAAGAATAAGATGAGGACCCTGGCACTGGAGTCTAGGGTTCGCTGAGAAACTTCCTTATAGAACAGTCTGCCAGGGGCTATGTGATGTAACGACACAACCTCAACAAACTAAAGCCGACGGAAACCGGCCATGTCAAAGCTCAGACCTGTTTTCTCTTTTGCAAGAGCCTGGACACACCTTCAGGCAGCCACAGGCCCCACCCCACAACTACGCTGGGTTTCTGATAAGCCCACCTGAACGGACTCTTTCAAGATGCAAATGCATTTTGGCAGATTGAGACTTTGATGTTCAGAGCAAGAGCCGCCAGGCTAGAGAGAAGGCTCGCCCATGGCCACCGGGCTGGGACTTGGTGAAGCAGAACACATGGGTCTGTTTCCAGGCAACTGCCAGCCCTTAACCACCACTTCAGACTTTCTCCAAAGTCCCCTCCTTTCACCTCTGTGCCACTTAAACTGAGCCAGGGAGGCCTGAGGTTAAGTCCTTCGGGAGCTGGGCCTGCTTTTCCTTATCTGTGAAATGAAGGTAAAGCAACGCATAGCTCACAGCTAGCATTTACGGGAGGCTTGTGGCGGCAGGCACCCTGCTAAGCACGACATATATATCAATCCATTTCATTCTCACAACTACTTCCGTACAGTCAGGTATGATTGTTGTCACCACTTTACAGGCTGGAAAAATGGAGGCACAGAGAGGGGAAGAAACGTGCCCACCATGGAATGCAGCGGTACATGCCTATAATCCCGGCTGCTAGGGAGGCTGAGACAGGAGGATCCCTTGAGCCCAGGAGTTCCAGGATGCAATGAACTATGATGATGCCACAGCACTCCAGCCTGGGCAACAGAGTAAGACCCTGTCTCTAAAGAAAATTTAAAAATAAAATGTGCCCACCTGCCTTTCAAAGTTTCTGTGAGGACTAGAAATAACACGAGTAAACATACACCAGGCACATACATACACCAGGCACATAGTAGGTGCTTGGTCAATGGAATGGCTCCACTAAGCACCAGCCATGTGATCTTGGGCAAGTTACTAAACTTCTCTGTGCCACAGACATGGGAGCGTGTTGCAAAGACCAATTGAGGAGTGCTGGGCACGTGATAGGAGATGTTGCTAGTGGGAGCAAATCTTTGCCTTCTGAAAGTAGATTTAATTTTTTTTTTTTAGACAGAGTCTTGCTCTGTCACCAGGGCTAGAGTGCTGTGGCATCAGACTAGCTCACAGCAACCTCAAACTTCTAGGCTCAAGCCATTCTCTAGCCTCAGCCTCCCCAGTAGCTGGGACTACAGGCAAGCACCACCATGCCTGGCTAATTTTTTTCTATTTTTAATAGAGATGGGGTTTTGCTCTTGCTCAGGCTGGTCTCGAACTCCTGACTTCAAGTGATCCTTGAGCCTCGACCTCCCAGAGTTTTAGGATTAGAGGCATGAGCCACCGCCCCTGGCCAAGATTTAATTTTTAAAAACAGCTAAAATTCATACAGAATTGAGTCTGGTAACTAATGCCAGTGATTAAACTGAGAAATGTCATTTTTAGACCAAACAAGGTGTAATTATAGAGCCTCAAGCCTGTTTGTAAAGTCTGGAGCACTGGTATCAGATCAAAAGGTACTGGAGGTTATCTGTGTTCCTGATCTGAATCTTATGCCTAAACAGAACTCTCATTTTAACTGAAATCTTGACTCCCAGTGCTCTACACACCCCTGACCCAAATCTGGTCGTTTATAGTGCCCCTAAATTCTTTCCACATACTCATCATTCTAGCCTCACCGAAACCTGGAAGTTTCTTTTCACTCTTTTCTGAGCTCCACTTTGGTACTTTGTGTTTCTATCGTTATCTCCACTTATACTAATTCTCAAGGGATTGAAACAAATGTAACTGCATTCAAAGTGTACAAAATTTTAATGCATCCTCCTCAAAAGTGACTAAAGTAAATATTTAAAAATTTTTAGGCCGGGCGCGGTGGCTCACGCCTTTAATCCTAGCACTCTGGGAGACCGAGGCAGGTGGATTGTTTGAGCTCAGGAGTTGGAGACCAGCCTGAGCAAGAGCGAGACCCCATCTCTACTAAAAATAGAAAGAAATTATATGGACAACTAAAAATATATATAGAAAAAATTAGCCAGGCATGGTGACACATGCCTGTAGTCCCAGCTACTCGGGAAGCTGAGGCAGTAGGATCTCTTAAGGCCAGGAGTTTGAGGTTGCTGTGAGCTAGGCTGATGCCACGGCACTCACTCTAACCTGGGCAACAAAACGAGACTCTGTCTCAAAAAAAAAAAAAAAAAAAAGATTTTTTAAAATTATTTTTATATGTTTTCAAAAGTGACTTTCCTTCTAAAATATTCAAAACTTTATATTAAAATTAAAATGCAAAATACAGCTTATAATTAATAAATATAAAAATATTTGATCAAAATTAGTGACTTTTTTGACAGTTTAATTCCATCTTATTATTTTTAGAAAAATAGAACTGCAAAATAGTGTTCAGTATAAAGAATATTGCCAGTATAAAGAAGCGCTTCTCGGCTGGGCACAGTGGCTCACGCCTGCAATCCTAGCACTCTAGGAGGCTGAGGCAGGAGGATCACTTGAGGTCAGGAGTTCTAGACCAGCCTGAGCAAGATTGACACTTGTCTGTACTAAAAATAGAAAAATTAGCCGGGCATGGTGGTGAGCGCCTGTAGTCCCAGCTACTGGGGAGGCTGAGGCAGAAGAATGGCTTGAACCCAGGAGTTTGAGGTTGCAGTGAGCTATGATGACACCACTCACTGCAATCTAGATGGGGTGACAGTTGGAAATGTTGTTTCAAAAAAAAAAAAAAAAAGAATTGCTTCTCAACACAGCATTCCTGGCAGCATATATCTAGGAAGGAAGGAAGGAAGGACAGAAGGGAGGGAACATTTTTTTAAATTGCCATCATCCTTCACATGTTATGTCAAGATTTACATATATACCCATTTAACAGCAATAGCAATTGTTCCTCAGCTGCCATGTGCAACTGTTATGAATACCATGCTACTATATGAGAACCTCCAAAACAGGAAGAGAGACCCCAAAAATGGACACTTGTTAGGTAAGTATCTATCTCACCCATGCAACCTGAGAAATCAGTTTATATTTTCTCTCACTTCAGAGCGTCTGCTGTTCAAATCCTCCCTCCAGTCCAAAGTAATTTCCATCTCTGATGCCAGCTGCAGCTCAGCCCACACACCTCCCTCAAATTTGGGTGCAGGCACCTGTGATTTGAGGACGGAAGACAAGAAATGTGGAGAAGTGTGCCTGGGCCTGAGCAGTGTCGGAAGTTGGATGTTCCCGTTCACAGTCCTGCCGAGTGAGGAGCCGCAGGCCCCTGGGGAGACAGGTGCCCAGTCCTGGTTCTTAGGAACATGTTTGTCTGGAGTTTCAGATCCTCGCGAGCCCTCTGAAGTGCAGGTGTGAGGCAGGGCCACGCTGGCTCCGGCCCAGGGGGCGGCACTGCTGCAATGTGCCTAGCTCTGTGTGCGGGGAACAGTTCCCCTACGCTGTGTCTCGTGCCTGGAGCACGCTCTTTTCCAGCCTTTGAAATCCCTCACATTCCAGTTTAAAACTTCCCTCCTCAGACAGCCTTGTCTGTTCTCTAAATCCGGACTGGATCCTACCTGTTACGCTCATGCAACACGGTTCCTCTTCTTCTTGGCATTTATCACGATTAATAATAATGATGGGATCATTATAATGAATTTGTGTATTTATGTCTTTACTATTGTCTTTCCACAAGAATATAAGCTCCAGGAGGGCAGGCACCACATTATTTTGTGCATCACTGTACGATCAGTACTCAGCGCATTGCTTGATACACAATATAGATGCTCAGGAAATATTTGTTGACCGACTCTCAGCTTCTAGTTTCCTTACTTTTAATATCAGGGTGTTAATGTCTGCTTCATAAATAGTATTGTGAGGGTGGAGCAAGAATGGGAGGCAGCAGGCTGACACACAGTAGGTGGTCAATAAAGGCTATTATGATGATACATTCAGAGACAGGTGAGGACTGAGGACTCCCGGAGGTGGGCTGTTTAGAGCTGGATAGGTTTCCACAGAATAGGGCGGGCATTCCAGGAGGCAGCAGCCTGAGCAAAGACGGGAGAGGAAGCGTAAGGGCAGCAAGTGTGGCTGAGTGAGCAGCGTGGCGTGGGATAATCCTGCACTTAGAAAGGCAGATTGGGGCCAGATCAGGGAGAGCCTTGAATGCCACCCAAACACATTTAAACTTGATCGTTAGGCAGTAGGGAGCCAATGAATGTTTTTGAGCAAAGGTAACAACTGAAGAAGTAGTATTTTAGAAAGATTAATTATGGCAAATCAGATGGACCAAGGAAGTGAGGAAAGACAAAAAGCTTGACTGCTTCATTCAAACTCCATCTCTAATCCTTGGGACTGCATAAAATATGCAAGGGTTAGGAGGCAAAGCTCTGACAGGAGACAGATCTGGATCCAAGCCCTGGCTCAGCAACTTTACTATCTGGCTGACACTGAGCAACTCACTTCACCTGCCTGGGCCTCATTTTCTCCACCTCTAAAATGGAGATGTTCATCTCTAGCCTGCCTACCTCACTGGACTCGTGAGAATCAAATGCAATAAAGAAGGCACTCATTCAAACATCGAACCTCAGTCACGTGTCCAGTTCTGACGTGCTGGGGAGACAGAGTTAGAGTGGACGTGCTCTGAAAAGGGCCACACAAGGACCAGTTATTGAGTGTCACTGTGTGAAGCCTTCCACGAATCGTCTCACTGAATCTGCACAGTATCACCACCAGGTCGGTACCAACATCAAATCCATTTTATAAATGAGGAAACAGAGGTTCAGAGAGTCTGAGCTACTCACCCAAGGAGGTTCAGCTCTTCCGTGGCAGGGCTCGGGGCTGACCCACGCCTGAGATGACCTCCTGCCCTCCGGGGCTGCACACCTTTGAACACACCAGGCTATTTCCAACCTTCACTTCTTAATCTTGATGTTTCCTTTCCTGGTATAGCCTATCCTGCCTACTTTTTAACCTGTGACACTTCTACCCATCTGTCAGGTTTTGGATCAGGCTTCAGGAAGTTTCCGGAATCCTTGATTGGGCCCCTCCTCTGGGCTTCCTTAGCAATGAAACAAACTTCTCCCATGACATGACTTTAATCACACCAACACTATCCCTAGTCTCCAAGCCTTAAAAAAACAAATGCCCCCGTCAGGAAAAAATATTTAAGTGTACACCCCCAACATAGGCACATTTCTTTATAAATTATATACATATGCCTCTGTCAACAGTAAATTGTAGTTCCTACTTTTTATGAGAAATAAAGATAAATACAGGATCCGGTCTGATATTTTCTTCCCACAGCCCTTGACCACAGGCAAATTACAAATCGGCATCTCTAACCCAAAGTTCTTGGGCCTGGTGTCGCTGGGCTTGATGGGGGGCGGGGTGGGGGCGGCGGTCTGAGAACTTGAGAATTCAGACTGCTCCCTTGAGGCCTGGGCCAGGGGGGGAGGGTCGGTCGTTGGCTGTCGCCCCTCCCGCAGTGCTGCCAGGCCGCCACCCCTTGAGTCCGGCCAGGTGGGGTGAGTTGAGCCGGGATTAGCTGGAGTGCGGAGAGGAGGCTCCGAGACCCGCGGGGTGGCCAGAGAAGGGGGTGCCCATTGGCGAATGCACCATGCCGCTGCAGGACGACACCCTCCGAGAGGTGTGGGCCTCAGACAGGTCCGGAAGCCCCCCATGTCGCCCTACCTGAACCCTGGGGCACCCAGATGGAGGGGCTGGGCGGAGGTGGACGGGAAAGGCGGGGAGAGACAGACTGATTCCTTTGCTACCCTCAGCGGACACGAGGAAGAAGGCCCGAGCCCGGAGGTCCAGCGGCGCCCCAAACAGGTATGTCGCCCGCTTGGAAAGGAAGCAGAAGGGGTGTCCCCACTGCGTGTAAACCCATAGGGGAGAGGGTCTGGGGGTGGGGAGATCCCCTTCAGCAGCGTCTGGGGGTTGCCCGTCTGGAGTTGTCGAGGGGAGAAAGGTGCTTGGGGGGCCTGGGGCATCCAGGGGAGGCTTTGGGACTTTGGGGCATCGGAGGGGCTGCGGTGCACGAAAGGGGTCATCCTCATCCCAGGAAGGGGGCTGCGATCCCTCCGGATAATCCGCGGTTATTTCTGGCAGCTCAAGGGATTAGAGGTAACAGGCAGCCCTCAGAACCCCCCTTTCCTTCCTCGGCCTCCTCTTGACCCCCACTCTGCAGCGACCCGCCCCGGGACAGAGGCTGAGGAAGAAGAGGACAGAGGCCCCTGAGTCCCCCTGCCCCACGGCACTCAAGCCCCGGAAACCTGGAGGCGCGGGTGAGGGTCGCGGCTGGACGACCCCGGGGTGTTATGAGCCCTGGGGCGGGGGTGGGGGGGGTCTGGCCGGAGAAAGGGGGGAGGGGAGTGAAAGCGGGGTGTAGGGGCGTGGGGAGGCCATGAAGGTGCAAACCGAGCCCAGGAGGGACCCGCAGGGGGAGGAGTCCCAGCGGGGCCCGCCCCAGGCTTGGGGTGGGGCGCTGCGTTGCTGACCCCCGCGGACCCGCCTGAACCCCGCGTCTCCGCTCAGCGGGGCGGAGGGGGCGGCCGCGGGAGGAGCCTGCCCCTGCGCCCACCGTCTACGCCAAGTTCCTCAGGGACCCCGAGGCCAAGAAGCGCGACCCCCGGGAAACCTTCCTGGTAGCCCGCGCCCCAGATGCGGAGGACGGTGAGAGGGCGGGAGGAAGGAGGTAGGGCCGGGTGGACAGGAGGGAAGGGGCTGGGTGGAAACGACCGCAGGGAGAGGCAGAAAACAGCCTCCACTCCCTGGCCTTGTCTTTGAGCCAGGGGTTGTGCTAAGCACCAGCCTTATGAAGTTGATCCTCTTGTTCTTTTCCCCCATTTTACAGATGGGGAAACGGAGGCACAGAGAGGTTAAGGGTTTTGCCTTAAACTGCAGCTGGTAGCCAGAAGTAGCCCAGATGGGTCTGACTCAAGGTCAGAAACAGAGACAGACAAGGCCAGGGAGAGGCACAGTGGGTGCAGTGGGAAGGAGAAGACGCAGGGTGTGTGAGGAGGGGAGGGTGGCAGGGAGGGAGAGGAAGGCCCTGCAGAGAATGGGGTTCCCCAGACAGGATTCCTCCAACTCCAGCTCACTCTCCAGACTACAGGCCCTGAGACTGTGGGGCCGCCCTCCTTCTTCCAGGGGGCTGGGACTCCCATTCCTGTTCGAGAAAGACAGGCTCCCACCACTGTGCCCATTCACCACTGCCCAGCAGTCTGCAGGAACTGGGCTCCCACAGAAGGGGGGCCTGGGCCCCCACTACCGGGAGTTTCTCCCTACAGAGGAGGAGGAGGAGGACGAAGATGAGGATGATGAGGAAGACGAGGAAGAGGAAAAGAAAGAGAAAATCCCTCTGCCTCCCAAGAAGCCCCTTAAAGAGAAGACTTCTGCAGACATGAAGGAGAGGAGGGCCAAGGCCCAGGGTGCGAGGGGTGGGTGTCAAGGGTACAGAGGGTCACACGGGCAAGGGAGAGTAGCCCTGCCCTTGGGGGTGTGGGTCTCACTGACACACAGGAGTCGAGACCTCAGAAAGGGACCCAGGACCTGGACCAGAGGGTTTGTCCTCTGACAGTTTCCACCTTAAGGACCATAGACCATGGATCACAGGGTGGCTGTGATCCAGGGAAGGACAGAGGATTTCAGTTTTCTTTGTGATTTTGTTTAGTTTTTGTTTTTAACTCAATCTGAATTACTGTTATGATTTTTATAAAAGTACCAAAGTGGTTATAGTAAAAAGAAATCGCTGAATAAATGCCCCCTGGTGATGCATCCCAAGGTAGTGGTTCCCTGTCTTGGGTACTTCACCCTACAGGTGCCCAGGGCTGGAAGCCCGGGCCTCAAGGGAGGAAGTGCGCATCTGTAGCAGTGGCCAGAGAAGGTGGCCTGGCAGAGACAGGGCAGGAGGCAGGACCGGGAGGCTCAGTTAGAAGGCCTGGCATTCCACCCTTCATTCATTCATTCAGTAACTGCTTGTAAATCTGCTGGTCTTTGTCCAGCACCTTTTTGAACTTAGGGGAAAAAAACCAAGACAAGCAGAAGGCAGACTGTGGGCCTTGTCGGACTCCAGCCTCCCTGGGGACCGGAGGGAGGCTGAGTGGCTTACAGCCCCAGTAAGGCTCCTTCTTTGTCTAACTCCACCTTCCATTTCCAGGGGACCAGGGAAGCCCTGACCCCCCATCCAAACCTCTTCACATTAAGAAGAAGGAAGCCCCAGCAGGGGAGGGGACCAAGATGAGGAAGACAAAGAAGAAAGGTGGGCGTGGCCTGGGGAGGAGGAGGGGACTCTGGCTGTGGTGGGGGTTGTGACCCTTTCACGTTGACACGTGCAGGGTCAGGGGAGGCTGACAAGGACCCCTCAGCGAGCCCGGGCAGAGCGAAGAAGACCCCAGCTGCCATGTTTCTGGTTAGGGAAGGTGGCCCTGCCGAAAAAGCTTTGAAGAAGAAAGGTGGGTGGCAATGGCTGCTGGTGCCATGAATCTTGAGGTGGCCCTGGGGGTGGGGAGCTGGGGGACCCTTACATCACGTGGTGCAGAGCCAGGTGAGGAGCATAGGTTCTAGAGTCAGAAACTGTGAGGGCACCTTGACCTCTACTCTGATAGCGTGTGGTCTCTGGCAGGTGCCTTAGCCCTTCTGAGGCGCTAAGAACACAGGGTGACCCTCTTGCGGTTGTGGACAGAGTCCAAACGAAACGAGGGTGTTGGAAGCCCGTTGCAAGCCAGGTAAAGGGGCTGACAGCTTTGTTTCTCCCTCCATGCCCAGGCGCTCCCAAAGGCCCAGAAGAAGAGAAGAAAGAGGAAGAGGAGGAGGAGGGGGCAGCTGTGGTGACTAAGAACAGTAATCAGAAGGGCAAAGCGAAAGGAAAAGGCAAAAAGGTTGGGGCCCAGAGGGGAAGAGGGTCCCCTCAGGGAGCAGTGGCAGGGTGACTGCAGGGTGGGGCCTCTTGGGCTGGGGCCTTGGAGTCACTCGGGATTAGAATCTTGGCTCCCCCTCCTGTGACAGGATATGAGGACAAAGGGCACCAGGTTTGGTGAACAGAGGAGGCGTTTTTGGAATCACCAGGCTTAGGACTGACCACACACGGGCCTGGTATTATCTGAGGCCTCCCCTCTGTAGCGTAATCATCAGACACAGGTAGAGATGCCCCCTGGCCCCGCATGAAGGAGACACACACTTACACAGACACAGGAGCACGTGTGTACACACCTTGGGCACACTGACTAGTAGTCAGCTGTACCACTTGGTAAAATATTTCCACCCTACTGCCCTGAGCTCTTCAAGTGCTTTCTGCTACCCCACCTAGGACCTCCCAACCTCCCAGCAACTAAACATCCAGCAACTAAAGGGTTAACACCTGACTGCCAGGGGCCCCCAGGATCCTCCTCCAAGCTTGCCAGTGTCCATTCTGACTGGCATTCTCCACGGGCAGAACAGGTTGTTAAATGTTTTCAATATTGCCCCTGCCCACAAACAGGACTCAGGCACCAACACACATAAGCTGAAGTAGAAGAGGGAGGCCCAACTGAGAGAGAGAGAAAGCGATGAAAGTCTTTTAGAAACGGGTTTCCACCAGTGGAGAGATTGCCCCACGGGCAGGGCCTGGGTTTTAGCTTGGTGGGTTTATTAGTTTGTGCAGGAGTGGTCCGGTCTTGGGGGACTGATTCACATTAACCAAGATCACCAGATGCTGATGTACAAACTGAAAGGCCAGTTTATTATCTCCCAGGAGGAATATAACTGGCGAGCAGCCTTCAATACAGTAGGCTCTTGAAATTCACAGCTGTGAAAGTGTTTGAATAAGCTCTGGCTTTCTCCGCATCACATTCCAAACATAGTCTTGCATTTCCCAAGTTTCTTCTCGAGCAGCCTGGAGTGGAGAGTAAATGGTCACTTGCCCCTGAGCTAAGGGCCTGCTGCCCTCACAGCAGCCTCACCTCACACACGCTGCAAACCTGCCCTACGCAAAAATGGCGGACCGCAGCGCATCAGGGCCTGCCCGTGGCTCACGTGCACCCCCAGGCTGGCGCGCACGCTCTCCCTCGCCGGAAACTGGGCTGAGAACCTTGGCTGCCTTCCTGTGGGAGGCAGAACATGAGGGCCAAGGGCACAAGGTTGTGAGATCAGAAGGGGCCCTTGTGGAGTCAACAGGCCCTCTAGGGCCATATGTCACCAAACTGTTATTAGTTTCTCAACGAGCAAAGTGAGACCATTCATTCATGTATTAGCGCTGTACTGCTCTGTCACAAATCACCCCCAAAACTCAGTGTCTTAAAACAGCATTTGCTTTCTTACTCAATTTCCGAGAGTCAGAATTCTCAGAGTGGCTTAGCAGGTAGTGCCGGCTCAGGGTCCCTCAGGAGGTGGCAGCGAAGACGTCAGCTGGGGCTACAGTCATTCTGACAGCTTGACCTGAAATGAAGGCTCCACTTCTAAAATGGTTTACTGTCATGGTTGGCTGGAGACCTCAGATCCTTTCCACGCGCAACTCCCCTTAGGGCTGCTTGAGTGTTCTTATGACATGGCAGACAACTTCTCCCAGAGCCCAGAGCCCAAGGGAGAGAGCCAGGTAGAAGCTACAATAGCTTTTCTTTTTTTTTTTTTTTTTTTGTAAGACAGAATCTTGCTCTCTCGTTCTGTTGCCCAGGCTAGAGTGCAGCAGCATCATCATAGCTCACTGCAGCCTCAAACGCCTGGGCTCAAGCGATCCTCCTGCCTCAGCCTCCCCAGTAGCTGGGACTACAGGTGTGTACCACTATTCCCAGCTAATTTTTTCTAGAGAGACGGGGTCTCGTGCTTGCTCAGGCTGGTCTCAAACTCCTGAGCTCAAGCAACCCTCCTGCCTCGGCCTCCCAGAGTCCTAGGATTACAGGGATGAACCACTGCGCCTAGCCTACAATATTTTTTATGACCTAGCCTTGGAAGTAACCCCCAATCACTCCTGCCATAATCTATTGGTCACAAAGACAAACCCTAGGGCTGGGCATGGTGGCTCATGCCTGTAATCCCAGCACTCTGGGAGGCCGAGGCAGGACGATTGCTTGAGCTCAGGAGTTCAATACCAGCCTGAGCAAGAGTGAGACCTCATCTCTACTAAAAATAGAAAAATTAGCCAGGCATGGTGGCCTGCACCTGTAGTCCTAGCTATTCGGGAGACAGGAGGCAAGAGGATCACTTGAGCTCAGGAGTTTGAGGTTACAGTGAGCTACGATGATTCCACTGCACCCTACCCAGGGCAACAGAGCAAGACTCTGTCTCAAAAGAAAAAAAAAAGACCAACCCTAGGACACTGTGGGAGGGAACTATACAGGGCATAAGTACCAGGAGGCAGGGACCACCAGGAGCCCTCCTGGAGGCGTCTACCACGTCCACTGGGTACATGCGTGTGCTATGTCAGTAGTAGCTAGCACCTCTGGCATGCTTACCACATGCCTAGAACACAGTAGTCCCTTCTGTCAGCCTCAGCTCACCGCCTGGCAGTGTCCGCACGAGGGAAAGTCTTTCTAAAGGCTCTGGACCTAACAGGACACTGGGCAGGACTCGAGTCCCAGCTCCACCTCTTCCTGGTTCTGTGAACTTGGGCAAGGTGCTTAACTTCCGTAAGCCTCAGCTTCCTCGTCCGCACAATGGGCACGCTGCCTCGGTGAGTCGGTATGAGGGTTAACCGCGTGAACACGGCAGTGAGCCACGGCAGTGGTGGAGTTTGCACAGTGTGTGTTAAGTATGTAAATTAGGTAAGGTCTGTCCCAGGTGTCCACCCCCACCGTACCCACTTCGCAGATGAAAAACCTGAGTCACAGTGTGGTTAAGCTTAACAAACATGACAGATGGCCAGTCGTGGAACCAGGATTTGAACCTAGACAGTCTGGCTCCAGAGCCTGGGCTCTTAACCACAAGTTAAACAGAAAAATAATAAACCACAGAGCTCCACGGAGCCTCCTACCATGGCCCGGCCGGGCCGCTGGGAAGCATGAGGCGCAGAGGCGTCCCAGCCCCCAGGGACACGCCGTGCTCTAGCCGGCCTCTGTTCTCTCTGCACACAGAAGGCGGTGAGTTGTCCTGGCGGTGCTGCCTGCGTCCCCGCACTGGGACCTGCTGAGGGTAGGGGAGCTGGTGCTCTGGGGCTGACGCACCCTCTGCCCCCCAGAAGGAGGAGAGGGCCCCGTCTCCCCCCGTGGAGGTGGACGAACCCCAGGAGTTCGTGCTGCGGCCTGCTCCCCAGGGCCGGACGGTGCGCTGCCGGCTGACCCGGGACAAGAAGGGCATGGACCGGGGCATGTATCCCTCCTACTTCCTGCACCTGGACACGGAGAAGAAGGTGGGTAGGAAGGAGGTGCCACGACCCAGGCTGAGGGAGGGGCCGGGGCCGGGATGAGGCCGTGGGACAAACAGGCCTTCTCCTTCCCTGAGGCCCACCTGCATCCTCCCCATCTTCCCTCCCCGTCCTCTCACTCGTCACCCTCCTCCCAGGTGTTCCTCTTGGCTGGCAGGAAACGGAAACGGAGCAAGACAGCCAATTACCTCATCTCCAGCGACCCTACCAACCTGTCCCGAGGAGGGGACAACTTCATTGGGAAGCTGAGGTGGGGCTGGGCTTCCTGGAGCTGGGGCCTCGGGTCAGCAAGAGGGCCACAGCCAGTCACCTCTGTCCCTCTGTGTCTGGCAGAGTGCTGCCCACCGTGTTGGGTTCTCTGGATATGCCCACTTGCCCCGGGCCCCTCACACTTTGCTGTGCCCGCATCACTTGGGGATCTCGTTAAAACCATTCAGTGAGTCCGCAGTGGGCATGAGATTCTGCATTTCTGACCAGCGCCCACGTGACGCCCACCTTGCTGTCCAGGGCCCGCTCGTGCATGGGGCGTAAGCTCCCCGGGGAGCAGGGCCCACGCCCGCCTTGTGTAGGGTTGAACTCCCGCACTCGGCATACAGAACCTACTCAACAACTGCTTACCGCGTGCACACCGCTCTGTGCCGTGTCTGCCGTACGTCTCATCTAATCCCAGCCACAAACCAGAGAGGTCGGGGGTGAGGTGAACCCCAGTCAAGACTTATTTCTTTTATTTATGTATTTAACGAAACTTTTCAAAGGCCCACCTATGTGTCAGGCCTACTTCTATGTAACCTATTTTGGGGTTAAACCATTTAATCCTCTTCTCAACCAAGTGAGGTTCCCCCTCCCCAGAGTTTCCCCATTTTATAGATGGGGAAGTTGAGGCTCAGTGAGTTTAAGAACTTGCCTAAGGTTCCACGGCTAGTAAGAGATGGAGCTAGGATTTGAGCACTGCCCAGTCTCCTTGTAGATCCAATTTTTAAAAAGAGCTCCCCGGAGGCGGAAGCCTGGGGCTGGGGACATGAGCTGCTCCTACGACACCCTCCAGCCTTGATGCAGGAAGCTCGCAGAATTGCGCGGCTGGGAGCAAGAGTACTGGGGCAGGGATGTGGAACCCCCTCAGCCCCGCCCCAGCCTCACCCTGCTTGCAGGTCCAACCTCCTGGGGAACCGCTTTACAGTGTTTGACAATGGGCAGAACCCCCAGCGTGGAGGCGGCTCTGATGTGGGGAGCCTTCGGCAGGAGCTGGCAGCTGTGATCTACGTAAGAACACCACCGTCCCACGTGCTGGGCCGCTCCCTTACAGGGGCCTGCCTAACCCGCATCTCTCTCCCAGGAAACCAACGTGCTGGGCTTCCGAGGTCCCCGGCGCATGACGGTCATCATTCCTGGCATGAGTGCGGACAACGAGAGGGTCCCCATCCGGCCCCGAAATGTGAGCTCTGCACCTCCCGGCCCCTGTCCCTGAGCATCCTGCTCCCTGTGTGACCCGATCTGGGGGAGCAGGGGGTGAGAGGACTCAGTTTCCCCAACCCCTGGGCACACTCATCAGCCTCCAGCACAAATTCATTCTGGTAACCTGTGGAATGGATTTGGGTTTTTATTATTGAATTCACTGAAATAACCACAATGGGTTTTTCAGTTTTTTCAGAGTCTACATCAAACTCATCTATTACATTGGCTCATATATCCACTGAACACACTCACTGGGTGCCAAGAATTATTCTGGGCACCTGGAAGACATCAGTGGACAAAACAAAGATCTGCCCTCTTGCGGCTGGCATACTAGTGGAAGGAGACAGCCTGTAGACAATAATTGTGATAAATAAGCACATTATGGAGCATGTAGGTGATAAGTACTATGGAAAAACAGTCAAACAGGGGACGGGAGATGACAAGCATGTGTGTGTAGCTTCAATGTTAAATACAGTGGCCAAAGTGGGCCTCCCTGGGACGGTGAGGCAGTGAGCCTGCAGACCCGTGGAGGAAGGGCATCCGGGCAGAGGGAAGAGCCAGTGCAGAGGCCCTGTGGCAGGAGGGTGCCTGGTGGGTCTGAGGAGCAGCAAGGTGACCAGGATGGCTGGAGGCAGATGAGGTCAGAAAGGGCCTGTATAACCGGTTTTTACTCCGAGAGAAACGGGAAGCCGTGGCAGGGTTTTGAGCAAAGGAGCTACATGACTTATGTTTTAAAAAGCAAAGGTCGTTTTGTGTAAGTGTGTGAGGTGGAGGTTAAGACAGAGAGCTGTCCCGGGGAGATGTGGCCTCCCTCAGAGCGTCAGTCCTGTGCTCGGGCCGCAGCACCGCGGGCTGGGTGAGCCCAGGATTTCAGCCCCAGGATGACTCGCATGCCCCATACTCACAGGAGGCTGATGTCACTGTACGCATTTACAATGAAAATTAATACCCCTGTCAGCTGATCACACATCCTCCCCTGCTGGAAAGGCACGCCGTAATCAGAGGCCAGGCTGACCCAGGGGACACCAGCCGTGGGAGGCTTGGTCTTGAGGGTTCACTCGGCCTGTGGGTCCCACCGTTGCCTCTTCCATGCCTGGAATAAACACACACCGTCCAGAGGCAGCGCCTCCTGCCCTTTCTGGGCTTGGTGAGAACTCCCGGTGCTGCTTTGGGTCTCTCCATCACCCCACAGGTCATTCATTAAACACCCACTCTGTGCCAGACACGGGAGATCCAAAGTCAACACGACAGTCATCCAGGTAGTATCTGATGCTTACTGAGCACCTACTCTGTGCCAGGAACCACTCTAAATACCACTGCATGTGTTCTTAACTTATTAGCTCCTCACAACGAGCCACTGTGAGGGAAACTGAGGCACAGAGATGCCCCAAGAGTATATGTCAACCACAGTGCAGTGGGAGGAATGGCAAGAGCAAGGGTCATGGAAGCTCAGAGCTGAGGCTTCTTGGAGGAGGTGATCTTGAGTGGACTCACTCTAAGACATGATGTGAACAGGTGACAAGGAAACTCAGGAAAGAAATATCTCAAGAGCACCATCATATAGACACTGGTCCTTCCTTCAGAAACTCTCCTCCGAGGACACTTTCTTGTAACCACTGTTTACCTGCCCATCTCCTAAGCTGAGCTGTGTGCTCCTCCTAGGTCTTTTTTTTTTTTGGAAACAGTCTTACTCTGTCGCACAGGCTAGAGTGCTGTGGCATCATCATAGCTCACTGCAGCCTCCAGTTCCTGGGCTCAAGGATCCTCCTCCCTCAGCCTCCTGAGTGGCTGGGACTATGCGTACACACCACTACACCTCGATAATTTTTCTATTTTTAGTAGAGATGGGGTCTTGCTCATGCTTTTGCTCAGGCTGGCCTTGAACTCCTGAGCTCAAGCGATCCCCCCTGCCTCGGCCTCCCAGAGTGCTAGGATTACAGGTGTGAGCCACTGCGCCCGGCCCTTCCTCCTAGGTCTTGAATTGGCTGGTTCATCCTCATAATCAGGTGCTGGCACGTGGCCGTCTCCTAAGACCACTTGGGTACCAAGGGCATGGAGCACCCACTGTGTGCCAGATGCCCCTTTTCATGTTCCAGCCCTCCGCTTTGGCGTCCCGCAGACAGAGCCCTTCTCACAGATACCTTCCCTGCCCACAAGGACACCACAGATGCCAAGCATGCTCTCAAAGACCCCCTGAACGGATACTGATGTCCAGGCTGCATACCCGCACACGCGTGCAAGGGCGTGCACAGGTGCCTGGGCCCCTTCTCCCGTCAGTCCTGAGCAATCTTGGCCACCTCTAACTGTCCTCTCCGTTTATTCCCCCTCGGGGCACCCCAGGCCAGCGACGGGCTGCTGGTGCGCTGGCAGAACAAGACGCTGGAGAGCCTCATCGAACTGCACAACAAGCCGCCTGTCTGGAATGAAGACAGTGGCTCCTACACCCTCAACTTCCAAGGCCGGGTCACTCAGGCCTCAGTGAAGAACTTCCAGATTGTCCATGCTGATGACCGTGAGTATCTGAGGGCCCAGGTCAGGCTCTTCCCCGCCACCTGTGGGACTCCTACTTTCACTCGGGCCTGCCCCCAGCACACACACACACACACACACACCCCTTGTCTAAACCTTTCCCCTGGAGCTGGGCCATCCGCCAAGCCCACTCTCTCCCCTGTAGACACTGACACTGTGCTCCCAGCAGCCTCAGATACCCCAAGCAGGCATCTTGGGCCTCGTTGTTCCAGGTTCCCATGCCAGCATTGACCAAAGCAGTGGGGTAGATACTGGGACATGCTGGGTAAGACTGTGTTGAAGGGAGGGTTGAGCTGCTATTGTTTGAAAACCACTGACAGCCCAACCCCTTTGTGGTCAAAGAGGGTGCTGAGGCTCGGAGAGGGCAGCCCTTTACCCAAAGTCTCTCGGCTCCTCCGGGCAGTTAAACTAGCCCTCCAAATTTAATTCACAAAACTTACACAGTGCCTTCTATGTGCCAGGCACTGTTCTCAGGATTTTACAGATATCAAATCCTTAAATTCCTTCAACAATGCTGAGGAAGGTATTATTATTATTCCTATCAAGCAGCTGAGAAAACTAAGGCACAGAGAGGTTAAGTAACTTGCCCAAGGTCACACAGCTAATAAGAGGTAGAGCTGGGATTAGAATGCTGGTAGTCTGGCTACAGGGCCCATGCTTTTAACCTCTTTGACATGGTTGCCTTTTAGTAGCAGGGAATATTAATGAAGCATTTTTGAATGTATACTCAAGTGAGGTCAAAGGATTATCCTTGAAGAGTTAGTGAAACAAGACGTACCCGGAACACAAGTAACAATGCTCCTGTTACAATCCTGGGGGAAGAGAGGCACCCACTAGGGTGAGGAAGTTTGGGGGTGGAAGGGTATCTCCCAAGGGACTCCAGGTTCACAGGGTTGGGCCAACACTGAGTAAGCTCCCATCCCCCACTCCATGTTAGGGATGGGATGTGCCCCAGTGTCACCTGTCCTGTGGCCTTGGGACTGCCCTCCAGATCACGTTTCTGTGAAGCCTGGTTTGCCTGAGTTTGAGGGTATTTTTAGCAACTTCCTGTCCCTATGGATGCTGAGGGAGGTGTGGAGACTGAGGCTGGGAACTTGGACAGACATGGGATAGGGGCTGAGTGGGGCCACTGGCTGAGGAAGGGAACTGGGGGGCTAGTCAAGGGAGTGTGCCTGGGGTCTAAGGTGGGACTTGGGGGCTGGGAAGAAAAAAATGGGGCCAGAAGACAACAGAGAAGCAGGGAAGGCAGGCTTCTGAGCTTGGGCAAAGCTGACAGGGCCCTTAGTTGATGAAGTGCCTGCTGTGGGCATGACCCTGGGCAGCGGCCGCAGATAAGGCAGGGTTCCTGCTCTCTGGGCATCACAGGGCGGCTGGTGTTGGGTGAGCTGGGAAGCAAGGATGGGTGCTGGGCAACTGGGATGGTGGCTGAGGGAAGAGGACTTCCCGCAGTGTTGACAGCACTGTCTGCCAGCATGGGGGTCCAAGGAGATCTCGCTCCCACCCCTGTCTCACGTTCACAGCCGACTACATCGTGCTGCAGTTCGGCCGCGTGGCCGAGGACGTCTTCACCCTCGACTACCGGTACCCGCTGTGCGCCCTGCAGGCTTTTGCCATCGCCCTCTCCAGTTTCGACGGGAAGCTGGCCTGCGAGTGACCCCAGCAGCCCTGCGCCCCGAGGGGCCAGCGTGGGGGAAGGATTCAGTGGAGGCTCGCAGGGCTGCCAGGGGCTGACCCCTCACTGCCTCTCGGTGACCTCCGTCCGCTCCCCAGCCTGGCACAGGCCGAGGCAGGAGGAGCTCAGACGGCAGGCGGGACGGAGATGAAGAACATCTGGAGCCGGAGCCGCACATCTGGTCGCAGAGCTCGCCTGCGCCGAGTCACTTCCTGTCCGGGAGCAGTAGTCAGTGTTGTTTTAACCCCCTCGGGGGCCGCGCGAGGGCTCTGCGGAGCCGGGGCCGGCCCCGGGGAGGGGTAGGTGATGGGCGACTGGGGCCCGGCACCCACATCCCCAATAAAGCCGGTCCTTGGCCAAGCGGCGCGGTGGTTCCTGGGCGCGTGCGGAGAACGAGGCCGGCGGGCGGGAGGTCAGAGCGCCGCAGAGTCCGCAGGGCGGGCGGGAAGCCTCCCCGCGCCCCCTCCCCCGCGCCCGTCCCGGGTCCTACCGAAACTCGGCGGGCGCGCCGCGTCGAGACGTCCCCCGCGGGGCCCCGGGGAGCCGCGCAGAGAGGGAGGGGCTCGGAGGTCCAGGAAGAGGGAGAAAGGGAGAAATTCGAGAAACAAACCACTCGGGGAGAACCAGCCAAACCGGGTCCGGGCAGGGCGGGCGCAGCCGCCAGGGCGGAGCCGGGTCTGGGGCCCCGGGAGTAGGGGGTGGGCTCGCGGGCGGGAGGGGGCGCTCCGCCTCGGCGGCTCGGGACAGGGGTGAGGGGGTAGCGAGCCCCGAGGCCCGTGCGCTCCGGCTCCGCCGGGCTCCTCGTGACGCGGCACCCCGGGCCCCCGGCACCGACGGGAGCCCTGCCCCCGAGGCTGCAGCCCCGCCCTCGGCCCCACCCCAGGCCGGAGCCCCAAATTTCGGCTGGGTCCCGGGCAGGGGGTAAGGCCTGCTGCGCAGGGAGAGGTAGGGACCGTCGTACCGGCGGGCGAGGAGAGGGGTGCCCAGGGCCGGCGGGGCCGGTAGGGCCGGGGTGGCCCCGGGTCCCGAGGCCGGGTGGGCAGCCCGAGCGCCGGCCGGGGGCGGCCCCACCCCTCCCGGCCAGTGCCCGCCCCCTGCGCGCCCCGCCCCCTCCTTCCCGCAGCGCCCACCCCCCGCCCCGGCTCCTCAACACAAACTTTCCGTCCCGCTCGCTCCCTCCTCCGCGCCCAGCGCCTCCCGCTCCAGCCCGGCTCATTCCGCACATTCCGGCCGGCCCCCTCCCCACGACCCCCCTTCCCGGCCCCCCTGTCGGCTCCGTCGGGCCCGGCGCAGCGGCCCGGCCGGAGCGCCCCCCCGAGCTCGGACCAGGTAAGCCGGGCGGACGCCGGGAGGAGGCCCTGCTGGGGAGAGGTGGTTTGGTTGGTTGGTTCTGGATGGGGAGGCAACACTCGAGGGGGGCTGGGACCCCGAGCTATTGTCCAGCCTGAGCAGGAGCCCCGGATCTGGGTGCCGGGAAGTTTAGAGAGAAGGGGGGAAAGCTCTCCGGGAAGCTCCGCCCCCACCCCCACCCCCCCCGCGACGGGGACGCGTTGGTCGGGGGAGGTAAGGAAGCCGGGATATTGTGTCCCCCGTGCCATCGCCTGTCCCGGCGTCCGCTCGGGGTGTTGGGGCGGGGACCTGGGGGCTGCAGAGTTTGGAGGGCCTGCCACCGGGGAGCTGGTATCCGGGGCGCCCAGTCCCGGGCCCCGCCGCCCTTTGGACTCCCGGCTCGCGCTCTCCGGAGCCCGCCCGGCCCCGGCTCCACGCAGGCCTCGGCCCGGCCTCCCGGCGCCCAGGCCGGTTCTGCGCGCGGTGCCCGCGGCTGCGCTGGATTGTGGAGGGTGCCTGGGAGCAAAGCCGCGCTCCCTGGGCGTGTGTCCCCTGAGAGGCAGGGGCTCGAGTTCCCTCCTGTTCTGCTGCCTGCGTCGGGGATCGGGGTTCGGAGTTTCATTTCTGAGCTCTAGGAGCCTGGCCCGGAGGGGGCTGGATTTGGGGCCTTTTCTTCACCACACTTAATCAGGGCCCTTGTGTGGACTTTAAAGGGTTTAAGGCTGGCTGCCTGGTCCACCCCTTCGCACCCCTGTTCCCTCCATTGTCTGTCATGCCCTTTATTCCTGCCTGGGAAAGGAGGACTAGGGGTGCCATTCTGGGTCTGTTTTCCAGCCCAGCCAGGTCCTGGGGCAGTGTCACTGAAACCCCCCCCATGTCACCTTTCCTGGAGAGGGGCCCTGATTGGGGCTGAGAGATTCTTTCAGGGCATGGGGGAATGAGGCCTTCGGGGAAGGCTTCTCAGGGGGTGTCTCCCTCTGTATCTTCCCTCTCTCCAGAGAGGGGCAGGACCAGGTCAGGCCTGGACTTGCAGGCCAGGAGAACAGGGGATGGAGGTGGGGACTGGACACGGCTCCGAGGGGCTGATGCCCGTGGTAGCTCTGTCTGTCTGGTCTCCTAAGGCCTGGTTCTGTGTACACATGTTCCACCCCAGTGCTGGGGGCAAGGAGAGAAGAAGGTACTCCCAAAAGTTGGGATTTGGAAGAGTTATGTGCTCTCTCTTCCAGACTCCCTTCCCAAGACCCTCTCTCCTGGGGGCACCCCCCAAAAGATGTGGTTCTGTGGTCTTCTGGGTCCCTGCTCACCCTGTGGGCAAGGGATGGACAGATGTATCATCCAGGACTGAGCTCTCTGGCCAGGATGACTTTAGGGGCCCTGGATGCCCCCTCTTCAGGGAGAGGCTGGAGCCAGTAGGAGCCTCAAGCTCTTGGGCCTTCCCCCACGCCTCCAGGGAGGGAACCCTAATAAATGCTAATTAGCGCATTTGGGCTGGGAAATGGCTCAGTAGACTGGTCAGAGGTTGCCGGGAGAGAGTGGCACGTAAGTGTCCTGAGCTCTGCTCCCTGCCTCACCCTCAGGTTGCAGACCCTGGTACGTTCTGCCAGTTGAAGAAATATTAAACCAGGAGGACATATCTCAGCAGAGGAGGTCAAGAAATTAGGGATCTGGGGCCGGGCGCGGTGGCTCACGCCTGTAATCCTAGCACTCTGGGAGGCCGAGGTGGGCGGATCCTTTGAGCTCAGGAGTTCGAGACCAGCCTGAGCAAGAGCGAGACCCCACCTCTACTAAAAATAGAAAGAAATTATATGGACAGCTAAAAATATATATAGAAAAAATTAGCCGGGCATGGTGGCGCATGCCTGTAGTCCCAGCTACTCGGGAGGCTGAGACAGGAGGATCGCTTGAGCTCAGGAGTTTGAGGTTGCTGTGAGCTAGGCTGACGCCACGGCACTCACTCTAGCCTGGGCAACAGAGTGAGACTCTGTCTCAAAAAAAAAAAAAAAAAAAAAAAAAAGAAATTAGGGATCTGATCCAGCTGGACCTTTAACCAGTTACACCATCTCAGCAGGCCCCTTTGGGCCTCGGTTTCCCTGCTTGGAATCCCTTTGTCTGAGCTCCTCCTACTTTCTGTCTTCCAGTCTGCTTTCCTTCTCCCCCCCTTGTGGAACCTAAACCTGGGTCTGGAGGCGGGTGGGTGACCAGTGGTCCAAGGAAGAAGTCAAGGACAAACCAAGGACTGAGGAGTAGCTAAACCAGGTGAGCTGGGCTGAAAAGGTTGCAGGCAGCAGGTGTCAAAGGACAGGAAGCCCAGTAGAGTTGGGGGATCTGGCCCTTCGAAGCGGCCGTGGGGTCTGGCAGGGCTGGATGAGGTGGGTGTTCAGAGACCACTTGGATGGCCTGGCCTTCTGCCCTACTCCCAGACCCCTCTGAGGGCCCCCAGGGCTCTGTATGAAAGCTGGTTGGGAAGGAAGCTGTAAGTCCCACCCACCGCCCCACTCGAGGGGAAGCAAGGGGCCAGTGCACAGCAGGGAGAGCGGAGAAGGGAGCCATGAGGGGTCCAAAAGGTGCAGTTTCTATGGAGGTGGCTGGGAGGTCACAGCCTTCTCTTTCAACATGGGGGCTGCAGAAGCTGCGGGGTCCCAGGGGTGACCTTGAGCATCCGGGTCTCCATGGACCTCTGGACAGCCTGGGCCATGCCAGGAGCTTCTCTGGTCAGAGCTGGGGAGGTCAGTGATCACACTTGGCCCTGTCCCTCCCCTGCCCTCCTGGAGTTGTGCCAGCCGAGGGCTGCCTGCAGGAAGGGCTGCTGCCCCCGGGGAGGACACTGGAGGGAGGACACTGGAGGAGCAGGGGGCTGGAGGCAGGGCCAGAGAATTCCATACCCCTGCAGATCCGCAAAGCACAGCCCTTGGGTTTCCTAGAGTGCTGATTGTTTCCTGTGCTCCCTGCCAGGCCCGAAAGGACAGGAAGTGATAGAAGGAAATGAGAGTGCAACCGTGTGTGACTCTGGATGTATGTGAGAGAGAAGCCGTGAGTGGGACATTCTGTGTGGCTGAGACGGGTGCGGGGCTGGATGCGCATGGGAGAGAACCCGGGTCAGACCGCCTGTGTGAGGCAGGGCACATGTATGAGGGAAACTGACTTTGTGACACTCAATGTGTGTGACATGCTTCCATGTGACTGATAGCACGTGTCCGTGAGAGAAACTGAATCGTAGTGTGCAGCTGCACGGTAGGTGAGAACTGGCGTGGCCGTCGCCCTGGACGTGTCTGTGAAGGAAACCATTTGCTTGACCGTGTGTGTGCCTGTGGGTGACGCTGGGCGTGACTCAGATGCTCACTCTACGTGTGTGTGAGGGACACCGATTTATGATGCTGTATGAATGTGTGTGTGTGAGAAGCAGAATGAGGGACATTTTGTGTGACATGCGATGCTGCGGTGTGACCACTCGTGATGCTGTGTGTTGTCACCCAGTATGTGAGATGGCCACAGGTCTGCCTTTGTGTGACTCCGTATGACACTGTGTCTGAGTAAAAAGATGTGGTCAACTCTGACAGTGTGATGCGTGCGGCACCATGAGTTACATCAAAGCGTGCGCAGAGAGCAGTTTGAGCAGAGTGTGAACGCGGCGTGTGACGACACTGACCCCAGAAAGCGGCGCTGTGTGTGAGAGAAACTGTGTGGGGTGTGACTGTGCCTGCCTTCCTGGATGGTCACTATCTGGGCTTGTTTGGGACTGGCAGTGTGGTGACATCCTCGGAGGCTATGCCAGATGGGGCGTAGGATGCCATGTGGGACATGTCTGAGGCCCTGTGACCCTGATACATATGGCATCTATGTGGAAGACCATGAAAATGATACTGATAAGGCTGGCCGGTGGCTCACGCCTGTAATCCTAGCACTCTGGGAGGCCGAGGTGGGAGGACTGCTCGGGGTCAGGAGTTCGAGACCAGCCTGAGCAAGAGCAAGATCCCGTCTCTACTAAAAATAGGAAAATTAGTCTCAACTAAAAATAGAAAAATTAGCCACTTGTTGTGGCACGTGTCTATGGTCCCATCTACTTGGTAGGCTGAGGCAGCAGGATCGCTTGAGCCCAGGAGCTGGAGGTTTCAGTGAGCCGTGGCATCAGCCTAGCTCACAGCAACCTCAAACTCCTGGGCTCAAGTGATCCTCCTGCCTCAGCCTCCGGAGTAGCTGGGACTACAGGCACACGCCACCACACCCAGCTAATTTTTTGTTTCTATTTTTAGTTGCCCAGCTAATTTTTTTGTTTCTATTTTTAGTAGAGACGGGTGTGGGTGGGGTGGGATGGTCTCGCTCTTGCTCAGGCTGGTCTCGAACTCCTGAGCTCAAGCAATCCTCTGGCCTCGGCCTCCCAGAGTGCCAAGACTCTGTTTCAAAAAAAAAAAGACACTGATAAAAACAAGAAGAAGGAATGTACTTAATGCTGCTCAATTGTACTCTTAAAAATGGCTAAAATGGTAAATTTTATGGTATGTGTATTTTACCACGATAAAATTTTTTAAAAACCAGAAAGGATAAAACAACAAGTGGAAGTGCTGTAAAAAACAAAAACACAGAAAGGAGAGAGGTGGGAGTGGCAGTGCGCGTGCAGGACAGTGGCTGTGAGGAGACTGTGAGAGCAGGAGGGACGCACAGAGGACACCTGTGTGTCCACAGAGGACACTGACTCGTGGGGGGATTGACCAAGTGGCTGGTGGCAGTTCAGTGGGTGACCCAGGGTACCTGGGAGTCCCTCCCTGGAAATGGGACAAGGTGAGGAGAAGGACAGTCTCAGAGGGGGTGAAGGGAGGGCTGGGGGCTGGAGGGCTCTGGGTCCCTACCCTCCTACCCCTGCTCTACTCTGGGGAGGGGGCATGGTAGCAGAGCTTTGCAGAGGAGGCCTGGGGGCTGTCCCACCGCCACTGCTCCCTGAGAAAGCCCCTGCCCCAAGTAATGGGGGAGGAGGGGCAGAGTCTTGATTCCCAAATTGGAAGCACATTAATGGTGGGGGAGGGGAAGGGCCCCTCCTCCCTCCTGTGGGCTCTGCAAATTGCTTCCTCCTGTAAAAATCGAGACCCTGCTCCAGGGAGGAGGGTGCTCCCTCCCCAGCCTGGCAGGGTGTGGCCACTTGGCAGAGTCCCTCAAGGGTCCCTGGACTAGAGGTAGGAGAGGCGGATGCCATCCCTACCCCCTCCCCACTTGGTCCCAACCAGAGCCAGAGCGTGGCCACTTCTAGGGTGGGAGCCTCTGGCAGCTGGAGAACAGCTGGCCCAATGTGGGGGCGGGCGGGGGAGGAGGGAGGAAAAGGCAGAGGGGGTGGGAGGCTCCCTCAGCCCTCCTCGGCTGCCCTCCCCAGCCTCCACCCCCTGACGGTCAGCCCGGCCTAGGTTTGAGGGCAGAGATTTAGGAGGAAACTGCTGATTTCACCAGTGATGTTCTCACTTAGAATGAGAGCGCTTTGGGGGCTGGGGTCCTTGCAAGGGTGGACAGCTGCTGGCTGCTAGAGCCAGTAAGGTCACAGCTCAGTTTGTCATCCCAGGGGGGCGAGTGCAGGGGGAGGGGTGAGAGTGAGGGGTGCCCACCTGCACCGATGGCCTTGTCTGTGCCCCCTGCCAGGGCAGGGGCTCTGGGGCAGCCCGCGCTTCAGCCGTCCCTCCCTCCCCACTGACCCTCCCTTCCACTGAGAGGAGCTACAGGGCCTGAGGGGGGTCCAGGCCCTCTGCAGGGGCCCCGGCTCTGGCTCCAGAGCCTCCGGATCCTGGAGCTGTCCAGCCAGTTCTTCCGGCAGGTCTGGCCCCAGGGTGGGGAGTGGGCAGCACAGTGCCCCTTATCTCCCCCAGGGCCCACAGCCTGCTCACCCAGCCTCCCAGCTCCCATTCCTGCCCGCTCCCAGAGGCCTTCTGAGCCCCGAAGGCTGAGGGCCCAGAGAGGGAAAGGGGCGAGGCAGAGGCAGTGTGCGTCCCCCAGCAGGGCTGCAGCCCGCTCCTGCTCTGCAGGGGCACAGGCGAGGTGTTCTGTGAGGAGGTGGAGGGTGGCAGCCCCCGGGATGGCACCGGAGTGTCCTTGACATGGCCCTGTGTGGCCTCCCTCAACATTCCCTCTCTCTGGTCTGCCCTGGCCTCTGGGTCTCTGTCCTTGTCCCTGTCTTTCTCTTTCTCCTGGGCCCTCCAGGCTTGCGCCTCCCACGCTGCCTGTCCACATGTGAGTTTCTTGGTCCCCCCACCCCCTGCAGTGTGCCTCCTCCCTCTCTCTGGGTCTTTGTGGGTGGTGATCACTCCCCCCCACCACCCTCACCCCCGCCAGCTGTCTGTCTGTCCTTGGGTCTGGCTGTCTCCAGCGCCCGCCTGCTGTCTCTCTCTGCATTTCTCCTCCTCTGGGTCTCCCAGACTTCACTCCCGTGGTCTCTGGTCTGACTCCTGCTGCCTTGGGCTTTTTGTCTCTCCCCCTCTGGGGCTCCTCTGTATCTCTTGCCTGCCTCTCTGGGTCCTTCTCCCACCTCTCTTTACCCCAGGCCCAGGCGCCCACCTCCCCTCCCACCTGTCTCAGGCCCTACCCCTTCCCCCTCCACTCCCCCTCCTAGTGGCGCAGCCCAGCAAGGCAGAGGCTCTAGACACCTGGGGGCTGCCACCCCACGGGGCCTGCCCTCTTGGCCCCAGCCAACCCCTTCGCCAAGCCTGAGACCCACATTTGCCTCAGTCATGTCAGCATCTGACCAGGGAGCCACAGGCCCCTCTGTCACCCTGGGCAGGGTCGCAGTGGTTTTGGGGTCTAGGTAGGGAGAGGAGGGCACCACATGCCAGTCTCTGCCCTCGTCCACAGCAGTAACTCTGGGGGAACAGTGCTCAGGCCTCTGCTGCCTCCCTCTGACTGAGACCCCAGCTCGGCCCCCAGCCTGGGGCGGCTGCCTGCCAGTGTGTGTGCCATACTCGCATTTGGCTGTCGACCCGGGTGCCCACACAGCATACCTGCACACGTGTGCTCCTGTGCATGGCTGCGTATGGGGGTGCCACCTGCGGGGCCCTGTGTAGGCGCCTCTGCCCCAGGAGGGTTCCTAGAAAGTGAGTCTTGCATGTACCTAGGAGCCAGCAGAGAGGAGGGACGGTGGTCCCATTCTATCCTTGACACGTCCTTTGGGCCGCCCCCTAGGCTCCCCTCCCCCTCACCAGCTGCCAGCGGTCCCAGCCAGGGGCTGCCCGCCCCGCCCCCCCAGTCTGTCCCAGCTCCCAAGCCTGCTGCTGTGTTCGCCATATTTGGCCACAGTGCTCCCGCGGGGGGCGGGGCGGGGCTGACATCACCCCAAGAAGGGGGGGGCACAGCCTGGATGAGGGGAGGCAGGAAAGTTGCTTTGGAAGTCTGGGCTGCCAGGGCCCCCCATGCGCTGGGCCCCTGCTGCCCTGAGGGAGGCCTCTGGGAAGGATCTGGTGGGAATGGGTTGAGGACTCCGTTGGGAGGGGTCTTAGCTCATTGTAGCCCCTCTGCTCCTTCCCCCCTGACAGCCCCATGGCAGTATCAGCGGATACCCGGGGGAGGCCCTGCATCCCAGCTACAGGGTGGGGGACAGGCAGGCGATGGTGGGTCCGGCCCCTCTGACTGGTCCAGGCACGGCTTCCTGGCTCCCTGGCTGCCCACCGGCCATGGGAGAGAGACTCCTGGTGGTCTTCCTTGGAGGCTTTACAGTCAACGCTATACAGCAGCATGGGAGTTCTTAAAATTGCTTGAGCTGTTTGGGCTGAGGGGCACCCCCTGGTCTAGGCCCCACCCGGCAGGCTCAGGGCAGTTGCTATGGCAGCTGGGCCTCCTTTCTCTCTCCCAGGGGTGGGGTTTCTCAGCCCCCTCTCCTTCCCCCACCAGTTTGAGACTTAAGCTAGATTACTTGGGTTCAGAACCCAGATCTAGCACTTACTTGCTGTGTGCCCTTGGTCAAGTTGCTTCACCTCTCTGTTTCTTTGATTCCTGTGAAACAGAAATAAAATAGTATCTACCCCATAGGGTTATTGTGAGGATTAAATGAGTCAATGTGGTAAAATCCCAGAGTAGTACCTGGCATATGACAAGTACTGTTCTTAGTAGTAACTTCCAGATCTATCTGACATTCAGGCCCTCCCACCCCATTCCACTAGCGACAGGCTGCTCCACAGGGAGAAGCCCACCTCACCCGTTGGCAGGACCTGGAATTCTTGTTCCTCTCCCTGGCTTCTGACAGGGTCCCCACGTCTCTACCCTGCCCCCCACCTCCCACTGCCCAGAGCGGAGTCCCAGGGTCTGGCCCAGGGTCTAGCCGTCTGGGGCTGTGAGGCTCCCAGGACGCGGTGTGTTAATACATTGGGCACGCGGGTTCTGGGGCTGAAGGGCTTGGGGGTGCCTTGGGCTGCGAAATGGGGGCCGTGGGGGCCGGCCGGGTGTGGTCTGGGTGAATAACGCAGCCTGGGGAGTGCAGTGCAGGGAACTTGGGTTGCAGAGCCCTGGCCCGGCGAGATGCGGGCCAGGCCAGGGGCCAGCGTGTGGGTGGTTTATGGGCTGTGTGGGCCGGGGAGGTGCGGGAACAGGAAGTGGGATGGCGGAGCGGGTGGGGTCGAGCCAGGCTGTGGGCCAGGCACCTTCTCAGCGGCTTCCCCACCCGCTCCCTTTTTGTAATTCCCGGGGCAGGTCCCACCCCACGTTTAGACTCCTTGGCAGCGTTCTGGTTAGTTGTCTATTTGGGGACAGGGAAGCTAGGGAAGCTGTGCCTTCCTGGGCCAGGGGCCCTCCTCATCCCAGGAGGGGTGCTCAGCTGGGTGTGCTATGCTAACAGGAGGGGCACTGAGGGCGTGAGAGCCCGAAGCCCTGTCTCTTTCTCTCTCTCTCTCTCTTTCTCTCTCTCTCTCGATGCCTCCGCAGCTGCATGGCCCTGTGAGCCTCAGTGTTCCTCTGTGAGTAATGGGCATCACACCTTGCCTTCCCATGTTAGTTTCATGAGGACTGAATGAATATGAAAATGCTCTTTCCCCACAAAAGTGCTGTGTCGGTATAAGGCATGATTAATGTTGTCATCGATCTCTTGTGTCATGAGCCAGGCATGTGGTTGGTACCTTGTCATGATCTAATTTAAATTTTAACCCACAACCTCTGGGAGACCCTTTCCTCATTTGACAGGACTGAGGCTCAGAGAGGTGAGGGAACTCATCCAAGGTCACACAGCTCTGAATCAGCTTAACCCCTGGTTGCTCCATCCCACCTGGAGCACCTGCCCCCGGGGTGGGGCTGGGAGAGTGCTGTGGTCGGGGAGGACCTTGGCCTTGACCCCTCTGCATCTGCCCCCAGGCTCCTGGTGCCCAGTGGACTCAGGCCCAGAGCCCAGAGCAACCAGCACCATAGCGTCCAACAGCTGGAACGCCAGCAGCAGCCCCGGGGAGGCCCGGGAGGATGGGCCCGAGGGCCTGGACAAGGGACTGGACAACGATGCGGAGGGCGTGTGGAGCCCGGACATCGAGCAGAGCTTCCAGGAGGCCCTGGCCATCTACCCGCCCTGCGGCCGGCGCAAGATCATCCTGTCGGACGAGGGCAAGATGTACGGTGCGTGTGGGGGGCCCAGAGACACTGGCCCGCCTCGCGCCTCCCCGGCCACTCCCCGCTCTCTGCCCCCTCACCCAACCGGTTTGGCGAAATCCCGAGGCCGCCCCGTCGGCGGCGAGTCTGGGCGTGCAAGCCTGTGTGTCTGGATCCTCCTCCGGCCTCCTCACAAACAAGCCTGGCCTGCCCCCACCAGCCGGCCCACACCTCTGCACCCGCCGCCCTCTCCCCTCCGCGGGCATGGAGGTTTCGGGCTGACTCAGTGGGCCCAGGAAACTGGGTCAGTCCGGCTGCTCCAGGCAAGGCCTGGAGAGGGTCCCTCCCTGCAGGATGTGGAAAGGAGGCCCGAGGGCCGCGGCCTGGGTGAGGGTCCCCACACAGTCCCTCCAGTTAGGGGAGCTCGCTCTGTGACAACGGCCTGTGTTGGGAAGAGGGCTGGGGGAGGTGGGGACACGTGCATTCGTCAGACCCCCTCCCTAGGCTCTACTCTTTCTCTGGCTTCTCTCCCTGCCCTCTTGCCCACCTCCAGAGGGGACGTCCCCTCTTGTCCAGCCCCGAGACAGCTTTCCCAGAGCTGCATTTTAGGGATAACTCGGCTCCCCCCAGGCCTCCCTGGTGGCCCCTGGTCAAGCAAGGCAGGCCCCAGCTTCTCCCCCCAGCGCCCAGGACCATGGCGGGCGTGGGAAGCAGCAGGGGCTGCCTGTGTCCCTTGGCCCCACTGCTCTGCCACCCCCACCCCCGGCCCCAGAGCCCCACTGTAGGGACAGCAGATGTTCCAGGGCGCCTCCACAGGGCGGGGGCCATCTGCCCCCACTGCTACCTCCCCGATGGCTGGGGCAGCCCCACGGGGTATTTTTAGCCAGGGCGGAGGGAGTGGGGTGGAGGGGCTGGCGGGAAGGGAGGAGCAGTGGGGCTGGTGCTGTCATCGGAGAGGAATTTGGAGAATTTGGCCGGTCTGGGGAGGCCATGGGTTGGGGGGCAGAGGGCCTGGATTTGGGGGGTAGAGGTATACACCCTGAGGATGCTGACATACGCAAGTACCCTCCCTTGGACACTGGCCGGCTCTGGGCCCTCAGAGGGGCCGTGGGCTGAGCAGAGCCCCCACCCAAGGCTGACACGGTTCTCTCGCACGGGGCGGGAGCAACGCTGGTAACCAGTGACATAGGAATGACGGGCACAAGGACATGGTAACACGCTCAGTGACACATCTTGACACAGTGTAGGAGGCACATTGGAGGTCGTCAGTCCTTCCTGGTCTTCCTTCACCAGAGAAGGAAAGTGACTTGTCCAGGGTCTCCCCCACGGCAAGGACAGAGCTTGGACAGGAGCCCGGTCCAGATCCCCTTCAGACTTGCGTGGGGACGTGGGAGAGACAGCCACCATCTCACTCGCACACACCCCAAATACATGCTTTCAGAGCTTTGGGGCTGGTGACACGGGGCAGCGTCACTGGGGGCTGGCGTGGCAGGGTGCCATGCCGGGACAGGCCCCCCCGGCACTGCCCTGCTGACCTGTGCCACAGGCTTCTGTCCGCGGGGAGGCCTGTCAGGGCGCCTGGCGCTGCCCTCGGCCCCTCCCCAGCCACCTTTGCCTGCCCCGCCGCGCAGCTTGGGGGACGCGGAGGAAGAGAGTGGGAAGGGATCGGTGTTTTGGGAAGGGTCCCGGTGGCTTCCCTGCAGAGTCCGGGGTCTCCTGCCTCCAGCTCCGCCCTTGGCCCAGGCCTCATTTGTTCTCTCGCCGCAATCTAGGTCGCAACGAGTTGATCGCACGCTACATTAAACTGAGGACGGGGAAGACTCGGACGAGAAAACAGGTAGAGAGATGATTGATGCTGGGCCCCCCCGCCCCACACACTCCCCCAGCCTCCGATCAGCCCTGCCCCCTCCTCGGAGCTGCCCCTGCCCAGCTGCCACCCTCCTTGTCCCATCACGCCCCCACCCTCCCTCTCCCGGCAACTTCACACACTCCTCAGCAGGCCCTACTGTCCTCTCTGACCACCCAACACCTTGCCCGGGGCCTTTGCTTCAGGGACCACAGATAAGCCCACGGGGCTGCTGGGGGGGCTGTTGGGGCTCCTGCGTGGTCCCTGCCCAGCAGGGAGCCACATGGTCAGAGAGAGAGGAGCGTGTGCAGGGCACTGTGGGACAGGCGTCCGACCCAGACCGGGAAGGCATCCCGAGGAGGTGGCACTTGGGTGGCATTTAAAGAGGGAATGGGGGTTAGCCAGGCAGAGACGAGGGAGAGGTCCCTGCTTCCAGCCTGAGGAAGGCGGGGGGTGAATAGTGACCATCGTACACCCACGCTGAGCTGACTTTGTATTAATTCACTTAATCCTCTCAGCGACGTTATGAGGTAGGCACGGTCATTATCTCCCTTTTACTGACGAGGAAACTGAGTCACAGGCAAGTTCAGTAACTGCCTCTAGGTCCCTCAGCTGCTGGCTGGTGTGTCCAGGAGTGAGCCGTGCGGTGGGGTAGCGACAGGCAGGTCACCGGCCAGCCGTGGTTCCTGAGCCACTGAGTTGGAAACACGCGGAGACGCTTGGGACAGAGTAGCGCGGCGAGGAATTTGCTACTGTTGTTATTACTGTCGTGGTTGTAAACAGAAAGCTGTCCTGGGCTCGGAAGGGAACTCTCCGAGTTCCCTCGTGAACTCATGCTTCACCCAAAGGATGTGTTCGTGGGAACGTGTTGGTCACCGGTGGGAAGGGGCCAGGGATTACTGAGCTTGGTCACGTTGAACCGAGGCCCAGGTGGCAGCGGTGGGCACATCCCAGCCTTAGCTCTGCGTCCACCGTTACACCTGCTGCCGTACGGACCCCTGAGAAGGCCACCTGGACAATGAGCTCTTACAAACCAGCTGTTGACAGGCTCAGAATCATTTTTTTTTTTTTTTTTTTTGAGACAGTCTTGCTCTGTCACCTGGGCTAGAGTGCCGTGGCGTCAGCCTAGCTCACAGCAACCTCAAACTCCTGGGCTCAAGGGATCCTCCTGCCTCAGCCTCCCAAGTAGCTGGGACTACAGGCATGTGCCACAATGTCCGGCTAGTTTTTTTTTTTATATAATTTTAGTTGCCTGGCCAGTTTGTTTCTATTTTTTCAGTAGAGACAGGGTCTCACTCTTGCTCAGGCTGGTCTCGAACTCCCGAGCTCAAGCGATCTTCCTGCCTCAGCCTCCCAGAGGGCTAACATTACAGACGTGAGCCACCGCGCCCGGCCCAGCTCAGAATTTTAAAAACCGCTGGCCTGAATCATTTTGTAAGCGTGGGGCTCCCTCTAACTTTATCCTTTCCTAGAACTCTAGGTTTTTATATCTAATATCCCCTTAGAAGAGGACCCCTCCGACAGTTGTGAGGACTGGGTGGGTGGCTTGTCTTTATGTGTTGCAAGAGCAACCAGCCAACAAGTTGGCTTTTTTTCCCCTGGTCATTCTTTATTTTATTAATACTTCTGGCAAAGAAATGTAGTTTTAGTTTTTTATAGATACATGCAGCAATTGATAGCAAGTACAGTGCCTCCATATGTTGACAAAAATATTAAATTGGGATAAAGTTCCATGTGATTTTCAACTGTCACAGAGTCAACCATTTTGGGGACCAACCCTTGGTCCTCTGGGCCAAGGGTCCAAACAAGTTGTGGTAGCGTGGCTTGGTGGTGAAGCAGGTGGGCTCTGAAGTCAGACCTAGTTCAAATCCTGGCTCTGGCACGCAGCTGTGTGACCTTGGATAAGTTCCTTAACCTCTCTGTTTTTGGTTGGATCATCTGTAAGTCAGGGATATTAAAATAGTACCTACTCCCTAGCTTTGCAGTGAAGATCGGGTGAGTGGATACGTGTGGAGTGCTGAGAAGAACATGGATTTGCTCAGTAAACATCCGTTACTGTGTCCTAGCGTGAAGCGATCGGTAATTTTGCCGGACGTGTCTGATTCCTGGGCAGGGTGAGGCAGCGAGAGGGGCACCCACCTAGGTTCTAACCAAGTGGTATGAGGGGCTGCCCAGCGTCACATACATAGTAGCTTTCAAGCTGTGATTAAAAATAAAAATAAACTGTTTGTGGGGGTAAAAACAGCTTGCGAAGAAGGTGGTGGTACCGCAGGTGCGAAGCCGCCTCCAGGCTCTGTTTGCTGCTGTTGCCTGGAGAAAACGGTGGTGTTTGGGTTCTCTGAGGATCAGGGTCGGATCCTTGACAATGTCAAGGGTCTGTTGTGCAAGCCGGGCACACAGCCCAGGGTGTACACGTGCAGACCGCCATTAGCTCAGGTTTGCCAGCAGAGGCTTCAGGGAGAAGAGGTGCAATTAAGAGCACCTACTGTGTACGTATATATGTTGGCATACGTTAGTCCAAGGAAAAGGAAGGTGCGTTGGGGCAGGAAGCTGCATGAGCAGAGCAGAAACCGCACCAGGCCTAGTTTTATAGGGTGGGATTGTTGGGGTTGGCAGGAGGCCCTAGGCAGTGGTACGGGGGAGATCTTTGGTCAAGGATGTGGCCTTGTTCTGGAATTTAAAGACCAGCAGAGCATCAGAGCCATTGCTAGCCCCCTGTGGTGCCAGTTAGTAAAAGGTGTCTCTGAGGTCACCAATGGGGAAGAACTCATCCTTTTTGGGGAGCAGACAGACACCCCTCTTCTGGGTTAGGAGCAGCCTTGTACCAGGGCACATAGCTTGGCCAACAGAACCTGGGCTGGATTTCAGTCCTCACTGGTACCCTCTAGGCCAGGTACTCTTTTTTTTTTTTTTTTTTTGAGACAGAGTCTCACTCTGTTGCCCGGGCTAGAGTGAGTGCCGTGGCGTCAGCCTAGCTCACAGCACCCTCAAACTCCTGGGCTCAAGCAATCCTCCTGCCTCAGCCTCCCGAGTAGCTGGGACTACAGGCATGCGCCACCATGCCCGGCTAATTTTTTTTTTTTAATATATATATATATTTTTTTTTTTAGCTGTCCAGGTCATTTCTTTCTCTTTTTAGTAGAGACGGGGGTCTCGCTCTTGCTCAGGCTGGTCTTGAACTCCTGACCGCAAATGATCCTCCCACCTTGGCCTCCCAGAGTGCTAGAATTACAGGCGTGAGCCACCACGCCTGGCCTAGGCCAGGTACTCTTGTACAGTGAACAACCTATACAACTGTACATGGTAGTCCTGGAAGCCACTGTAGGCTCTTGAGCAAGACAAGCCCAAGAAGAGAGCAGAATTGGCAGCGCCAAGAGGTGTCTGCCCAGAGGGGCCCCAGGGTTCCCCCATTTACATTTGGTCCCCCAGAGATGAGGGCTGGGATGCTCTTTTCTCCGTGGCCACCCTGTGGCTGTGCCTCCTCACTGTCTGTGTTTTCCTCTCTGGCGGGACTTGGGGCGGCCCCTAGGTGTCCAGCCACATACAGGTTCTAGCTCGGAAGAAGGTGCGCGAGTACCAGGTTGGCATCAAGGTACGTCGGGTGCCGGACTGGGGCCTCCAGCCCCTCCCGGGCCCCTTACCCACGGCGCCTCCAGCACTGTCCATGCGCGGCTCAGGCCCCTGCCTCGGCTGTTCCTCTGGCCCACTGTGCCTCCTTTCTGGCTACAGCTCTGCTCTGGCATCTCCTCCGCTCTCTCCGTCCTTGTTCTCTTCCTTTCTCTCCCCACAGGTCTCTAGCCACTTGCAGGTTCTAGCCAGGCGGAAATCTCGGGAGATTCAGTCCAAGCTGAAGGTATGGGCCCCTGCCACCTGGCCTGGCCCTGCCAGCACTCTTTTGGGCCCAGACCTGTTGCTACTCTTTGGCCCCAGCCTGGGCAGGGAGGGGCAGAGAGGCTGTGAGGGGGTCTCAGAAACACACGTAGCAGCAGGAAGCCTAAGGACCGTGTCAGGCCACACAGGGCCACGGCCCCTGGAGACTGAACAGGAGCCCAAGGATAGCCAGCCCGACAGTGAGGAAGAGGGAGACCATCTGGGAGCCACTAAGGCCCACCTCTCCTTTTCTCCGTTTTTCTTTTTCTCCTTCCTCCTGACTGCTGCTTACTAATTGCATGGAGACTTCAGGTGGGCAGGGAGGAGCACCGGGGGGTACGGGCTGGAGGGGCTAAAGAAGTGGGCGTGGCAGTTCCTAGCAGGCCTGGGGGCTCTGCAGCCGAAGATCTCAGTCTGGGGGTCGTGACCTTGTCAGGCCCCCTGCGGGCTGTGTGCTCTTCTCCCTGCCCGCTCAGCTGCGCAGCGGGCTCAGCCTCCCGGCCCTGCCCCCAGACCTCCAGCTGACACCGACAGACCGGGGTGTCAGCTTGTTTCTCCCCCATCTTCCCCTTGCCAGCGCTTGCCCCCCACCTGGCAAGCACCCCCTCTAGGGGGGCGGGGAGGGTCCACAGCTGCCTCTGAGCAGCTTCCTTGGGCCCCTCGGGAGCTAAAGCCAGGTGGGCGCGGGGGGAGGTAGGCGGAGACGCGTCCCCTAGCCCACATGGCCTCCCCCGTGCGAGTCTCTTCTAACCCACCCTCCCGCTTTCCTTTGCAGGCCATGAACCTGGTGAGTAGCACTGCCCGCCCCGGGGGTGGGGCGGGGCGGGGAACCTGCGGCCCTGGGGCCACATGTGGCCTTCTGGATCCTTGAGGGCGCCACTGAATCCAAATTTTACAAATTTGGATTTTTACAATTTACAAATTTTTTTTTTTTTTTTTTTTTGAGACAGAGTCTCCCTCGTTTTACCCTAGCTAGAGTGCCATGGCGTCAGCCTAGCTCGCAGCAACCTCAAACTCCTGGGCTCGAGCGATCCTCCTGCCTCAGCCTCCCGAGTAGCTGGGACTACAGGCATGTGCCACCATGCCCAGCTAATTTTTTCTATATATATTTTTAGCTGTCCATATAATTTCTTTCTATTTTTAGTAGACACGGGGTCTCGCTCTTGCTCAGGCTGGTCTTGAACTCCTGAGCTCAAACAATCCACCTGCCTCGGCCTCCCAGGGGACAAACCTTTTTAATAGCCCAGAACATTTGATACAGGATTTTCAAATTAGATTGTGGAATCACTTTAATAGGTTTGCAAGCAGCATTTTTTAAAAATGAAATACAGTGGTTCTCAAACTTCAGTGTGCGTCAGAGTCACCTGGAGGGATTGTCAAGACAAATTTCTGGGCCTCACCCTGAGTTTCTGATTCAGTAGGTCCGGGGCCTGAAAAATATACATTTCTCTTTTATTTTTGTTTTTTTTTTTTTTGAGACAGGGTTTCACTCTGTCACCCTGGTGGTGTCATCATAGCTCACTGCAACCTCCAACTACTGGGCTCTAGTGATCCTCCTGCCTCAGCCTCCTGAGTAGCTGGGACCACAGGCACGTGCTACCATGCTGGGCTAATTTTTTAAATTTTATTTTTAGCAGAGATGAGGTCCTGCTACGTTTCTCAGGCTGGTCTTGAACTCCTGGCCTCAAGCCATCCTCCCGCCTTGGCCTCCCCAACGGCTAGGATTACAGGTGTGAGCCACACACCAGGCCTGAAAACATACATTTCCAAATGCTTTCAGGTGATGCTTGTGCTGTTGGTCCATGGGCCGTACTTTGAGAACCACTGATGAAATATTATAGAATAGAAAGTGTAAGTGTGTATGACATACAGTAAGAGGAAACACCAATATGTACTAGGCTATGGAATAAAATTATTTCTTACTGCGGGCGTGGTCAAAGGTGATGTGTACCTAGGAGGCGGAGACCAGAGAGGGGCGGAGACTCTCCTGAGACCACACATCAGACCTGGGCTCCCTGGGCCGTGAGGCCTGGGAGGGGGCCCCAAGGCAAGCCCACGCCTTGTCCCTGGCCCAGGCCTCACTCGGCCCCACTCCCCAGGACCAGGTCTCCAAGGACAAAGCCCTCCAGAGCATGGCGTCCATGTCCTCCGCCCAGATCGTCTCTGCCAGCGTCCTGCAGAACAAGTTCAGCCCACCCTCGCCCCTGCCCCAAGCCGTCTTCTCCACTTCCTCGCGGGTACGGCGTCCCGGGGACAGGCTGGGTGGGCATGCTGTGAGGGACAGGCTTTAGTGGGGTCGTGGGGACTGAGGGGCCCTTGTCTTTGTCCCATCTCGCAGTTCTGGAGCAGCCCCGCTCTCCTGGGACAGCAGCCTGGACCCTCTCAGGAGTGAGTACTGCGGCCCGCCCTCCCGCGCCCCCTTCCTCCTCGCAGCCACGCCGGGAGCCCCCTCCTCTGGGTTCCAGCAACAGCTGAGCAAAGTTGTAGTTCAGAAATGTCGGCCGAGGGCGCAGTGGAGCCTGGGGCACCGTGGGCGCATCCGTGCGTGCGGTCGCCAGCCCACTCACCAGCGGGGCCCGCAGTTAGTTTTCACCCGGGGAATCTCCGAGTCAGCCACTCGGTTCACGAGTCGGGAAGGCGAGTATGCCTGGTTTCTTCAATCCTAGAAGAAACCAAGGCTTCCACTGTAAGGCAGGCCCGTAGCTTCACAAACAGATTTTCGAGGTGGGTGGGCGGATGGGGCTGAAATGCTGCATTCGGTGTGCACGTTAGTTGTGCGATGCAGCGGGTGTCCATAGAAGTTAGAATGGGAAGAAAACAAGCGTGCGAGTCCGCTTGCCAGCGTGTGTTTCCGAGCCTCAAGAGAAAGGCTAGGTGGCTTTCTGTGGGGGGCTGGGCCAGGTGGAAGCGGGGGAAGGGGTGATGCTCTAACCCGGCTGTGCTCCTGTCTGCAGCATCAAGCCCTTTGCACAGCCAGCCTACCCCATCCAGCCGCCCCTGCCGCCGACGCTTGGCAGTAAGTTCCCCGCGCGAGGCCGCTGCCACCACCGCTCTCCCTGGCACCTGCACCTGTGCTCGGGAGAGCTGGCCCAACTGTGTGTGTGTGTGTGTGTGTGTTGGGAGGGAGGAGGAGATGGCGTCTGTAGGGGATCGGGACAGGCCAGAAATATCTCCTTTACCTTGTACAATGTTGTTTTCGGAACTCTGGCACAAAACCCTGGCCAATACACAGCAACGGTAAACACCATCCAAATTATTACATTCATTTATGTACCTTTCTATGGATAGAACACTCCGTGTAAGAAGATACACCAAAATCCTAATAGGGATTCTTGCTCTCTCTAGGTGGTAGGATTCTGGGGAATTATTTCCCGTTTTTGCTTTTGTGTTTTCTATTTAAAAACACATTAGTACCGACCCGAGAAGAACGTCCTTTGTGTATACTACTGGGGCTGTCACGTAGAGTTGTGCAGGTTGTGTACTGCACAGGGACACCCAGTAGGGGAGTCAAAATCCAATCCATGTTCCCACCCCAGAGGGGCACTGTTCTCTAATTTGCACGGAGGCTCTGCAGGCTGGGGCAGTAACCGTGTGCCCGCGCCCATGCAGATGAGGCTCCATCTCGCCCTCCCAGGTTACGAGCCCCTGGCCCCGCTCCCCCCAGCCGCTGCCTCTGTGCCCGTGTGGCAGGACCGCACCATCGCCTCCTCCCGGCTGCGGCTCCTCGAGTACTCAGCCTTCATGGAGGTGCAGCGAGACCCTGACACGGTAACGTGTTTGGGGGTGGGGGGGAGACTTTGCACAGTCATGAAGAGGCTGGCTGGGCATTCCAGGACCACAGCTCAGGGCCCTGGGGTTGGGGGTCTGGCCCGTCTGAGAAGCCACAGGGCAGCTCTGTCACCGTGCGGCACCCCCTTCCCCACCCCAGGCCGCACGCTCAGGTGCCCTCCTGACCTTGTCTGGGCCGTACCCACAGTACAGCAAACACCTGTTTGTGCACATCGGCCAGACGAACCCCGCCTTCTCAGACCCGCCCCTGGAGGCAGTTGACGTGCGCCAGATCTACGACAAGTTCCCTGAGAAAAAGGGGGGACTGAAAGAGCTCTATGAGAAGGGGCCCCCGAACGCCTTCTTCCTCGTCAAGTTCTGGGTGAGCCGCCCTGGGCCCTCTCTGCTCCCAGCCCAGATGGGCAGCACCCCGTGGGCCACTGCACTGCCCCCCGACACTGCTGTCTCCCTGCGGCCCGTGGGCAGAGTGCCGGAGGTGGGTCCCTGGGCGGAAGGCCGACGTGGTGTGGCAGGAAGCCTCCTTCTGGCTCTGCCAGCACCTGAAGCCCCCACTTCCACCCCCAGGCCGACCTCAACAGCACCATCCAGGAGGGCCCAGGAGCCTTCTATGGGGTCAGCTCCCAGTACAGCTCTGCCGACAGCATGACCATCAGCGTCTCCACCAAGGTGTGCTCCTTTGGCAAGCAGGTGGTGGAGAAGGTGGAGGTGAGTGGTGGCCCGGGTGGCGTGGTGGGGCCGGGAGCACGCAGACCAAGTGACACACTCTCTGTCTCTGGGCTCTCCGCAGACCGAGTACGCCAGGCTGGAGAATGGGCGCTTCGTGTACCGGATCCACCGCTCGCCCATGTGCGAGTACATGATCAACTTCATCCACAAGCTGAAACACCTGCCCGAGAAGTACATGATGAACAGTGTCCTGGAGAACTTCACCATCCTGCAGGTGTGGGGGGCCGCAGGGGATGTGGGGGGTCCTGGGAGGGCCACAGGCCAGGGGCCTCAAAGTGGGGTAGCCAGACCCATTTCTCAGATGAGAGACTGAGGCCAAGAAGGAGAAGGGTCTGCTCGGCCCCTGCCCGGTGGCCCTGTTCCGCCTGACCTCCGGAATCTTCCTACAAATCCCCTAGGTGGTCACAAGCCGGGACTCCCAGGAGACATTGCTTGTCATTGCTTTTGTCTTCGAAGTCTCCACCAGCGAGCACGGAGCCCAGCACCACGTCTACAAGCTCGTCAAAGACTAGGGTGCCTCTGACCCCCCACAAGAATGCAGGACAAGCATCTCCTCCGCATACCTGCCTGGCACCCCCAGGGGACCAGGACTGAGGACTCATCCACCTGCCAGGCCTCAGGCCCAGGACCCAGGAGGCCTCCCCACTACCCCGGCACACACGCTCCCTGCCACTGTTCTGCGCTTTAATTGTGGGAGAAGAGAGAGAGCTCGGCAGTGGGGCAGCCTGCCCGGGGCACTGACCCACCATTGTCCAGCTCTGCCCAGCCTTGAGTGACCTCAGAGAGGCGGGGATGGAGGACACCTTCAGGCTCCGGCATGTGTGGCCACTGACCCCCCCAGGGCAGTGTGATGGGCAGGTGAGGGTAGAATGGAGATGGAGGAGTCGACACGCAGAGGCTCCGGGGAAGGAGAGTATCAAGTCGAGGTTAGGCTGAGGAAAGAGAGGGGCCCCCACTTCTTTGCACCTTCTACGTGCCAGGCCTGGTGCCAAGGCTGCTTGCATGGCTTGTGCCGTCCTCAGACCCTACAAAGCAGACGTGGGCCTCTGTGTTTCAGATGAAGTGCTGAGACTCCAAGAAGTGGAGGCATCCACAAGAGGGGTGGGCAGAGCTGGAGTTCTCGTCCAGGGCTGCCTGTCCCCAGAGCCCAGGTTTACACTACCTCCCTGCAGCAGGGGCTGGCCAAGGGGTGGGGGAGGGGCTCTGCACTGGGAGTGAGGAGTGGCGCCTCCTTGGGGGCCTGGACAGAGCACCTTCTCCCGGAGTCCCCCAGCGCGGGGAGCACCTGTTTCTGACCAGGCAGAGAGGGGAGTGCAGCAGCTACGAGGCACCTGTGAGAACCCCTACCAGCCCGCAAGCCAGCCATTGGCCCCAGGAGCCTCCAGGCACCCCTCCAAGCTGCCCTTGCCTAGATCAGGTGCCCAAGCACCCCAGCACCCTCCAGAGGCAGGCCCAGGCTGAGAAACAGGATTGAGGGCCAGGGAGAGGAAGATGCAGTCTTGGCCTCCTGGCAGACCAGAGACCAGGGGAGGAGGGCTAGCAGGCGGCTTTGATATTTTCTCTTGCCCAAGACTTGGGTGTGACAAACTCTTGGTGGGCACTGCCCCCTTCGGTTCTTCCCCACCTCGGTCTCCCTGCCCTGGAGCAGCCACTCGCAGACCCAGTTCTGGGACCGAAGGTTAACCCTTCCCCTGCAGCCCCTTCTCTGCACCCAGGCCCCTGGGGGCAGCCAGGCCTGTCCGGCAGCAGCCCTCGGTGTTCATGAGTTTCATATGAAGTACTGTGCCCTTCCCTTCCTTGGCCCCGGTCCTGCCTGAACTTCCTGACGGTCCTCACAGTTTGCATATCGCTCAGGCCACCTCCAGACCCCACCTAGGTTTTATAATGTATATTATATATATTTTTGTGTATTTTTTAAATCCAGCTATGATGGGTTATATCATAAATGCGGTTTGGGGCTGGGGCAGAGGCCCTCAAGGCCCTGCTCCTGCTCAAAAAAAAAAAAAAAAAAAATTAAAGTTATTTGTTTGTGGGTCAGTCATGTGACCAGTTAGTTGTGTGTCAGACCTTTGGATTGGAGCAGCTTCAGGTGAGTGCTCCTCCCAGGCCCTGGTGTGTCACCGTCCATCCCTGCACCTTCCCGTCTCTGCTGAGGGGCCCCAAGCCCTGCCCATACTTCAAACATATGATGCAAGGGCCCCACGAAAGCTTTGCCAGCTCCCGACAGCTCTCACAGTCCCCCCTGCCTCGAACTGAGCACTTTTCTTCGCCCAGTGCTGGCCTGAGCTCACCTGAGTGATTTGCCCAGGGTCACACAATGGGAGCTCCAGGGCCCTGCTAAGCCAGCACGTACGTAAGAGCCTCAAGGAGGCTCAAGTACTCTCCCAAGGCAATGGCTGCTGAGCAGGAGGAACAAGATCCCAAGCCATGTCCTGCCCTGAGTCACCTCCTGCTCACACAGTAGGGACCAGAGTCAAGGGTTTTGGGAGAGGGAACAGTTCCTGATGCCCTTCAATGGGCATCTCGGGTCCCAAGGGGGCTGCTCCAGCCTTTCCACCTGCAGTTAAATATGGGTGAACTGTGTGGGCTCACTAGTCACAGGATGAGAAACACTGCCCTGAGGGTGGCACGCTGGAGATCACTAGGGTAAAATAAAATGGGGCTGACCCAGTTAAATTTGAATTTTAGATCAACAACAAATAATTTTTTAGTTTAAATGTAGCCCACACAATACTAAAAAAAAAAAAAAAATCATTCTTGATCTGAAATTCAAATTTGGGCATCCTGTATTTTTATTTGCTAAATCTAGTAATCCTCCACAATCTGATCTAGTTTGTTCTGGTCCAGCCTCCATGTTCACAAATGGGGAAACTTGAGACCAATGTCAAGTGAACTCACTCAGCAAGTCACTGGCAACATCATGATTTGAACCTGGTCTACCTGACTCCAAGTTGTGTGCCTGGTATACCATTTACCCAGTGGCTTTGTCCACTGAATTAGAGGAACCCAAGACTGTCACTTGCAGGTTGGGAGTCTGTTTGGAGCCCCAGTCCGGTAGGAGCAGGTCCTGTCACCAATGGATGCTCAATATAGTCTGTGCTCTCAGATGAATACGTCTATTGGGTGACTGGGCTTAACAGCCTTCAGGTGATTGCTTTTGCCTTTCTTTAAGCATTGCTGTTCCTTAAGAGACAGGATCTCACTGTCACCCAGGCTAGAATGATCGTAGCTCACCATAACCTCAAACTTGGCTCAAGCGACCCTCTTGACTCAGCCTCTCAAGTTGCTAGGACGGTTAATTATTATTATTTTTTTTTTACAGAGACAGGGTGTCACCATGTTGCCCAGGCTAGCCTCAAACTCTTGCCTAAAGAGCTCCTTCTGTGCTGGGATTTGTGAGCCACTGCACCCGGCCCTAGTATTACTTTTTCTTCTGATTGCAACGATCACTGGATGTTTACAAAATAAGCCCAGAGAAAATTAAAATATTTAACTCCCAGAGTTAACCATTCTTAACATTTCGGTATACAAGCTTCTAATTGTTTTTATTATGCATGTGCATTTTCCTCCCTTTCCAATAAAATTGGGTCCTAATTTCTGTAGCCAGCCTTTCTTCTCATGAACATTGTTCAACAAACCTAGGTATTGGCTACCTTCTAATACAGTGGTTGATGGACAAGAGGAAGACACAGGCTTGGCCTGTTATCCTAAAAACTGAAATTCAATGCTCATCCCCATTAGGTTTTGTACTTTCTTACCTGAAAGCTGTTACTTAAAAGCTAAAATGGCAACAACTGCTCTAGATCTTGGGTAAAAACCTTGTATTCTTCAGTTCAAGGACAGATAAAGCTTGCATTTTGCAGTACCAATGTTATGCTTTGGAACAACCCTTCAGTTCCATTAAAAAGCAGATTCAGACCAGACCATAGGTGACAAGAAAAACTTGAAAAGGCCAGGCACAGTGGCTAACACCTGTAATCCCAGGAGGATCACTTGAGGCCAGCCTAGGCAACGTAAAAAGACCACATCTCTACAAAAAAATAAAAAAATTAGCCAGCCAGGTGTGGTGGTGCACACCTGTAGTCTTAGCTACATGGAAGGCTGAGGCAGGAGGATCACGTTACCCCAGGAGTTTGAGGTTGCAATGAGTGGTAATTATGCCACTGTACTCTGTACTCTAGCCTGGGTGACAGACCAAGACCCTTTTCTCAGAGAGGGGAAGAAAAAAAAAAAAAAAAAATGAACTGGCTTCATTATTTACCAAAGTTAAATGAAGCAGATTCAAGTCAAAGGTTAAGCCACAGGTATTTCCCATACCAAAAGCCACCTTTCCAGTAGCGGGTGCTAGAGGCAAGAGAACTGCAACAGGGAAATGCCTCAGAAGGCCCTGATGGAAGTTTCCATGGCCTGACCTCCACCCATTGCTGGTTCCCCTAGAAAAAAGCAACAGGGTCCATTAATTTTGTGCATTTGTTGTTGGCCGTATCTCCCCCAACATTTACTCACTCATTTCTGAACCTAAACGTAGGCTATTCAATTTGGGGTCAGACAGCTCAGAAATGCTAAGATCCTACACTGATTTCTAAGTGTTTGCAGACCCATCCTATCAAAAGCATTTAGGAGTGCAATCTTCACTTTGCAAGAACTTTCCTTGTGATTCCTACATACTAGGATTCCCTAATGTTCCATTTAGAGCTATCAAAACTTAGGGCTCAGAGGTCCATATTAAGCACCACTGATACACATGGAAGCAGCTTCAAGGGATGGGTTAAGAAAGCTGCCAGAGACAATGATCAGTGTCTTCATTGTGAAGGTCCAGCCTCTCATGCCACTGTAAGTTAGAAGCAACGCAGCTTGTAGAGTCCCAGCCCTGCTGTGGCCCTTTCAAGGTAATTTGAAAAGCTCCAATCCTGTTAACAATCCTGCAAGCTTTTTTGCGGTCTGGGGGCCAGGGATAGGGAACAGGGTCTTGCTCTGTTGCCTGGGTTACAGTGCAGTTGCTGTTAATTCACTGGAACCTCAAACGCAACAGCCTCAGCCTCCTGAAAAGCTGGGACTGTAAGTGAGGTGCACCTTATATTTTTTGTAGAGACTGGGGTTTCACGATGTTGGTAAGGCTGGTCTGAAATGATCCTCCTGCCTTGGCCTCCTAAAGTGCTAGAATTACAGGTGTTAGCCACCATGCCCCACCCAATTGCAGGATTTTGATGGCAGAAAAAGAATGCTCTCCTGTCTGTAGTACCTAACTACCCATCACCAAGGGGACAGAAACTGCACACACACAGTCATCAGCAGTGCCAAGGCCTATTGCCAGCTCACAACTCATCCCCACCCCAGCTATAGGCAGACAAGGGACGGCAGCACTGGGATTTATTAGAATGTGCCTTAATACAGGCGCTGGGGCTTGCCCATGGTGCTCTTGATGTATAAAGCCCGGACGTTCTGCCAATTCTTCTTGAGCAATGACACCAAAAAGTTAACAGCCAGGTGGATATTGTACACCAGCTCATCGTCTGTCATCTTCACATGCCCAACAGCCACAGCCAGACACAGAACCTGGCAGGAGGGGAAGAGGGTCACGTCAGGTTGGTGGAAGGATGGCAGATGGCCCACCCCTCCTCCCCATGACCTAATGAGCTGGTGCTTGGATCCAGGCCAAGGAAAACCAGGGTTATTCAAAAAGCTTCAATCCTGCACAGTGCTCTTGTCCAATACCATTAAGTATCCGGAGGAACACGAACGCAGGATTCCGAATGGCCCCACGGGGTACAATATGGACCCTGTCAGCACACCCACCCAGGGCAACCCACCACACTGCCTTACCTTCTTCATCTGGAACTTGATTGTGGACTTCACCTCATCAACTTTGGCCACCATGTTTTCATTGTGTGTCAGCAGGGAAGGAAACTTGCCAGCCTTATTTAGGCCTGGGCCCAGGATTCGCGGGATCTGCTTGATAAGAGACTCTGAGGCCAAAAAGGCATCATACTTCTTGGCTGGCAAAGAGAAAGCCATTGGATGCTTAGGACCTGGCCACTGAGGTACACCTCCAGTGTGCTATTCAGGTCATAAAAGCACATAAACCAACCACATAAGTGGCCTCCACGTCTTTTTAACCCTCCCCCACACCCATGCTGTTTCCAGTGAGTGGCTCCATCCTCTCTAGACTTTTACTGGTCCTGAAACCTGGTCTCAGACCAGGCTGACCCACAATCCGTGCTATCTCCATCGTACAAGGGATGCTCTGGTCAAGATGGCCTGGGCTCAAATCCTGCCTTCTCACTTCCTAGCTGTAGACCTTAGGCATGTGACAACTGGAGACACCTGTTTCCTATCTGGAAAACAGGTCTAATACCACTGCCTAGACGGTGCAGGACAGAATCAGAAAGAAACCACTGAAGTAGAACACAGGAAGTAGAAATTCCAACTCACAGCTCAACAGCACCTGGCCAGTCAACTTAAATGAACCTCATCTGTTTAGACAGAAGCAATGCCTGGGCTCCCCCCTCTCACATAACATAATTCTCAAAGCAAATCTAAAAAACAAGCCTTCATAAAGCTACAAGTTACCACTCAGGCTGCTAACCAACCACAGCAGATCTTTTCCTTTGTGATTCTGCCCCCCCCCCCCCCCCGATCGTTTAAAAATCAAACTGGCAGAAAACCAGTTCTCTGCCGCTCCCATGCAAACTGCCTGGGCCCCCACCCCAAATACAAAACCGCACTAACCCAGCTTCTTGACCAGCTTCTTATTTTTGTTGAGTTTCTTCAGCGCCTCGATGTCCATGTGGGGGATGTCCACAGCCTTGGCCTCATCGCAGTGCTGCTGGTCCCCCAAGACACACACAGAGAACTTGGGGCGGGGGGTGGACTTGAGCCTGCGTTTAGCGGGGAGAGAAAAGGTCATGCCCAGCCCTGGGTGCCAAGGGAAGGTGAAGGGTCTAGGACTGCAGCAGCCACCGAGCCTTACCCAGAGCGTCCACATTCACCAACAGCCAGCCTGGCTTCTCAGACTGGCCGGCGGGCTCGGCCAAGGCCTCCCCACGCCTCCCCTCATGTTTTAAGACCCAGGGTGGGGGTCCGTCCAGCCGCGCCTGCCCGGAGCAGGGGTCTGAACTACCCTGGCACATCAGTACCGCACGTGCCTGCCTCGGCCTCAGCAAGAGCCTGAAGGGGAGGAGACAGGCACCAGGGCACCGAGGGCTGGGTGGGGTCAGAACAGTGCCAACCTGACGGTGCCAGAGAAGCGTTTGTCCTTCTGAGGATCATAGTTCTTCAAGCTGATCTGCAGCTCCACCGTCTCCAAAAACCTTAGGGAAAGGAATAAAGTTAACCAGCCGCCGCCAGCTTTTCCCACCTTCCCGGCCCCCGGCCCCCCCGCGGGGAGGCCGCGCTCACTTGCGGCGCTTGCGCTGGTTCCCGTGCAGGACTTCCCGCACCGCCTCGTACAGGGTGTCGCGAGAGACTTTGCTGCTGCGGGAGAGAAGCAAGGCCGCGCTCAGGGCCGGGGCGCCGCGGGGTCACCACTTCGGCCTGCTCGGAAGCCTCCGAGTCTCCAGGCTTCGAGACAGACGGACCACGACGGACTCCACCGGGCATTCCTGACACTAAGCCAGGCGACAGGGCCCCAGAACCAGACCCAAGCCCCGGAGGAAGAGGGACTCTCCTGGGGACCGGACCTGGCGGAAATAGAGACCCGCAGGCAGACCAACTGCAAGAAATGCCCCGCGGCAAAGCCGGCGCAGGGCCCCCCGACTCGACATGCAAAGTCCCCATCCTTGGCGGGGTGTCTCGAGGTGCGGATGTACGCAGATAGAACCTTCAACACCACTCACCTCATGGCTGCACTCCTCGCGCCGCGATAACCGGAAAAGAGACTAACGGAGTTCGCGCATGCGCCCAAATAGTGGTCCTGTTCTCGCGAGAAATGCCTTGTTCTCACGGCCTACTCCACAGCGTGGTCCGGTCGCTCAGCCCCGAGGAGCGCTGCCGTCTGCAGCCGCCGGAGGGCGCCGCCGCGCGCTGCTCTGCTAACCTGCGCAAGGACAGCTGGACTCGCGGTGATCCTGAGCTCCCACGGCACGCTGGGAATATCCCCTTCGCGCCCGCTGCTCCTGGGCCCCTGGGGAAGTGACCGGGCCCGGGGCTGGAGCTTCAATAGTCACACATACAGCGGAGAGTACCGTGATGGCAGCTGACAGCATGCGACTGCAGCATGCTTGTCCCTCAAATCCCTGCTGCCCTCCACACCAGATTGTTTTTTTTTTTTTTTGTAGACAGAGTGTGGCGTTGTTGCCCTGGCTAGAGTGAGTGCCGTGGCGTCAGCCTAGCTCACAGCAACCTCAAACTCCTGGGCTCAAGTGATCCTACTGCCTCAGCCTCCTGAGTAGCTGGGACTACAGGCATGCGCCACCATGCCCGGCTAATATTTTCTATATATATTTTAGTTGGCCAGATAATTTCTTTCTATTTTTAGTAGAGACGGGGTCTCGCTCTTGCTCAGGCTGGTCTCGAACTCCTGAGCTCAAACAATCCACCCGCCTCGGCCTCCCAGAGTGCTAGGATTACAGGCGTGAGCCACCGCGCCCGGCCCACACCAGATTCTGTTCTCAAAAGCAGGCTCAGTGCTAGGCCTGACCTCCCTCCCTCAGCATCTTGCTCTGTGGACTCATATGGTAAGGGAAGTGTCAAGAAAGTTCGGTTCCTGGCCTCTCAACGCCTGCAGTGGGGAAGAGCTGGGAAGGTACTATGGGGAACTTTCACTTGACAGTTAATTCAAACATTTATGTATTAAGTGTTTACTATGAACAAGGCACCCACGTAGGCGCTCCCGAAATACAAAGATATAAAACAGGCCCACAGCATTGCACATCTATAAGGTGTCTTTTCTGCCCTTTCCTTTGCCCAGTGGGTGCCATCATCAGCCCACAGTAACCCTAGGAGCCCTTCAGATCCCTCCTCAAATGTCATCTGCCCAAAACCCTTCCCCAACTCCAGAACTGAGTCACTCTCACATTTAAGCCCCCCTGTTCCCATCTGCCTGCCTGCCCAGTGGTCGCTGCCTGCCTCACTCACTGAACAGGCAGCTCTGATAGGGCTGGGTGGCTGGCATCACACATCATCTGGCCCACAGGGTGAATGAATGAACTTCAGAACTAACACCCTACAACCTTCCCTTCACCAAGAAAAAGATGCCCTTGTTACTGAGCGGGGCGTGGAGGGGGTCAGGATGGGAAGGCAGGCACTGCCTCTAATAAGACATTATCGAAGCTTTTTATTAAATACAATTGGTAAATTATTATTCAAGTCAGAAACAAAAACACAGAAGGCCATAACGTACACCTAAGCACAAGGGACCTGTGCCGAGCACATAGGTACCAGATCTCCTAGAGCATCATGTCTACTCTGGATCTGCTCGAGGCCTATCAGAAAATTTCTGTCCCTGCAGCCTTAGAATTGACGAGGAGTGAGCCTAGGGCCAGCGGCCCTTGAAAATATAGCTCATCTAGCTCCTTTACCCCAGAAGCTTCCTTGCTGGCTGGGAAGCCAAAATGGCCTCTCTGCAGCCTGCAACAGGAAGGCAGTTGGTCCCTAGAATGGCCAGGCTCAGCCTTTACCCCCAGGCAAGGGGTCAGGGAAAGGTGGCCAAGGTAGAAATGTCCTTCAGGAAGCTGGTGATGGAGCTCCAGGAGGGTGTTCCCTTGCTGTGTGGTCAGGGGCCCAAATGTCTCAAGGTGGCCTGAAGGGACTTCCTCAGGAAGGTGGTGTTGGGCTCTAGGGCCACAGCCAGGCCCAGCCTCTGCGCCTCAGTGATCTGGGGTGAAGAAAGAATCTTGTCAGTACTCTAGCAGCAGATTCCTCCGATCTCCCCACTACCCCATGGGCTCTGTTTAGGAAGGAGACAGGAAGCCAGGACACAGGAGGATGGGGGAGGAGGAGGAGACTCCTAAGCAATCTAATCTCATTGGTTCACCATGGTTAACCACCACGAATTCTGGTGGACCTGGAGTCAAATACTAGCTGCACAACTTACTAAGCTGGCCACAGTAATAATAGTTGGCAACTACTGGGTGTTTAGTATGTGGCTTTATAGGCATTACTTCATACATACACATACACATTACTTCACATAATCCTCACAACCCTCCCATTTTTACAGATGAGGAAACTTGATGTTCAGATACTCCATGTGGTTGCCACCTTCCTTTTGGGCCATGCTTTCTCTTCTGACATGTTGCTACATGTCACAGGGTTAAGGGACAGGGTCAACGCAAAGGCAGGGACTGCATTATGGTCACTGCCAATTTCCCAATGTCCCATACAGCATCTGGCCCAAAGAGGTGTCAGCTAGGTGAACGAACTCCTAAGCAGTCCCAGTCCTGATCCTGAACTCGTGCTTTCTCTAGCTAATATTCAGGATTTTACCCCTGGCAAACATATCTGTCCATTATACCCCTGTGGCAGGACCAGCCCCCATGGCCCTATCAACACTCACATTGGCCTGGTACTTGATCATCACTGTCAGCATCAGCTTGGCATAGGCCATGGAGGTGGTGGCTGCCAGCCCCTCTTTACAGAGCTTCTCCATCAAGACGTTGAACTTCTCAGGGGTCATCTCTACCTGCACACATTGGGAAATGGAGTAGTATCACAGGAAAGGCCTGGGCTCTTCCTTCTGCCAGCCCTGGATCCAAGTCCCAACTCCACCACTTTCTAGCTGGGTAACTCTGGGCAGGTTGCTTAACCAAGCTAAGCCTCAGTTTCCATATCTGTAAAATGGGGCTCATAATATCTAACTCTGAAGACTGTAAAAAGGATTAAATGAGATAATGTACATAAAACCTGATACACAGGTCTCAGAAAATGGTGGCTCCTGTTGCAAAGGCTCACATTAGCACTAAGGGGAAGCCAAGCATCCCTAGTCGGGCTCAGTGGTTGGAGATAAAAGCAGTGAAAGGTGCTGAGGGACACTGCCAGCACACTAACCTAGCTCTTCATAATAGTAATTTAATAAACACTGCCCATCAGGCACCATTCCGAGCACTTTATATACCAATTATCTCATGTGGACCTCACCCCAGTCTCAGGTGGTAAGTGCTATAACTCCCCTTTTGTAGATGAGGAAACTGAGGCATAAAAAAATTCAGTCAATTACCTAAGATACAAACAAATGAGGCAGAAATTTAGATACTGATATGAAAAAATTGCCAAAATATATTGTTAAGTAAAAAAAGCTAGGTAAAGAGAACACTGAGCTTGGTGTGTTATAACCTACATAAAAAGGAGGTGGGGAGTACATTTAAACATGTTTCCACATATATAGACACGGCACCTCTGGGAGGGCCGCCCTGAAACTAGTAACGCTGGTCATAGCCCTGGGGAGGGGCACATGGATAGCTGGGAGAGAGAAGTAAGCGGAATATTTTTCACTGTATCCTTTCCAGCTTTTAAAATTGTGAATATATGTATCTATTACCTATTCAAAAATAAAATTAAATTTACACATGCATCAGAAGATTCCCACCGCAAGGCCCTACGGCTATTAAGAGGTGGAGCTAGACCGACCATGCAGTCGGCTCTCTGTTCCTGACATGCCACTGTCACAGGGCACCCTCCATCACTGAAGGACTCAGAAACCCAGGAGCCCCACGCTCCTCCACAGCACTGCAGCACTTCGTCCACTCCTGCCCGAGGCAGCCTGCTCACCTGGCGCTCCAGGAGTGACTGCAGCACCAAGAAAGTTTCCTCCTTCCAAGGCAGCTCCAAGATCTGTCTGCAAAACAGAGGCCCCAGTAAGAAAAGCCTGGCCTCCCACCCAAGCCTGGGTATCTTCTGCCCCAGCTCCTCACAGCAGGCTAAGGCCACCAGAGAATAGCCAGAGCCCCTCTGATGCTGGCAGCAGCCTCAGTAGCCAATGCTGCAGAATCCATACAAGTGCCAGGAAGGTCACAACCCTGAAATCCCCAGAAGCTGACAACAAAGGATTTGGTAGTGAGATGTAAAAAGGTCCCCCCAAAAATAACTAGGAGGAGAGAGAGAGTGCATCCTGAGAACAAAAGGTGAAGGAAACTCAGAGAAGAGGAGGACAGTGGGGTGAGATGACACACATGAGGCTTCCTAGAGAAGGTGAGCCTTCCTGCAGAGTCCAACCCACGTGATGTGCACTCCAGCTGCGCCTCCTGTCCCACTGCACAGTCCCCACCTTGTTTGGAAAGGCAGCTTGTACAGTGGAAACAGTGTGGCTTCTTGGGTGGATGGACTTGCGTTTGATCCCATGCTTTATCACTTGCTGGCCATGTGACCTCTGCCACGTCCCTTAACCTCACTTTTTGCATCTCTAAGGCAGGAGCAGCACCTACCACCCAGGATTGCATGAAGTCTAATTGAGAATCTAAAGCATAGAGTAAGTGCTCAATAAATGGTGGCTGACATTAGTTTTGGGCTGTTCTATTCTTATATTATACTTAGCGTTTTATATTTCAGGTCTGTGTCCAATGAGGTGTTACTCATTATTTCACATGTCTGTATCCTGACTCCCCAATTTTAATGCTCAAGTTTAACACCAACTTAATGCTAATTTTTGAGCACTTACTAGATGCCAAATATTGTATTAAACTCATTATATGCATTATCACATTTAATGTCTAGTAAAATCCTATAAATATTATCCTCATTTTTCATATGAGGAAACTAAGTCGCAGAGAGAGTAACATTTTTGAGTTCACACATTTAAATAAAAGGCAGCGTTGAGATTTGAAACCATGTCTAGGCTGGGCGTGGTGGCTCACGCCTGAAATCCTAGCACTCTGGGAGGCTGAGGTGGGAGGATCGCTTGAGGTCAGGAGTTTGAGACCGGCCTGAGCAAAAGCAAGACCCCCGTCTCTACTAAAAATAGAAGAAACTAGCCAGGCGTGGTGGTGCACACCTGTAGTCCCAGCTACTCGGGAGGCTGAGGCAGGAGGATGGCTTCAGCCCAGGAGTTTGAGGTTGCTGTGAGCTAGGCTAAAGCCACAGCACTCTCCCCGGGCAACAGAGAGAGACTCTGTCTCAGAAAAAAAAAAAAAAAAAAGGAAACCATGTCTGTCTGACTCCAGAGCCAATGCTCTTAACCACTGTGCCATGTTCCAACTATGCTGTGAACTACTCAAGAGCAGGGACCGCCAGCCTGGTACGGAGCCAGCCCCACACCCTGCAGAGGCAGAATTGTGAAAGACTGCAACCCTGGGCTCAGGAAGGTGCACAGGATAGCAACTTGCAAGGGCCCATAGGTGGAAAGGCACAGGGCCTGGTGCCCAGTTGGCTCCAACCCCAGAGTGCCAGGCGCAGGCCTCGCCTGGGGAAGAAGGTGGGAGTGGGGATAGCACAGAGGCCTGCACACTCACCCCAGCATTAGAACCAGTGCACCTGGCTCCAGGGACTCGTCCTTCATAAGGCAACACAGTAACTCTGTCTGAGCTGGACCTAGGTAGGGGAAAGCAGAGGGGAAAAGTCTGAGGGAAAATGGCGGGAAAAGATGGGATGAGGGGGGAACTGAATGCCCAGCCTGGACCATCAAGGAAGCAACAAACATCTTTACCCACTAAATACTCAACTCCAGCCAGGGCCACCCTGGGATGAAGGGTGCTGGGAACAGACAGGGCAGAGCTACCAGGCCTGGGGCTGGTTCCGAAATTACCTGTGTCTGGGGCCTGGAGCACAGGGCCAAGGAGGGCTCTGCAGACAGGGTGGGTATACTTGGCACAGAAGGAGGTCAGGGCAGTCGTAAGCAGGCGAGAGGCTGAGGAAGTCAGGGAGAGGATCTATAGCCAATGGGAAGGAAAAATTCATTTTGTTGTTCTTTTCAACATCAGACATCTATTTCAGATGGTGATACACATTACAAAGGAAAAAAACCAGGTGATTTTATTTAGGACTCACATGGGCCCACCCACTGGAAAAGATACATAGCTCCCTTCCCCAGCTCCCAAATCCCTGACAGCCCCTTGATCAGCTCCTTGAAGTGTTCTAGGGCCCAAGAGGGAGGACTCAGATGCCATGTAGGTTAACAGCCTGGGAGTCCATTCCCTGCCAGTCAAGCAGGATCCTTTCCTTGCCCCAGCCTGCCAGAAAGACCAATGCCTGGACAGCTGGGAATGCCCTCTCCCAAGCACCACCCTTCTGAAGGCTCAGACGCTCTTCCTCGTCGTCACTGGCACTCTGAGCGCCTGCCAATGCACCTACCCGTCCAAGAAAGAGGCTCCTGGTCAGCACAGTGGCATTGCTGAAGCTAAGATCTGGTGACAGGGCCAGCAGCCAGGTGCAGAGCTGCAGGAGACCTGTGTCTGAGAGCTGGGGCAGCTGCAACTGGGCACACAGCAGGTCCATCTGCTGACAGGGCCAGGCAGAGAGGGGAGGAAGGACATGGGGACACTCAGTCTGCCTCTGCTAGACTATCTCAAGCCAACTGAGCAGCAGCAGGAGCAGGACAGACACTCCAGGGCCAGGTAAGGCTGGGAGAGCTGCCCTCGGGGGAGGAACTAAGGTCTAAAAGAAACCACTCAGGGTGACCCATAGCTCTGACAGAGAGAAAGCAACAAAATACCCTCCCAAATTTCCCATATGAGGCAGGGAAACATACACAGGGAAAGGTAGGGGAGAGAAGATATAACCTCAGGGCCAGGCAGTCTATCTGGACTCACCTGGCTGGGACTGCATTCGTGCAGAAGCTGTAGCTCAACTGGGGGGGCATCCTCCAAACCCTCCAGCCCCTGGGGAGAGAAATCCCATGTCAGGGCTGGCAGAGCTCTTGGTGACAAGTCACTGAGGCTATCTCTTCAGTTGGCAAAGGGAGTGGCTGAGATCATGAAAAGTGCTACTACAGGAGAGGAAGTTGCCTGGGGTTAGATGACATGTCTGTACTTGGGTGGAGAAAAGCCCCTGTAGAGACTGTTCTCTGACCTTTACTCCAACCCTGCCTCCCCCAACCCGCCTGTGCCTCACTGCACTGGGGCCTCCCTGGGCACCGTCAAGGTCTGGGGAGGAGGAGGAAGCAGGGCTAGGGTGAGCAGGGTGGGGCCAGTCACCTCCCCAAAGGTCTTCAGCAGCTGCTGCAGCCTGGGAACCTGGTCCTGTGGAGGAGAGCACCGTCACCACCAAGTCCCTGCCCCTGCAGCACGGCCTCAAGCCCAGTCTCAGCTCCCTCTCCTGAGAAGGCCCCAGGTCAGCGGGAGCTAGTGGACAAAGATGACTGAAGACAGTCAAGAACATGAAGCGTCTATCTTGAAAACTGCCTGACTAGAATCCAAACTAGACAAGACCCATGTGAAATCCAGTTGTCTATTGTCTTCTCTGGATTCAACCCAAATTTGGGTAGACCCAGTCCTTGGACCAGGAGGGCAGGCTGGACGCTGGCACAATTCCCCCCAGCCCAAAGGATGGGATGGCAGGGGTGGCTCCAGAGCCTCTACTCTTGCCTGGCACCCTTTAGCCCCACGTTATAGATAATTAGGACAAATATTTCCTACCTCCACTAACTCCCTTCCCTACCACTCCTTAGGAGTCTGTGGAGTGGAGGCTACATTCCCTCAACCCTGCCCTCCTCCCCCTTCCTCCGTGAACTACAGAGTCATCCCTATTGGGAAAGTGTCCCAACCAGCCTTCACCATGGATAAGCCTGCCACCCTGAAGGATCACTCTAAACTCAGCCTCCCCAGTACAGTACCTGGAGAGCTTTGGGCAACCGCAAACTCTCAGCTGGACCCTTAGCATCCTCCAGCCTCGGACTAGCCTTGCTGGTCTCAGCTCCCAGGACAGGCTGGTTCTTAATGGGAGATGCACCTTCTCCACCTGCCAGGGATTCCAACGACTCATGTGCAGGTCTCTTATCCTCATCTGCTTCTTCTCCCCTTTCTGCACACCTGAATCTTTTGGGGGCTCTCTCTCCATCAGGACTGGCAGGCTCTTCCTCGGGCTCCTTTCTGCGTTTCCCAGACTGCTGAGAGTCCCTGTCCTCTTCCTCTTGTTCAGGGTCTGGAACCTGGGGCAATTTCAACCTCCTGCCCCCTTGGCCCAGCTGCCTACACAGGCCTTGGAGCTGTCTCTGGCACCTTTTGGACAGTAAGGAAGCTCCCTCAAGGGAAGCCCCACCCCCCAGGTCCCTTTGCAGCAATTCCCCCAGGGCACGGAGCCAGGCATCAGGGTCCGAGACCAGGTCCTGCTGGGCAATCTGCAGCACAGAGAGAAGCCCACTTTCAGGCAGTGATGGCCAAACAGCCATGAGCAGGGACATCAGGTTCCTCTGGCATAACTGGGGCAATCTCAGCAACAGTGGCTTCCTGGGTAGCAGAGGGAGAGAAAGCAGTTAGAGCGTCTGGCTGAAGCGGGGAGAGCACAGGGCAGACTGGGCAGAGCTGAGGGCTGGATGGCCATGGACATATTGGGTCAGGCAGGTGATACCTTCAAGTCACTGTGGACGGAGGAGACAGCACGAGAGTCACTCAACAAGTATTCAGTGAGCATTTATTATATGCCAGGCTGGCCTGTTCTTTGACCTCTTTGGAATCTCAAAGCTCAAAAATTCATGTTGGAACCTACCCTATAATAGATCCATGCTTGCTTTACATTTTAAAAAGGCCTTTCCAAAATTTTAGGTAAAAATAATATTCCAGGATGCTGTGCAATGCTTAGTCTGTGGTCACCCTTGGCAATCCCCTGGTATTCATCTGTCCAGCTCTCATATTCCTTTCACCAAATTGTGAGTCCCTGAAAGGCAGAAGTAGTGTTTCCTCCCTCTAGTCCTAGTACCGGGCACAGTGCCAGCCCAGAGCAGGCACTTGGTGCACATTCATAGAATGAATTAACTGTCTGCGGGTAAGTGTGCAGAGATCAGCAAGGGCAGCTGTGGAGAGAGAAGCCTTCACCGAGGAGGTGAGACTTGAAACAGAGGCATCAGGTAATAAGCACTCATGACACCACTTTACAGATTCCAAACAGTATTTGCAAAGGCAAAGGAACAGAGAGAGTGGCCTGAGGGTCTTTTCTTTTGGAGCCCCAGGGTTAAGAGCACAAGAGTGCTTCCTCCTGCAAGTGCCCAGCATCCTCTGATTTAACACTATTCGCCAGTGCTCCAAAGGCCCATGATGCCATATAGTTGCCTGTAATTCCACTGAGGCACAAATCCAGGTCCTGTGTGACCTGAGGCATGATTTTTGGCAAGCAAGTCATAGCTGCATCTAGCCCACCACCCACACCTCTGCCCCTCCTTATCCATGATTTTACAGGGCTGTTTGTCAACACACAGAGGCCCGTGGGATCTGAGGGACGAAGAAAACACCCATTTCTTTTTGGAATATAGATACTATGTGAGAGAGAAAAACTAGAGTCAAAGTTAAAAGGATGGTTAATTTGTGGTGGGAGGATTTTGGGGGTAGAGGTAGGGAAAACCCTACTCCAAGGGGTTTTAACTTTTTTTAGTGCCACAGACCCCTTATCAGAATAAGAGTGTTAAATACATAAAGTGAAATACCTAGGATTACAAAGGAAATCAATCGTACTGAAATACAGTTCTACACAGGGGCCCTAGGTAAGCCCCCTGCCCTCCCCTTACTCTATCCAGAATAAGCCGGGCAGCCAGACAAACATTTCTATAGCCTCCAATGTGAGGGTTCAGAAGTCCTCCTGACCCCTCTCTTCAAAGAACTTCAAAGTGGAGTGTGGGAAGAAAATATTAGAACTCCTATTTCTACTTATTTATGTAAAACATAAGAAATTAAGCATTATGAATATTCAACATATGGATTGGCCTTCCACACAGCAGTGTCAGCCAAAGGTTGGGGAGGGGCATCCAGGAAGAGTGGAAGGCCCACACCAGGAGGGGCTGAACGCGGCATCTCACTCACTCGGTTTTTTTTTTTCCCCCATCTTCTGTGTATTTTAATTAACTTTGCTAGTTACACGGCTTTGATATTGTATTATATTTTTTAACAAAAGAAATCGTCACAAAACGGACACATGGCTCAAAAGGATGCCCGCAAAGAAACCGAAGACTGAAGATAATACCAATAGAAGGGCAACCAAATAAGGAAATGGTAGAGCCCGCACTTCTGCACCTAGTAGGAATTGTCAGCCACATAGAGAGGTACCAAAAAAGTTCAATGTCATCCAAAAAGCTAGAAATTATCAAGCACATTAAAATATGGATTCAAAGTCACCATCCTTATGGAAAGTGATCTTGCCTTAAAGTGCTCAATGCTTTGGAGAGTTGATAGTATACAGCCACCACAATTAGCTGTTTAGGCCATCATTTATCACATGTTTTAAATATCTATTTTCATTTACTTTAGTATTTTATCACACATGCACATTTTATATACATGTCCATTTTTTTAGAGATAAAAATTGATCTGAGGCCAGGCGCGGTGGCTCACACCTGTAATCCTAGCACTCTGGGAGGCCGAGGCAGGTGGATCGCTCAAGGTCAGAAGTTCGAGACCAGCCTGAGCAAGAGCGAGACCCCGTCTGTACTAAAAATAGAAAGAAATTTTCTGGCCAACTAAAAATATATATAGAAAAATTAGCCGGGCATGGTGGCGCATGCCTGTAGTCCCAGCTACTCGGGAGGCTGCGGCAGGAAGATCGTTTGAGCCCAGGAGTTTGAGGTTGCTGTGAGCTAGGCTGACGCCATGGCACTCTAGCCCGGGCAACAGAGTGAGACTCTGTCTCAAAAAAAAAAAAAAAAATTGATCTGACTCCGCTTATAACTAATGCACTCATTTAAGCCAAAAAGAAGGCGTGTCTTTTCTTTTTCTTTTTTTAAACAGACGGGGTTTCACTGTGCTCAGGCTGGCATGGAACCCCTGAGCTGCAGCTATCCTACCCCCTCGGCCTCCCAGGAAGCTAGGACTACAGGAGTGAGCGCGGCCAAGAAGGCGTGTCTTAAGTCTTCATATCCTCAGTGTCGCACACTGCCCCGCACACAGTAGGTGCTCCATGAAGAGTGCCCCTCCTCATAGGGTGCGCGGCAGGGCCCCCCTCGCTGTGGGGAATTACAAGACCCGTCTAAGACAGACGGTAGGCAGCGACAGCCCCTGCCTTCCGTGACGCCGAGGGCCCGCGGGCGGAGGACTTACAGCTCCAGGCGGCCGTCGGGCCCCTGCACGACCGGCTCCTCCCGGCACAGAGCCTCGAGGAAGCGGCCCCAGCAGAAGGGCTCCCCGCCGCGGCTGCCCAGCGCCCGCAGCACCCCGAGGCCGCGCCGCGCCCCCTCGGGCCCTGCCTGCAGCGCCTGCAGCAGGAGGCGGGCGGGGGCCTCCAGCTGCGCCCAAGGCGCCGGCCCCGCGCCCTCAGCCCCCAGCGGCGCCGCGTCCGGGGTCAACATGCCCGTGCACGGTGCCGCGCCGCCCCTCACTCTGGTTTGGGGGCCTCAACTCGAAGGCTGCGGGGAGCGGAGGACCTCAGCGCTGTCCTCGACGCAGCGGGGCCCTCGGGGTGCTCCGACGCCCACCACAACCCCTCCCCAAAGCCTGGACAGGCTTGGGAGCTCCGCAGCCTGGGGCCGCAGCAGGTCGCGCGCGGTCGCAAAAGGAGGCCGGAGGAGCGGCTGAGGGCGGGGCCCGAGCGAGAGGCGGGGCGCGAGGGCAGGCAGGAAGGGGCGGGGCGGGGCGGGGCGGGGCGGGGCCAGGAACTACACCTGCCCGAGAGTAGGGAGCGGGGCCAAGGCCGAGGGCGGGTCCGCCGACGGGGCGGGGCCAAAACGAAAGCATTCGTTGTGGGCGGGGTTAGGGCATAACGACTGGAGCGGGGCGGGGTTTGATGAAGGGGCGGATCCTCCGCTGCTGACCCTCAGCTTCTCCCCTCCTCCGTCACTCCCTGAAGCAATGGGTCAGAACGGATGTCCGGGTCCTGTTGTACTTAAGGACTCGAACTGTGTTTGATTTTAGCTGACGCCCATGTTGCTTGTAGATCGTGAGCTTTGCCGTGGGATTGGACCATAATTTACCACTCCACTTCGCCTCCTCCACAGACCAAAAACTGCCATCATCAGGGTTTCAGTCCTCTCTAAACATTATGTGATGTACAAATATCCTTGATAATGGGGTCGCAGTAAAACCTGATGCCATCGATATGGCCAAAGACTGTGAACTTGCTCCCAAAGACCAAGAAGCAGCCTTGCTCTGGTTGTGTATAAGGGGCTGGGAGTGGCTGTGCCTCCCAGGGTTTGCGGCTTCAGTTTAAGGAAGTCAGCCGGAGGAGGCCGGCTTCCAGTCAACGGAGAGATCACTGCAGAGGGGAGAAAGAAGAGCTCCACAGCGCCCCTTAAACCTTGCTTTGGGGCCAGCTTGTATTTCCCATCCTACCAGCTTCTGCCGCCACACACATCCGTTCATCCAATAAATGAGTACTGAGCACCTAGGGACTGGGGATACCGGGAACAAAATAAAGATCCTGGACATTGTCGCAAGTGGGGAGAGGCAGAAAGCTAAATAAGTAAACACTAGAATGTTTGTAATAAGTGCTTTCATGAAGAATATAGCACTGAAGGGAGACAGGCTGAAGTCATTTTAAATAAGGTGGTCAGGCAAGATGAACCTGAAGAAGTGAGGTGGGCAAGCCAAGCAGAAGTCTGTGGGGAGCCCATTTCAGGCAGCAGGACCAGCAAGTGCAAAGACCCTGGGGCAGAAGTGAGGCTGGAGCAAAGGGCACTTGCTGGAGGGTAATAGGAGATGAGATGAGAGAGGTACTGGGTCAGGCCTTGGGAGGCCTGAGATCACAGAGAGGACTTTGGTTTCCACTCTGAAAAGTATGGAAAGCCACAAGAATATTTTGAGCTTGATCTGATTTCCATTTGAGCCAAAATTTTTGTTTTTCCAAAATGATTTCAAGGGAGCTGTTGGGAAAGACTAGGAATATTTCTTAGATAGTGCCTGCTTTGCAAAAGCCAAAATAGCAGGAAAGAAGTTTGTTCCAGGCCCCTTCTATTTCAGGTAAGTAACTCTACCTTCACAGGGGATGTTTTCAGTCTTCAAATGACCAGCTGTTGGAAGGGCAGGCCCTGACAAGTAACGGGTGGGGCCAAGAATGCTAGACAGCCTGCAACTCTCTGCCCATCCCCAACTACAGCTTTTCTCCTCAGGGCTATTGCTCCTGCCCACCAAGTTCTGCCCTGCCAGCCCTCTGGAAGGGAGCAGGGAGAAAGAGTTCTGCACTTGGTTCAGGACCCTGGTGGATCCCCGAGACACTTTCGTAGGATTTGTGAGGTCATTACTATTTTCATAGTGCTAAACTGTTATTTGCCCTTTCCACTCTTATTCTCTTATAAGCCTCCTGCCAAGTTTTCCAGAAGCTAAATGGTAGGTGATACCACAACAGATTGAATGCAGAAGCAGCCTTACTGCCCTTGGCAATGGGGGCTGGACTATGAGCAAACCCTCTTCAGACACCAGCAGTGATAGCTTAGGTGCATTTTATTGGTTTTCTTTCAGAATCCTACAAAAGAGCAAAGTCAAAAACCAAGGCCCTGGCAAGACAGTGCAAACGCTTCCTCATTCCAGGAGCCCTCCGCCACTCCCCATGTCCCCAGCTGTGTCTCTGATGCAGTTCACGGGGGTAGAGGGCTTGCTACTTATGCCCCCACCAAACCCAAGAAGGGAAAGACTTACCACCTAGCAACCCGCTCCCCTCACCCCCATCTCCCTCAAGTTGATCCTGGTTACAGAAGGCCACAGTAAGAACTGTTGGGATCCAGCAGCAGTTCTGAACCCCAGAAGGCCATGGCCCGGGCACAGTCTGTGAAGAACACATCGTCCTCAGGCTCGGTGCCTCCTAGGAATGATGCTGGGCCCAGTGCCTGGGAGTAGAGAGAGAAAAATCGATGAAAACCCATCAGCTTCAACCTCACTTGCCCCAGGAACAGGGGAACTCAAGACTCACACATAAAATTGGGCAGGTTGTACATAGCACAAAGGTGCCACCTCTAAGTAGGCACCATTAACATCATAGATATCACACACGGGTTTCACATTCATCATAGACATTTATTATAAGCCATGGCCAGCAGCCTCCCTTGCCCCATATCTCTGCTGTTACCACCTCACTCCCGGAGGCCAGCTGCACACTCTTGGGCAAGGGAGGACCAGAGGTCAGGGCCTTAGCTGGGAGCTGGTGCAGGTAGATGCAGTCGGATTTGAAGGGGCAGCGGCCATTCCCCCGCATAAAGAACCGGCATCGGATCTGGCTATGAGAGGGCAGAAAGAGAGAGGAACGTTACTTTCAAGCCCTGTTGCCCCAGGAACAAGGGGCACTCACTGCTGACATATAAATTTGGGCAGGTTACCCAGCTTCGGTCCCCAACACCCAGGCTGGGCCCTTTCCCCCCAGCCCGGTCTGTGGAAACCTTGTCTTCCATGAAACTTAGGAACTGGGCTGCACAGCAGGAGGTGAGCAGGGGGCCAGTGAGGGAAGCTTTGAAGCTTCATCTGTATTTATAGCCGCTCCCCATCGCTCCCATCCCCGCCTGAGCTCTGCCTCCCCACCCCAGTCCTCTCACCCCAGTCCATGGAAAAACTGTCTTCCATGAAACCAGTCCCTGGTGCCAAAAAGGCTGGGGACCGCTGATCCACAGCACAAAAGCCCCACATCTAAGCAGGCACCACAACATCGTCTTGTAGATTTTACATTTATTCTAACTATCTTCCAGCAGATGGCAGTAGAGTATCTTAAGCGGTGACTAATTCTCACGAAGTCTCCATTTGGGCCACCAGTGGCCCTGGAAATGTCTCCAGAACAAGGCTGCCTGTCTCCTGGGCAGAGACAGGACTGTCCTCTTTGTCCCTCCCTGTACTCACATACACTTTGCACACATCCAGTGTGAGAGGAACCTGGAATTGTAGTGAATTCCAGATTTTGGATAAATGCTTCCCTTCCCCAAGAGATTCAAACCTACCCAGCTTTTCCTAATCTCCACGGGTGGCCTCTCAGTCCCCTAAGCACACAGCACGTATTCATATCAATTTACTTTCTTGCCTTAAAATGAATTGGAAGTAGAAACCAATCAGGGCTTCTCGTGGTGCCGAGAGAACCAGAGTCGCCCTGTGTTGATCCTGAGCCAGGTTAGAAGAGAACACTGGCCCTGCTGTTCCTTCTGCTGTCTCACCATTTTAGTTTATTTATTTTTTTGAGACAGGATCTCTCTCTGTCACTCACTGCTCACTGCAACCTCAAACTCCTGGGCTCAAGAGATCCTCCTGCCTCAGCCTCCCGAGTAGCTGGCACTACAGACATGTGTCACCCTGCCTGGCTAAGTTTTTTTCTATTTTTTTGAAGAGACAGGGTCTCCCTCTTGCTCAGGCTGGTCCCAAACTCCTGGCCTCAAGCGATCCTCCCGCCTCGGCCTCCCAGAGTGCTGGGATTTTACAGGTGTGAGCCACCGCACCCAGCCCTCTCACCATTATTGACCGGGCTCTCTGAAATAGTGACAATGGCTCGTACCCTTGCCTGCCGTCTTCATCACTCTGAACTTCCAGGTTTTGGGGCTCCCAGGCTGGGAACCGTGGCTGAGCCAAGATGGATCAGGGGCTACCTTCCCTTCCTCCCCATCCCTGAGTCACGGTCCCCGCGTCCCAGCCTCACCTGGTCCGAGCCTTGAAGTTCCTGATGAGCTGCTCCTTCTCAGCCCCCTTGCTCACCCAGAACTTGTGGGGGATGATGTAGCTGGAATGGACACGGCACTGGGGACAGGCCCTGTGCAGTGGGGTGGGGGGGAAAGTAGGAGACTAGTCGCAAGCCTACAGGCCAGCCCCTCACCCACACCTCCCTGGGGCATTTCCCTCCTCCCCACTGGCCCTCTGCGACACTGACTTGACGACATCCAGCGGGAAGTCCTGCCGGTTCCTCCGCCAGGCGCGCAGGCAGCCCAGGCAGTGGGCGTGGGTGCAGTTGGGCAGGATGCCGAAGACCCGCTCGGCCTCCGGCTTGTCCCACACTTTGTCCATGCAGATGCCGCATACCACGTCCTGACTGTCCTGCTTCCCCTGCAGCCACAGGCAGGTCAGCCAGCCCCACACCCCCAAATACAGCCCTGGGAGCTACGGAGCCCTACCCACCCGCTCCTCCTCCAGCAGGTCTGGGTGTCTCAGAGGCCCAGCAAGCCATCCTCAGCCACCTCCCCACAACCTACTGCACCTCCAGGTCCAGGCTCTGAAGCGGGGCCACGGGCTCCTGGACAAGGTCCGACTCGGGCTGACACTCCTGGGAGTGGCTGTGATCCCCCTTAGCAGCTGTGGGGAAAATGTTCGCGCAACTCTGTGAATATATTATAGCCCATTGACATGTACACTTTAAATTGGAAAATGTTTTGGTTTGTGAATTATATCTCAATAAAGCTGTTATAAAAAATTACATATATGACTTGAATAACATTGATTTAGAGCAATAACTTAAAAAAATAACCACTAACCTTTATTTGGTGTTTACTCTATGCCCAGTACTGTGCTAAGCATATCCCACCCAGAAGGGACCTTGTGAAGTAAGTACTATTATCAGTGCCCTTTCGTAGATGAGGAAACTGAGGCTCAGAGAGGTTAAGTGACTTGTCCAAGATCACACAGCTATTAAGTGGTGGAGCCAGCATTTGAAACTAGGTGCTGGCCGGGCGCGGTGGCTCACGCCTGTAATCCTAGCACTCTGGGAGGCCGAGGTGGGCGGATCGTTTGAGCTCAGGAGTTCGAGACCAGCCTGAGCAAGAGCGAGACCCCACCTCTACTAAAAATAGAAAGAAATTATATGGACAGCTAAAAATATATATAGAAAAAATTAGCCGGGCATGGTGGCACATGCCTGTAGTCCCAGCTACTCGGGAGGCTGAGACAGGGGATCGCTTGAGCTCAGGAGTTTGAGGTTGCTGTGAGCTAGGCTGACGCCACGGCACTCACTCTAGCCTGGGCAACAGAGTGAGACTCTGTCTCAAAAAAAAAAAAAAAAAAAAGAAACTAGGTGCTTCGACTCCACAGGCACCATGGAGTTCTGCTTTTAGAACACACAAAGCAACAGAGTCAGAGGAAAAGGTCCCTTCAGCTGGGAATCCTGAGGCGGCAGAGGAATGGGAGGAATCATAAAGCTGTTTGGACAGAGCAGGGACCCTGGTCTCAGATCCTGCTTGTGCCCACCTGCAGTGCCCCTGATGACTCACATGATAAAGACAGGGACTTCCAGGAACTGCCACTAGCCTGCTCAGCCTGGCTGGCTGGCCCCTCCAGGGCAGGCTCCGTGCCACATCCGGCCCTGGCCCAGGCCCAGCTCACAGCTGCAGAGGGCAGGCAGGTGGGCTCAGATCCCCTGCGGGTCAGTCCTGGGCGGGGCCTGGGCAGGGTGACCAGTGACTCAGAATGCCGGCGGCCCCACTCCAGGGAGCTGGGGGGCTTCGGGTGCTGATAGCTGTGGGGGAAAGAAGAGAGTGAGGAGACAGGGGTGGCTCTCCAGGGCTCGGAGCCGAGCACTTGGAGCTGAGCGGGGAGAAGGGGCTCTGGGAAGATACAGGGCCCACGAAGGGATGGTTTCTCCAGCGTCCCCCGCCCCCAGCTGGGAGGCGCTTACCTGCACCGATCTCCATGGAAGCAAAAGCCTTGCTGGAAGTACCTGCAGACGTGGGACATCTTTCTGTTGTGAGCAAAGTGGCAGCTCGGCTCCCCGTGACAGGCCCTGAAGACAGCAATGTTCCTAAGAGAGTGTCTGAGTCATGCCCGGCCCCGTTTTGGTTCCTGCCTTTGTGATCCTTACAGAGAGGGGCTGTGTGATACAGGGAGAAGAACACGGCCTCTGGAATTGGTCCTGTGTTCACATCCCGCCCCCGCTGGGAAGCCTTAGGTGAGTAACTCACCTTCTCGAAAGCTTGGTTTCCTCACTCTTAAAAAATGGGATAGCAATGCCTACCCCTCAAAGGGTTGTTTCAAGGGTCTTTACGATTTTGCACAATGCATATAGCAGGCACTTAGTAAACCACAGTGGTTACTATTACGCCCTCCAAGCATAGAGTCTGTGGTTTCTGCAGTCAGAATTCTGGGTTCAAATTCTACCATCAGGGCTGGCTTCGTGGGCATGGAGCTGTACAGTGACTCAGGGCCCCAGGCTCACATTAATGCTCTGCTGTTGCTGTCTTGAAATTATCAATAATTTCTGGCTGGGCAAAATAGCTCACACTGGTAATCCCAGCACTTTGGGAGGTTGAGGCAGGAGGACTGCTTGAGCCCCGGAGTTTGAGGTTTCAGTGAGCTGTGATTGCACCACTGCACCCCAGTGTGGGTGACAGAGCGAGGCCCTGTCTCTAATAAAATTTTAAAAAATAAGTTTTAAACAAGGGGTCCCTCATTTTCATTTTGTGCCAGGTCCCACAAATTACATGGCCAGATCTGCCACTACTTCTTGGTTATGAGAGCTTAGACAAGTTGTTTAACCGTTCCACGCCTTAGTTTTCTCATTTGTAAAATGGGGATAATAATAGTACCTACTTCATGGGGTGATATAAAACTGAAATGAGACAATGTGTGTAAGTAGCTGGCACCTAGCAAATATGTGTCAGCTGTTATCATCACTCCTGTCACCATCACCATGATCGTGCAGGGGCCTTGTCGGGTCAGGGCGGGAAGTGGGGGAGGTGGGAGGAGGATGAGTTTGGCAAACGTTCAGTGAGAGTCTAAGTGTCCAGGCCTGGGCGCCGGGTCTGGGACAGGTACAAGGTAGAGAGGAACTCTGCTCTTGTCATGCCCTGCCTTGGAGGGGGAATGAGCCCACAAGGACAGGGCAGGGACAGGAGCCGGACTCTAGCCCCGTGAGAACAGACTGGTCCAGCCCGAGCCGAGGGGCTGCTGTAGAACAGCTCAGACCTCTTCCCCAGAGTGCGCCCAAGGGCAAGGCGCTGGCCGAGAAGCAGGCAGAGGAAAGGAGATGGGTGACAGGTCCCTAGTCTTGCTGGTGAAGGTGCCAGCTGGTCAGTCACATGTCCTTTGTTTGTAACAGTGTGTGGAGCCCCTGCTTGCTGACTCGGACCCCGCCTGTGGAGTGTTTTCCCAGGTGAGAGGCAAGAACCACAACACCAGGGCCAGGACTAGGGGCAGGTGAGGGAGGCTCTCGCCTTGGACACAAAATTTCAGGGGATGCAAAAAATCCCTAAGTAAACAGGGGAAGTAATATTTTAGGGCAATGTTTTAAAAGATCAAAATTAATGCAAAAAAATCTGTGATGCACAAAATATCAAACTTTTAAAGAAAGGCAGGATCCAAGCGTGTATGACTCACCTCACTTGCCTCGCCCTAGGCCAGGCCCTGCAGCAAGGGCACGAGTAACCAAGCCACGTGCAGATGGTGACAGGGGCGCTGGCAGAAATAGGCAACAGTGAGAGAGTGGCTGGCAGGGTGGGGGCCCACTTTATTATTTATTTATTTATTTTTGAGACAGAGTCTCTCACTCTGTTGCCCTGACTACAGTGGCGTCAGCCTAGCTCACAGCAACCTCAAACTCCTGGGCTCAAGCAATCCTCCTGCCTCAGCCTCCCGAGTAGCTGGGACTACAAGCATGTGCCACCATGCCGGCTAAGTTTTCTATTTTTAGTAGAGACGGGGTCTCACTCTTGCTCAGGCTGGGTGGGGGCCAACTTTAGACAGGTGGTCAGGGAAGGCTTTGAGGAGGTACTAGCAATAATAATCATTATTACAATTATGTTACAGAATAATATAATCATCATAATTGCTATTTTTACAAGAGCTGTTGAGAACCATAGGTGTCAGTGTAAGGTCATTAAACAGTAATTTGGGGTAATTATGTGTGTTTGGCATTGATCAGAGGAAATTCAAAGAATTGAGTGCCCTTACTACAACAAGACATCATTCACTCCTGTCACTTCTTTATGTGAACAAGATTTCCAAGTGCTTCCACCTATAAAGATCAAAAATAAAAATTGACCAGTCTGGGCAGCATAATGAGACCCTGTCTCTACAAAAAATAATAAAAAAATTAGTAGGGCGTAGTGGTGCATGCCTATGGTCCCAGCTACTTAGGAAGCTGAGGCAGGAGGATTGTTTGAGACCGAGAATTAAAGGTTGCAGTGAGCTCTGATCACATCACTGCACTCCAGCCTGGGCAACAGAGCGAGACCCTGTCTCTCTCCAAAAAAAAAAAAAAAAAAGAAAAGAAATTGAATTGATGTTGATCCCTGTCTCATTCTAGCAATAAATAATATCTATCCATAAATACATGAGCTTTTGGGGGGAAAAGGGAAAGAAAGCAACCATCCCATCTATCTCAGGAGAAATTTTTCTAAAGAAAAATGTATTATTTAATAACTAACTGCTAAAGCATGTAATATATTTAAGTTGCTTCGATCAACTGAGTACTACTACTAACTACACCTAAACAAAAGTTATATTCCTGGTTCACAAATATTTTTGTTGCAGGAACATATATTATGACCAGTAAAAGATTTGTAAGAATATTTATATTAAGTTAAAACTCTGTGGGGAAGTAGAATAGTCATTCAAGGAGAAAAGGGAATTATGTACAACTATAACTATCTGTTCATTTTTTTAAATGGATGACATTATATGTTAAATCTCCATGGTATTTAGATGTCATTGGATACCTTTAAAAGGTGATGTCCTTATTCAATCCACTGTTTTTCCACCATTTCTGGTCAGCTGCCCGCACAGCAAGCTCACTGATGGGACACAAAGCGGGCAGCCTGGGATACCTTGGATTGACATTCTACACAGAGCTATGGCCTGTGCCAGCTGGGTGGTACCACACAGCAACCACCCTGCCTGTAATCCTAGCCCTCTGGGAGGCCGAGGCAGCAGGATTGCTTGAGCCAGGAAGGAGTTCAAGAGCAGCCTGAGCAAGGGTGAGACACCTCTTTCTATTAAAAATAGAAAAATCAGCCGGGCATGGTGGTGCATACCTGTAGTCCCAACTACTTGGGAGGCTGAGGCAGGAGGATTGCTTGAGCCCAGGAGTTTGAGGTAGCTGTGAGCTATGATGATGCCACTGCACTCTATCCAGGAGGACAAAATGAGACTTTATCTCCAAAAAAAAAAAAAAAAAGGAAATTGAACCCCCCTCTTCATTCCTGCATTCATATTAAAAAATAAATAAATAAAAATAAAAGGAAAAAAAAAAAAAGAGAGAGAAGCCCCCACAGGAAGATTGAAGGCAACTTCTTGTGGGCTGGGGGTTTTGTACACATCCTTCAAAGTCTTGGCTAAAATGCCAGCCTTGAAAAAGAAAGATTCAGAGAGGTGAAATTCAGAGAGGTAAAGATTCAGAGAGGTTGATTCAGTAATAAAACTTCTCTTTAAAAACACCTTTTAAAAATTTCTTTTGGAATTAAAAAAAGGTAATCATTTGATTGCATGCTAAAATTGGAATATTTATATTAGAAATTATAACCTTTGCAACAATTTGTGCGTATGGTGAAGAGCATCAGATAACTTAGAGTCTGGAGGCTACACAAGGCTTTCCAAATTTCTTTTAGGAGGTTTACAAGTGAAAATGGGGGAAGATGCCCGGCCCGGTGAGTGGGTGGGGAGGAGGCAGGGTGTAGGGACTAGATTCATGACAGCCAAAGTTAGGGAGGGCTTAGGGCCAGTGGGGGTGCGGGGGGCAGGGTGGAGGTAAGGCAGTCACCTTGGAAGGGGTGGGTGAGCCCTGAGAGGAAGAGTCAGTAACTCTCAGAGCAAGGGGCTTGAAGGCCTCATGTCCCCAGTCCCTCAAGGGGGGGGATGTGCTGGGAAAGCTTCGCCTTTCCCTAAAGGCCACCAATGAGGCCGATCTCCAGGACTGCCTAGAGAGGCCACCACACTAGCTCTTTCACAAGCCCAAAGAAGTGTGGTGACAGAGCTCTCCCAGCGTGTCTAGAGGGACTGTCAGCCCATTGGATAAGCCACAGGAAAGGAAGACAGGGGCTTTGTGATCAAATCAATATGAGAAACTCTTCCTTCTATATTTTCTTGGAGACATATTGCTGTATAGTGTTCCTTATACATGAACATAGTAAAGGCTCTGATAAGTCCTGCAAAGGTTAATTTGACTTAATCTAGCATTGCTTAAACTAGTCCTTTTTGTTGTTGTTGTTTTGGCCCTCTACCTACACAGCTCTTAACATACCAGTAAAACACATTTTGCTTTTGGGGAAAGGTCTAATTAATTCATTTGATACTTAAAACAAGTCTTAAAATCTGGGAGTCATTTTTCCTGTTTTCAAAACCTGAGGCTCAGACAGCTAATGTAACTGGAGCTAAGACTATAACCCAGGTGTCCTCACTCAGCCCAGTAACTCTCTGGTTAACCAATATTGACTTGTTGGGGTAAGGGTTGCTAGATTTGGGGAATTTCTCAGGCCAAGTTCTGAGGCCAAAGAACTTTGGTGGTGACAAAGCAGCCAGAGGTGACAGGTAATGCAGGTCTGGGGGGCAGCCAGAGGGGTTTGGGGGCTGGGGCAGTGGACCCAGACCAGTGAGCATGGGAGTCAGGACTGGACCGTGGGGGGAAGGGGGGCTGAGAAGGGTGTGGCTGGGGACAGGCACCGTGGAACCTGACAAAGGAGCCCTCAAGCAGGGTTTTTACAACTCGACAGTCCAAACTTGGTCTAGGCTGCCACCTTCCTGCCCCAGCTCAGGAAGCAACAGTTGAAAATCTCCTCTAGTAAACAACCTCTTCTTTTCTTGCCTCCCCCTTCCTACCTGGCTGCCTTTCTTCCCAGCTCGGGAAAGCCACTTCACACTGAGACCCCAAGCTCCACAATTATCCCTCCTTCACCCAGGCTTCAGTTCACTCTGGAGAACTGATCTCTTTCAGCTGTTGGCAAGATGGGTCTCTGCTAAGCGTGACCGTCTGACAGAGCGCCCCGGGAGCTCGCGTGCCCTGGCACAGGCCGGCGTGCCCAGAGGAATGACTCCAACGGTGGAACGCTCAACCTGAAGTGTTTCCACCCAACATTTATACCTGGCACTGTGCTAAGTGCTGCGGCTACAAAGGTGACCAGGAGACCAGATCCCACCTGCACGGAGCTGCTTGGTGTTTCTGGGCAAGAGAAACCTTTATTGGGTGGAAGAAAAAGAAGGCAAGTGGAGAATCCGTGCCCGAGGTGGCCAGCCCCTGGGCCGGCCCTGAGCCAGCCGGGCAGCCGTGGTCTGGCTTTTCCTCTCTCTGGTCTACGTGTCCCCCTCTAGACTGTGAGGGGGTGGGAGATGATCTCTACGCCTTTCCAATTTGGGGGCAGGGGGCAAAGAAGCCCCTCCTCCCCATATGCACCCCAAATTCATAGAGTCTGGGCTTACAGTGGCCAGGCCAAACCCCAAAGAATTTTTTCCCACCTTCCCTGTGTTCCCCTGAGACCCAGGCCCCTACCTGCATGGCCGCTGGGAGTGGGGGCTGCTCTCCCAGCTGTGGCCGCTGCCACCCAGCCCGGCAGGGTCCATCCCGGCTGCAGCCCCTAGTGAGAACCAAACCCGCTGCCCTGGTGCTCCTTTATGCCACGCTCCGGGGCGGGGCCTGGGGAGGCGGGGCTCCGCGGCCAGGCCCGCCCCTTCCCGTTGCCCCCGCCTGGGGCGTGAGGGAGGAGGGTGGGGACCGGACCGCTGGGGGCTGAGGGCTGGAGGTGTCCGGTCCAGGCTCCAGCGATGAGGGTGGGGTGTGAAGGCCTTCAGGGATGCTTGGGTGATTATTGGAGGGAAGTGGGGGATGGATAAGACTTTAAGGGTCTGGGAAGTCAGGGTGACTTGGGAGGGGACCATGAGCGCCTGGGACCCAGGACTAAGGACCTGGGATGCTGGGGTCCTGGGGCTGGAGAAGTAACTTATGTTGTCTGAAGGGATTTATTTTATTTTATTATTATTATTATTATTTATTTATTTATTTTTTTTGAGACAGAGTCTCACTCTTGCCCAGGCTAGAGTGAGTGCCATGGCGTCAGCCTAGCTCACAGCAACCTCAAACTCCTGGGCTCAAGCGATCCTCCTGCCTCAGCCTCCCGAGTAGCTGGGACTACAGGCATGCGCCACTATGCCCGGCTAATTTTTCTATATATATATTTTTAGTTGTCCATATAATTTCTTTCTATTTTTAGTAGAGACGGGGTCTCGCTCTTGCTCAGGCTGGTCTTGAACTCCTGACCTTGAGCAATCCACCCGCCTCGGCCTCCCAGAGTGCTAGGATTACAGGCGTGAGCCACCGCGCCCGGCCTATTATTTTTTTTATTCTGCAATAGGATCTTAGAATTTTATTTATTTATTTTTAAGAGGTGCGGTCTTGTTGTGTTGCCCAGGCTGGTTTCGAACTCCTGGGCTCAAGCGATCCTCCTGCCTCAGATTCCTGAGTAGCTGGGACGACAGGCATGTGCCACCATGCCCGGCTTGAGGGTATCTTTAACTGAGGAAGCCACACAGAAGCCTCCTGCAACCGCAGAGCTGCATGAACCCTGCTTGAGGCACCGAGGTTGCGTGCGGACATCGGAGGGCAGGCTGGGGGATGCTGCGAGCTGGGCACGGGGTGGGGCTGATCCAAACTGGCCATGCTAGACAGGTCAAGGAGGCTCAGGACACGTCCCAGGGCAGAGACATTCTTTCTGCAAAAAGTCACTGTTGCCTGGTCTGTGTGTGTCGATGAAGCCGGCTCGCTATGCTGGTTACAAGAAACTAGTGTTGACGCCCCAGCAAAGGCCACTATGAGAGGTGGCCAGGAGAGGGCTTGCCTGAGGCTCTGTCCAAATTGGATGGTAGCAAATCAGCCAGTCAGAGCCTCTCTCTTGGGTGGTAAAAATTCCTTGTATGTTCAGAGTAGACAGGTCACTTGGCCTGGGACTAAGCTTAAGTGACCCTGAGACTGAGTCCTACCCCTCAGGAGGCCCATGGCAATGCTGTTTGGCATCTGGGAATAGGGCCCTCAAACAGATGCTGCCTGCCTCTTCCATGCAACCCCTGGGGCCTGGCTCGTGTGTTCCTGGGAACCCAGCAGCCCCAAGAAACAGGCTTGACAGGCCATGAGGGAGGAGGTTTGCCCTTGCCAGAACACCCTGCCCCCATGGTGAGTCGTCCCCACACCTGGTCCTGAGGGCAGCACAGTGGGGGTCGGGCCCTGACGCGGAGTGCTGGTCTTGGGTTTCCCTCCCCGCTGGGGTGCAGGCGCTGGGCAGCCCCGTGGGCAAAGGAACCTTGCTCCTGGCTGATGGGCCTCCAGGTGTGGCGACTGGCTGCCTTGGTTCTGGGAGCTGCTAGTATAGTTTTACAGCTCCTTTTACAGATAAATAATCTGCTGCCTTACGCTGTATGCAGCCAAGAAACCTGATAGAGTTGTGAGGATGAAATGAGGTCATGGATGACGACCGCTCGGCGCAGGGCCTGACACGCGGCTCAGTGAGAGCTCACGGCGGGGGAAGGATCACGGGCCGCGAGCCGGGAGACCTGACATGACCTGGGACAGGGCACTCCTGGGCCTCGGCCTCGGTCTCTTCTACACACGCTGTGCCTGAGCAGACGGGAGGTTAGGGAAGGGGACGATGGCTTCCAAGACCCCCAGCCCCCTCAATTCCCATCTTACTCCTCCAAAGCCCAGGCTCTCTCCACTGCCCCATGTGGGAGGGAAGTTGGGAAAGTTAAAAAACACCAAATAAGAGGAATTCACTTAAAAGTTAAAGGAGAGATTCTTAAATTGAATTTTAACAACTTTCTATATTTATCGGTAAGTTGAAACACTAGATTGGGAAAATGATAGTCCTGGACATTTTTGTTTTCACTTTTGCTGAATCAAAATTATTTTTAAAGTATTTTATAGGTATGGCCAATATGCCCTCCGTGAAGGCTGTGCCAGTTTACAGTCCTACCACAGTTTCTATACACTCTTGCCAACACAATGTTATCAAACCTTTTAGTATTTAATTTGGTAAGTAAAAAAACAGTATCTCATTATAGTTTGGTGTTTTTTTTTTTTTTTTTTTGAAGACAGAGTCTTGCTCTGTTGCCCGGGCTAGAGTGAGTGCCGTGGCGTCAGCCTCGCTCACAGCAACCTCAAACTCCTGGGCTTAAGCGATCCTCCTGCCTCAGCCTCCCAAGTAGCTGGGACTACAGGCATGCACCACCATGCCCGGCTAATTTTTTCTATATATATTTTTAGTTGTCCAGCTAATTTCTTTCTATTTTTAGTAGAGACGGGGGTCTCACTCTTGCTCAGGCTGGTCTCGAACTTCTGAGCTCAAACGATCCGCCCACCTCAGCCTCCCAGAGTGCTAGGATTATAGGAATGAGCCACTTCGCCCGGCCTATAAATTTTTTTTTAATGTGTTTCTTCTAGGATCTTTTCTTTACCTTGTATACATATGTCCAAGTTTATCCATTTTCCCATTCATGATGTTTTTGTTGTTTCCAAGTTTTTGCTATTGATGTGATGAACATGTATATCAGTCTTGGTGTAACTTGGTGGGTTTCACTGTAGGGTATTGACTCAGGTTGGCTTCTCTAGGAAATAGATTTGGAGGTTTACTTGCAGGATACTTCCTGGAGAATGCTCTTTGGAAAACACCTGTAAGGAATTGAAGGAAGCAGGATTGAGTAGAGGGAGAAGTTAAACTGCAACATAGTTACAAGAGAAGCCTCAGCTCTGAAGCTAGGATGATCCTTCCAGTTGTCCCAAACTGGGACAAGAAGGCTTGGCCTTCACACTCCCATGCTGGACACAGGCTGCCCTGAGGAGGGGTGTGCGTACCACTGGGTGAGGCAGCCTCCTTTGGTAAGGGCAGTGCCCCGAGAGGGGCTCAGCTGTGAGCTCAGCAACTGATACTCCCCAGACGTGGCAATTAGTGCCTGGGTCCTGTGAGGTGGGAGCCGGAGGGTGCCCCACAGCACCCACAGGTGCCTCTTAATAGGAAAATGCAGGGTAACAGAGTGTGGGCATCTTTAACTTCGCTAGATTTTGCCCAGTTGCTTTTCAAATTGGTTGGACAGAACCAATGTCTCCCTTCTGCAGTGTGTGAGATTTTCACCACCTTCTTCCTTTCCGCGGTTTCTATGTCGTGGCCTCCCTGTGCTATTTTCTGGATTTCTACAGAACTTTCTCGAGGTGCAAAAATGATCTCTGCCTGTGTCTACTCTGTTTTTTAACTCATTGAGGGTTATTTTTTCTTTTTATAGATGTTCCACACATTCCTTTTAAAGTGTTTTTTTCCCTCTTAAAAAGCAAATTATTCCTTTCTGTTTTGATTTCTTATTTCCTAATAATATAAAACATTTATTTCCTATACAGTAGTCAATAGTTACATATTTTTCAAAGTTCTGGGGCTCCAATTTCACTGGTTATGTCTATTTCACGCAGGCTTGTTTCTTCCTATCTGCAATTTTGCGGGAATTCTGTACTGGCTGTAACTGGCATCCAGAAAGGATTCCCAGGGATATTACCAGCCCAGGACCCCTTTTTTCCCCCTTTCTTTTTTTTTTTTTTAAATAAACTCTGTTTCAGAATAGTTTTAGGCTTACAGAATTATTGCAAAGGTAGTATCTTCTCATTCTTTTAAGATTGCCTTCTTTTTTATGCTTGATTCATTTATCCTGAGTATCATTAAAAAGAGGCCAGGTGACCGACTATTGTCCCCAAGGCTTTGCTCACGGGGGCAAAGCAGGGATCGTAAGGCTGTGGATGGAATGCTGGCCATGCCTCTTCCTGGCTGAGTGACCACGGCATACTCCCTGGTCTCTCATTGTGCTTTCTTGCCTGTAAAACAGCAGGTGACCTCTTGTGGGGGTGACAACCTGGCTCTGGTGATGAGTCCTGCGTACCGTGCAAGGCCTGCCCAGTGCACGCTGCCGCCTCCGGGGGCTTCCGCGTCCCTCCCAGACTCCCGCACACTCCGCCCGATGAGCGCCAGGGCACCACACAGCCTTTTCTGAGCATGTGCGTCCCTTCCCTGATCCCTCGAATTCTCTCTGCAGGGTAGGGATGGCACCTTCTCAGTCCTCCACAACCCCAGCCGGCTGCCACGCCGGAGCAGAGCAGGTGAGGGGAAGGACACGCAGGGCCCCAGAGGCTGCCCTGCCCAGCCCAGTTCCCTCCGTGCACTGATGTGGAGGGGGAGGGATCCAATCAGCCCCAGGAAGAACATGCGAAGGACCGAGTCAGCTGAAAGTCAACTCTTAAATATTTAATTCCCATTTATTTAAAGTCTTGTCAGTCTGTGTACACTATTTATATTAAAAACACAGGAAGCTGGGGCTCCTAGCAAAAATATACATTTCAATTTTGGAGATTGTTCAGACACTGAGAAGAGCTGTATCCTCAGCACCAGACCTGGGTTCGGGAGGGGAGGGCAGGCACAGCAGCTCTCCCTTCACAGCCCCCCCTGGAAGGAGGCGCCCCTAACCCAAAGCCCTGGTCGGCCAGGTGGAGGCAGAGGGAAGAACTGTGCCAGGAGAGTGTGATCCTGGGCCATGGAAGGCCACAGCGCTGGAGGGGCAGACGCAGGGCATTTCCCCCCAGAGCCGCAGTCAGATGGAACGGCTCCTGGGGAGGAAGGAACAGACAGGGCCCAGGTCTCCACCACCTTGCTGAGTCCCTCACCCTGCAGCCTGGCTAGGCTCAGACATGGCACTCCAGGTTGTGGAGGTGAGCGTACCTCCACCTGGGAGCAGGGGAGGACACAGGCCAAGCTGTGGGACTGCACTCGGCAAGGTCCCTGGTCACCAGAGGCTGTGTAGGGAGAATTTCAGGTGACCAGCTGGGCTGAATATAGGGGAAGGGGAGGGCAGCAGAGCTGTGGGGACAGAGGATGTCGGAATGAACAGGATCGGTTTATCCCTGGCAGCTGTGAGTGGGTGCCGGGTGACTCAACAGGACACCCATGCCCACCCAGAGATCCGGCCCAGCCCTGGCAGAGGGCACAGCTCTGCCTGCCCACCTGCAGGCCTCTCTGGACACTCACTTGCCTCGGGGAAGGGGGCACAGAACCTGCAGGCAAAGTGATTTCAGTGCTTGTGGTGCGGGCTGGAGTCTGGGGGCGCAGCTCTGGGGCGGGGGGTGCTGACCTTCAGCTGACTGGCTAGAGAAGAGGGTCACATGGAGGGCCTGCCCCAAGCTCTCCCTGGCCTGTCACCCCAGGACTCACGGTCCCAGTCCTGGGGGCAGATTTAAGTCTTGCTGCTTCCCTCCAACCACCAACCTCCACCTCCCTCCCTTGAGACTTGCTCCTCTTCAACAGGGCCATGGGGTCTCCCCACCTGGAGGGAACCCGGCCTCCTTCCAGGCCAGGGGGCTGCCCCGCAGCGGCCAGCGCAGGGGCCATCAGTGACATTGGCCTGGAAAACCAGTGTGAAGAAGGGAAGGATGCTGGGTGTCAGCAGGGCTGGGGGTGCTGCTACAGTAGGGCTGGTTGGGTCAGGCGGGGGGTGGGGGCAGCCTCAGAGGGCCAGTGACAATCCGGGGGAGGTGTCGGCTCTCAGCCTAGGCCCCCTGCCCACCGTCCTCCACGGCAGGGGCCCATGACTGGGCTGCTGCCATCAGTCCAGGCCATGCTCAGCTTCCCGGGGAAGCCAGGCCCAGGGAGCTTAGTGTTTCTTTGGAAGGCTCAAGTCTTTTGCTCTGCAGACAGGAGACAGAATGAGGCCCTAAGCCTGCAGGTGCAGTGACAGGGCAGATGGCGGCCCCACTCTCTTCTGCTCCTGGGGAAAAGGTGTGCGAAAGCAGAGGTCCCGTTCTATGCTGCTGGTGAGATAATACAAACTGTTCCACAGAATGAGGAACAGGGACAGACGTGGGGGTGGGGACAGAGAAAGGGAGGGCATGGGAAGAAGGAAGATGGAAACCTATAGAGCAGGGAAGAAAAAGAACAAGGGAAATTAGACGAGAAAGAGGAAGTGAGAAAGAGAAACCACAAAGGACAGGAAGAGTCGGGTGACGGAGGGAGAGGGAGAAGGAGCACAGGGAGCCAGAGGCAGCGTGTGTCTGGGCGCGAGTCCGTGGTTCCGCTGCTCCAGGCCGGGCCGTGTGCTCGTGGGCTGGTCAACGGAAAAGTCACATGGGGCCCCTCCACGCTGGCCCCACTGGAGCCTGCAGGGAGGCCTGGGCACCGCCCCTCAGTACATGTCCTTGTAGATCTCCTGGAGCAGGGGGTGCAGCGAGGTCTCGGTCTCGGTCTTCTTGATGCGCTGCATCAGCTGGGCGTGCTCGGTGACCAGCTGCCGCAGGTCAGCCATCTTCTGCAGCAGCTTGGGGAAGAGGTACTGGGCGTCGGGGTGGTTGGCCTGCAGGTGGAACTCGAGGGCTCGCAGGATGGTGTCCTGGATGGCCTCTACCTGTGGCACGTTCATGAGGCCTGGCCGGTCTGTGGGGACACAGGGCAGGTGAGGGGCTCAGAGAGGCAGAGGAGCTCCCCGCCCGCCCCCCCCATGGTGACTTGGCCCAGGGGACAGCAGGTCTCCTTGGCTGTGACAGAGCCCTGTCCTGTCAGTGATGGCTCCAGAGTGTTCTGGTCCCTTTGCCCCTGGTCTTGGCCCACTTCTTTTGTTTTTTGCCAGTAGTTCCCTCCCCCTGAGTAGGCAGCATGTTATCGTAGTTAAGAGACTCGATGCCTGGACTCAAATCCTGTGGCCACCACAGACTGTGGTGAGGCCACGGGCAGGCCACTGGGCTTCTCTGGGCTCCAGTCTCATCTGTAAAACGGGGATAGTAAAAGCACCTCTTCTACAAGGTGGTTGTAAGGATCGAACGAGTTATAAGTGATGAAAAGGAACTACAACAGTCCCTGTGCCACTGTTAGCTAGCATGGTTATTATTGTATTATGTCAGAACTTAAAAAATGCATGGGAAAATATCGAAAATTTCTCTACAACTCAGAGATAGCCCCATTTAGTGGGCCTATTTCTTTGCGGTGTTTTTCTATCGCTACCTCCATCTGTTGACGTAATGAGATGGAGCCGATCCTGTGTGTTCAGGCAGTTCCCTGCAAGTGCCACTGCCGTCACCACGTGGACACGTCCTCATGCTGCCTGGACTCAGGCCTGATGCCCTGCAGTGAGGCCAAGCCCCAGGGGGACCGGCTGTGTGGGGCTGGCCCACCTGCCCCCCTCACGCACCTCCGCACAGAATGATGGCTGCGATGAACAGGGCCAGGTCACTGTCGTCAAGTTCCAGGGCATTGAACTTGACAGCAAACTCGAACTTGGGCTCAATAATGTCACCGAAGGGCTTGCGGAGGCTTCGCAGGAACTCACGAGTGACAAAGCCACTGCCGTTGGCCACCAGCAGCCCATCCTTGTTGACAATGGAGGCCAGCATGGCGAAGATGGCCTCGTGCACGCCGTACTTGAGAAGGGTCACCTGGTCGTTGAGGAAGAGGCTGCTGAAGCTGGGGATGCTCTTGGCGAACTCGGTGAGCTCCCGCACGGTCTCCACCGTGGTGCACTGGCAGCGGTAGAAGACGTGCACGCTGATCTCCTTGTAGGGCGGCAGGCCGTTCACCAGCTGCTTCCACACAAGGCCCTTCTCTGCCTGCCACAATGTCTCGATGTCGTGGATCACAAAGGGCTGAAAATCAGGCCCTGTTAGAGGTGAGGCCTCAGGGGACCCCCGCCCTGTGCTCCCCACAGCTCCTGCCTGGACCGTGAAGTCAGGGGAGGGAGGAGGCCTGGCTCTCCCCAGAGTCAGACAGGCAGCAGCAGGGCCCAGAGCCCCGGATGCTGCCAGGCCAAGCAGTGACACTCACCGCTGTGTGGCTGGCTTTGCCGGTGAGGATGCTGCGGGCCTTCTTTTTGGTCATGTTGAAGTTTTTCAGGTAGGCGTTGTAGATGTGCTTGGAGAAGGCCTTCAGGTCAGCCACCTGGGGGTTGTGCTGGCTCCCCTCGCTTGCCGTCAGCCCCGCCACCAGCTTCCTCTTCTCAGCCTCCGGCATCCGGCCAAAGCGGATGGCTGCACAGGGACCAGGGACAGTCAAGGAGCCCAGGCAGGGGCCAGCACCTCTAAACTTCCCATCCCCCTACAGGTGCAGGGTCAAAGGCGGACATATCCTTCTTGAGCCCAGGGTCCTCAGAAGCTCTAGAGTCAGCAGGGTGGGACTGCTGGGCTGGCCCCTCCAGAATGCAAGCTCCACCAGGGCACGGATTTTGTCTGTCTGGTTCACAGTGCCCAGCACACAGGGCCTAATTAAGTGACTGAGCTACTCTGGCTGAGAGGCAGTGCAGTGTGGAGGTTGGGATGACAGTATTGGGTGACAAAGGCCTGTGCCGAGTTCTAGCTCAGCAGCTTACTGGCTGCGTGGCTTTGGACAGGCTATTTCATCTTTCTTTTTTTAATCAGAAAAATGAGGCTAATATTCCTTAAAACTTACTGGGTTGTTGGAATAATTACACAAGAGTACTCACATAGTAAGTACTCAAAATTGTCAAGAATAGTAAGTGAGCAGGATATGAATGTGGCTTCTCTCAGAGTAGGAGCGAGGGGAAGGATTCAGTCAGCCCTGAGATTTCCTAGGAAATCCCTTGAAGCCACCCAAGGAATGGGGTCAGGGCAGACACAGACAGAAGGGGAAGGATCCAACCCCAGACCCGCCAGTCCCCATCAGCCAGGAAGAGCCACAGATGAAGGGGGCTCTAAGATACAGGACAGTTAAGGCATCCCTGGGTCAAAGTTTGGCCAAGCAGCTGACTCATCCATAGAAATAATTAAACAAGAGGCTCTTCCCTATTCTCTGGGTCCCACCCAGAGGAGTACAGAGGGGGTGGGTGGGCTTTGCAATATCCTACCCGAGGGGTCGGAAGACAAGACTCTGGGAGGCCTGGAGCACAGAACAGAGAAGGCTCTGTCCCCTGGGAGTGGCTGGCCTCTAAGAAACTCCTGCCTAGCTCCTGGCAACTGACATGTGGTCACTTACTAGTGACTGCCCGAGCCTGGGGCCCCTGGTGGGTGCTGGGCAGTCTGGGGAAGCGGCAGGTCTTAGGCTCCAAGACCCAGGGTCCAGATCGCAAAGTCAACAGTAGAGCCCCGGCGCTTACTGGGTGCCAGGCACCCCTCTAAGGCTGCCCACTCCGGGCTGCACTGGGTGCTCCCTGAACCTGCTTTCAGGCTGCGTGAAGCCAGCACCCGTGCGACTTGCCCGGTCACTCTCACCATTGTGTGACATGCCCAGTGCCAGGCATTTCTGGAAGCGGCAGTACTGGCACTTGTTGCGGTTCTTCTTCTGGATCTTGCAGCTCCGCTCACACTTGTCGTACTCCAGCTTCATGCGGATCGTCCGACGGAAGAAGCCCTGAGGGACCGAGGACAGGCGAGGAAAGAGGTTGGGCATCCTGCTCTGCCCGCTGGGTCATGCCCAAGGGCCTAATTATCACAAAGATGTAAAAATTCCTGAAATCTGGAAATAGTGGGAAATTTTTTGGAGGGGAGATGGAGAAGAAAAGTAAATAACTCTAAAACTTCTAAAATAATTAAAATAATATTTAAATTATTTATTGCAAATGCCTAAAGAAGTCTTAAAGTTTCTTGTTAGTTTGGTAACATAAAACTGTATCATGGTTAACTTGATTTATTCATAAATGTGTTTGGTTCTGTGTATTTTCTAGGTGGTGGTTTAATAAAACAATTTGTGAAATTTTGATGGTGTGAAGTTAGGAGGAAGGACCTAGAAGGATCACTGGAAAAGGAAATGTCACGTTTCCTTTTTTCTCAAAGAGCCTCCTTCAAGCCTTGAGACACAGGAGACTGACCTCAGGTAGGAAGACGGCTCGGCCCAAGACCCTGGTTCTATCCTGCCTGCCTTCTGGAGCCTGGTCCCCAGGGGGCGCCAGCCGCCCACAGAGCCCGAGTGAGTGCCCAGCAGGGCAGGCCTGACAGGGGAACCCCTCCTGTCCTGCAGGGCCCAGAGCTGAGGCCTGGGACAGGCTCAAGGGCCGGGCTGCCTCCTGGGCAGGAATTCTGCAGTGGATGCTGTCAGGGACCCAGCCCTGGCTGGGCAAAGCCCTCGTGGCAGGTCAACTCCCCATGGGACCATGACCCCCAACGGCCAGCCCCCACCCCGCCCACAGTCCGTACCTTGCACCCCTCACATGCATGAACACCATAGTGGAAACCTGAGGCCTTGTCCCCGCACACCCGGCACTCCATGTTGAGGCTGCCACTCGAGGCCCCGTCACAGCCCATCTGCAGCTGGTCCAGCAGCGAGGGTGGGGAGGAGCTCTGGGAGAGGTCTGCGGACACACGACGGAGGGTGGCTTCACACTCTGCTAGGCCTGGGAAGAGCCCCACAGCTCTCGGCTCCGCCACGTAAGAGCTGTGTGGCCTTGGGGAGTCAACCTTTCTGAGGACCGGTTTCTTCACCTAGAACATGCGGTTAATGACAGCCTCTCTGGGAGGATAGGCAAAGAGTCTCCAAAAATGCTCTGACACACAGCGGACGTCCGATACATGGCAGCCATTACTAGCTGGGCTGCCAGAGCCTTCCTGGGCTGAACTCGGCGACGGGGAGGAGGGCGTGGGGGCTGGCTGTGGTTTGGGAGGAGGGGAGCAAGAGGGCCGAAGCAGACAGAGAATCTCTGGACAGTCCTGGGAAGCAGCTACCCTGGTTTCGAGGTTGCCACTGTGTGAGCCCAAGAGGAGTTGTGTGAAATGTGTTTTGTGGAAATTGCAGAAGTGCAGACCTCTGCACCCCCCACCCCCTGCAGGAAGTTCTATTTTTGCATGGACTCCGGGAATACAGCAAAAGACCTCTCAAACAGCACAGATTCTCATGAAACTTCTCGCTTGAGTAGAAAGAGTATAGGTTTCAGTCATTGACTGAGCATCACACTGAATTTCTCCAAGTTTTTTTTTCTATTAAATATTAGATGTTTGAACCATGGTGTTAGAATATTGGCAAGGAAAGCAGTTGGTTATGGCTATGACCGCAGGACATACGTGCTGTCATATGACTTAGAAAGCACTGCTAGGATTCCCTTCTGAATCTCTCCTTTGGACACTCAGAGATGAGCTCTTCCCCTTGGAAAGGGGGCCTGACTGAACCTTGGTTTCCTCACTTCCAGTCCAGTCCCAGTCTCACGACCCCACGTGCTGTCTGTCTGTCCTGCCTCTGCTGGGACGGCCTTCCATCTCCGCACTCTTCTCTGATGACCGAGCAGGCGCCAGATCCCCACACCGGAGAATCAGCCGCTTCCAACAGGAGGGCACTAGGAGACCCAGGGCACGGCAACGGACCAGACTAGCATTTTCCAGGCCTGCCGCACGACCTCTCTACAAACGGGCCAAATGACCTGACTTCCCCACCACGGTAGTAACCACCACCCTACTGACCAAAGTGCACTCCGCCCCTCCCCCACTTTTCTCTCCCTGTTCCTCCAGGTCCCCTTTGGGTCACAGGAGTAGCAGCAGGAAACCTCCCTTCGCCATCCTGGCCACAGGAGGAGGGGGGCACAAGTGGCACCCGACTGCGGCAGAGGACCCAGTGGTCTGCTCCCCTCCTGGCTGGTGGGTTTAGGGGTGATACAAGTCCTTGGTTCCTAAAACATCCTGTCCTGTCCCGGCACCTTAGCTCCCAACTTCAGTCGTTCCAGGAGTAAAACTGGCCCCCTCGGCTCACAGACGGGGAGACCTAGGCTCCCTAGATCTCCTGGGCCTGAGAGGGGAAAGCCGTGCTCTGGGAAGGTGAAACCACTCTGGCCTTCTCAGTAGCCTTTGTCACCCTCTGACACATCCTATGTGTGTGTCTGCACATTGTTGGGCACCATCTACTAGACGTAAGAGCCACAAGGGCAGGAACTGTGTCCAGCAGGGCACTGCCGTGGTCCAGCACCGAGAACCGTGCGGGTGCGGGGCACGTAGCGGGCACACACCGGCCCTGCACAGGCAGCAGTCCGCAAGCTGCCCGGGTGTCCTGGCCTCAGCACCAACTGGCTGGTGGGGCTGGGCAGGACCTGCCACTCCTGGAGGCATTATAACAGGGACGATAAAACCCACAGCACCAGCTGTTGGGAGAAAATGAGATGCCATGTAACAGAAACCCTTTGCGGAGACCTGCACAGATGCTGGGGTGGCGGGGGGGGTGGGGTTCCTGCACTTCCTCCTTTAACCCCAGCAGTCTGTGCGCGCGTTGGCTTCGTGGCACTTCTGGTAATCAGTGTTGTTTTTGTGGCTTGCACGTCTGCTTCCTCTGCTAGACTCAGCACATCTCTGCTCACGCTCCCTTTGGATCTCGGAGCCCACCACCACCGCTGAGTCAGTGGCCAGTCACCTCAGAGTAGCCATATCTCCTGGTGGTGTCTTCCTTGTTCTCCCTCACGGCCCCGGAAGGTCGGCAGGTGTCTGGTCATTTGGTTGCTGTTGGCGCTGCACATGGCAATGCCAGCCTCTCTGTTTATTCAACAGACATCTGATGAGCGCCTGCTGTATGCAGGGCAGGACCCAGACTCTGCCCTCAAACAGCTGAGATAAGAAAGAAATAAGAAAACTAGAATGCAACATGGAGAATGGCCACGCCAGGGACAGGGCAAGTAAGTGGTGCAGGGTTTTAGAAGGAGCCATCATCTGTGTAAGTGGCTGTCCGGGAAGGTGACCGACCCTCTCTCTGGGCTCAAAGAAAGGTGACCACTCTGGACAGCTTCCAAGTTGGCTTCCAGGTGCTCAGAAACAGCAGTCACACTGGGTGAGAACATGACTCAGGAGCTATGCGGCCTGAGTTCAAATCCCGGCTCCACCATGTCCTAGCTAGTGGTCCTGAGGTAAGAGCCATGTGTCCTGTGCTCAAATCCTGTATAAACATCAGCTGTTAGGATGATGCTTATTAGGAAGCAGCAATTCTGCAGTTTCCGAGCTGTGTGTCCCCCAGGCAGGTACCATGTTTCTCCCTTCTGGCTGTGCATCCCTCTTCCCCAGCGGCCTCACAGACACCCAGTGTGGCGGTGGTGGTGGGGGTCTGTGCATGTGAGGCCAGGAGAGCCCCTGGAACAAGACCTACTCTCCTCTTGCCTCTCCTGTCCTGCTACTGGCCAATGCCCCAGGTGTGTTGGCACCTCTGGAAGCCCTGGAAAAAGCCAAGATGCCTGAACCCCACTGGCCACTTGAGGTATACAGAGCTCTGGACTGTGAAGAGAGACTCAGGGCAAGTGTCCCAGAGGGGTCCCAGTTGGGAATTAGTTGCTAAGTGGGCTGGGAAGAAACAGGCCCAGGGCAATAGGGGCCCCTTGGGGGAAGTCCCACCCGCAAGTGGTAAACAGGTGTAAGCTGCCTAACTTGGGAGCATTCAGGGAGGCCCCTGCAAGGACTCGCAGTGGCAGGGTAATGGGGAACGTGCATCCCCTCCCCTATTTGAGGGGAATAAGAGACCACAAATAAGTATATTGGGGATACTGACATGGTAGTAGTTTGTGGGTGGATTTTCCAAAGATAAAGGTTCTGTTTCTTCCTGGTTGACCACTTGGCTTAAGGGTTTATTCCCAAATCCCCATCACAACCTACCCAAAAGTAATGATGGTAGAATTCTCCCCATTTTGGGACCAAGTTCTGAAGGTGCCACCCCTGCCCCCATGACCTGCTGGTCAGAGGGGGAGCAAGCAGGAGTCCTGATTAAGTGGGACGCTGGGGTCCCAGGAGGCCTTTCCCACCAGCGGGAGTCCCTGCCCCGGTGCCCTCAGGTGTGCTCGTGGGAGAAGTGCCCAGGGCCGTCCGCCTGCATGGCTGCTCTCCCTGCAGCCCGGTGCAGGGTCTCTCACCGAGTCTAGCCCTTCCTCCCTTCTACCTCCCTGCCATGCCCACAGGAAATGCATCTGCTCACCTGGTGGGCCATCCTCCGGGCCCTGAGCCCTGCTTCTGAACGTCCTCTTGAGCCCCACCCTGCTGGCCTGCCCACCCGACCTCCCAAACATCTTCCAAGGGCCTCCCTTCACCAGGAAGGGAAGGGGAAAGGGCCAGCATTTATCAGGCCCCTACTGAATGCCAGGTATGTCAGTGTCTTTATATGTGCATCATTTCATTATCACCTTGGAAGACAGTGATTACCACCATCTGAAGGAAACTGAGGCTCGGTGAGGTTAATGGATCCACCCAAGGCCACCTGCTCAACACCTGGTGGAACTGGGACTTGAAGCTCAACCAGGCTTCGTGTTTGTCCAATAACACCTTCTTTTCACTGCACGCTTACTGTGCGCCAGGCACTCTTCCAGGCACTTTACTTACATTAATCTCATGTAAACCTCAGAACAAACCTTCAAGGAGGTCTTCATTCCCTTACTTTACAGGTGAGGAAGCTGAGGCTCAGAAGGTTAAGTAACTTGATGACAGCGGCTGTGATGGTTTTATGCGTCAACTTGACTAGGCCATGGTACCCAGTTTTCGGTCAAACACCAGTCTAGATGTTGCTAAGAAGGTATTTTTTAGATGGGATGACATTTAAATCAGTTAGACTTGCAGTAAAGCAGATCACCCTCCGTAATGTGTGTAAGCCTCATCCAATAGTTGGAGGCCTTAAGAAAAAAGAGTGAGCCCCACTCCAGCCCCCACCCTGAGGAAGATGGGATTCTACCCCCAAGACAGTCTTTGGATTTTGGCTGCAACATCAACTTCCCTGGGTCTCCAGCCTGCCTGCCAGCCTGCATGCCTTGCAGAATTTGGACTTGACACCCCTACAATTGTGTGAGCCAATTCCTTAAAACATCTCTCTCTACATACACTTACACACACACACCGCTTGTTGGTTCTGTTTCTCTGGAGAACCCTAATAGTCGCAGAGTAAGAATTATGACTAGAACCATCCAGCTCCTGAAGCTGAGCTCTTAACCCCCATGCTCTACTACTACCCATATATATATATGTATGTGTGTGTGTGTGTGTGTGTATATATATATATATATATATATATAAAATACATGCTCATTACTACTGATCAATAACGTTATTATGATAAACAACAACATGACACGGTCACTGCTAAGGAGAACACTGCGTCATTATCCGAATGTTTAGACTTTGTGTAAACACCAGCATCATCACCCAGAGAGTTAAGTATCAGTTTCACCATCTTTGATTACAAGCTCAGCAAACAGACACTATTGACCTTTCTTGCATAATTTACGTGTGGTGGAGAGCTCTCCTGCATATATATCTGGTCTCCACGCTGGAGGTCTGCAGTTGTCATGGCTATGAGGGCAGCCAGGAGGCGCCAGACCCATCTACTTACTTTACTGGCAGAGCCCACCGGCAAACCAACACCCTGAAGCTTCTGAAGTTGGGGCAAATTCTGCAGGGATCTGGGGCTGGGTTACCAAGCAGCCTCCCTTCTTCTGCTGTCCTGTTCCCCTGGCCTGTGGGCTCCAAGGTCAGGCACTCAGCCTTGTCCACTGGCCCAGTGCCAGGCCCAGCCTGGATGCTCCCCAAGGGCTCACTGAGTGAGAGGCGGCGCTGAGGCCAGGAGGAAGGACACTGTATCTTCCTCTTTCTCAGGTGTGATTGGGATGCATGTCATTAAAGCAGCAGAGAATGAGGACAGGATGGGGTGTGAGCCGTGGCTCCAGCTGCCCCTTTAACCGGCTGGGGGGCCCCAGGCAAATCAGGTTCTGTCAGCTCAGTTTCCCAGGTGCGGAGTGGTAATGGTAAGGCCTGCCTGGGCGCGTGCGGGTGAGGAGGAGGTGTTGGCACAGACAGTGCGGAACTGCGGGAGGTCAGAGGTACAGCAACTGTGGAGCTATCTTGCTGTTTCGGGGCTTGAGGCTGTACTGTCCTTATGGGTCCCTGAGGAGACTCTGGAGGCCAAAGTCACAGCTCCTGGGGGTGAGGCAGGGAACCAGCAGGTGCTGGGATCTGTGGTGCGTTAGATGCCATCACTGACTCTCACCTGTCTGGGCCCCAGGGTGGGCAGGACACAGCCCCGAAAGGTGAGGAGACTGAGACTTGGAGGAGTGAAGGCACTGGCGAGGGCCACGGCTCACAACGGAGGACCTGGGGCTCCTGCCCTGCTGTGTGTGATCTCAAAGCCTCTGCCCCCAACACAGGATGAGGCTGTCACCAGAGCCCCTCACCTGCCAGCTCCCCCAACTCTTTTAAAAAAGATTAATTTTAACCTTTAAGAAAAAGCAATGCAGTTGCTTTTTAATACATTGATTGCCGCACTAGAAAAAAAATTTTTTTTCCTTGGGGCCATGGTGTTTTATTATGAAAATAGAATACAAACTTCAAAAACAAAACAATCCTTTCCAATTTAGTGAAAAATTTGTTATTTTTTATTTCCTGTGCATGAGTTATATGCAACTTGAAAATAGTTCTTGTGGCTCCCAAGGTGAAGAGACGTGTGAGTTACATACGCTTCATGGGGCCCCGGGCTCAAAACCCGGGGAGTGTGCAGCATCTTATGACAGATCTTCCTTATCCACGATGCTGCTCCTCAGAGTTAGCCCCACAAGTCCTTTGCTGTAAGACCTTCTGGCACCTTCTGTGATACAGGATTTGTAAACAACAGGACCCCCAGTTTGTCAGGAACGTATTTAACACACACAGGCCAGCCTCATCCTCAGTGACTCAGAGTGTCCACTGAGTGGCTTCACCACAGTTCCCACAGCCAATGCCCCACGGACGGGCGCGTTCCTATTCTCTGCTCTCATGAGCAGTGCTGCAGTAAGAAGCTGGTGTGGAAATCTCTGTGCTTGCCGAGCAAGTGTTTACACAGGACACGTGCCCAGAAGTGTAAACCACGCACACTAAAAAGTGTCGGTCGGCGCTGCCCTTCCACCCTTGCTGGTGGGAGGACCAAGTCCTCGTCTCTGGCCAACAATGACCACATGGTCCTCTCCGCCAATCTGACAGGGGAAAGGACAACGCATCTTGAGACACTCTCTCTGATCTCCAGGTTAGACTGAGAAACCTGCTGTATTACCTGGCCATTGGCATCTGTCCTACTGTGAACTGTGTCGATTTTTCTGTCAGGAGGCTTGTCTTGTAGAATTTGTGGGAACTTCCTATACACTATGGCTTTAACACACGGTGATTATGTTCAACAGCCCTATTTCAATCACTGAACAAGGAAGTCTTTCTACCTCCATTTCATCCATTTATTGATAAACAGAATCTATTAACCACCACCTCATACACGGCACTGTGTATGTGGCTAGACAAATTCTGCCCTGGACACCGCCCCCAAGCCCCAACCCATGCCCTAAATTCCACCAATAAAGCTGCCTGAGGTGTCATGGCCACGCCTGCCTCATGCTGCCTCTGCTGCCGGGCACCTCACTTTGGCCTGTGCGTGAACAGCAGTGCCACCTGGGCATACAGCAGGGGTGTGTAGGGAGCCCCAGGACAGGACAGTGCTCTGCAGGCAACTTCTATCTGCCTAGGCCCAGATGTGGGGACGAGGTGGGCAGGCGTGGCCTTCCTTCCCCCATTCATGCTGTCTTGGCATCCTGTGACATCTCATGCTCATTCTTAGAACCCAGGTGTCTTCCCCTCTGCTTTCCAACCCTCCTTGCCTTCCTCAGGTTCAGAACAGTATGTGATACTAGCACTGAGTGAATTATCACTCCTGGTTAGCCATTCCTCTCTGCTGAGCCACCAGCCTTCAGGGAGTAGCTTATCTTATTCTGGGGGTGGGGGACACCTTCGCTTTGGCCCTGGATCACACTAAGCCTACTTCGCTCACTCCTGGGTGTCTCAGTGGCATCAGAAGGACTGGTGGATGGCTTTTCCTCTCCCCATACCACCCCTTCTCCTGAAGAGGAAGAACCTCTGCAAAATCCCAGGCCTTGCTTTGCAGGTTCAAGGTGATGTGGCTCAAGGGTTCAGGCCCCTCTTAGCTGCAGACCCAGGCAGGAGCCGCGCTACCTCCACAGCCTCCACCTGCCTTAACTCGGACACCCCTGCCTCCTTCTGCCCCATGCAGACACAGGGTTCCACAGCCCATCTCTGCCCTGAATTACCACCTGTAGCCTGTGTCTCCTTCAGCTGAAACCAGCAGCAAGATCAGGATGTGTGCTCCTGGCAGTACGTCTTCTCGGGACCCCGAGTTTCCTCCGAGGGAAGGGAGCGAGGATCAGCAGACGAGCTGGCCCTGCGGCCCCCAGGTTTGGAGAGAAGTGGAGGGAGAAGCGGAGAAGCTGAGTGGATGGACGGAGAGCAGGGAAGGGCAGCATTAGCAGCATGAAAAGCTGGGGCAGAGGGGTGTTCTAGGTGCCCCGAAGGTGGACACAGCAGTGGGGGGTACCAGAGAGAACTGTCTATACTGCTGCTGACAGGAGACAAAGTAGAGCTGGAAAGGGAGACAGGAGAAGCTAAAGCTGTTTGGCTGCACAAAAGTAGTATTAATTATATTCACACTAACTATTTAGCATTTTTACCTAATTACAATGCAGCTCAATGATGATGTGTATAGTTCGCACCAGATCAACTGAGTTGTGTGTTTCAGCTGACCTAACAACCACAGGCACAGCTGATCTTTCCAGTGTGCCGTCAGTGCGGATTGGTTCCGGATGCCCTGTGATGGCAGCGGTGGCACTCACAGTAATGAGGACAACATGCGTTCCAAATGCCCACTCATTTACTTCTCACAAAGCCCATACCCACGTCACCTACTATCCCAGTCTGCTCTACAGAAAGAAGAGGTGCGACGTGCCCAAGGCCCTGCAGCTGGTGAGTGGCTGCCTGGCTCCGGTCCTTAACCACTCTGCACCCCACATGCTGCTGCTCGCAGAGGGGCAGGATCCCAGTCCCACCCGGCTCTGACTCCTCTGCCCCGTGTAACTGCCAGCCCCGCCTCACCTGTGTAGCTGCTGGAAGGAAGTGTATGCTCTGGTCCCCCGTTGAGCTCTGGGGCTCCTTCTGCCTCTGCCACTTCCTCTTTCTCCTCCTCTTCCCGGAACTCAGGGGCCTCCTCCTGTGGCTGCTCCATGGCTGATCTCCCCTCGGCGCCACGCCTGCAGGCCCGGTCATAGCTCTGGCATCATCTGGGTCTAAACGCAGAGGGACCTCTACAGGGCGGTTCCAATCAGCCTGGACAGAGGGAAGACAGGAAGAGGTTGGGGGAGGCAGGAGTGGGGCGTGCCTGGGGGCTGTCACCGTGGAGGGGGTTCTCCTGCTCTTGCTCCTCCCTCAGTCCCTGCTGTGCTAGTCCATCGTCCCTTCTTCTTGTATCGCAAATCACCTGCCCTTCTGTCTATGCCCACCTGGCTCTTGTGACGGGTTTATGGGGCTCAGAGCAGGCTCCTTTAGCCAGACAGGGTGACACACCGCTGTGCCACCTTTCCCTGCCTCCTCCGCTGCAACCTGTTCTTTGAGCCTCCCTGAGTCTCCAGGAGCCAGGTCAGAATGACTGGAGTGGCTCTTCCCAACTCCGCAGCCCCCTTGGAGATCCAGATATGCACCAAACCTCCCAACCTCCACCCTGTCCCGACCAGCACTTGGGCCCAAGAATCACAGCTCTCCTGAGCCACTGTTCTTGAAGAGGGTGGGTCCCATCCTTCCTGTGTTGGGTGTGGAAAAAAAGACATGAACCCCTGCTGTGCTTGGCCCACACTGCCAGCAGATCTGCAGTCAACGGCAGAGCCATCAGGCAAGGGGAGACGTGCTCTGTCCTGGAATCTTCCAAGGCGGGTTACTGGCTGGTGACCCCATGTCCACATCGTACAGGGGGAGGCAGGTCCAACCTCCAGCAAGTAAGACATTGTCCGCAAATGCCACAGTCCGAGATGGTAAGATCATGAGGTAAACATGTGGGAAACAGCAGGGAGATGCCCGCAGTAGTACTGGCCTTGTGGAAGGACTGGGGAAGAAAAGGTCTGCTTTAGGGAGACCTGAGCGTCTGTGGGACTCCTTCTCGTGGATATAGCACAGGCAGCTCAAACTCAAGCTGTCCAACAGAACCCACCATCTTCTCCCAAACGTGCTCTTCCTCTGGCAATCCCTACTTCAGTGGCCACCCCCACCCATGCACACACTCACCAAAGCCTGGGAGTGATGAGACTCCTTCCTTTCTCCCCCTTCTCTAGAGCTGCTAATTTGGCCGGACGTCAGACTCACTGAGGTTTTCTAAAAAATACAGACATCTGGGCCCATCCCCAGAGAGTCTCATTTGATTGGTTTGGGGAGCAGCTTGGGCACTGGGGTTTTTATTTTTTAATTCCCCTGGTGATTGCAAGGTGCAGCCAAGCTTAAGAACCACTGCTCCACAGCAAAGCAACTTTCAGCTGGTAGTAAATCATTCTCTCTCAATATGTCTTAACTCTATCCATTCCCCTCCATCCTAGTTGGTCTCCTAAAGGCAGTTTGGAAATTCTGCCCTAGAGTCTAAGAGATAGAAACCTGGGGAGCTGGGAATCTGTAGATTTGGGAGGAATTCTTGTGGATGTGAGAGCCACAGGAAGGGATGCAGTTCACCGAAGGACAGAGCAACATGTCAAAGGAGGAAAAAATAAATCATTTGGGAGCCAGATGCCCTGGCACATGCCTATAATCCCAGCTACTTGGGAGGCTGAGGCAGGAGGATCACTTGAGGCCAGGAATTCGAGGCTATAATGAGCTATGATTGTGCCGCCACTGTACTCTAGCCTGGGTGACAGAGCAAGACTCTGTCTCTTAAAAAAAATTTAGTAAGTTTGCTTACATAAAAATATAATCTTTCTACATGGTAAGACCATAAGAAAAAAAAAAGACAAGCTTGCCGGGCTCGGTGGCTCACGCCTGTAATCCTAGCACTCTGGGAGACCAAGGCAGGAGGATCGCTTGAGGTCAGGAGTTCGAGACCAGCCTGAGCAAGAGCGAGACTCCCATCTCTACTAAAAAATAGAAATTAACCAGACAACTAAAAATATATAGAAAAAAGGTAGCCGGGCATGGTGGCACATGCCTGTAGTCCCAGTTACTCGGGAAGCTGAGGCAGGAGGATCGCTTGAGCCCAGGAGTTTGAGGTTGCTGTGAGTTAGGCTGATGCCATGGCACTCTAGCCCGGGCAACAGAGTGAGACTCTGTCTCAAAAAAAAAAAAAAAAGACAAACTGAGAAAAATATTTGCAACTCTCCTCAGACAATTTAGGGCTAATTTCCCTAAAATTGTTTCTACAAATTAATAAAACTAGCAGTCAATCCAATAGAAAAATAGGCCCCTGATATGAACAGTTCATAGAAAAGGTATAAATTTGCCTCTTAAACATACAAAAAGATGTTTAACATTACTCATAAAAAAGAGAAATGCAAAGTAAAACAACATTGAAATACCTTTGTATAATCAGATTAAAAACAGATGCTAGCTAACACATTGTTGCTGAGCATACAGAGAAACGTATTCTCACACATCCCTTGGTAGGAAGGTAAATTGGTACAGCCCCTACAGAGGGCAATTTGCTGATCTATCTAAATTACAAATGCACGTATCCTTTGACCCAGAAATACTACTTTTAGGTTGTATCCTATATCTATACTTCTACACAAGCAAAATGATAAAGTGTTAGTACACGGTTATTAATTACAGTATTATTTGACTACAAGAGGTGGGGAACAAGCTAAATGTCCATTAACAGGGGACTTTTAAGGTAAATATATGGCCACATGGAATTGTATGTAGCAACAGATAAGAATGAAGTTGTTTACAGACTGATAGAAGTACCTCTAAGATACATTGATAAGTGAAGGGAACTATTTGCAGAATGAAGAGCTAAAAAGACATACTGAAGCTATTTGCCTGTATATGTGTAAGGCACCTCTGGAAGGCCACAAGAGAACCTGGGGACACTAGTTGCCTCTGAGGAGGGGACCCAGTATCTGGGTCACTATGGGAGAGAGATTATTTTCACTGTATCTTTTATACCTTTTAAAAGTTGAGCTACAGGAATGTTAGCTCTTCTAAAAATGATTTCAATCGGAATAAAATAAAAAAGCAAAATTTACAAACAATAATGTGGAAGATGAGTGGGAGCGATCAGCGTTTAATTGTTCAGGTGCTTTTATTTTTCAGAAGACGGCCTGAGATGCTAATTAACTTTATTCAGTTCAGTCAAATATGCATATGGAAAAAATTCAAAGGTAATGACTAAGATACCATAAGCAGAATGTATAACTTCCAAATTATTGCAGTAGAGTGGGAACACTTAGGGAAGGCCACGTAAAACTTGAGCTTTCTGACTGAGAACGCCTCCCAGACAGGAGAGCAGGCTGCGAAGACATGACTGAATGCAACTCGAGATCCCAGACTGGATCCCGCAGCAGAAAAGAGGACAGTAGCGGAAAAACTGGTAAGTTCCGAATAGTCTGTTCAGCTTAGTTAATAGTACTGTGCCAGTGTTCATTTATGTCAGATGTTAATGTTAGCTGGGTAAAGGGTGTGTGGGGACTCTGTATGATCTCTGCAACTTTTCTTAACACTAATCTTTTTTCAAAATAGACCATAAAAAATAAAGCTTAAACTCATCTGGCTTTCTGGCTTCTCTTGAAAACTGGGCAGATCTGGCCACTGGGCACCTGCATGCCCCTGGCACCACCCCCAGAGCCGAGCAATGGCCATCCACTTGTGGCCACTGCTAAATGTCCATTAACAGGGGACTTTTAAAATAAATATATGGCAATATGGAATTGTATGTAGCAACAGATAAGAATGAAGTTGTTTACAGACTCCACTACTGGCTGTCCCTCCCCCAGGCCACTTCACTCATTTACACTGCACTGCAGGGGGCTGAGAGTTTTAGTGTAAATCGGTTCCTCAAGGATCAAGGATCAATCCCTGACCGCTCCCCCCCAAGTGTTAAACTTGGCAATCACCAGACCCAGAGCACAGGAAACGGTCAGAGGCGCTGTCCTGCTACATGGCTGTCTCTGCAAGTGGCAGCAGGGGCAGTCACTCCCAGTCTCTCCAATTCCATTCCCCTCTTTCTTACTGAGTCCTAGTCTTCCTCAGGTTAGCAACATGCCTAGCTAACGCTCAATTTCCCAAGCTCTCTCGTAGCTACAGTGTTCATGTGGCATAATTCTGACCGACAGTATGTAAATAGAAATCTACCGAGAGGGGCTTCTGAAAAAGCTCTTCTTTCCTATTGGGAGAGACAAACTTCCGCCCTTCCTGTCTTCCTACCTGGAACAGGAACACTATGCCTAGAGGTGTAGCAGCTCCCTCCGGAGCATGGGAAGACAGAAGTTAGAAGGAGCTGCTGGACTAGCCCTGGAATGCCTACCTCTAGACTACTTGTTAGGTGAAAAAATTAAACTGTTTGCCAGATTTCTGTTGCATGCAACTCAACAGAATCCAACTGAAATAGGAGATACAAAGACGCTTAGCTAGAGAGGAGAGCGGGGTTGTAGGGTGGAGGCTGGCAACGATACTGGAAAAAGGGCCTTGCAATCACCAAGAGCAGTTTGTAACTATTACAGCATTCATAAGTGGTATCAAGTACCTGAGACGCTGATTCTTCATGGTCCCCTGGATTGAAAAGCTCGCAGGTGGAGGGGGCAAGGGCAGAGGCAGGTGAGAGACCCTCCTCAACCAGGCTATGGCTGAGGGGCCACAAGAGGCTTCTGAGGAGCAGCGTCACAAGCAGCACTAGTGACAAGGGTCAGAGGACGAGACTCCCAGGAACCACGGCACCGTGGGGCGCTGGCCGGGTTGGGGGGGTGGTCAGGCTGATGAGAACTGGTTTCGGATTCATGTAGCCTGGGTGTCAGTGGACACAGGCGAAATGCACACTATGCTGAACCCAAAGGCTGTGGTGATGGGAGCCAGGAAGAGGGAGACGTGAAGGTTTGGGGTCCCCCAGCAGGTAGTAACAGAGGAGGAAACACTACGACACTGCCTTGTGTATATATCCACACAGTATTTTCTCGCACATCTCCTCACCCTCTGATCCTCTGAGCGACCCTGAGGAGCAGGAATAGAGCTGGCTGTCATGACTGAATCCTGGAGGGCGGTGGGAGCTGAGAGCCCACCACGCATCAGGCGCCTGCTGGGGCAGGACAAGCTCCCACTCGGCCCTCATAAGCCCCCGTACGGCGGCCCTCATTGGCTCGCCCAGCAGAGGACAGGAACAAGCCTGAGGATCCTGACAGGGTGTCTCTCAGAGAACACGCCACAGGGTGAAGCAGAGGATAGAGCTTCGGACACAGCACAGCAGGGTTCGAGCCCGGTCAGGCCTCCGACAGCTGTGTGCCCTGGGCCACGTCACTCACCCCTGAGCCTCAGCTCCCACTCCTACATGCCAGCTGGTAGTAGGGTTTTTCTAGAAGGATCAGGAGAACTGCTCTTAGTTTTTAGGGAGTGCAAGTGGCTGTCTCTCAGGATCAGATGCCGTTCTGGGCTCTGGCTAGAGTTGAGGATTTGGGACCAGTCCCTGGTTCCCATGCTGACATTTCTTCCCAGTCCAGAGTTGTCTCTTCTGGTTGCAACCTCTTAAGGACACCAGCTGAAGGGGAGGGAGCTGTGGTCTGGTTGTTCTAAAGCCCAACCACATCCTGTGGGATGCTTCCTATTTAGATTTAAGGTAGGTGCTGTGGATCATTCCTGTATTTTGCCAGCAGCCATCCAAGGTCACCCAGCGCTGACTGTTCCATCTACAGCTGAGGTCTGCCGTCCACCCAGCAGCCAAGGCTGCCCCCACTCCACCACTGTTCTCAGCTTGCACAGCCGGGAGCAACCTAGGCCCCCCCCCACCCCCCACCCCCGCCCCTGACACCCTGGACCCAGGCCCACAGCTGGATTTTCACAGGTTCCTGCCACCCCACCCACCACCAACCCTGCAATAAACCCTAGTCTCTGCTTCCTTTTTTCAGCCCTGGCACTAAAAATAGCACAGCCTGGCACTAGGTTTAACTTGTATGTGGGTGAAAACCCTGGTTTTTGCTATTGCTCCCAGTGTTGGCTGTCTCCCCTCTCCGCCCCCAGCACTGTGCCAGAGACCAGAGCTCTCTGACCATGCCACAGCTTTGCCCCACTTAAGAGGCTGGAGCTTTATATCCTCGGACAAAGTCTTTATCAAAAGAATTTCTTGCAAAACCAACCTTGGACTGCTCAGATTCCGGTGTGCATGCACGTGTGTACACACACACACACACACACACACACGCAAGCCCACAGTGCTCCCACTCTAATACCCCCGTAAGATACCCCAAGAAGAAACTCAGTCCCTCTTTGGGGAGCTCAGGTGCAGGGCAGGGCACGACTCCATCATTTCCCATTGGCAGGTGGATTTCATGGGCAGAGGTAGTTAGGGCCTTAACCCAAATGACCCAACGCTCTAGAGGGGCCTGGTCTGGGGCCAGAGCAACCAAGCCTCCTGGGGCCTTAGTCCTTCCCCCCAAGTTTAGTTGTCCCCCTACTCACCTCTCTGGTAGGAGCAGCGAGGGGCTCCTTTTCAAAGCAGCCCTCTGCCCGCCAGGCCAGTGGGGCAACCCCTAAGTGCCTCGTGCTCCTTGAGGTGACTCAGGAGTTTCTCTGATGCCTGCTGGCAGGCCATATGCTCTGTGGGAACACTCCTGCCCTGCCCAAGGTATGAGTGGGGGCAGTCGGTGTGCCAGGGGCTGCTGGGGCCTCCATGGGCTCCATCTCCCATATGGCACAGCCTGATGGGCCTTCATCCTGTACCAGAGCCTAAGTGGGGTCACCACCTCCATCACAATGGTACCAGCTTCCCTCACTGAGGGCTTACCACACACCAGGTCTGTGTATATTGACACACCTAATCATTACAACCCTAAGAGTCAAGTTCTGTTATTATCCCCATTTATCTGATGAGGAAGTTGCAGCCCAGAAAGGGAAAGTTAACCGGCTCAAGGTCACACAGCAACTGGATAAGCAGGACCCGAATCCAAGCAGACTGACTGAAGCCTTGGCCACTGTGCTGAGTGCCTCCTCCATGGTGCTGGGTGGGACGGAACCAGCAGCTGGCCTGCCTTTGCCCAGCTGGGACCCAGAGGTCCAGAAGCGGCTCTTGAGAGCTCGTTTGGAGGTTCTAGCAGGGGAGTGCAGCTACTTGTATATCCCTGACTAAAGAATGGTCCTCTATCGGGCAAGGTCATCCTCTTACCTGAGCACACAGCTTTGGGAGGGACGCACCTGGAGCACTGAGGGAGGAAGGGGACACCAGCCTACCCAGCCAGATCAGCTGAATCAACCCTGGCAATTGATGGGATGACAGATGTCGCAGCCAGATTGCCCACACATCCTGGAAGCTGTTCTCAGTGTCAGTTTGGAGCCATCACTCCTGAATCCTCTGTCTGGCTGCCAGTCTCCAGCTGTTTCTGTCAAGAACATCCTGATCAAAGCCCTTCTGGATATTCCTGCCAGAAAATGACCCCTGTGTGCTGAAGACAGCCACGGGCTCTGTCCCCATCTCCCTCTCCAGCCCCCTCTTCTTGCTCAGTCCCCACTCACGCCATGTTCCAGCATCATTCCCTAAACAGGGAGGCTCAGGCTGGCTGAGCCCAGAATGCTGCCCCTTCCACTGGCTAGAAGCCTATTCTCCTTCAGGACCTACCTGCACCTCCTCTTTCAGGAAGCTCTCCTGGACTAGCCCCGTTCTGTTCCTTCTCACTGTAACCCTGACCCAAGCCCTCCAGATCTGCAGTTACTACACCAAACTGCAATGTCTGTTGCAACGTGAGTTACCAGGTGAGGCTAACAACTCTGGCCTCGCCGTTATCAGTTTCCCAGAGAATGCCCTCTGTCTCGCTGAGGGAGGTCCCTAGCACCAGCCACAGTGTCTAGCAGTTAGTGGATGCTCAACATACACTTACTGAATGAATACACTAAAAACACTAACCTTAGTCACAATGTTTTTAGGTGTAGCATTTGCCACTGTATCAGTTTTCATGTATCATTGTCACTGAGATGCAACACCCCATAGAAGTTAATTCCCCAGCTTCTGTGTCAGGCCTGGGTTCAAACCCTGGCTCTGTCCCTCCCTCTCTGTGACTTGGGGAAGACACTAATCTCACAGAGGTTCTCAGCCCTAAAATTGGGATAGTACCACCTAACTTGAAAGGCTGTTGCGTGGATTAAATGACCATGAGTGATTGCTTAACAGTGCTGGGTACACAGTAAGTGTCCAACAGATAGGGACTGCGGCTGCTGTTATCACTGTTGGCTTGTCTTACAGGACTACGTGGAGCAAGTGACATTCCAGCTCTGGAAATGTGCCAGCCTACAGAAACCCCGGGACCCTAACAGAGACTCTCTTAATTCCCTGCCTCGCCCTCACTGTGAGGAGAACTGGCAGGGAGTTCCCTTTGTCCACCTCTTACCCGCCCATGCCGTTGACCCAGGTGCTGCCGTTTCCTCCTTCCCCCCACCTGCAGGGGGGATGAGGGTCAGCGGCCTCTGGTGTCCCTGGCAAGTGCTTTCAGGATCAGCAGTGCGGGAGGCCCCGGGAGAATGGGGCTGGCTGACTCTCTCCCAACCTTTCCTATCAATCATTAATGCGGGTGCTGACCCACTGCCCTGGTTTTCCAGGCCAGCACTCCCCGGTGCTCTCTGCTTCGCGTTTGCCAATCCAGGTCACTCCATCCCCCTCAGAGCACAGGAGAGACCTGCGTGGCCTTCTAGGTTGCTAGGATCACCCTAGTGGGTCACCTGAGGCCAACCCGTAGGAATGGCCACAGTTCTTCCAACTGCCCCAAGCATCAAGCCCTAGGAACAACGAGTCTCCAAGAGCCAGAGAACGTCTGGAGAGGGGGCAGAGAGGGGAGGGTGTGGAAAGCTGCTACAGTGAGGGGCACGGGCACGCGGCCACCCACACGCTGCAGAGAGAGGGGCACCCGGCTCTCTGCCAGCAGCTCTCAGCTGGGAGGGCTAAGGTGCCGACCACCTCTGCCTGCAGCCACGGAAGACTGTGAAGACACTATAAACCTACAGCTTTCACAAACAAGAGAGGCTCAATGACGTCAAACACGTACACAAGTACAGAAACAAAACTAGAAAGACAGGGCCCAAAATGTAATTAAGAAACTAAGAATCACCTACAACTCCATCCCTCAGAGAAAAGTAGCGCTAACACATTTTTCTGTGTTCTCCAAATTCTGAACAGTGAGGAAGGGGATACCTTTGTGATTGAGGGGAAAGGAGGGACATTTTTAAGACTGCTTTGAACAAAGAAAACCCAGTAATATGCTGAGAGAAGCCAATGAAGTAAAGGAAAGGCCTTCCCGGGTCCCAGGACAGACCCAGATCTCTCCCACTAAAGCTTTAACAGAGCTGAGGATCCTGCACTGCTTGGAGAGGGCCTCTGAGGAACAGGTGGTTCTGCCAGCAGGCAGAGGGACAAGCTGGGGACGTTCCCAGAGCCCTTCTCACTAGGGCCCCTGGGGCTGTGGGTGAGGGCACCATCACTGACTCTCTGCCCTTCTGGTCCCTGCCAGCTGCGCCAGCTGCTTTCATTCACTTGTTCTACAAGTATTTGTTGAGCACCTGCCGTCACGTGCCAGGCCACATTAGTCAAGTAACTGACATAAATACTGTGAACGATGACCAGGGCTCTAGAAAGGACAAAAGATGGGCGTGGTGGGGGCACACTCAGAACGCATGAGTCTAGTGTGGGTAGTGGTTTTCCTGAGGACCTTACGTGGCCTTTGACCAAGAGGCAGGCTGAGTGGGGTTCCAGGGCGATGGCGACAGAGAGGTGAAAAGGCGCACGGAGGGAGGAGGAGGACACGGACTGCCTGAGGGGTGGAGAGAACAGCTGTGCAGCTGGAGTGCCCAGAGCACAGGGAGGCAAGCCCAGGTCTGTGGCTGGAGATCACACAGGGTGTCAGGTAGCAAAGGGTGAGGATGTGGGTGTTTATCCTAGGAGCAACAGAAAGCCCAGGACCCAGGAGGGTTACGAAGAGAATGAGTAGCACTTTCTTTTTTCTTTTTTTTCTTTTCTTAGAGACAGGATCTTGTCCATTGCCCAGACTGGACTGCAGTGGCGGATCATAGCTCACTGCAGCCTCCAACTCCTGGTCTCCAGTGATCTTCCCGTCTCATCTCCTGAGTAGTGGGACTGCAGGCATGTGTCGCCAGGCCTAGCTAATTTTTAAGTTTTTTGTAGTGATGGGGTCTCACTGTGTTGCCCAAGCTGGTCTTGAATTCCTGGCCTCCAGTGATCCACCTGCCAGAGGTGCACTTTAAAAAGATTCTTCAGGCTGCTGTGGAGGATGGCTTGGAGATGATTTCTGCCAGTCTCTGAGAAGTGAGGGTTATAGCAAACGCAGCAGGGGAGTCCTGCCCTCCCTCATCTTACTGGGTTGATTAAATGAGGTGATGCATGTGAAGGCACTTCCAGAGCTTTAAAGGCTGTCCTACTCTTATTTGGTTTTTGTTTGTTTGTTTGTTTGTTTGTTTTTTGAGACAGAGTCTCACTCTTTTGCCCTGGCTAGAGTGAGTGCCGTGGCGTCAGCCTAGCTCACAGCAACCTCAAACTCCTGGGCTTCAGCAATCCTTCTGCCTCAGCCTCCCGAGTAGCTGGGACTACAGGCATGCGCCACCATGCCTGGCTAATTTTTTCTATATATTTTTTGTTGTCCAGATAATTTCTTTCTATTTTTTTAGTAGGGATGGGGTCTCACTCTTGCTCAGACTGGTCTCGAGCGATCCACCTGCCTCGGTCTCCCAGAGTGCTAGGATTACAGGCATGAGCCACCGCGCCCGGCCTCTTATTTGTTGTTTGAAAGGAAAAGGGTGTGAGTGGTGGTGGTGTCTAGTCCATGCCCTGTAACCACAGAGCCCCTAGAGCAGGGCCACCTTATCCGTCTCCTTTGCTGGTCCCAGTCAGCAATTCTCTTCCCAATCTCTAAAGATCTCTTTCATTTTCCATCTGCATTCCCTCCCTTTATGATCTTTTTAAAATTTTTCTTTTTTGAGACAGGGTCTCTATCACCCAGGCTGGAGTGCAGTGGCACAATCATAGCTCACTGCAGCCTCGAACTGCTGGGCTCAAGCAATCCTCCCACCTCCGCTTCCCAAAGTGCTAGGACTGGGGGGAGAGCCAATGCGCCCAGCCTCCTGTTACGATCTTATGCTGGCTGTGGCTTTCAATACCTTCTATATACTGAAAACTCCCAAATTCATTTCTCCAGCCCAGCTTCTCTGACATCTCCACGTGGATGTTCAATGGTATTACAAGCCTGACACAAACTGAGCCCTTCATCTTCCTCCATGGTCATTCCCAGCTCAGTAGATGAAAACTCTAACCTTCCAGTTGGTCAGGCCGAAACGTTAGAGTCAGCAAATCCTGTTGGTTTTGTCTTTAGTTAAATAATCAGAATCTAAACACTTCCCACCACCTCCATTGCTATGACCCTGGTCCAAGCCAACATCATCTCTTGCCTGGATTATTGTAGTGGTCTCCTTCCTGGCTTCTCTTTTTTTTTTTTTTTTTTGAGACAGAGTCTCACTCTGTTGCCCAGGCTAGAGTGAGTGCCGTGGCGTCAGCCTAGCTCACAGCAACCTCAAACTCCTGAGCTCAAGCAATCCTCCTGTCTCAGCCTCCCGAGTAGCTGGGACTACAGGCATGCGCCACCATGCCCGGCTGATTTTTTCTGTATATATTTTTAGCTGTCCATATAATTTCTTTCTATTTTTAGTAGAGATGGGGTCTCGCTCTTGCTCAGGCTGGTCTCGAACTCCTGAGCTCAAACGATCCGCCCACCTCGGCCTCCCAGAGTGCTAGGATTACAGGCGTGAGCCACCGCGCCCGGCCCCTGGCTTCTCTAATTCCAGCTCCCAACCCACTGCCTTCTCTCCATACAGCAGTCAGAGTGATCCTTTTAAAATATAAGTCAGATTCTGTCCCTCCTGTGATCAAATCCCTCCAAGAGCTTCCCATGTAAGAGAAAAAGCCCATTTTCAAACTGGCCAAGTAGGTCTTCCGGAACCGGTGCCCCTGCCTACTACATTACATTCTGTCTAGTGTACTATGCACGGCACTTGGCCTCCTCCCAAATCCAGCAGGCCACCCTGCCTCGAGGCCTTTTAGCTGCTGTTCTCCCTAGCTGAAGTTCCTCTCCCAGTTACCTGTCTCCCCCAGTTCACTGCCTCACCCCCTTCAGGTCTCTCCTCAAACCTGACCATCTCCGTGAGGCCTCTCAGAACCCCTATTTAAAACCAGCCCAGCCTATCCTCGGGTACTTCCAACCCCCCTCCTGCTTCAAATTTCTCCATAGCTTCACCACTGCCTGGCATAGTGGACACGTGTTTTCTCATTTTCTTAGTGCTTGTCTCTTCCCAAAAGGATGTCAGCCCCATGAGCCAGAGATTTTTATCTGTTAGATTCACACTAATCTCAAGTCTTGGAGGAGTGACTGGCAGATAGTAATTGCTCAATAAATACTTGCTGACTAAATGAACAATTTTTTTTTTTTTTTTGGAGACAGAGTCTCACTCTGTTGCCCAGGCTAGAGTGAGTGCCGTGGCGTCAGCCTAGCTCACAGCAACCTCAAACCCCTGGACTCAAGCAATCCTATTGCCTCAGCCTCCTGAGTAGCTGGGACTACAGGCATGTGCCACCATGCCTGGCTAATTATATATATATATATATATATATATGTTTTCAGTTGTCTAGCTAATTTCTTTCTATTTTTAGTAGAGATGGGGTCTCGCTCTTGCTGAGGCTGGTCTCAAACTCCTGAGCTCAAAACGATCCATCCGCCTTGCCCTCCCAGAGTGCTAGTTACAGGCGTGAGCCACCACGCCTGGCCAAACAACTTTTTATAATTGGAAGAAAGATGTCCGTTTGCCATCCAGCCTGAAGCAATCCTGTCCTCCAAAGGCTTCAGTTTTCCAGGGGCATCTGACCCTGTTCTGCAGACCATTCCAGACTGTTCAAAGGAAGAGCTCATCAAGGTTACAATAAATGGGTAGAACTGCAGTGGAGGGCAAAACGGAGTCCAGACATGGCTGGCTGAAGGGGCATGCTTGTAGTCCAGCCAGTTCTTCTGCTTATCTGCCAGGTAACCTTGGGGGAGGTGGTTCTCTTTTTGGGGAGGGCCTTCATTTTCCCCATGGGGAGGGAATGTTGGGTGCTTCTTTCCCCCTTTGGACTCTAAAACTCTCTCACCGAGCAGACCCCAAGAGTACTACCACTCAATGGAGGTAGCTGACTCAGAGTCCTCAGCTCAGTCTCAGCGTGGGGGTGGGGAGGTGGTGACAAATCCTCAGGTGGCTTTAAAGCCTTTATGTATTCTCAAGGAGGAAGATAAGCCCAGTACCAGCAACTACTCACGTGAAAGGCTGTATGCAATGAGGGAGGAGGGGAGGGCAGCTGAGTTATCAGGAGGAGGAAATTGCCTTTGTTGGAAGCCTCAGGGAAGGTTCAAGGTTGAGGAGAGCTGGGTCACCAAGATAATCTTAAAAGTAAAATATGTTCACTACGGAAAATACTTAAGAGTTCAGAGAGGAAAATAAAATCAAGGAAAGGGAAGATTTTTAAAAAATAAAGATTGAAGGGTAGGGTGTTTTAGGTAGGGGAAATGTAGGATCCTAGGCCCAAGAGAGGGAGGCGGAGAGAGAAACAGGTCAGGGTGGCAGGGAATGGGAAAGGCTGGGGAAGCAGGTCTTAGCCAAATAGGTGGAGAAAACCTACAAGTCTTTGCTTGGCGCTCACGCAGCACACAGCATTTCTACATGCCAGGCACTATTCTAAGCTCCTTAAGCATATTAACTCACTAAGGTTTTACAAATGAACTATAAGGCAGGTACTACTATCATCTTTTACAGATGAGAACCTCGGAGCATGGAGAGTGAGGGAACTTCCAAGACCTCACAAGAGCCAGCTGCCAGCTGGCCTTCAGGGCAGAGGCTCTTAACCACCCACTATACTGCTTCTCGCTTCCATTCCCCAATTCCTCTAATGCTTGAAAGTTCTTCCATATCCTGACCAATTGGATTCTTCCTGGGCCTATCCTGCCTGGCCCCGGTCACCAAGTCTCAGCCTGCACCTTCTCCTCCCCAAACCCATCTTCTCTACGTGAAACCTCTGTCACCCCATTTTGTCATTTGACAGTTTGTCGACCCCCCTTCTTGGACCCCCTTCTTTCTTGGTTTATCACACCCTCTCAACATGTAGCTCCTAAAACTCCCAATAATCAAGATGAAGTTACAGTGTGAAATGACCTGTCCCACTTGTGGTCCACTAGGACTCCCAGGGGGGCCACCCCTCACTGCCTAGACAGCAAGTCAGGCCTCCCTGTGCTGCTTATGCAAATGCAAGGTGGCTCTTTAAATCCACCTCTTTCAAATGTTATCCTGTTGCCTTTGACCTGTTGTTAGAGCCCTTGGAGGATTTCCTAAGCCTGATCCTGTTTTCCAAAGGGCAAACAATCTCTTACCCCATACCATCTGTGAATCTGAGGAACGAGTCTTCTACCTTTTCCCCCAAGTTAGTGAGGAGCTTTCCTCTAGCAGTTATCTGTTTATTAACCTTTGAAGATAAGGCCATTTAACAAATCTGAAATCTGAAACCCAGCATCTCCCAATCTATCTGGAGGTGAGAAGACAGTGGGATACAGTGTGGAGAGCATAGTGCTGGACGTTATGACAGGTGCACCCCCAGCTCTGTCTCTACTACGCTGTGTGCCTCTGCACAACCTGCCAACTAACCTCTTTCTCATCTGTAAAATGGGAGTAACACTCGCCTGCCTTCCTTAATGGAGGTGGCATGGCTTAGATGAGATACTAAATGTGAAAGACATTTGTATTACACAATTTACACATCAAAAAGTTATCTCTTAGTGGTAACATTTGTATCTTCTTTTATTGCTTATCTGATTTTTCTAAATTTTCTTTTCTGAGACAGGGTCTTATTTTGGTGCTCAGGCTAGAGCGCAGTGGTGTCATCACAGCCCAGTGCAACCTCCAACTCCTGGGCTCAAGCGATCCTCCTGCCTCAGCCTCCCAAGAAGGTGGGACTACAGGTGTGTACCACCATGCCTGGCTAATGTTTTAATTTTTTGTAAAGATGGGGTCTTGCTATGTTGCTCAGGCTGGTCTTGAACTCCTGGCCTCAAGTGATCGTCCCACTTCAGCCTCCCAACGTGCTAGAATTACAGGCATGAGCCACCATGCCTGGCCTCTAAGTTTTCTAAAATGAACATGTGCTATGTTTAGAAAGCAAATTTTTAAAAAAAGATTTTAAAAGCATGATAAAAATGATTTTAGGGAACAAGATAAAGCAGAAAAAGTTGAAGAAGTCTATCTCAAGATGCAACATTCCGGCCCATCCATGTCATAAAATTCTCTGCAGATGCCCAGATGGCAGGTGGCACAGATGCGGTACCACGGCAGGGTAGCCATGACACACAGCCAGAGAAAACAGCGAGTGACGGAGCTGCGTATCTGCCAGCCACACGCCTATTTTGTTAAAAACATCAACAAAGAGCTACACACACTTGTCCAATGACAGAAACTACTGTGAATGAAAAATAGCCTGACAACAAGAGGGAAGGGGAGAGATTGGCAGGAGATAAATATTTTTTACCTTTATACATGTCTGTAGTTTAAATTGTTTTTAAAACAAGCATCAGTGTCTTTTGTAATAAAGCTGAGTTGGAGAATAGCCAGGAGTTTTGTAAAACTTCTTGCCTTTTCCCTAATAAAAATTTCCGGATCTCACTTGAGTAAAAGCAGCCCAGGAACGAAGGCAAATACTACCACCGGGTGAGAAGCAAAGCTCTCCTGGTACTGAATCTCAAAGACACTTTTGGTCTTGTTCTCTATCCTCTCTTTCCTTTCCAAGTGTACCCCTAGCCAAGTGCTTTCTAAGGTCCCAGATGAGGGCCTACGTAACAAATATTTGAAAAGCATCAAGACCCCAAGAGAGGAAAGGGAGAACCGAAGTGAAAGAACAAATACAACAAGAGGATTCAAATCTCAGGGAGCCCAGGAAGACTTTTTATTTTTTTATTTTTTATTTTTTTTGAGACAGAGTCTCACTCTGTTCCCTGGGCTAGAGTGCCGTGGCATCAGCCTAGCTCACAGCAACCTCAAACTCCTGGGCTCAAGCGATTCTCCTGCCTCAGCCTCCCAAGTAGCTGGGACTACAGGTGTGCACCACCACGCCCAGCTAATTTTCTTTTCTATATATATTTTTAGCTGTCCATATAATTTCTTTGTATTTTTAGTAGAGATGGGGTCTCGCTCTTGCTCAGGCTGGTCTCGAACTCCTGACCTTGAGCAATCCACCTGCCTCGGCCTCCCAGAGTGCTAGGATTACAGGCATGAGCCACCGCACCCGGCCAGGAAGACTTTTTAAACACCAAAGCACCCTAGAGATTCAGAAAACTGGCCCATGCTGTCACCTCCCAATTCTCCTATCATTCTCACAACAGCTCCAGGATTTTATGCCTGCACGACAGCCTGCAAGAGCTCTCAGTAAGAAAGCTGGTCAGATATTGCAATCTAACTCCTCAGGACTCACAGGCAGGAGGAGGAGCGTGTGGGACGAGATGGGAAATGCCAGAACTGGAGTGACTTAGTGATGACACTGGGGGAATTCATTCAGAGAGTGGACGGCCTGTCATGTCAGGTCATGTTAGACTCCTAACCAGCTCAGATCTCAGCCCCATCCAGCCAGAGGGAACAGGGGTTTCCTTCAAAGAGTCAAGTAAAGCACTGCCTCTGTTCACCAAGCGTTACAACCAGTGATGGCTGTGATGATTGGGAGTCTGTCTGTAAACACTGTTTCCCTCTGGGGTTCTCCCTCCCGAGGGGCCCCCTGTGCTCCTGCCCACCTGGCTGCCAGAGCCCTGAGGATCTTTCCAAGACGCAGGGTCTGAGGTCGCCATGAGCCAGTGGAAAAAGAACTTCCCAGAGTTCCCCCAGGGCCCACACGGCACAACCTGCTCCTTGCCAGGCCACTTTGGCCCTGGTCCAGAATTTGGCCCCTTCCCTGGAGGCCTGCAAAGATGAACAGCACAGGAAGAGGCAGCTGGAACTTGAGAGAACTGACTCTCAGGCTCCCTCAGTTCTACGGCAACAAGAAAACATGACCTAGACAAAGAGCACCATCTTCTGATTCAGCCGAAGCCTCTGTTTTCCTCAAAACAGCTGCTCTAGGGAAGGACACCAGGGTAGCATGAGGAACAGACACCAGGTCTTTCTACTCACCAAGCACGCAGGCGCTACGTGCCTCGGGGATTGCTGCTAACTGGGAAGATGGCAGGTCGGTCGGCTGCTGGCGGGCCGGCTCTGGAATCACTGTCACAGCCCTCCTTTCCGGCTGCCTCCGCGAGAACCTTCACCCAAATCCTGGGGCGTCCTGAGCATGCAGGCAGTGTCTCCCCACCCACAGCAACCTGCTTGGCAAGGCTAAGCACACCTTTTCCCCATTAACGCTTCCTGTCTCCCCCTCTCCCTCCAGGAACCTAGGCAGGCTGAGGCAGTGCCTTCCTCCATGCGTCTGAACTGTCCCTGGGGTTCACAGGCCAACGGGGGATCCCGGGCACCAACCCTGAGTTAACATGAGTCAGGGCCAGGTACGTGCAGCCTGCACTTCCCTGTCTGGGCAGGCAGAGGCTGGAACGGTGCCAGTAGCTCACCTCTGTGACACAAACACAAAAGCATTTGTTCCAAAGGTGGCTGAGGAGCGTCCAGTAGCCCACCTCTCAACTGCCCGAGGTGCCGGGCCCTCCTACGGGACAGCCTGCCACGCGCAGAGAAGGAATCTAAGGGAGAGAGGTGCCTCTCTCTTTCCTCTCACCTATCAGAGCCTACAAGCATTGGTGTTCTGCTTGGTTCTGAGCACCAGTAAGTACCTAGTGCCGGTACCACCATGTTGATGACAAGCACCTCTCAGGAGGCAGCTTGGCCTAAGGACAAGGGCAGGGCTTTGTTCCCAAACAGAAGTGGGTTTGAATCCTAGTGCTGCCACTCGCTGGCTGAGTAGCCTTGGGCAAACTGCTTCACTTCTCTGAGTGTCTACTTCCTCGTATGTGCAATCTCATGCAACTCATCGAGATGAAGCAACTTGCCTACGGGCAGGAGGAGAGATGGCTGCAGAGTTTGGTCCCAAATCCTGGGATACTGGCTCCCAGAGCTTGTCTGACTTCACTAAGATATTTCTCAATAGCACCTACAACTGACAGAGAAACAGTGGTCGTCTTTATAAAATGGGTGTCAAAAAGTCGTGAAAAGTTCCTTCTGAAAAGCTCACTTCCTTAATACAAAAGTAGCCTTCACAGTTGTCACCTTAACCAGGTGACTAGAGGTAGCATCACCTTTACAGGGCCAACCACCACCTGATGGATGTAAGCAACAGGAAGCAACAGGAAGCACACATCATCTGTGTGGGTCCCAACAAGGATGGAAACCCAAACCTAAGCACAAGGAAATGATCCAGCAAACAGGGAGTGTGGATGATCCCTGACACACTGTCAAGCAGATGCAGCAAATTGTCAGCAACCGCGATCTCAGTGAAGGAAACACAGAAGGTCACCATATTATTCTTTTAACTCTTCTCTAGCTTTAACCTTTAAGAATAACTTTTAAATATTAGATATTTGTGGTATTATGCTTAAATCATTAAATAATTTTTATTTGGCATATATTTTGTGTTAAGGAATTTCAACATTTTCTACTATCAAATGTCTGTATCAGGTAGAGATCACTTTTACATGCTAATGAAACATATAATCTTATCACAATATATTGGTCCATAATAATAATAATAATAATAAACCATGTGTTTAATATCTTTTTTTCTCACAGAAATGCCCCTGAAATTTTATCACAGGAAAATAATTTAGTTTATCATTATGGTTACTCCTTCTTATTTAAAAATTCATAAAGTATTATTGAAGATACAGAATAACCTATGATTTCGGGAATTCCTAGAATTTCTATTCCTTGTTTCTGAATCTTTAAAGTTAATAGCTGTCAGGAATTTGGAAGCACCAGAGAGTCCTAACCGCCAACCTTTGCGAGGACTCCCCATGTCAACCTTCCACCCTCCTCCAGCCAGAGAACCCTATTCAAATAAAAACCATTTATGGGATTGGACTATGTGCAAAAGCACTGGCCTAGACCCCTATGGGGGACAGGTGTCAAAAGGAGTAAGACATACCTGCCCTTGAAGAGGACAAGTGTACAAACAAATTACACAAGAGAGAACACACAAGAGGTAGACGCTGCAGAGGAAGAAACATTTCCAACTCAGGAGCAGCAGGGATGATTCTGGAGTAGGTGTTAAGGCCCCTTTTTCGGCTGGGCCAGAAGACTGGGAAAGGCACAGGGTGAGACAGGCAAGACAGCGGAGAATGCACCTGGGAACGGCGAGCTGTCTGCTTTGGCTGGAGCATCCAGTTCTCTGCAGAACAGATAAGGGGCCAGGACATGGCTGATCTTGAACTTCTAGTTACTAAGAAGCCTGGGCTTAATTCTGAGGCCAGGGGGAGGGCACAACCAAAGGGGTGCTTCGTTCCAATGACTGTAAGAGTGGAGAGAGGCAGAGAGGCTCACTAGGGGGCTTCAGAAATGACACAGTGAGAGAGAATAAGGGTCTGAAATCTCACCTCTCATCACCTCAAAACCCTATACTCTGTTCACCATGAACTTTCCAGCACACCAGGCTCTCTCTACCTCTGAACCTCACCAGACCTCGCTCCCTTCTTAACCTGATTTACACCTATCTCATCCTTCTAATCTCAGCCTAAATATCACTTCCTCAGACAAGCCTCCTGTAATGCGCTCCTGAAGTTCCTGTATTTCCCCAGTCATAGCTTTTCCCATACTTTCTTGCGATTGTATTTTACTTATTTATTTTTGGGATGTGCTATTTATTTATTTGTTTGCTTGCTTTATAATTGGGATAAAATATACTCATAGTTAGAGTGTGCAGTCTGCACTAATCTTAAGTATATACAGCTCCATGAATTCTTACATTTATATTACTACAAAACCATCACCCAAGTGAAGACAGTAAACATTGTCAGCATCCCAGAAGGTTCCTTGTGCCCCTGCCCAGTCAATCCCCGCAGTGAGAGGTAATCACTCTTCTGACCTGCATCGCTATCAATTATTTAATAGTTTTGCCTGGCAGGAGTCTGAGAGCCCATGGGGAGCAGGCCCTGAGTGGTACCTGCTACCCGCTGGGCCCCTCACAGTGCTGGGCACAGAATGGGCATTTAAAAGCCTGCTTATTGAATGATCAGACCAGGGTGGTGGCAGAGGGAATGGAAGAGCTCCTGGGGTCACCAACCTTTCACCATGTGTTCACATCTCTGTGCCCATGTTGCTCCCTGCCTGAAATGCCCTCCCTTTTTCATTCATCTCACTCCTACCTTCCCCTCTATTTAAAAAAGTTTGGCTCAAGTTCCGCCCCTTCTGGGAAGTTCTCCCCTTCCGGCACCCACGGCATCTGCCACCCTCTGCAGATGCTGCCTCCCATGTTCTCTCTGGGTAGATGTGTGTGCACATCTAGAGCCTGCTCCCCGTTCTCAAAGGTGAGACCCTGTTTTAAGTCTTCATTAAATCAGTACCAATCCCCTTCACTTCCTCGTTGTTCACAGAGTATCCTTTTTTTTCTTTTTTTCTTTTGAGACAGAGTCTTGCTCTGTTGCCCGGGCTAGAGTGCCGTGGCGTCAGCCTAGCTCACAGTAACCTCAAACTCCTGGGCTCAAGCAATCCTCCTGCCTCAGCCTCCTGAGTAGCTGGGACGACAGGCATGTGCCACCATGCCCGGCTAATTTTTCTTTTTCTTTTCTTTTTTTTTTTTTTTGGCTCCATGAATTTTTTTTTTTTTTGATCTTTTACGGTGTTTATTTGATATGTTTGTTTTCTTTTCTTTTTTGTTTGTTTGTTTGTTTTTCAGCTCATTATGGGGGTACAAAAGATCAGGCTATATACATTGCCCATGCCTCCCCATCCCCCTGAGTCTGAGCTTCAATTGTGTCCATTCCCTAGACATTGGACATCACACTCATCATGTAGGTATGCACCCCTCCCCTCCCCCCACCCCATCCCCCCAGTCAGAACTTCAAGCGTGTCCATTCCCCAGGCAGTGCGCATCGCACTCTAATTTTTCTATATATATATTTTTAGCTGTCCATATAATTTCTTTCTATTTTTAGTAGAGACGGGGTCTCGCTCTTGCTCAGGCTGGTCTAGAACTCCTGACCTCAAGTGATCCTCCCGCCTCAGCCTCCCAGAGTGCTAGGATTACAGGCGTGAGCCAGAAGATCCTGAGCTATAAAAAATTTCTTCTGGTCTATCTTCCCCACAAAGCTATAAGGATCACACTGGAAAACAGCTACGACAAGGTTTTATAAGCCACAGTTTACTTTACAAATCTAAGGCATTTTAATGTCTAGTTACATGAGTGTTTGCTTAAAAATTATTGATTAAACTATACATATATCGTGTGTACAAAAAAAAAGGTTTAAAAAAAGAATGCAGGCTGGTTGAGGTGGCTCATACCCGTAATCTCAGCACTTTGGAGGGTTGAGGAGGGAGGATTGCTTGAACCCAGGAGTTTGAGGTTATAGCGAGCTATGATCATGCCACTGCACTCCAGCCAGTGTGACAGAGCGAGACCTCATCTCTAAAATAAAAAGAACGCAGTGGATCTGTATGTGCTGATATAGAAAGATTCCCAAGATCTATTTAAGTGAAAAAAGCTAGATGTAAAAACAATTTAGTGTGTTCCCACTGCCACAGGGGCAGGAGCAGGAGAGGGTAAAATATTGATGTGCGTGGAAAATTATAAAAAGACACAAAGGAAACCAATCACCTTCCCCTTCACCCTGAGGAGTGGGGCTGGAAGGGTGCTGAGTCTAGTCCGTTCCTTTTTGTCATATAACTTTCTAATTTGTCTACATGTTATTGCATGTTAATAAACATTTTAACATAAAAATAAACTAAAATGAGGGGCTGTGCTTGTACCACCACCACAGTCCTCCCCAACTGCCTAAGTTCTGGAGGATAAACTCTGGGCAGCCTGCTGAAACCCGGGCTCAGGCCCCAGAAGCCAGGCAGACACTGCACCAGGCCAGAAGGCAGAAATTCAGCACAAGCCAAAGGAGAATAACGAAAACAGCCTGTGAGCAATCCCTGGGGCCCAGGTGGGAGCAAGAGCTGCTGCAACACCACCTTTTGCTGGGCCAAAAGCTGGGAACTCAGAGCCTAGGGCCAAAGGGGGAGTGAGGGGTGCAGAGCTGCCTGTGGGCCCACGCTGTCCACCTGTTGTGTGACCCAAATCGATCCAGACTCCTGACAAATATGCAAACCCAAGGTCGGGAGAAGCATCCCAAGGGAGAAGGCGAAAGGGACAAGGGCCTCCCGGGTGCTGCTGGTCTTCCCAGCACTAAGAGTACCACACAGCACACGGCAGGGCTTCCTGGGGCCAGAAACAGCCATGTGCTGGAGGTGGCGGGAGAAAGACTGTAGCAACCTTCCTGCAAGGCCATGTCTGTCTCTGTCTCTCACATCGACCGGGCAGCCCATTCTGAACCTGTACTCTTGACCCTGAGTTGACCTTCAGGGTCAACTGACAAACTCCCATTGCCAAGTCAACAGTGAGGTAGATTCTGTTATCTTTCGGTTTATGTCTGTCTAGGTGTACTCTTGGCAAGGGTCTCAACCCTGAAGCTAGCCCCTCATCCCCCAGTATCCCTCAAGATCCAAATAATCCATGTACCAAATGAACCAGCTATTGTTCAAGTCCTAAATATCTCCCTGATGCACCATCACCATTTCTTACCTGAATGACTGCAATAGTCTCTAGGACGGCCCCCTGTTCCACTCTTTGCCCCCTCCCCAGTCTGCAGCCAGATGGATCTTTCTAGATCACAAACCTGATCATATCTATTTCCCTGCTGAGAACTCTTCAAAAAGTCCTTGCTACTGTCAGAAAAAAACCCAAATTCCTGGTGGTGCAAGGCCCATCTTGATCTGGACTCTGCCTCTCTCCAGCCTTCCCTCCCCAACTCTCCCAGGTCAAATGCACCTTGCTCCCCACACACAGCCCCAGGCCTTGGCCCTGCCCTCCACCCAGCCCCCTTCCTCCTCTGGCCAGGTCCATTCTGCCCTTGAGGACGCCCCTCCTTTAGGAAGCAAGGCGTTCCTGCTCAGTGGCGGTCGGTGGAGTGGGCTGGCTAGGCTCTGTCCCTCCAGCTTCTCAGCTGCAAATGGGGCCACTCCCACTGCCTGACAGGGCATGACACAGTGAACGTGAAGGGCCTTGAAAACTGTCAAGAACTATACAAACATAAAGTATTATGACAGCTACCAGCAAAACACTGCCTTCTTCTCCCCTCTTTCAGAGGTTCCTGCCACCTCCTCTCGCCCACCAACATAAGAGACCCTTTGCTGCTGCCCCGGTCCTGTCTCCATCTCACTGCTATTAACCACCTTCCCAAAGCCCTCTCCTCTGCGGCCTGGGCACTCTGCTGCTTGCTCTCCCTTCACCCACCAAATGATGATCCTCCCTCCCCCCAACCACGTCCCCTTCCCTGTTTTGTCCTTGACTGACTTTCCTGCTCACTGCACAAACCATCCACAGATGACTTCACATACTGCAACTGCATCTGGCATCGCTGTTGCGGGCCTCTCTCCTGCTGACTAATAAATACCACTGAGGCCTCACAGGGGCCTCATAATGTGTCCAAAACGCAATCAATTATTCATGCCAGGCCAAGACATCCCTGACTCTCGTGTCCAGCACAAGAGGGTCTGGCAGGCAGCACATGCTCGGTTTGTGTTTGCTGAACTGATCGCCACATGCTTCTTTCCTCTCCTGCCACCCTTGTACCAGTCAATGGGACACCATCACCCAGTCACACAGGCTGGAAGTCCAACATCAGGGTCCTCCCTCACTACTCACTTATCCAGTCTTCCCTTTCCCTGACCTGGCCATGGTCCCGACTCATGCCCACCCAACCCTCACCTGGACCTGCCTCTAGACACTCCTTGCTCCATTCCAGCCACCTCACTCCTGCCAGTGACATTCCTCAGCCCAGACACGATCACACCCCTGCCCACAAAATCCAACTCCTTAATGTGGCACCCAAGGCCTTACACACTCTGGCCCCAGCATATGGGTGCACATGTTCACCCACTGCCCGGTGGGTAGAAGTGGTAACAACAACACCTACCAGTGGCTCCCACGTGCCCCTTAATCCCCACCACAACCCTGTCAGGGAGGACACCAGATCAAAACCTGACAGATGAGGAAACTGAGGACGGGGGGTGACTTGCCAGGCCCACAGTCCAAGCTCATAAGGAGTGTACTGTGCCAGAACTAACATCTTTTAATCCGTCGGTCTTCTTGGAGACATTCTAAGTCCTCACGGGCTGAAATATGCCTTTTTAAATACCCTCTGCAGCAGGCTTCCCGCTGCCCCTCTGACATCCCAAAGGAAAGCAGTGGATGATCCTGGGATCAAAGTGAAAGACAAGGTGAGTTACCCAAATTATTCCCAGAATTTCCCTTGAGTTCCAAGAAAGAATATCAATGTTTAATGGTCAATAAATTTTATAGTAAGTAGAAGTTGTATTTTTCACGTATGATTAACACTATAGCACACTAATACTCCTGATTAATCAATGATGATAAAACATTTATACCCATTTTATGGGACGTGGACAAAGATTTTACTGTTCTAAAAGCATAGCACAAGTGATGCCAAATATCTGGTTAGAACGCCTCTCCTGGTGACCACCCCATTCCTGGAGCAAAGTCTCCTGGCAGTGTCACGGCATGTCCAGGAATAGGATGCTCCCCTGCCACTGGCCTCTAGCTGCCTTACTGGCCTGGAACTTGGCTCTTCACATATATGGCTCCCATCCCAAAAGTTCCCACTAAGCCACCAACTGTTCCTACTTCCTCAGGTTCTAGGGGCTGTTGCTGAGGTCAGAATGGAAGGGCAAAAACAAACCCCAACAACGATGACAATAATGACAAAAGGGAGAGCCCAGAAGAGGGGACACAGAGGAACTAAACCATAGAGAACATGTGATAAATTCCGAAGGCTGCTCTGATGCCCCCTGGCGGGTGTGAGAGGCACCCCTCCTCATCCCTTTCTCCTCTCTACCCCTCCTCTACCATCCTCACTCTGCACTGTCCTTGTTTACTTATCTATGTCTTCCCTCTGGAATGGGGACACTGTGACTGTTCTTAGTAACTAGCAGACTGTAGATGCTAAATTAATGCTGAATGAATGGTGGCTGACCCGCAAATTATTTATCCAATATCCACCCTCCTTTCTTTCCTTTTTTTAAAGACTAGTCAAGTGAAACAGTGGGAGTGAAGAAGAAACAAATCTGAAACTGGTTGTGATCAATTAGTTATAAACACCACTGCACTTGGACTAGCCTAGCCCCCTTCTTTCTTAGTGACAGAATCCCAATTCTATTTCAGGTGGCAATGTGCCCACCTAAAAGACTTTCTTAGCCTTCCTTGCAACTAAGGGAAGCCAGTGAAGGGGAAGTTGAAGCTATTGGGTGGGGCTTGAAGGAAAGCTCCCTAAGAGGGAGCATGTGTCCTTTCTGCCTTTCCTCCCTTCTTCCTGCTTTCTTCCTAGAAAGCTGACATGATGGCTGGAGCGCCCGCGCTAAGGATGGCGGAGCAGAGAGACCAGCCCTAGACTGTCCCCCCTACCCGATTTCTTTTTCATGATAGACAGTAAACGTCTACTGGTTTATAAGCCAATGCTATTTCTGGTCTAGCTGCCCATTGTGATCCCTAATTGATTCAAAAATAAACCAATTAAATTTTGTTTTCTTATATTACTCCTTGTTTGACCTACAGTTCGCAAGGCCAATCACTACCTCCAACCTCTGGTCCTTGTAACATAATGATAATTTGCCCTTAATTACTGTTCACTGGGAGGTCAGGAGGATGGAAGGACATAAGCAATAGAAGGAAGAGGTTGTTCCAGGTGGAGAAGGAGAGGCTGGAAAGATGAGGGACAGAGGCAGGAGTGAGAGCAGGAAAAGAGGGGGCAGGGATGGGAGGAGATGAGGGGGGAGTACAGGTAGGAACAGAGGGCAAAGGACTAGAGCAAAGTAGAGTGGGGGTGAGGGGCAGGGCAGAGACCATGGAGGGATGGGGTGGGGGAGACGGGAAAGGGAGTGGCGTAGAAGCATGCTGCCGCAGCAGTGACTGTCATCATTTAGAGGACACTGGCTGCAGGCTGGGCATCAAGTGCAGGGCACGCCACACGTACTCTCCCTGATGCTCATCCTCCTGAGGTAAGTATTACCATGCCCGTTTTACAAATGAGATATCTCATGCTCTGAGATATAAGTAACTTTCAGTCACAGAAAGTGGCAGAGGCAGAAGAGTTTCTTCAAGTCTCCTTAAAAGAGAGGTGAGACATCATGCTTCTGTCTTTCTTTCTCTAACCTATTGCCTGGAATGTCGTGTGATAGCTGGAACCATGGCGACCTTTTTGACCATGAAAACAGCAGCCACACCCTGATAGCAGAGCAGGAAACTGGAAGGAGCCTGGGTTGTTCATGACCTAGGAGATTTTCCACAACTGTCTGGGACTGCAGACTACCTAACTCAGTTGGAATCCTCATCCGCAAATCCACCCACAACTGCTTCAGATCTTCATTTGCTACATTTCCCTCCAATCTTCAAAAACAGATTCTAAGACACGCTCCCAGAGATTCTGATTCAACAGTCACCTTGAAATATATTTTCCTAGAAAAATAGAAAGTCAGACTCATTAAAAAGGCAAGGAAAATATCTGAGAGTCCACAGGACAAACCCTGATACTTCAAAAGCACCAACTGCTGGTGACTTGCCCCTAGGAGACTTTGGAGATCAGCATATGACACTGTAAAGTTAATGTCATTATTTAGAGAAATGGAAGAAAGGAGAAGTTCATAAAGACCGAGAGAGCACATTTGGGGCCATTCCTCAGAAACAGATAAAAGGTGGTCTTAGTAATTTTATAACAATCTGTAACAGTGCTAGCAAGTCATCCAAGAATTTAATAAAAATAAACCAATAGTCCAAGCCTCAGAAAGAGTATACTCCTTTTGAGCAAAAGCACTAGGATCAAAGGGATAGACTTGCACACAGTAACATCACACAGAATTGCGGTCATGCACCGCTGGCTGCAGCTTCCCGTGTGCCAGGAATTCTCCCCAACTAGACTGCAAGCTCTCCTCTCTAAGAAGAGGGACTGTGTCGTTACTATTTCAGTATCTTCAGCAATAGCACTCAGCACAGTCCTGAACTCAGGTGCTTAATACGTGAGCACAGACATCAGGAAGGAACTAACAGGATTCATGTGTTGGTCAAAGCTGTCCACCAAGCCCTACCTCTGTGCCTACCTCTGAGTTCAAGCTGATTCCTGAAATTCTAGCCGAGGGGACTGAGAGTCGGTGCTATCACTGTTCATCACTCCCATGAGACTGCTGTCTCATGGACACTCTGGGGATGCTGAAAGGTTCAATTCCCTTCTCTTCTGAGAATATTCCTGTGATAGAGTCCCAAGAGTCCAGAGAGTTCAGGTGAAGCTGAGCAGGATGACACAGGCTGCTTAGCTCTGTCCGGGGCCTATCCAATCCACCCGTTTTAGCTGTTCAAATGTCAGTGGGGCAGAAACCTTAACGGGGTTGGAAGTGGTGGGTGACACTCAGCTCTAAACACCAGGTAGTCAGCTTTCACACCCTGTTCTCCTTGGAGGCCCTCGGGCATGCAGAATCATCTACTCCTAAAGCAACTGTCCCTTTCAGAAGTGTAGTCTTATTTTAAAATTAAAGATTCTCAGGGCCCACTAGGGATTATAATTAGTTTATATTCCTCCACCTGGTGCTCAGAGAAGCCAAGTTTGGGGATGGAATGTGGGGCATGCATTCTTAAGGCTGAAAACCCGCTTTAATTTCCAGGGTTTAGTGGCCTTTTCTCGCCACTGGCTTGCTTTAAGTTTCTGGCACTCTCAGCTAGACTGAGAATTGTTATCTTGTGTCCCAGCCACACTGACTGACACCTCCATTACCTGGCACAAAACTTGCCAAAACACCAAACTTTCCTGCTGTCACGCCCCGCATATGTGTCCCATACCACTCCCGGTCCTTGCCTTTATTCAACCAGAGAAATGCAATGTAATTCAACTCACCCCACAACACTGAGTGGCCACCAAATGACAGGCAGAATGCTAGGAGCTTCAAGCACCAAGAAAACAAGATCCTGCTCTCAAGGGGCTCAGAGTCTGCTAAAGAAAGGAGACATGTAAACAAGCAGTGGCAGACACAGTGATAAAATTACTCTACACAGAGACCCTGAGCACGGAAAGGGTAAAGTCCGTTCTGTTTGGAGAGATCAAGGAAAGAAGAGAGGGAGACCGGCACTTCCAGGGAAGGACAAGCACGTGCAGAGGCCCAGGAGGCTGGCCTGCTGGAGACTGCAACCACAAAGGGAGCCAACAGGGATTAGGTTTACTACACGCCAGATGCTGCCATTTTATAGACGAGAGAACTGAGTCACAGAGGAGATAAGTAATTTGTCCAAAATCATGTTACAAAAGGACAGGTTCCAAACCAAACAAGTGGACTCTAAAACCTGAGTTTTTATATATCATAGTACATGGTATGCAAATAGTTCAGTCTGCTAAAGTGTAAAATTTAAGAGCTAAGTTTAGGCCAGGCGCGGTGGCTCACGCCTGTAATCCTAGCACTCTGGGAGGCCGAGGCGGGTGGATCGCTCGAGGTCAGGAGTTCGAGACCAGCCTGAGCAAGAGTGAGACCCCGTCTCTACTAAAAATAGAAAGAAATTATATGGACAACTAAAATATATATATATATATATATATACAAAAAATTAGCCGGGCATGGTGGCGCATGCCTGTAGTCCCAGCTACTCGGGAGGCTGAGGCAGTAGGATCGCTTAAGTCCAGGAGTTTGAGGTTGCTGTGAGCTAGGCTGACGCCATGGCACTCACTCTAGCCCGGGCAACAAAGCGAGACTCTGTCTCAAAAAAAAAAAAAAAAAAAAAAAAAAAAAAAAAAAAGAGCTAAGTTTATAAAGGAGAGGTAGACGGGCTGGATCATGAAGGGTTTCATCACACCGTGCTAAGAATTTGAACCTGAACTTTCAGCAGGATACTAGAGTGAATTAATGTGAAAGAGCGTCCCCTTCCCACTACAGTCACCTAGAAATGCTAGATAAAATAAACCAAATGTGAGGTTGACTGGGGCCAGTCAAAAAAAAAAAAAAAAAACAACCAAAAAAAAACACCAAAACTATATATCCTTAGACATACAGCCAAACTTGAAAGAGAAATGCCTTATTTGCCAGAAATGACAAGAACTGAAACATGAACAGTGAGTGGAACTGACACCACAAAGGACCTATGGACTTTTGCATCCACACATGAAGTGGTTTAATGCCTGGCTGTAGCTTTGAGACCCAGTATCAAGATGAGAGCCGCAGAGGGCTCCCCAGTCTAGGAAAGCAAGAAGCTATTTCTCCAAGGCTCCGTGGAGGGATGGGTGGGGTGGGAGGTCACCCTCTCTTAAACTGCTAAGCTAGTCCCACCCAAGGCTATGAATCTGAAATCACACTACCAGAGTGGTGAAGGGGTGCCAGACTGAAAAATGAACATAAAACCTGAGCCAGGACCACTCACGGCCCCGTCAGAAGCAAACAAACTGCTCTGAGGTACACTTCCACAGCCCAGCACACGGGACTCACCAAGAAAAACTGAATCCCTCCTGAAGATGAGCTCAAAACCCAAAGTTAGAAACCACACAAGGAAATAAGCCACCAAGAGGGACAAGCATCAGACACAAAAAGAGAAGTATCATCCCAAGAATTAGAAATAATGAGATAATCTTAAAGGGACTATAAAATAAAAACATTTGGATGAGTAAAGAGATATAGAAGCACAGAAAGAACAAATACAGACACTTGGGTGGTAGAATGGTCAACCTATGTCTAAAAGTAACTCTGGAGGCCAGAGAGAGCCAAAGAGGTAATAGCTGAGTATTTTCCAGAATTTAAAAAGGAATTAAATGTAAGAAGTTAACACTACGGGAAGCTGGGTGAAGGGATATAGAAACTCTCTTTAAATCTAAATTTATCTAAAATCATATTAAAATAAAAAAAATTTTTTTTTTTTACAAATGAGTCTTCAGCTAGAAGTAACTCACCAAATCCTGAGCAAGAAAATGAAAAACAAATCCATACTTACTTTCAAATGGTTCTAAACAAAAGTATATAGAAATAAGGAAATATATTAAATGAATATAATTAAGGAGAATACAGATATTCATTGTACTACTTTCACATTTTCCCTAAGTTTGGCATTATTCAAAGTAAAAAGATGGGGGAAAACTGAAAATGTTGTAGTAAGAACAGAAATAAAATGTATAATTTACAAATGAGTAAAGGGAATAAAGAAAAATCAATCAACCCAACAAAGGAAGGAGGAGAAAAAATAGACAAAAAGGAAGATATATGGAAAGTATTATACTAGAAACATAATACAATAATATATTTAAGTCAAATTCTAAAAATGTAATTGAGACGGATTGTCAGATTTGATTTAAAATTTTAAAATCCAGCCACATTCTGTTTATGAAAGCAACTCCTAAACATGATGACACAGAAAGGTTGCAAATATGAGGCAAATAGCAGGCTGAGACAGCACTATCGCCATTAGACTCGAAGGCAAAAGCAGTGGAGATATTAAGGAGGAAAAATGAACAAGATTTGGTGACTGATTAAAAAAGAGGCATTGGGGAGGAGAGAAATGGAGGGTGACTGTCAGGTGGCCAGGAAACAGGGACGCTCCCATTAAGGTGGGGACTGTGGGAAGAAGAGCAGATCTGGCAGGAAAATAAAAGGGGTCGTGCGGGGACATGTTGACAACAGCTTCAGGAGCTCTGGAGACCCCTAGGTGAAAATGTCCTGTAAGCATAATAGTTACAGTCACCAGGTCAGTGGGTTATTCCTGAGTTTTCCAGAGAAGATTCTTAACAACACTCAATATTAAGAATGTACATAATTTTTTTTTTCTTTCTAAAAAAAAAAATCCAAAAACAACCAGACCCCAAGCCCCTAGTCCCAGGACTAACCATGACCTTAGCAGTAAACCTGTGTTTCCCATCTATCCCTGGCCCACCTAAGCTCTGCTTCTGCTGGGTGGCATGAGAGGTGGTGACAGACTCCAAGAGTGGCAGTGCCTCAGGCTCCTGATGCCACTTCGGGGGCCATGTACAGAGTGGAAAACCTCTTTGGAAGCAGCAAGCCCTGTGTCGGTGCAGCCACAGGAGAGCAGACTCACCAGCAGCAGAGGTCAGGTGCCGGGGGTTCGCTATCAGCACGTAGACCACTCCCACTGGCTGAATCCCAAGGCTCAATTCAAGTAATCAGTGGGATATTAAAGGATATGATAACACCAGAAAGACTAGGACACGCCCCGCATGAGAAAAACCAAGAGCCATGGAGTCCAAAGAACAGAAAGCTCTTCTGTGCAGTTTAGGGACAGAATCAAGATGTCATGGAGGAGACAACATTGGAAATATTCTTTCTCTATGTCTCCTTGTTACACAATTCCAGGGGTACCATGACTCCTGCAGCTGCCCAGTGGCTCAGGACATCAGTGTATTTACCACTCTTCACAGTGCAAGCTGGTCACTTATAATAATGACATCTAATATTTATTAAGTGTTTACAAAGAGTAAGGCATGTGTTGAGTGTTTTATGGGCATTCTTTCATTTAATTCTCTTAATTGCCCTATAAGGTATTGCTATGGTTTGAATGTGTGCCCCTCCAAAATTCACATTGAGACTTAATCCCCAATGCAACAGTATTAGAAGATGTGGCCTTTGGGAGGTGATCAGGTCAGTCCAGGACTCCACAATCATAAACAGGTTAGTGCTCTTATGAAAGGGATCCAAGGAACTAGCTAGGCCCCTTTTGTTCTTCCCTCATGTGAAGACACAGCGTTCACCCCTCCAGAGGACACAGTGACAAGGTGCCATCTTGGAAGCAGAGAGCAGCCTTCACCAGACACCAATCCTGCTGGCATCTTGATCTTGAACTTTTCAGCCTCCAGAACTGTGAAATAAATTTCTTTTATTTATAAATTACTCAGTCTCAGGGTATCTTGTTATGGCAGCACAGATGGACTAAGAAAGCTATGCACCATTGTTATTCCCAATTTACAGATGAGGAAACTGAGGCACAGAATGGCAAAAAAACATTCCCAAGGTCACTGACGTAGGGTCATAAAGCTTGAATTTGAAACGTAGGTCTTTCTTCCAAAACTTCAGGAAAAAAAAAAGAAAGAAACCTAGGTCTAACTCCAAAGCCCACACTCTTAAGCACTTTGCTGTGCCACCTCACATACACACATATTCTATGTGCCCTCCTAGACCACCAGCTCTATAACACACTGTTTTAGCGCCCTCCATGCCCAGCTCCAGGACAAACCACGGACGGATGAAGAGAGCTGTGGCAGGATGACACAGGGGTAGGCTGGATTTAAGTCAAGTCCTAGGCTTGCTCAAGCTTGGGATCCTCCATGTGTAGGCTGAGCGACCTGCCTGGCCACTGAATCTCTCTGATTATAAAGCTAACAGTGCCAGGCCCAGTGCTAGACGCTATGTAATCTGATCCTCACAACAATCCATCAGCCTCATTTCCACAAGAGGCAAGTGAAGCTCAGTGGGGTTACAATCTGCCAAAGGCCCTTGGCTAATGAGTGACAGAACCAGGATTCAAACCCAGACCCACCTCAGGGACCACACCTGTAGCTGCTGTGCACACAGCCTTGCATGTTTCCTGACCTAGTAGTTAGGGGAGAGGGAAGGCAGTGAATCCTGCCTTTGGACTTGGGAAGATCAAACAGAATAATAATAAACATGTAATTACTGTGTAGACTGGAAACTCTGTCACTATTTCATTCAGGCCAGGAGAGGAAGCCCAGAGCCCAGAGAGGAAGCCAATGAGCACAGCTTCGCACACATCTGAAGCACAGGGAAGAATCCCTGCAGAGTCTTTTCCCAAATACGGTCATGTTAACAGGTTCTGGGGATTAGGACTTGGACAGATCCTTTGAGGGACCACCATCCAACGCACTACAAGCAGTAAAATCAGAACAGTGGGGACAAATACTCGAGAGAACGGGAGGAACAACCTGTGTGTGGCAGAGGACAGACGGGGGATTAAAGCTGTCAGTGAGGCTCCCAGGAACTCAGAGAACGAGGGATTATGAAGAGAAAAGAGATGCACCAAGAGCGCAAAGGTGAGCAGCAGGCAGGTGGACATGTGGACCTCTAACGGTCAGGAGAAAAGGATTTGGGGCAAGAAGTTTAGTATTTGGTATCTAAAAGAGGAGATGGTCACAGTCACAGGAAGGGACAAGCATGTGCAGGGAGAGGGTGAGACGGCAGAAGCCTGAAGAACGCTCCCACTCAGGCAGTGGAAAGAGGAAGAGAAACCAGGGCAGCAAAGGCACAGTCAGAGAGAGGGGAACAGAGGCCAAGGGAGAAGAGAGACGTTTAACCTCCTAGAAAGCAGCGGCCAGTCTCTTTCTTCTGCATCTTCCCAGAGTCTAACAAGGTACTAGACACAGAGCAAGGACTTGGTGACTGCTAAAGTAATGATAAAACAATGAACAATTACGTGAGAGAGACCAAACATACAAGAGATTTCTCAGATGCAAAGAAAAGAAGCTAAAAGCATGTGTAACCCTTGAGATCTTGGCAGTTACAAGAGGCAGCATCTTCTGACAGAGGTGGAGGCAGTAGGGGAACGCGATAGAAAACCATGAGAGGGGAACACAAGAGTGACCAGTGCTGGAGAAGGTGAACTCCAGGGCCTGAACTGACCCCACCCCAGGGCGCACGTGAGCTCTCTGCTGCACACAGAGCTGCCTGGCCATCCAGCCCTTCATTCCCGATTGGACACTCTGCATATTGATCTAAAATACAGATGCCACAACTCAACTTTGGAGAGAACTGCTGTGCAGCCCACAAGGGAGAGGCTGCTGCTGTGACCTGGGAGACCTGCCCGGCATCCCTGGCAAGCTCTCGGGGTGGCTCTTTGTCATGGGCGGGTAGCAGGCTTTTCCAGACAGGAAGTGTGTGGAGAGGACTGTGGCCTGCGGGTGACTCAGGCAGCGTTTACTAGCCATGTGGGTGCCCACCACCTTCAGAGGGGGCAGACTGGGCTGGTTGCATCAGACTTCCTGGAAGCGTTTCTTCATTTCTATTTTTGTAGACACACAATTCCCAGAGCGAAATCTCTCCTGATGACTTCAAAAGCCATTTCAAATCAGCAGACGGAACCAACATCTTCTTACACACGCTTTACCAACCCAGCTCTGCTCGCTCCTCAACATGCCCACACACAGCAGGGGAAGTGGTGAGAGAACACGGTGCAGCCTTTCTAAGGACGGCAGGAAATGAGACAATACCAGGGGGCCACGGTGAGGACTCCGGAGCCCCAAGCTCCCAGACGCCACCTTCTTACCCAAGAGCCAGGGCTTCCGTGACCCACAGACAAGAGCACAAGCATCAGTTCCCAAACCGACTGGGTAACAGGTCAGAGAATGTTACAATTCAAAAGGTCACAGGACTTCCTGTTTAAATTAACCCAGATTCAAAGGAGCAGGGGGTCAAGTACTTTTATACTGTAGTCAGAGGGTAAATTAGTCTAACTTTCTGGAATTTGACAATATGGCAAAATTTATAATATCCTTACATTTTGATTCATTCAAAATTACACCCCTCACACACACACTTTAAAAAACCAAATACCTACTAAGCGCCAGGAACTATGCCAGGCAGTGGGGGAGACAATGTTAACAGGACAGGGTGGCTGCCCTCTAAGGGCTTCTGTTCTAGTCAGGGATTCAGACAATTAACCAGTAAATCAACAGACAAAAGGATTTCCGAGCACAGGGAGTATGAGAAATTAACCTACACATCCCTCAGCAGGACTGGTTAAATAAGATCAGATACTCTCATAAAACTGAATGCTGCTCTGATGTTAAAAACACATTCTTTTTTGTTTGTTTGTTTGTTTTTGAGACAGGGTCTTGCTCTGTCACCCAGGCTGGAATGCAGAGGCACGATCACAGCTCATTGCAGCCTCAAACTTGTGGGCTCAGGCGATCCTGCTGCCTCAGCCTACTGAGTAGCTGGGACTATAGGCGTGTGCCATCCCACGCAGCTGGTTTTTTGGGGGGTTTTTTTGTTTGTTTTTTTGTAGAGACAGAGTCTCTCCATGTTGCCCAGGCTGAAAAATGCATTCTTGAAAACTATATTCAAATTGCTTGTGATATAAATGTTCAAAACAGGTTTCAAAACCGTATCACAACAACTATGTTCAGTGAAAGAAGCCAGTCACAAAAGACCACATATATGATCCCATTTTTATGAAATGTCCAGAATAGGCAAATCTGTGGGGATGGAAAGTGATTAGAGGTTGCCTAGGGCTGGGGTTGGGTAGGGCTGGGGCACTGGATGGGAAGTGAATGCTAACAGATTACAAGATTTCTTTCTGAGGCTAAGAAAATGTGCTAAAACTAGGTTATAGTGGCGATTGCACAACTCCGTAAATACTAAAAACCATCAAATTGTACATTGTAGACAGGTAAACTTTATGAATTATATCTTAATAAGCTGTTAAAAAGTAGCATCACAATATGACTTCAATTTGGTTTTCAAAAAGAGAGTGTATGAAGGGGTATGTGGTGAGGGGAGGAACAAAAAGTAGCCATCAAAGTATTAACTCTCAGAAGAGGCTTCTTGGTGATTTTTATGTGCTTTTTTATATTTCTCTGTATTTTCCAAATATTCTAAAATGTAGAAGTTAGTTTTCGACTGAAAAATTATCTAGGCTTTTATAATAAAATCTGCTTCTGCAAATGTAACTTAAGTATATACAAGGTGCAAGGCAAGAAAGGTCTAATTGTTATGCTAACTTCAATATCTCTAGGATTGTCATACTCTTCACACCAAAGATACCAACCAGACAGCTAAGCAAAGGAATTTCATACTCCAGATAAATCAGACCAAGTAGGTCTTGGTTAAGGAGGGAAGACCTTGCTCCCCTCTGCAAACACTTTAAAAGAAAATCAGCAGCCACCATGAAGTTTAGATACTATCAAAGAATGCAAAAGAATATCAAAAGTTGAGCAGCTTCAGAAAAAACTTCCTGGACACTTGGAGGAGTCACTTCCTGGTTGGTGAAGAGTGAGGCCCTCTGGATAAATCATTCTCTCCCACGTGGCCTCCTCTGATTAGTGACTTCAAAGGCATCTTTCTAAGATGGCTGGGTTAAGGGAGGGTGGCACAAACTGGAAGTCAGTGGTTCCCCAACTAGGCTGCATCCCCAAATCAATGGGGAGCTTTAAAATGCAGATTCTGGACAGGTGCAATGGCTCATGCCTGTAATCCCAGCACTTTGGGAGGCTGAGGTGGGAGGATTGCTTGAGTCCAGGAGTTCAAGGTCACCGTGAGCTATGACCACACCACTGGACACCAGCCTGGGCAACAGGGCGAGACCCCAACTCTTTAAAAAAAAAAAATGCAGATTCCTGTACTCCATCCCTGGAAATTCTAATTCAACAGGCCTAAGGCAATGCCCAGGAATCTATATTTTTTCCAAAACTCCTTGGTGAATATACCAGCTGAGCCAAGCCTGGGAATCACTGGACTGGACACCACCTGGGATGACTTGCAACAGGGCCAGCCTGCACATCTGGCTGCAACGCAGCAAGTATCCCACTCAGCCTATACTGCGGATGAGAAGGCCATTAAGCGCAGAAAGGGAAACTCCACAGGGAAATTCCATGCATGTCTGGCAATCAGTTTTGAAACTTGAGGGGCAGCTAGCAAATCCCTAGGACAAAGCCTATTTTTGGAAGGTTCCCTCTGGCCCAGTGATCTTAGATGCTAATCTGTGAAAGGGAAGTGATTAGTGCAACTTCCACTTTGGGAGGCCAAAACAAAAATCAGCTCCCTCCTACAACACACAAGAGCCAGCAAGCTTTGTAGCTTCCAAGGAGACAGAGGCAGAGAGGGACGCAGTGTGGTGTGGCAGAAAGAACCCTGGGTCTGAGTCACACAGATCTGGGTTCGAATCTGGCTCTCCATTACTGGCTATTTGTGGATTAAAAATAGCTACAAACCTTTTGTCACTCTTCCCGTCAAGAGGTGGACTCTAGTTCCTGTCCTGGAATCTGGGCTGGCCCAGTGATGGCTTTGACCGGTAAAATGGGGCTAAGGTGATGCTCTGGGACCTGAGCCCAGGCCTCAACAGGACTAGCTTCCATCCTCTTAGTCCCCAGATGCCATGTCATAAGACGTTTAGGATAGAAGGATTAGAGGCCATGCAGAGAGGCCACCTTGGACATTACGGTCCAGCGGAATGCAGCTGAATGGGCAAGCTCAACCTACATCATGTGGACCCAGGCAACTCACGGAATCAGGAGAAAGGATGCATGGGGGCTGTTTTAAGCCTTTGAGTTCTGGGGTCATTTGTTACCCAGCAGTAGGTAACTGAAACACTGTTTCTCTTTACACAAATCAATTTTCTCAAGCCTTGGTTTCCTCATCAATCAAATAGGGAATGATAATATCCTAAACAGGGTTGTTGTGAGGCTCAAAAGAAGTAAAGGGCCCTGAAAGTCAAAGCACAGTCAAGTGCCAGTTACCGCCGCTATCTGCACAGACCTACGCTGCACAGTAGGACCAGCGGCCCGGCCACATGGTGTGCTGGCTGCCGAGGGAACCTGTAAACCCAACGTTCAAACAACCCTGCCATATCCGTTCACCAACAAGCTCCCACGTTTGGAGCCCTTTTGGCTGGGGGTACATCTTCATATACAAAGCACAGGGACCATTTACGCTCCCCTATGATTGGAAAGAACACGCAGCAAGTGTCCCATGTTCCAAAATGGCGCATCTCCCCCATCATAGCAGCGTTCCCTCCAGCCTCTCCTCTTCCTACTATAGTGTCATCTTTGTCCCAGCCCCTCAGGTTCAAAAAGTCAAATCTCCCAGACTCCTTCATTTCCTTCAGCATCCAGAGAGCCGCCAAGACCGCATCTCCCCAGTCACCCCCACCTTTCCACTCCCACTCTGCCAGAGGCACACTGGTGAAAGCCAGGTAGCCCTGAGTGCTGTTCTGCAACTTACCAGCTGTGGGACATACCCAAGTTTCTTAAATTCTGAGGCCGTCTCCTCAGCTGCAAACTGAATATAAATCAATAATACCTTCTTTTTGTGACTGTTTCCAAGATGAGAGAAAATGCAGCTAAAGTACTTAGCACAGAGAAGGTACTCAACACATAGTAAATGTTATTCCAGTCCAGAAACTTCTCACCTAGGCTACTAAATCATTTCCTAAACTAGGTCTCTACCTGCATATCTCTCTCCATTTTGATCCCTCTAGCATTATGCTAGCAGATTAACTGTCCTAGATGACAGCTATCACATTATTCTCCTGCTCAAAGACCTTCCATGGCTCCCACTGTTCTCACATCAGCCAAGCATGCAAGATTGTCTATAATAATGGCTCCATCCTGCTGTCCTGGCTTGTTCTGGCCAATCCATCCTCACTGCAACTTGCTATTAGAGTCAGCCTCTAAAATGGCTGGCAATAATCCCTGTCTCTTGGTATTCACATTCCTGTGTAAACCCCTCCTAACCCATAGAAACTCCAAGATAACGAATGTTGTGTTAAGCCACTATGTTTTGGGGTACTTTGTTATGTGTCAATAGATAACTAATACTCTTGACTTCCCCAGTCACACCTGAGCTGCTGCTCCTTTATTCACACCTGCCCTTCCCTCAACATCTCAGCCTGCTGCAATTCTGCCCAGTCTGCAAGGCCCACTCAGATGCCAGTGCTCACCTGAGCCTTTCTGCAGGCCCCGTCAACCGGAGTCTCCTCTGGAAGCCTTCCCTTCCCCCACAGTGTGTATCTTCATCACCACACTTACCCTACTGTGGCACTGTCAATCCATTTATTTGTGTACAAGATTATTCATTGATGCAAAAGACTGGAAATTACCTGCACGATCAATAAGTAAGTGAATGGCACACCCATACAATGGATGAGGCGGCTATAAAAAAGAATGAGGAAGCTCTACATGTCTGGTATGCAAAGATGGCCAAGACACAGTAAGTCTGCGGTCCCCAACCGCCAGGCTGTGGACTGGTACTGGATCCTATATGCAATCAAGCTCTCAATCAAAAGTGGGGATGGGGACACGTGTGCACTGCTGGTGGGAACGTAAAATGGTGCAGCCACAATAGAAAACAGTATGGTGTTTCCTCAAAAATTTAAAAATAGAGTTATCAAATGACCCAGCAATTCTACTTTGGGGTATATAGCCAAAATAACTGAAAGCAGGGATATGAACATCTGTACGCCCATGTTTACAGCAGCAACAGCTATAAGGTCAAAGCAACCCACGTGTCCACTGATGGATGAATGGCTACACAAAATGTGGTATATACATACAATGGAATATTATTCAGCCTTCAAAAGGAAGGAAATTCTGATACACGATGCAACATGGATGCACCTGAAGACATTATGTTAAGTGAATTAAGTGTCATAAAAATGCAAATAGTGCATAATTCACAAAGACAGAAAGTAGAATGGTGGTTACTAGGGGCTGGGAAGAGCAGGGAGTGAGAACTATTTAATGGGTAGAGAGTTTCAGTTTTACAATTATAAAAAATGTTCTAGAGATGGATAGTAGTGATGGTTGCACAACAATGTGAATATACTTAATGCCACTGAACTATATATTAAAAATAGTTAAAACAGTAAATTTTATGCTATGTATATTTTAAAATTACATCCATAATTAATAATAAATAAATAAAATAGCCAATAAACTGTATAAATAAATAAATGAAAGAGTGAGTGAGGGCATGGCGCAGCCACTTTGGAAAACAGTTTGGTGGTTCCTCAAGATGTGAAACACGGAGTTAACACAAGACCCTGCAATCTCACTAAGTATCTGCCCAAGAAAAGGTCAAACATATGTCCACACAAAAGCTGGTACATGAATGTTCAGAGCAGCCAAAAAAGGGAAATAACCCAAATGTCTACAAACTGACAAATGGATAAACAAAGTGTGAGAAATATGTACAATGGAATATTATTTGGCCATAAAAAGGAATAAAGTACTGTAGTATGCTATAACATGGATAAACCTTGAAAACATTATGCTAAGTGAAAAAATCCAGACACAAAAGGCCACATATTATATGATTCCTTTATATGGAATGTCCAGAATAGGAAAATCCATAAAGAAAGGAAGCAGATTAGTGGTTTCGAGGGGATGGATGAGGTGAAGAGGGTACTGGGATCATTAATTGGTACAGCATTTGTTTTTGTTTTGTTTTTTGAGAAAAGGCATAGAAATTTATTTAACATGTATACACGGGGAGAATCACAGGGTGATTACCTACACCTCAACAGGGTTCAGCAGCTTATATACCATCCTGGCAAAAAGGGTTATGGGAGGCAGGAGAAGAGGAATTCCGTGGAGGGGCAATAAAGGATTATTAGGGAAGATGAACACGTCCGGGAACAGAGATTAATTTGTAAACAGTTGTCTTTGGCAGTGAAAGGGTCTGTTCAGGTGTGGTTACTTTCTTGGTCTTACAGGAAGAGGAAGAAAAAACAATTGTTCTTCAGTGGGTCTGGATCTAAGGCAGAAATGAACTTCCGCTTCTTTGGGAGGGATGATGTGTTGAGGGAAGGTCAAAGAGACCTTGAGACTTCTTCAGTCCAGTATGTCAAAGTTTCTGAGCTCCAATATGTCCTATGATTTTTATTTAACAACAGCAGCAGAAAACAATATGGTGGAGTATTTTGCACATAACAGAATCTCTTAAACTGGTGACAAAGATCCTCTCCATCTTTAAAAGTGTCATGAATAATTTTCTTTCTTTAACGCTGGCTTAATGAGCAAGAAAATTTATTCTCTCATTAACAGGAAGCCCAGAAGTAACGCAGACTTTGATTTAATTTGTTCAGAGGCTCAAGTCTGTCATCAAAGGCCCAGATTCCACGCAGCCCATCACCCTGCCTTCCTAAGTGTTAGCTGATCCTCGGGGTCGTTGCAAGATGGCTCCAGCAGCACAGGTGCCACTTTTAGAAACACCCAGAAAATGAAAAGAGTGTTCCTTTGTGAGGCATTCTCTGAAGAGTCCAGCATTTGTTTTTTTCTTTTTTCTTTTCTTTGAGACAGAGTCTCACTCTGTTGCCCAGGCTGGAGTGCAGTGGCATCAGCCTAGCTCACAGCAACCTCAAACTCCTGGGCTCAAGCGATCCTCCTGCCTCAGCCTCCCGGGTAGCTGGGACTACAGGCATGCGCCACCATGCCGGCTAATTTTTCTATTTTTAGTAGAGACGGGGTCTCGCTCTTGCTCAGGCTGGTCTCGAACTCCTGACCTCAAGTGATCCTTCCACCTTGGCCTCCCAGAGTGTTAGGATTATAGACATGAGCCACCGCGCCCAGCCCCAGTGTGTTTTTGAGGTGACAGAAATGTTCTGGAATCAGTGGTGATGGTTGTACAACACTGTTGAATATGTTAAAAACCACTAAAGTGTGTACTTTAAAGTAGTGAATTTTGTCATGTAAAATATATCCCAATTTTAAAATGCTATAAAAATATACATAGAATATAAAGTTAAATAAACAGCTCACATTCTGTGCTGTAGTACTCCCGCCCTGCGAGGCTGTGGTCTGTCTCCTCCATCTTTGTGTACCCTGGCCTTTGGGTAAGGCCCGGGCCGTGCCTCACTGGACCCCTCCCTTTCCTGGCGGGTCTGCACCACCTACTCAGATCCACCCAAGACCATCTGAAGACAGGCACAGGCCCAGAAGTCACCCCAGATGAGCTGCCCAATGACCAGGGCTGCGGATACAAGCGTGTGTCAGCTGAGGGATACAGTTTCACATGGGAACTTAATTATAGCTTCAGAGTAGTGAAGGGAGTGGGGTGGCGCAGGCTTTGAGGGGACATACAGGAAGCTATCCTGCCCTGCAGCTCAGAGGGCATCTGCCCGTCTCACCAGACGTGGGGTCACAGGAGAACAGGCACGACTCAGGCAGGCTCACAGGAATATACAGCTTATGGAAATCAGCCTGCTCTTAAGTGTGAATTCCTGGCCCAACCTGTGTGCAAGCCAAAGTGGCCCAGAAAGAACCTGAGAAGTCAACTCGCACTCACGCTCAGGGCTCAGAGAGGTCATCCCCTTGCCTACTGCCAGACACACCATTTTATTCTCTAGGAAGTGAAGGGGCATAGCTTGTTCCCCACAAAGTACCTTATCTTCAATTTTCTTCCTGGCTCTCAGCTGCTTTTCTGGAATGGAATCCGAGCTGTTGCTGCATGGAACCTCTTCCCCGTGCCTGACTGCTCTGCTCAGATCCCTGCCTACTGCCTAGGGAGGTGCCAAGGGCTGTGCAGCTGCTGCCACACAGGTGTCAGTAAGGCACCGTAGCCCGATATGCCCAACTTGTCAAACTACCAGGCCTGGGCGCTGCCAGGTGGGGAAAGCAGATCAGGTGGAAGGAGAGAGAATCATGGAAAGAACAGGGCCCCGGTGGAGGAGCAGGTCCCATCGAGACGTATTTTTTTCTCCCCTATTCTTGGCCCATATCTAGGCCCCTTATTCTCCAGGCGTCTTCCTGGCCAGTTTGCTTGCTGTCTCAGCAAGAAGTCCCCACAGCCACCTGCTGCCTGTCCCACCCCGACCTATCACCGTTTCTTCTTCTCACTGACTCAAGATAGAGACAGGGACCCAGGCCCTCCTCTTGGTCACGCTTCCCAAGACCCCATTCCCAATCCAGGCATCCCCCTCCCTATCTCTTCTCTGTGCATCTTTTGTCTGAGCTCCTGAGAGATTTCTCCCGAAAAGCCATGAAAAGAAACCTTCAGACTGGAGGTGGTATCCTTTTCTGGATGTGTATGGAAGCAAAAAAAAAGGCAGGAGTGGTGAGTAAGCAGAGCAGATGACGGGGCGAGGGGACAGAGACAGGGAGAGACACAGATGGGGAGAGGCCGACTCAGACTTCACGCACCTCTCTGCTCTCCATGCTTTAGGCCATAACACCAAGGAACAACCAAGGCAGCTCTTCCCAACTGCCTCCCTGTGGGCCAAATGCCTTTCCCGCTAAGGGGAGGAAGGTCAGACGGCAGAGACATAATTAAACCACTTGAAAAATGGGAAAGGCATGTCACAAAATTACTGAAATAAAAAACTCAGTGCCTTTCCATGTATGAGTTTTAGTCCTCGGGGCTGTAGGGTCTACAGTTATTACCCCCATGTAGGGGTAAAGTGACTTGCCCAAGGCCACTCAGCCAGAAGTTGTCAGGGCCAGAATTTAGTCCCACACAGCCTGGCTCTTAACCACTACTCCGTATTCCCTCGAAGTTCTTACCCTCAGAAACAGGCAGGGAGCCAGAGTTACAAAGAGCGTCACATGCTATTTTTTGCTCTGCTCCAGGGGAAAGCTCATTCCCTTCTGAGAAGCCAAAGAAATGAGGAGTGTGGCTGTCTCTGTCTTGATTGCCCTACCAGCCTCTGGTTACCAGAGCTCTGGGATCCCCAGGGCCTACAGCTGGCCTGAGGACAGCCAGCAAAGGCAGGCAGGTGGGCCCAGTCCCCAGAGACCAGCCAAGGCCACCACTGAGATGCCACCTATGCCTGCCTCTTCTGATTCCCAGTGCCATCTCTGCACCCCAGCCCCTGTCACCAAGTCAGGAAATGGGAACCGAAATAGAAAAGGCTCTCTAAAAATAAACCAAGGATGACAAGGTACAAGAAAGGAGAAAAACATAATGCCACTCTGGTTTGGACACAGTAAGTCCTGCTGCTCTGTGTAGGGCCCATGTTGGGAACAGGACAGGTACCAAGAGCCCTGATTCCCTTTCAGCCTCTGCTCACAAGCCCACACTTGCCCACACCTCATTCACACATGCCTGGAAAGCCCAGGCTGAGGTGACATCGGCAGGAAGAGCAGAGTTACTAAACTGAGAACAGGGACTCGAAAGGGCTCAAACTCCAGTTCTGCCACTTGGTAGCTGTGTGACTTGAATGAGCAGTTTAACCTCTCTGATCCTGCTCCTCCTCTATAAAACGGGAATAACAATACCCACACCTTGCAGGCTGGGGTGGGGATGGGGGAGCTCATCCTTTGGGCAGCACCTGGCCCAAGAGAGAATCTGAATACAGGCAATTTCCCTCCCTTTCTCCTCTCCCTACGTGCACATCTGGGCCAACTTCTCTTTCCCCTTTCACTTCACCAGACTAAAAGCTGCTGATTAATCACTCAGAGCAGAGATTGTTTTTTTTCTCCTAACAAGTTCCTCCCACTCTACATGTCTGGCCCACACTTTGGTTGGTTAGTTTCTTGTGGTGCTAGGGGGCTTGCTCAATCACCCTGAAGCAGATCCAGGAGGCCACCGTGCACGGCCATTCGCAGGGCCTCCTCTGCCCACTGACCTGAAATGAGACTCTGCAGGAGGCCCCAAGGCCTGCCAAAATTTTGCTTCTGCTCAGTGACCAGCAAGAGACTCTGCTACTCTCTGGAGCCAACACCAGTCTGGCCAGTTAAGCAGGTACGTTCCAAACTGGAACAATTAGATGCAGCCAGCCATTCCTCCTAAGAGACCCTGCTATTTGGTGAGCAAAGACCTGGGCTTTAATCGCTTGGGTTCAAATCCCAGTTCTGCCATTTATTAGCTGTGCAACTTTAGGCAATTTTCCTAACCAGTCTGAGCCTCGGAATTCTCATCTGTAAAAGGGATACAATGGTTCCTGCCTCTTAGGGTTGTAGTGTGGATTAGACAGTGATGTATGTAAAGTGATTAGCAAAGTATCAACATATACAACACATGGAAGCCATACTGTACTCACTCAGGGTATCTACAGGCTCTGCAATGGAAGGGGAATAGACACAAGTAGGGACACAAGTCAGCCCAGCTCCTGAACTCAGTCCAATAGCAAAGCCTAGAATGTAAGCAATAACTCCACCATGCTATCCCATGGGAGGCTACGAGCCAGAGGTGTGAGAAGGGAGCCTTACTCAGACACTCTGGGAAGGAAGCATGAAGGAGGCAATGGGAAAGGCTCTGCCAAAGCCAAAAATCTCAATTTTCTACATTGAGTTTAAAAAAGGGAGGAGCAACAACTGTGAAAGGGTCCTTAAGTGATATGTTGGCTTAAGTTTCCTCCTACAGATGCCTGACTGCTTCCCCATGAAATGGCTTTCCAGACAGGGCTCTGGAGTAGGCCAATGCCAGGGCCACTCTGTGGGAAAAAGGCCACTTAGGCTGGCCAGCTAGTCATCCTTCCACCTGGCAAGTGCTTAGTGAGCACCTCTGTGCAAAGCACTTGAGGACTCTATCAAGAGCCAATGTCTGGAAAGATGGTCTTTGATCATGACTGATGAACATGCACAGAACTGAGGATGTGACTGTGCTGTGAAGGCTGCTCCCTCACAACTCAACAAGGTCCTGACTCACTAAGAACACCAGGTGGATGGAGCCATTCTCTTGCACTGTCAAAGCAGAAAGGAGGACAAAGTGCAGGCTGCAGTCCACACAGAGAAAGCAGCACACAGGCAGGAGCCCAGGGAGTGCTAGAACCAGCTCAGGAAAAGCACTCCTCGGTTTGCAAAAGTGAATCAAACACAGAAGGTCCTGATAGAGAGGGAGAAAACCAGACTACCATAGGCTTGCAGGGGACAGAGGCAGGTCTTGGCTTGGGTACAGATAAGCCTACTGAGTCAGGGAATGAACTAGAAAACAGATTAAACTTTTTAAAGGTGGTACACTGCAAGGATATGGAGGACAAATTGTGGCCATATGTTGTAAGTATACTGTAGTGTTAAGATGCCAAAAGGAAAAGTCATGAGAATTATATACTGCAAGAGAATATAAATAGGTCTGGATTGACACAATTTTGATAGGATGCAGTCTGCAATTTGAGAATTTATTTACCTAGTGATTTGCACTTGGGAGCTGGAAATTATTATTGGTCAATCTATTATCAAATATCTTTTATTTTTCAACGACAATCTATTTGGCCCCACTATTTAAAGTAGATGCCAGGCAGAGTCACACAGGGATATAAAATCAGGGACACAGGCACAGACTTAATCTGTGGAGACAATTTGTACCCTGGCCCTCAGATGATGACAGAGGTTACCAACAGGCTAGAATTCTGGAGAGTTGCCAGAGCACCAGAACTGTCATGAGTGTCTACCCAGGGACAGAGTGACTCTTCAACCTGGGCTTACTTGACCTTCTGGGATCTGATTCTTAGAAACTCAAGCAACATTGTAAGTACTAGAGAAGGGAGAGGGGCTGCGCCAGCTACAGGTAGAGGGTTTCATCTCTGGAGACAGAGGAAGGGTAGGCATGAAAGCAAGACCATCTACTGAGGCTGAGGAGACAGAGTCCTGAGGCTGCTTGGGGCTGGGGGAGGGGCTGTGAGTGCCGAGGCCGGGAGATAGCCGCAAATGCGCAGTGGCCCCAGCCCCCAGCCCCCAGGCTGAGTGAGAGGGAAGAACGCAGACCACAGTGCTGCTCCTGGTGATAAGGAAAACTCCCATCTATTGCTTGGCACAGCGGCCGCCTGAGACCCCCACCCCTCACGGAGGACCCACATTAGCATGTCACTAACCTAACACCTGGTACATTAGCATATCACTGACCTAACATTTGGCACATCAGCATAATACTAATCCTATTGCCTAGTGCAGACACTAAACTTATTACCTGGCGGGCATTAGTCGCCTGAGATCCCTCCCCTTGGATCACCCCAACTTAATAAAAGTGGAAGAATTGGGTAGACAGGGCTCAGAATTTGGTGGCGAGACCCTTCTGAGCCCACCGGCGAATAAACGTTGATTCTCCGACTCTCCGTGTGCTGCTCGGTTTGTCCTCGGGACCACTCGCTGTAACACTTGCCTTAACACTGGGAGGGGAGGGGCTCAGAAAGCATTTCGGGTGAGCACCTGTGGGACCCACACCAGGCACATCAGGGCGGGTGGAGTGGAGAGCGGCAGGCTGAGGGCGATGGAGGGGAAGACTCGCAGAAACCGCCCGGCACTGCCTGGGGAGAGCGGCCAACCTGCGCTTCTAGGCACACAGCCCCACACCAACTCTGACGGTAGAACTGCTTCTATTATTCAGAAAGAGGAGGCTGCGCTTTTTTCCCCTCTTCTAGTATTTTTAATTGACTATGTTTACCTACTGATATTCCCTAGGTATGATGTGACAAATATTCTACAGAAAGCAACGGAGAAACATGGGCATAAAAACCAAGAGGTGCTGTGAGGAGGGAGGAAGGGCCAAGTGCAGTACCAGATTTTACAGCACTTAAGGTCCCCATCACATCTCTCACTCCTGTCCTCTTCCTTGGCTCTGCTCCAGCCACGCTGGCCACCTGGCCACTCCTCAAGCACCCCAGCTGTGTTCCACCTCAGGGCCTTTGTACCTGCTGTCCCTTGGCCTGTAAGATTCTTCCCACACATGGCTCACTTTCCTCCTTCAACTTAAATATCACCTTCTCATTGAGGGCTTCTCCTGGCCCTCCATTTAAAAATGCCACCGCCCTCCTTTCCTGCATTATTTTACTATATAGCATTTATCATCATCTCACATGTTATTTACCTAATTTTAGCTCCCTCCCCTTCTCTCCATCTCAACTACCATGAGGGCAGGGGATGTTTTTTATCTGCTTTGTTTACCCCTTTACCCCCCCCCCCCCCCCGTGCCTAGCACATAGGAGGCACCCCAAAAATATCTGTTGAATGACAGGAAGGCAGAGGGGTAGAGGAGATGATGAAATTGGAATCACATTTTAACTAATTCTGGAACCCCAACAGTCTGAAAGAAACCCTTTATTACTGATCTGATTGAAGGTGTGAGGAGAGTTCCAAATGCAAGGATCAGACACTGAGTATCTCTGCTCCCAAGATTGCAGTCCACAGGTTCCCCCAAAGTGCAGATTGTCTTAAATATTAATTTGGAAAAAGGCTGGGCCTGTACTCTCCTAGCGCCATGAAAAGGATTCCTTAAAATGAGAAGAGATTGGCCAAGTCACCACCTGTACCTGGAGGCAGATGAGCCCTGCGTCAGCTTCATGACATAACAAATTATCACAAATTTAGTGGCTTAAAACAAAATACATTTACTCTTATAGTTCTGGAGGTCAGAAATCTGAAATTAGTTTCACTGGGCCAAAATCAACATGTTGGCAGGGCTGCACGTCCTCCAGAGGTTCTAGGGGGAGAATCGTTTCCTTGCCTTTTCCAAAAGCTTCTAGAGCTGCATTCCTTGCATTTTTTGGCCTCTTCCTCCACATTCAAAGCCAGCAGTGTAGCATCTTGCTGCAGCAGTCAGTCACATTGCTTCCTTCTGTGTCTAATCTCTGCCTCCCCTTATAAGGATACTTGTGACTGCATTTAGGGCCCACCCATATAATCCAGGATAATCTCCCCATCCCAAGATCCTTACTTAATCACATCTGCAGAGTCCATTTTGTCACATAAGATCATATCGACAGGTTATGGCCTATATATCTTTGAGGGCCATTATTTAGCTTACCACCAAGGAAGCAAACTCCAAAAAATTTGGAAGAAACACAGTTCAGGCCAGGTGTGGGGCTCACACCTGTAATCCTGGCACTCTGGGAGGCCAAGGCAAGAGGATCGCTTGAGGTCAGCAGTTCAAGACCAACATGAGCAAGAGTGAGACCCCGTCTCTACTAAAAAATAGAAAAAACATTAGCTGTGTAACTAAAAATAGAAAAAATTAGCTGGACATGGTGGCATGCTCCTATAGTCCCAGCTACTCGGGAGGCTGAGGCAGGAGGATGGCTTGAGCCTGGGAGTTTGAGGTTGCTGTGAGCTAGGCTGACGCCACAGCACTCTAGTCCGGGCAACACAGTGAGACTCTGTCTCAAAAAAAAAAAAAAAAAAAGAGAGAGAGAGAGAGAAGGAAACACAGTTCAGATTCCTGCTCCAAGTGAAAGAAGTATCAGATCAAGAGGCTCAGCAGCACCCCCAGGCCAAGGTCTTTCTTTCGCTGTAATTGCATGCTATTTAAGCAAGTGGTAGAGAATTAAGTGTACGGAACTGAGCATTTTGGTCCTTGCATGGTCTCCTTGGAAGGGAAGGGCAGTTTTCTCTTCTCCTACCAGAAGCCCCCAATGGACCGCTGAGGAATGCATTCCAGGATATGCCTGCTGAGGGTCAAGAGGAATGGATCACGATCTTTGGACTGTCCTGAAGGCTTTTACAGAAGAGAGAGCTACAAAGAAGTGGGTGAGCCAGACACACAAGCTCTAGATCAGGATGGCAAAGAAGCTTTCTCTCATGAGTGCTTCCTGGGGTGCAGGGTTCTGAGAACCCATCTGGGCTTGGAGAGGAAGACAGCTGTGACCAGAGTGCTATGACCACCACGTTGGACACTAGGAATGGGCAGGTCAATGGTGATCCATTGCTGTTGCCAACTCTAATCCACATGGCACCTCTGGAAGCTACAGGAAGGTGGCTCTTACCCAGACACTAAACGACTTGGAGAAGCATACCCTGAAAAACACAACCACTCAGGAGATAGCTTTATGCCTTAGACACTGCCCTTCTGTTGTGTGGACATCATATGGTTTCTTAGTCAGAACATGGTGCTAATTGTAACATTTTTACTCCTTCTCAAGGCTCTCGATGGCTCAGTGATGTGACTAAGGAGGGTAAACTTCCAATGTAAGAACTATATGCTCATTTTACCAGGTTTAAAGATGTGATGTTCACCAATGGACCCAGGTGACCAGCAATATTTATTGGGGAAATGATAGAGCAGTGGTTATTTTTTTTTTTTTTTTGAGACAGAGTCTCGCTCTGTTGCCCAGGCTAGACGTGGCATCAGCCTAGCTCACAGCAACCTCAAACTCCTGGGCTCAAGCGATCATTCTGCCTCAGCCTCCCGAGTAGCTAGGACTACAGTCATGTGCCACCATGCCTGGCTAATTTTTTCTATATATATTTTTAGTTGTCCATATAATTTCTATTTTTAGTAGAGACAGGGTCTCGCTCTTGCTCAGGCTGGTCTCGAACTCCTGACCTCAAGCGATCCTCCCACCTCGGCCTCCCAGAGTGCTAGGATTACAGGCATGAGCCACCGCACCCGGTTAAGTGGTTCTTAACCAGGAGTGCTTGTGACCTGTAGGGGACATCTGGCCATGTCTGGAGACATTCTTGGTTTTTACAACTGAGGAGGGGAGAGTGCTACTGGCATCTAGTGGGTAGAAGCCAGGGAGACTGCTAAACATCCTACAATACACAAGACAACCCACACAACAGGTAATTATCTGCCTGGCCCAATATAGCCATAGTGTTGGGGCTGACAAACCCTATACTAGAAGAAATGGAACTGGAGGCAAAAAGAGTTGACAGTTACCAGCATGGAAATGTTTTAGGCAATTAAAGGAAACCAAAGAAAAGCACACCTTGTTTGCTTGTTTGGAAAAGGGGATGATGAGTACAGCTCTGGGTTCTGACAAACTCAAGAACAGCATGTTTGTGAAGGGAGAGTGGGCCCATAGACCACTATGTATGCAGGTGGCCTGCTCTGCTGACACTGCTGGGGGAAGGGCCAAGCTGGCTTATATTCCCACTGGGGTGGCAGCCAAGTGACTCTGTCCCTCTGAGGTCACAAGCCCTAGATAAGGGAAGTGCCAAAAGCAGTGATAAGGATCCCGGGATCACAACAGGTCAATGAAAGCAATGACAATCGATTTTTGGATACCTATTAACACTAGACTAAGAGCTATATCCAGGTCTGCCTAGCACCAAATCCACTCAGGCCTCTTTACAGACAATGAAAGGGCAACAGATGCTCCTCGACTTACAATTGGGTTACATCCCAATAAACCCACTGTAAGTTGAAAATATCACAAGTCAAAATTGCATTTAAGGCCGGGCGTGGTGGTTCATGCCTGTAATCCTAGCACTCTGGGAGGCCGAGGTGGGAGGATCGCTTGAGGTCAGGAGTTCGAGACCAGCCTGAGCAAGAGTGAGACCCCCCTCTCTACTAAAAATAGAAAGAAATTAGTCGGGCAGCTAAAAATATATAGAAAAAATTAGTCGGGCATGGTGGCGCCTGCCTGTAGTCCCAGTTACTCGGGAGGCTGAGGCAGAAGGATTGCTTGAGCCCAGGAGTTTGAGGTTGCTGTGAGCTAGGCTGATGCCATGGCACTCTAGCCCGGGCAATAGAGTGAGACTCTGTCTCAAAAAAAAAAATTTTTTAAATGCATTTAATACATCTAACCTACAGAATATCATAGCTCAGCCTAGCCTACCTTAAATGTGCTCAGAACACTTACATTAACCTACAACTGGGTAAAATCATCTAATACAAAGCCTGTTTTATAATAAATTGTTGACTAACTCATGTAATTTATTGAATGCTGTATTGAAAGTGAAAAACGGAATGGTTGTATAGGTACTTGAAGTACAGTTTCTAATGAAAGCATATCGTTTTTCCATCATCACAAAGTTGAATCATCACAAGTCGGGGTCCGTGTGTGCAGAAAAAGGGCAAAGACACTGGGTGCCAAAATCCAGAAGCCAAGGCCCCAGGGAAGCAGAGAAGAAGCCAGCTCTCTGCTAACATCCTGGCCCCATACAGAGCCACCTCTCAGCCTCCTGCAACAGTTGCTCCAATCTCATCCTCCTTCAAATTTTTTGCTGTTTGCCCCTCTTAACTCCTTTCTTAACCCCTTTTTCCTCTCCCCACCATTCTCTAATTTGTCCTTTCCCTTCTTTCTTCTTCTTGCTCCTTTCCTTGCTTCTTAATGGTCTATGACACTGAAACTGAAGCATATTTGAAACATGGTTAGTGGTGTTAAATGAAGTTTCACCTTTCCTGCTTTTTATTTTTGAATAATTTATGCTTAATTTTTTATGTGCCTTGACAATGAAACCTACATTTAGTTGCTTTCTAACTTTTGTGAACCCTTTAATTAATCTCACTTGTGCATCAGTAGCCCTAAGTGGGGGTGGGAGTGAGGGTGGGTTACTTCATCCATGCTCAGGGCACTTAATCTGTGAGGCTGATAGATCAAAAGCAATGCATTTAACTGCAACGAGAGGAATTCAGATTTAAAGTGAAGAAGAATTTCCTTATGTTTATACCATTGCAGTAGCCTCCTACCCATCCTCTACCTTCAATCTTTCTTCATTCAATCTACCTTTTTGCAGTATTAACACCATCATTTCTTGCTCCAAAACCATTAATGGCTCCCCACTGCCCAAAGAACAGACTGCAAATTCCTTCACCTGTCATTCAATGTCCTCTATCAACCTACTAGGAAGTTCCAAACCCAAAGCAGCTTCCAGGAAGGGAAATTGTGAGGAGATGCATTTTTCTCCTTAGAAGTATTCATATACAGGCCAGGTTACCCCTGGAAGCATTCATATACAGGCCAGGCCAGTATTAGATACGGCCTAAGGGATGCTAAAAAGCAGTAGCTGATCTGCACGGAAGCCTCTTTCCCTCCTCAGTGAACTATGCCTCTTAGTATTCATACCCTTGTGTAGTTCTCTCCTAGAGTCTGAACTGGTCCTGTGACCAAGAGAATAGAGGAATGATACTGTGTGACTTCCCTGCGTAGATCAAGAGAAACCTTGCCATTTCTGCCTGCATCTCTCAATACCACTCACTTTCAGGATGCTTCTGCTCAGAACCCAGCTGTCTTGCTGTGAAAAGCCCAAGGCACATGGAAAGGCCACCTGTAGGCACTCCATTCAACAGCCAGCATCACGTGCCAGCCACATGAGTGAGCCAGAGTAGATGTCCAGCCTAGTTGAGCCTCCAGATGATGCCTGCCCCAGTCTCCATTTGACTACAGCAACATGAGAGATGCCAAGCGAGAACCACCCAGCTGAGCCCAGTTAATCCACAGAACCATGAAGATAATAAAATGCCAATTTCATTTTTTTTTTTTTTTTTTTTGAGACAGAGTCTCACTCTGTTGCCCGGGCTAGAGTGAGTTCCGTGGCGTCAGCCTAGCTCACAGCAACCTCAAACTCCTGGGCTTAAGCGATCCTACTGCCTCAGCCTCCCGAGTAGCTGGGACTACAGGCATGTGCCACCATGCCCGGCTAATTTTTTGTATATATATATATTTTAGTTGTCCATATAATTTCTTTCTATTTTTAGTAGAGACGGGGGTCTCACTCTTGCTCAGGCTGGTCTCGAACTCCTGACCTTGAGCGATCCACCCGCCTCGGCCTCCAAGAGTGCTAGGATTACAGGCGTGAGCCACCGCGCCCAGCCTAAAATGCCAATTTCAATTGAGATGTCCTAGATGAACCAATGAAAACTAACTTTATTAAATGTTGACCCTGAATGTATCTTTTATTCTTTGTAACAAAATAGGAATTACATGATTGTCTCAAGAAAAAGTACTTGTGCAAAGTTGCACAAGTAAACTAGTCACTTTCTTCATGAAGCACCATTTTTACTTGAAAGAAAGATTAACAGGCAAATTATGACTATTTAGACTTCAGTACTTCAGAGACTTTTTCTTGAAAATGAAGTGAGATTGTCACTTCAAAAAACAGAACTGACAGTATGTTACCAATTATTAAAACCAAACTTCTAAGAGAAAATCAAATGATGGAAAACTTGAGTCTACCACTGTCAGCTTGACAGCTTCCTAATACTTGGAAGACTGCTGATGAGATCAGTGGTGATATTAATGAATATGATTTTCTGACGTGATAAAATGTGTCAACATTTGGAAGATCTATGTAACATAGTGAAACATTATTTCCCAATGACCAATTCAAAGTAAAAGATCCATTCAAAGTGTAAGATAGACTAATGGATTTTAATGTCACAAAGTATAGTAAGTTTGTTGATAAGGTTCCAGACTTCATATTGCAACTAACCTCTAAGAAATTGCCACTTGTTGAGTTTGGCATAGTATCAAATAAGAGACACAATTATCTGTAAGGGCTAATAAATACTTCTCTCTTTCTCAACCACGAATCTGTGAGGCCAGATTTTCTTCATATCCTTCAAACAAAACAACAGTATTGCAAAAGATTGAATATAGAAACAGATATAAGAATTTAACTATCTTTTATTAAACACTTTATGGCAAAAATGTAAAACAATGTCAATCCCCTCGATTCTTTTTGTTTTGAAAAATAGCTATTTTTCTTTTTTTTTTTTTTTGAGACAGAGTCTCACTCTGTTGCCCAGGCTAGAGTGAGTGCCGTGGCGTCAGCCTAGCTCACAGCAACCTCAAACTCTTGGGCTCAAGCAATCCTCCTGTCTCAGCCTCCCGAGTAGCTGGGACTACAGGCATGTGCCACCATGCCCGGCTAATTTTTTCTATATATATTTTTAGCTGTCCATATAATTTCTTTCTATTTTTAGCAGAGATGGGGTCTCGCTCTTGCTCAGGCTGGTCTCGAACTCCTGAGCTCAAACGATCCGCCCACCTCGGCCTCCCAGAGTGCTAGGATTACAGGCGTGAGCCACCGCGCCCGGCCGAAAAATAGCTATTTTTCATTAAAAATGTCATGGTAACATGTAACAGGTTTATAATCACATTACTATATTAAATGAATTTAAAAATTAGTAATTTCTTTTAAATTCCTCAGTTTTAATTTCTAGTATGGTAAACAGAAGCTCTGGAGTCCTCAATAATTTTTAAGAATGTAAAGAGGTCTTGAGGCCAAAAAGTTTGAGAATTACTGTTTTTACAATATTCTAAGGTTGACTTCAACATAAACTATTTTTCTTTCAAGGCCCAATCTAAGATCCAGTTTCTTCAGGAACAAAGCCAGCCCTCAGTGATGACTTGTTCTTCTAAACATCTACCCATGTTCTCACTACCCACCAGTTCTCCAATATTTGAAAAATCTTAGCTGGGCCCAGTGGCTCACACTTGTAATCCCAGCACTCTGGAAGGCTGAGGCAGGAGGATCACTGAAGGCCAGGAGTTCAAGACCAGCCTGGGCAACTCCTGTCTCTACAAAAATTTTTTTTTAAAAATTAGCCAGGCGTGGTAGTGCACACCTATAATCCCACCTACTTGGGAGGCTGAAACAGGATTGCTTGGGCCCAGGAGTTCAAGGCTGCAGTGAGCTATGATCACGCCACTGCACTCCAGCCTGGACAGCAGAGCAAGACTTGTACATACACACACGCACACACACATATATTTATAAAGAATAAAAAATAAAAAATCTTTTTTGTGCATATGTCTTCTTCCCTGAGCTAGGTTCCCCACCCCTGGAGGGGGCAAGGGCAGCCAAGGCCCATGTCTGAAACATCTGTCATAGTACCTGGTCCACGGAAGTGCCTCAGGTGGGAGAGACTAACATGGCAACCACCACAGCTTTTTGAGATTAACACTGAAAAATATGATAAAGCTATAGCTTCATCTTTGCCAGAGAAAACCAAGAAAGAAAACTCCTAGCTGGGACTGGGAGCTCAAAGCTCAGTGATGAACTGGACAAATGACCCCTGGACATGTACAACTGCTGCCACCGTGGCTAGCTGCCACCAAAGCAAATGACAAAGCAAATCAGTTCAACTCCCTGTCCCTGCTCAGGGAGAACTTCCACTTCACCCCCCTCTCAGGGAACCTCAGAAGCCTCCAAATTCCCCTTCCTCCTCCCTCACATTCCCTTCAGAGGAAAGGACTGGTATGGGTTTGAGAACAGGAGGGGCCCCTGCCTGGGACCTTCCTGAAAGATCCACAAACAACCTGACCCCCACAGACTGACAGACACAGGGGCTCAGGACACAGGGGCTCCTGTTTGGCAACAGGAAAACCCGCAGAGTGTTAAAGGCAGAGAAAGGGAAGTAAAGCCCACAAACAGCTACTGGAACCACTGAACTTCAGAGATTCAAACAAGTCACGCGGGAGGCCCACATTTCCCCTGGCCCCCAGCAGGGACCCACCATAACCCAGCCTCTCAAATAGCTGGGACAATGAACATCAAATTCCCTGGAGCTCCCCTTCTGAGTTTATGAAACCTGCCAGGCATCCTGAGAACAGGGAAACAGCAGTGGGAAACCCAGAGCATTGTTCAGACTCTGGTGAGGATCCGCGACCCCAGCAGAGATGGAAGAAACAAGCCTGTGTGTTATGACCAGCTCTCATATATACCAGCGTACCATGGACCTATGAGGCAGGAGACGAATGTTTTATACTATTATCATTTTCCAAGTGCCTGGCACATAGTTGGCACTCCAAAATATTTGTTCCCTAAATGACAGTGAATGATGGACATCTTTGGGGCCTGGCACCCTGCACACTCATCCTGGGCAGAGAAGAAAGTCTGTTCATTTATTCATTCAACAAATATTTATTCAGTGTCTCCTCTGTGCCAGGCACTGTCCCAGACACAACAGGAAGCAAAATAAGTCCCTGCCCTTGTGGAGTTTATGTTTTAGTGGGTGCAAAGGTGAGAATCTGCATGCACCTGAAAAAACTATGTAAGCCACAGATATTCAATAATTATTTATTAAGTGTCTACACTACGTCTAAGTGATCGGTACCAGACACTATAACAGGCACACCTCGGATCCGGGACTCAGCACTAGTGAGATTATTTCATATTTAAAGCTGGGGCCCTAAATCTGGATCCCGTGTCAGTCAGTTGTCAGAAGCCCATGAGTAAGGGAAATGAGATTACCTCTTTGGTGCATCTGTCTTCATCTGTCGGTGAGCAGAAACCACTGTGTGAGTACCACGTGCATGCCCAAAACACCACACAAGACTGCAGGATAGAAAGAAAACCAACATCTTTAGCTGAGAGGTACCAGGAGTCCAAAAAGCTGGTCTAATAAGTTATAATTAAACACCAGGGCTCAAGGAGTGCTCCCAAAGGTGAGCAGTCTGTCTCCTCATCTGTCCCTTACACACACCCTAAGATGTAATTCAGAGCCTGAGTCAGCAAACATTTCCCAATCTTGGAAGTAGTCTGCTCATTCCCAAGCAAGCAGACACTGGCTTTACTGACTTTACCAAGGTGGGGCAGAAGCAGTTGACAAAAGAAGGAAGGACCTGGTGCCCAACACTCCCCCATGGGTGACAGCTAATAAATGGAGACGCCCTAAATCATGCTTGATTCCTTGACCAAAGCCATGTGGAGACATGACCAGAGTCACACCCCAATCACCAGCATGGTGATTTATGTAGGCTAGAAACCATATGCCAAGGAAGAAGACCCACATGTCTGAAACCTGATGCAAGGGGCCATTCTCTCCCTGCTAGGCTCAAGCCAAGTACCCAGCTCTCCTTTGAGACCCTGGAATCCAGCTGCTGCAGGAAAGCCTTTCCTCCTGGTTCCAATGGCAGAGAAAAATGCTCAGGACATCAAACCATCTCAAGAAACAGCCATTGGGCAATCTGGGACAACATGGCACAGACAAGGGCATCAGGCACAGGGCTTCAGACAAGATATAAGCAAGGGCCTGACAGGACAGACAATCCAGAGATGCTGGATAGGGAGGAAGAAGAGAATGTTTCTAGTGTAGACAATGCTGAGCAAAAGAGCTGGCTCCTGGCATTTCCAGGCCCTACAGGGGCACTGGAGGAAGGCACTACAGTTCAGCTTCCCAGCCTTCAGGGATCACCCAGGGAGGTGGGTCTTGATGACAGGATACAGCTGAAACCTTTAGAAGCAACAGATCCAACTCCTGCAAGGAGCTGCACTGTCCCACGACATGCCAGGATCTACAGGCCCTGAGAAGAGCTTGCACAACAGCCAGGGCAGCTGCATTCTGCCCAAAGCAGAGGCCTTACTGACTTCCCAGGCCAGCACCCTACACTGGCTGTCCTCTTACCAGGCCCCCAGGCAAGGGGTCTAAGGGACCACAGGTGGGGTTGGAAGGCTGAGGAGGGGCAAGTCTTTCTCAGTGGACTGAGACGTATATGAAAAAGCAGTGGTGAAGAGGCAAGGAGAAAGGCAGCCAAAGAGCAGTCAGTTCATTACACTAAGGAGTTGATAAGCTACATCATCTGCTGAATAGTGCCAGGAGCCTACCTGCCCATATCTTTGCAGATGTTCTGCAAAAATTACTGAACCAATTAGTACAATTACCCCCTCAGAAAACGACAGAGTGAATAAACTGCAAGAAGCTATACAGCCAGGGCTGCCGGTGCCCGAGCTGCTCCACAAGCACGGGGCTTGACCTGTTCTCAAGCCCTCTCATCGCTGCCTCAGTGGAGAGCACTACTGATTACTAACGGGTGAGCACAGACAGAGGCGTGGCAAACTGCTCAAAAGGGTCAGGTAAAGTCCTTCTTGGGACCCAGAGACTGGATTAAAAAACTGCCAAACACTCATCCTCAACCTCTTTAGAATGACCCATTAAAATCCTGGAGGGATGTTTTTTACAGGAACAAGGGCCCCTTCTGGTCCATTCTGCCCCAATCCCCTCACCACCCAAATGCTATGTAGAGGAGACTCAGGGTCAGCGGAGCGGGAACTAGCTCAACAACAGGCCATCTACGATCCTATTGCTTTCACAGAAAAGGGTCAGTGCACAAGAGGATTACAAAACTTTAAAGTCTGGTCGAGCTGGTTCAGTTGGCGCTCCACCACAGCTCCTGAAGGCTGCCAATTCTGGTGTCCACTCTGGCTCAAAGACAGCACAATCCTCAAAAGAGGAGACCTAGAATCCTGGTGCCAGGTGAAACAACGGGCCTTCATTTCTAAATGTGAGAGTGGGTCATGCTTTCAGAATCCTCCAAGATCAGGTTGAGCAAAAACAGAGGATATGTTATTTCCTGAAGATTTCTCTAGGGAACCGATGCCAAATAAAGGAGCTGAAATTGAAGGATATGAAAAGAACTTTCTGCCTGGCAAGAAGGTTAAAACCCAGACACACCATGAAGGTGGTGGGCTCTCTAGCCTCAGAGCAGATGAGCTTCGTGACTGGACCCAGGCAACGCAAGTCCCTGACAAGGTCTAACTAACGCAGCCCCACAACCTGCCCAGACAGATATCAACCTGATACCCCTACCATGCGTGGGCAAAAGAAACAGAACCCTAGTGTCAGACTCCCTCGAGGATCCACAGGAAATTAAGCTTCCAAGGCAAAAGGAGGGAGAAGAGAGACTCCAAGAGAACGTGTTCAGTGACCGACATCAGAGGCACATTCGGTCTGTCAAAGATGTTATGAAAGAAAATCAGCAGCTGGTTCAAGCTACCAATAGTAAAGAGGGCAGATGCCTGCCAGCCACAGGGCTATCAGGCTGGCAATCTATGTCAAAACTCAAACAGAATAAAAATGTTCTGGAGCAAGTACAGAGGGAAATAGGTTGAAGACCACAGGCATTCTCTGGGGCATAGCTTCTGGAGACTTGTCTTAGCTCTTTGGGACGGAGCATAGGGTGGAGGGTGGGAGTAAGGGCAGAGATAGGCTGAGGTAACATAGTTTACATGTGTTCCACACATCCAGAGTGGGAAGACACAGAACCCTGTTTCCTGGAAGGGGAAAAGAGTTGGATGAGGCCTCCGGCTACCCCTGGCACACACCCAACTCAGCTCGGTCTCTCTCCAAGGGTTCGTGGAAGTCAACAGACCCATAAAGCGGAAGTATTAAAGCAGAGATTAGAAGAATGGCCTACAAATTGGACATCATCTCTGATGCAACATCCAAGTGAATTCTCCCACACCGACATACCTGTTATTTGCCTCAGAAATTCAGCCCCTTAATTCAATCAGGGTCTGAATGTTCTCACCCCACCCCGTGGGTATTTCAACTGCAGGTCAAGTGAAAGCAGAGAAGTACTCGGAGCTAGTGTTTCTCCTTGAAGCAGAGGCAAGGAACCGGGAGGGAATGGGATGTGGGTGACCGGAATGCAGGGGACAGGGCTGATATGAAGGAAATCAGAGAAGGGCAAAAGCAAGGCCTCTGGAGGGAGGCTTAGGTAGACAAGGGATGGCAGGTACCGGGTTGGAAAAAGCCTAAGAACACACTGAGGAACAGGAGAAGGGGACAGGGTTGGAAAAGAGTGTAAAGACAGAGGGCAAGGGTGGGAGTATGACGGCAGGAGACAAGGATAACGAGGGGGCCAGAGGAGAGGATCCCCAAGGAGACCCTAGGTAGACAGGGCAATGGATTTGAGGACAACAGAAAGGAATGAAGGAAGAGGTCAGAGGCAGGGAGAGGAGTGGGAGAGGACCCCGGGCCTGAGACGGGGCTCTCAGACGTGCAAGGAGACTGAGCCACGAGGCCCCAAAGGGGGCACAGAGTCGGGTGGAAGGAGGCCCGCGGTTCGAGCTCAGACAGCTATGCGGGTCCAAGGGCGGGCGCCGCGGCGGCAGCGGGCGGGGCGCCAGCAGGGCAGCGGACTGGCGCTGGCCGGCCCGGGCTGGAGCGTCGGGAAGTCGCAGCGGCGCGGTCCGCGGACCCCCGCCGCTCCCCGCCCCGCTCGCCGCCGGGCCTCGCGCCCCAGCGCCGCCCGCCGCCTCGGCCCCGGCCCGCAGCTCCCCTCCGCTGCTTGCCTACCCGCTTCCCCCGACCCGGACTGACCTGACCCGGCTGCCTACCGCACCACCGCCGCCGTCCCGCAGGCTCCGCGAAACCCTCCGGCTCCTGCCAAAACTTTTCCCATTAATCCCCAGCTCCGCGGCAGCCGCGGCGTCACACGCTCCGCGGCCCGGCCCCGCCCCGTCTGCGTGACGTCACCGCGCAGCTCGGCCCACCCTGCCCACGCCCCCTGCCACCCGGCTGCAGCCAATCAGCGCTCCGCCTGGAGACGCAGCCGGCTCTGCCCTCCCGCCCCGCGCTCGCCGTCGGGGGCCGCCTGCAGTGCCCTCTGGTGCGGGGAGCGGGCGCATCTGCTGGGCGCGGAGCTGGGGAGAAGCCGGGGAGCGCAGGGCCAGTAAAACGAGTCCAGCAAGTATCACCAAAGGGAATTTAAAGGTGGAAGGGAATTTAGATCATCTAGTACAGGCTCCTCATCGTCCAGAGGAGAAACTTAGGCCCAGAGAAGCAATGCTGAGCCTAGAGCTCGGTCTCCAGACTCCTAATCCAGTACTCAGTAGGCTAGAGAAGACCCTGCTGCCTGTAACTTTCAAAAAAGGGCTTCCCTCTTTGGAGAGGCTTCTGCAACTGGAAACTTACGGTCCTGGACTTCTTACCTTTCTTCCCATGTGCTTATCTAATACGCTTGTCCACTTAAATGGGGAGCATCCTCCCTATTGTAGAAAGTTCTGTTCTTACTTCTTAACCCAGGTCTTTAGGACCTGGAAGGGACCTGTTATCCCAACCTGTCCCTTAAGACATACTGTAAAATGGTACCTAGCAGCTGGGAGGCAGTCTGGTGGAAGAAGTTGACTTTCATCAGGAGATGAACAAAACTTGACTCTTAAGTTTATGACCAATAGGTAACTCTCTCCTCTCCACCATCATTAAAGTAAATATTACCCCTCCCTTCTATCATGCACTCGGGGCACGCCCTCAGCTGTCTGGGTAGTGGAACTATGCAGTGGAACTATGAATGATTTTTTTTCCCTTCTTTCTACTTCTCTTTTTTTTTACTACGTTTTGAAATGAATGTTCATTGCTTTTGTAATTTAAACGTCAACCTCCTAGACCTTTGAGACTGAAGTAAAAATGGACTGTGGAAGTCTCACCCCCTCTAAGATTTTTGTGAATTTCTGGAACTTGTATCTCCTAAGTATCTCTGCCTCTGGGTTTCTGCTTCTGCCAGGCAGTTGCTGTGCGACAGTTCAGATATCTGGAGATGAAACTCAGCCCTTCCTGCGGACTGCCCCCACTTCCTCCCACACAAAACATTCATGAGTACAGAAGAGGTTAGGGTGCTCTGGGCCCTGGGGCAGGTCATATGGTACAAGGCAAACAGTTTAAACTCACCCATCCAAGTTCTTTAAAATCCTTCCTTCACCGCCCACTGAGGTTTTCTAACTGGCCGTTCACCCGTTAGGGCCTGGCCTCCTCCCAATCATTAACTTTCCTCCCCTCTCCTTGCTTCCCTACAATTCTCTCCTCTGTCCCACCCTCTCTGGAGAAGATACAAATTCTCTGACTTTGCAGGTAGAAAGAGGTATCTTAACCATATCTTTTCACTGCTTGAGTTCCTGACAATGCGCATGCTTTGAAGATCTCACTTTCTACCCCTAACAGGTTTATTTCCCCTAATAAAGACAGTTCCCCGCCTAAAAGAAATTCTGGGAGTGCTGTTAAGGTATTACATTTTTCTCCTCATTTTGTTTTTATATTAGGAATAGATAAAATTGTAATCCCAGCCTTTGGGAGGCTGAGGCAGGAGGATCACTTGAGGCCAGGAGTTCAAGACCAGCCTGGGCAACATAGCAATACCTCATCTCTACCAAAAAAGAAAAAAAATAGAAAAATTAGCCAGGCATGGAGGCACACGCCTGTAGTCCCAGCTAATCTGAAGGCTGAGACAGGAGGATCCCTTGAGCTATAATTGTGCCACTGCACTGCAGCCCGGGCAACAGAGTGAGACCCTGTCTCTTAAAAAAATAAATAAATAGGGCCGGGCAAGGTGGCTCACGCCTGTAATCCTAGCACTCTGGGAGGCCGAGGCGGGCAGATCGTTTGAGCTCAGGAGTTCGAGGCCAGCCTGAGCAAGAGCGAGACCCTGTCTCTGCTAAAAAAAATAGAAAGAAATTATCTGGACAACTAAAAATACATGGAAAAAAATTAGCCGGGCATGGTATCACATGCCGGTAGTCCCAGCTACTCCGGAGGCTGAGGCAGGAGAATCACTTGAGCCCAAGAGTTTGAGGTTGCTGTGAGCTGGGCTGACGCCATGGCACTCTAGCCCGGGCAACAGAGTGAGACTCTGTCTCAAAAATAAATAAATAAAATAAAATTTAATATAATGTATTTAAAAAGTATCTATATATTGTTTAGACCCCGTAACTCTATTTTGGGTAACTTGTCTTGAGGAAATAACCCTAAATACAGAAAAGGCTTTATACACAAAAAATGTTCATTGTAATATTATGTGAAACAACAAAACAACAAAAAACTGAAGATGCCTTAGTTGTCCAACAACAGAGAAATGTTTAGGTAAATAATGCTGTATCCCTCTGGGAATATTATACAGCCATTGAAAATGATGCCTATAAAGAGTTGGTGATAAAGTGGAAAAATGTGATGATCTGATATTAAGTGGAAAAAGGCAGAAGATGATGGTATGTACAGAGTAAAATCACACTGTATGGAAAACTGAAAGTTAGTGTAGGAAAAAACCTGGAAGAAAACACACTGAAATGATATGAGCAATTGTCTTTGGATTGTGGTTCTGTGAATTATTGTCTTTCTATATTTTCATTCTTAACATGTTTTTTTTTTCCATAATGGAAATGGGGTTCCTTTGTTTTTTAAGAGAAAAAAAGAAAAATCTTCCTTATATTGAGCAAAAATTTATATTCCCTGGTGCTCTTACCCAATAGTCTTAGTTCTACCCTTTGGAGGTAAACTAAGTCAAATTGCTTTCCATATAAGAGCCCTTATGATGTTTGACCCCATTCCCCTATGTATTTTCTTTTTCAAGCTACAGCATCCTTAGTTCCTCATATAAAATGATTATGGCTCCCTTTACTACAGAGGTTGCTGGCCTCAGAATGTGTCATTTTATGTATATCCATCCTCTTCAAGGCTTTCCTTGTATCAACCTGAATAAACAGAGAGAGGCTCTCTAAAAGAAAAGCTATTTATTTGGGAATAGAGCATTGCAATGGCAATACACGTGCCATAGTAAACTGTGTATGTATCCAGAGAGGTAAAGGAAGACAGATTTTTAAAAGAAAAAATGAGGAGGATTATATAATTGTTTTGAAGTAATTACCCTTAGATACAAAGATCAATAACAACGGTGATGCTAGTCTGAAATTGGACAGGCAGTTGCTGGCTGGGCAGATGTCCTCGCACAAGTATTTTTTTGTGCAAGGTTGTGATGGCCTTTGTGCAAGGTTACGGTTTTAGTAGAGTCTTTTGTGATCGAGTATACATGCATGGGAACACTCTCTACATGGCCTTCCCTGGCTTTATTTGTTAGTTTTCTTAACATGAGTGACTCCATTTTGATCCTGACAACCTTCACACTTGTTTTTGGCCATCCAACTTCTGAATCCTCTTCCCATATTTGGGGAATCTCCCACTTTAGACTCTTCCTGCACTTTAGAAGCTGAGAATGTCAGGCATTTGCTCCCAGCTTCCTTTGCAGCTAGGGCATGGCCACGTGACTGAGGCTCCACCAGTCAGACATGCTGGCAGCTGGAAAGATGAAGAACTAGGGAGCACATGGAATCCGTTCAGGGAAGTGCAGCAGCAGCTCCACCCGAGTTCCAGAGACAGCCGGGCCAGCTGTTGTCAGAGCAGCATCCAGCATGTGGTGATGTCGGCCACGGACGGACGCAACAGCAGCCCTACCCAGAAGTGGCAGCTGGGGTGTCTTCACAAGAAATGTGTGGTCTGATTTCAGGTAGTGTTTCTGACTGCACACCTCCAAGCTGGCTCACTCGTCCTCCCAATTACTTAAGGCACTCTCCTATACTCTACAAATAAATTTGTTTTCTGATAAAATCAGTCAGTTGCTGTTACCTGAACCACAAACTCAGACTAAAACAGCTTCCCTGAATCTTCATTTTGACTAGGTTTGCCCTCAGGGACAGCTCAGAGTAGGAACAGTTGGTCCCTGCCAAGCTGCTACAGTCCTTTCCAAACCAGCCAGGCATCTCAGCTACCAAAACCTGCTCTGATGCCCAATTATTTTCTTTTTTTCCTTTTTCCCCCCTTCCATGTACAGGGTGAAGGAACTGATGCCCAGTAGTTTATAACTAAATAACTTGCAGCACAGAGTAGGAAAGCTATTGTGAATTAGATTCTGACCTCCTTCATAGCCATTTTGGGCTCTAGCCAGTAGGTGGCCACCTCCTTAGTCTCCTGAAATAAGACATTCCTTCCCCTCTCACTGCCACAGGGACCGCAGAAGTGACTTTTAACCAGCACCTCTTTGGCTTAAACTGCAGCCTCAAAGGCCACTTGTGGCCCTCCAGATCGATCCCCGAGTGCAGCCCCTCGACCAAATCTAAACGTTGCAGAACAAATCCTCAAAGTTTGGATTCAGTGAAAAAGACCACACTCAAGAATCCAGAAGGCCACATGTGGCCCCAAGGCCGCAGGTTCCCCACTCCTGGTAGGTAGACTCGTGGCAACAGTTGCTAACACGCCTCTTACACTCCAGCCCCACCTTCCCACCCCTCCTCACATACAAGCCACAGCGAGAGAGATGACTTGGGACCACGAAGACTGTGCTTTCCATATGGCCCCCAGAGTTTATGGATATCTCTGAGGGCATCAGAGACAGGACACACTTTTCCTTTGTCCAGTATGTTGGAAAGGATAGAGTTATTTTCTAACCCTGGAATTAAAAGACGAGATAATATCTTCTCCTGCCCCCTAGAAATATCCCCCAAGACTGACAGTTTTTCATGTCAATTCCAGCATGGATTGTGCTCAGGCCATCAGAGTGATCTTCCTTTCACTGTATCATACCTCAACGATCAATCCCTCCCTGTGCCCTACCACAGAGCATTCAAAAGCCTGGAATGAACCCCATTTACAGATGAGAAAACTGAGGCTCAAGGTTGGCTTGGCACCTCAAGTCTAAAACCTTACAGCTGGACCCGGTGGCTCACGCCTATAATTCCAGTGACTAAGAAGGCTGAGACGGGAGTATCACTTGGGGCCAGGAGTTTAAGACCAGCTTGGGCAACATAGTGAGACCCCCATCTCTTAAAATAAAATTAAAGGAACACTCATTCTATTTTATAGAATAAGGTGTTCCCTAGTTCATTAAAAAAAATAGGCCGGGCACGGTGGCTCACGCCTGTAATCCTAGCACTCTGGGAGGCCGAGGCAGGTGGATTATTTGAGCTCAGGAGTTCGAGACCAGCCTGAGCAAGAGTGAGACTCTGTCTCTACTAAAAATAGAAAGAAATTATATGGACAGCTAAAAATATATATAGAAAAATTAGCCGGGCATGGTGGCACATGCCTGTAGTCCCAGCTACTCGGGAGGCTGAGGCAGGAGGATCAGTGAGCCCAAGAGTTTGAGGTTGCTGTGAGCTAGGCTGACGCCACGGCACTCACTCTAGCCTGGGCAACAGAGTGAGACTCTGTCTCAAAAAATAAATAAATAAATAACAATAATAATAATAAAAGCTCTTTCCCTGCTGCCATTGAGTCATGAAGAGGCAAAGGTTTGGTGTGTTCAAGATTCAGCTCCACCCATAACCCACGGCCACGGTCCAGGAAGGCATTACTGCTGGAGGTGTAATGGGCATTAATACTGCTTTACAAGAGGTGCTGAAGATCACCCTTATCCATAGTGGCCTCGACCACGGAATTTGCAAAGCTGCCAAAGCCCTAGACAAGCGCCAAGCCCATGTTTGTGGGCTTGCCTCCAACTGTGATGAGCCTATGTATATTAAGTTGGTGAAAGCCCTTTGTGCTGAACAGCAAATCAACCCAATTAAGGTTGATGACAGTAAGAAACTGGGGCAAAAGGTAGACTTCTGTAAAATTGACAGAGAAGGGTAACCCCGTACAGTGGTTGCTTGCAGTTGTGTAGTAGTTCAGGACTATGGTGAAGAATCTCAGGCCAAGGATGTCATCGAAAAGTACTTCAAATGCAAGAAATGAACAAATAAAACTTTGGCTCATGAAAATAATAATAATAAAATAATAAAAATAAAAATTAATTAATTCATTAACTCTGTCTAGCTTCTAAGAATTTCTATAATCATATCTCACTCTACCTTTCTAGTCATGGGTACCTCCATAGTAGTGGTCTTGAAAATGTTTTGCCCCTCAAGTCCTAAAAGAATATACAAGAACTATGCAGCCCCTTGCACACTTTTAAAGATAGTAATTCCAAGCTTTTTCACATATGAAGCATTTTTTAGCCAATCCATTTTTTTTTTTTTTTTGAGACAGAGTCTCGCTTTGTTGCCCGGGCTAGAGTGAGTGCCATGTGTCAGCCTAGCTCACAGCAACCTCAAAATCCTGGGCTCAACCAATCCTCCTGCCTCAGCCTCCCGAGTAGCTGGGACTACAGGCATGTGCCACCATGCCCGGCTAATTTTTTCTATATATTTTTAGGTGTCCAGATAATTTCTTTCTATTTTTTTAGCAGAGACAGGGTCTCACTCTTGCTCAGGCTGGTGAAATTTATTAACATTCTCTCTCACTTTTTTTTTTTTAAGAGACAGGGTCTTACTCTTGCCCAGGCTGGAGTGCAGTGGCACAATCATACCTCACTGCAGCCTCGAATTCCTGGGGTTACAAGTATGAGCAACTGTGCCTGGCCCACTTCTTACATTTATCGAAAAACAGAAATATAATTCATGAGCCAAAAAACTCAAAACAAAACTAAAAACAGGGAAAAGCTTACAAAACTAAATTTGGATTGCAGCATTAACAGCTGAACAGAGAATGTGATTTTAAAATTCTTAGCAGGCTGGGCACATTGGCTCATGCCTGTAATCCTAGCACCTTGGGGAGGCCGAGGCATGAGGATCGCTTGAGCCTAGGATTTCGAGACCAACCTGAGCAACACAGCGAGACGCTATCTGTATAAAAAAATACCAAAAAGTAGCCAGGCATGATGGCTCAGGCCTGTAGTCCCAGCTACTCAGGGGGGTGAGGTGGGAGGATCACTTGAGCCCAGAAGTTTGAGGTTGCAGTGAGCCATGATGATGCCACTGCACTCTAGCCCAGATAACAGAGCAAGACCTTGTCTCAAAATAAATACATAGATAAATAAATAAATATATATATAAAATAAAATTCTTAGCAGATGATGAAGTTGTGTAGAAACTGAACGCTTATAAAGTATTAATATTTAAAACCTGGAATCACTGACCAGAAGTTCCAGGAATATAATGGGAAAACAGCCGAAAGGGGTTATGGGGGAAACTAGTTCTAGCTGCACCCATGCCCTTCTCAGAGGAAGGCACTGAGTAGATACCGGGCCGTACTAATACTGGCAGCAGAACCCGTGATAGTAACCTGCCTACCAGAAGGGCCTTCTAATGGATTGGCAATTTGGATCTGGGCGCTGGACCCCTTGCACATTTTTAAGGTGACATCTTTTTCATCATTATTTAAAACTTAATCATTGCATGCATTATAGGATGTTTAGCAGCAAAAAAACTCCAACTTAATAGTTGTAGAGGATCAGTACAATTTCTGATTGTACAGTACAATTTATAAATATTGACATTTTAAAATAAACAAGAATGGAAAAACAAACACCGCATGTACTCATCATTAAATTGGAACTAACCAATCAACACTTATGTGAACATATGGAAATAATACTTACCAGAAATCAAGCAAGTGCAGGGGAAGGGGGGGGCTGGGAATAGAGGGATGGTTAAATTCACACCTAATAGGTACAATAACTTTGACTCAAATTGCACAATTTATGTAACCAAAACGTTTGTGCCCCCATAATATTCCGAAATTAAAAAAAAAAGATTATAAAAAGAAATGGTGACTGTATTTGACTTACCACCCCATAGAGCAGCAGCGAAGTCAAAAGAGGTGGTGTAAATGATCAGACACGAAACATTTTTTTTTTTTTTTTTTTTGTTGAGACAGAGTCTCACTTTGTTGCCCAGGCTAGAGTGAGTGCCCTGGCGTCAGCTTAGCTCACAGCAACCTCAGACTCCTGGGCTTAAGCGATCCTACTGCCTCAGCCTCCCAAGTAGCTGGGACTACAGGCATGTGCCACCATGCCCGGCTAATTTTTGGAATATAGATTTTTAGTTGTCCATATAATGTCTTTCTATTTTTAGTAGAGAAGGGGTCTCGCTCTTGCTCAGGCTGGTCTCGAACTCCTGACCTCCAGCGATCCACCCGCCTCGGCCTCCCAGAGTGCTAGGATTACAGGCGTGAGCCACCGCGCCCGGCCTACGAAAAATTAAAGCACTATTCAAATGCAAAAAGAAACCTGCTATATGAGACTCAAATCCTCTAGTGATTTGATACTCACCATGATTCATTTAAAAAATATATGAATAAATTCTTCTTTATCAATCAGAAATTTTGCATTGTACCTTTTCTTCCTTGTACTCATATCTCCATTCCACTTTCCCATCAAAAATATAATCCGAATGTAACATATTTTTATGTTTGAAAGCCTTTTATTGATCACCATATCATACACCTCTGCAACCAAAATATGTAAGTTGAAATTTTTTAATATTTTAAGTTGCATGTAACTATAAAGCTGTGAGACATTTTCTTCTGGCTTGAGAAGCCATTTCAAATATTAGTAATGCCGATTGATCAAAACAATATAAATAACATAATTTTTATAAATATTAAACATAAATACAAAAAAATGCATTGTAAATGTATCTCTTTTTTTTTTTTAAGAGAGAGGGACTTGGTATATTGCCTCGGCTGGACTCGAACTCCTGGCCTCAAGCAAGCTGGGACTCCACTCATGTACCATGGTGCCCAGCTTGTAAATGTATCTCAATGAAATGTATGGGCTACTTTTTTCCCCTGGTTAGTTCACATACTCGCAGTTGAATATTACTTACTGCTAGAATGAGGCTGCATTCAACATGAATTCTAGACCTATTTTTTCATTTTTCAAGCTGAGGAACCTTGTTCATATAAGTAAGTAGATGGGAATTGAGAGTCTTGATATAACGATGGCATCTGATTCTGAGTTATTTGCCAAAAAAAAACACATAGAAATCTATTATTTTAAAAAATATTGCTAAAATTTGGTATATGTATACAATGGAATATTACTCAATTATAAGAAACGACAGTGATCTAGCACCTCTTATATTTTCCTGGATAAAGCTTGAGCCCATCCTCCAAAGTGAGGTATCACAAGAATGGAAGAATAGGCTCCACATGTACTCGCCATCAAATTGGCACTGACTGATCAACACTATGGTGCTCACATGGTAGTAATGTTCTCCAGGGATTAGGGGGTTGGAGGTGGGTAAACTTTAATGGACGCAGTGAGAGTTGTGGGGGGAAAAGGCACACCCCAAATCATGGTTTGGGTGTGGCAAAGTCATAACATGTAACCAAAATGTTTGTACCCCCATCATATCCTGAAATAAATAAATAAATAAAAATATTGCAAGCTGGGCCTAGTGGTGCACACCTGTAGTCCCAGCTGCTCAGGAGGCTGAGGCAGATGGATCACTTGAGCCCAGGATTTCAAGGTTGTAGTGTGCTTGGATTGTGCCTATGAATAGCCATTGCACCCTAGGCTGGACAACATAGCAAGACCCTATCTCTAAATAAATAAATAAATATATTTAATGACTTATCAGCCAACAACACAACTAAGTCCTTCCAGTTTTAAAAGCAAAGATTTCGAAACCTACTGACTTGAGTACAAAAGGGATTTGTTATGCAGCTTTTGAGCCATTTACTTTCTCAGGACCTACAGTCCTATTCTAGTATTGCAAATTGTTGCTTTGTTCGGTGTTTCATGAATTTAACCCCTCTGGGTAGTCCATTATTGAAAGAGAAGAGATGGGTGAGTGGGGAATCTTCCTTTTGAAAGTAGGGAGGGTAAAATGGTGAAAGAGGAAAGCAGTTTTGATAAAGAGAACACTTGGGAGTTGAGGATCTGCAAATTAATTTTCTTAAAACTCTCTGTATCCATTTGTTCCCCACTCCAATTAGAAGACCATTAATCCTTCCATCCACCATCCAGAATGCAGACTTCTTGTCCCCTAAATGTGTCATGCTTCTTTCTATGTATATTGTTCCCAGGTTCTCCTACTGTCCTTTCTTATCTATGAAAAAGTAAGGGCTATCTCAAATCCCGGCTTCCACCTAAAGCTTCCCTTTTCTTTGAATTCCTGTAGCACTTAGAGTTTGCACTTCACATCCCATCCCTGAAATCTGCACCTTGTTATACCAGCAGCTTTGTTTCATTGCACTTTAAATAGACTGTAATGAAGTTCCTTGCAACAGAGTTTGGTGTTCTTGCAAAAGACACGAACTGTGATATCAGATAGCACATGAGCTTCAGGAGGGCAGGGACTCTGTTTTTGTTCTGTACCATACAGCCAGCACTTTGCACAATACCTGGCATATATTAAGAGCTTAATAAATATTTGTTGAATGAATGAACGGGCTTGGGTTTGTAGCTTAGCTGCTCCAGCACTTTTTAGCCACGTGACACCAAGTCGTTCACTTCAGAATGTATTCATGCATATATTCATTCAACAAATATTTGTTGAATGTCTTCTAAGAGCCAAGCACTATGCTAGGCTTTGGGGACATAGTTGAAGAAGATATGTCCCTGTCCTTAAGGAACTCAAGTATTTAGTTATGGAGGCTGTTACATGAAGTAGGGTGGAAAGCATGGCCAGTGTGAGGCTTACCGGAGCAAAAACAAGGGAGCTGCAAGTAGATCTAGGAGGCAGAGGCACAGTAAGCTCTCCTGGGCCAGATCATCATGGGTCTCATCTGCCACATATGGTAATGTGAACTTGTCTGTGAGCTAGGGTTAAAACTCTAGGATAAGGCCAGGTGCAGTGGCTCATGCCTATAGTCCCAGCGCTTTGGGAGGCTGAGACTGGAGGATCACTTGAGGCCAGGAATTCCAGACAAGCCTGGGCAACATAGAGAGACCCTATCTCTACAAAAAATTTAAAAATTAGCCAGGTGTGGTAGTGCATGCCTGTAGTCCCAGCTACCTGGGAGGCTGAGGCAGGAGGACCCCTTGAGCCCAGGAGTTCAAGGTTGCAGTGAGCTATGGTCACGCCACTGCACTCCAGCCCAGTCAACAGAACAAGACCCTATTTCTAAAAACAACTACAACAACAAAACTCTAGGATACCACTGAGGGACTGGAAATTGGGAAGGGTTGAGGGCAAATCTGCATTTTAGAAATCCCATCCAGGCATCATGGCAAGGAGACCTGGCTACTGCTCTTATCTAGTTAGGAGGTGACAAGGGACAGAATAAGGCAGTGACCATGAGACATGGCCCTAAGGTGTGGATTTGAGAGTAAGCAAGAAAGCCCAATTGACTGGATTTCGTGATTGATAGGGCCTGATGAAAGAGTCAAAGGTTAACATCCAGGTAGAAGATACAAAGGCCTCAACCATGGCAGTACCCGTGGGGTTGGAAAAGGAGGGACAGATATGAAAATATGAAGGAGAATCTACTGGATTTGATTATGCATTTTGGATAAGGTTGGTAAGAGAGGGGAAGTGAATCTTTCCAGATTCTCAATTCTCTGTCTTGGGTAACAAGATCAGCGAGACAGAGAACATGGGAGAAAAGCAAGTTTGAAAGGCTTTGGACAAGTTACCTAATCTCCCTGAGCCTCAGTTTGTCCATCTGTAAAATGACAATAGAGATATCCAGCTCTTAGGGTATCATGAGAATTAAATAACCTGGGAAATTGCAAGGCCTAGAGTAGATGCTCAAAAAACACTCTTGACTGATACTAACAGTGCTCATTCATGTGCCAAACACTCAATGCTCACATAACCCTATGAGGTAGGTACAATTATCATCCCTATTTTACCAGCGTGGGAACTGAAATGCAGAGATGTGAAGAAACCTGACCAAAGGCAATCAGTCAGTAAGTAGCAGAGCCAGCTTTAGAACCCAGGCAGTCTAGCTCCAGGGTCTACATTCCTAACTGCTTCAGTATACCTTACTGCCTTGGAACCTATAACTGGACTCAGTGTCAGGAGAGATGCACAGACCTGAGCCAATAGTTCATTCCAACAGCAGTTTTTATTTGGAAATGTGCCTCCACAATTTGGTGGCAGCCTGGGGGCAGAAGGCCCCTGGCTTGTTTGCTTACTCTGTTTCCCAGCTCAAGTCATCAGGTCCTTTGGGCTAAAGCACAGGGCCAAGTTCTTGAGGACCAACATCCCAGACAGCCTCTCGAGTCTGGGGCTTGGAGCTGGTGTGAAAGGTGAATCAGGTTCCATCCTGGACTGTTTTGTGTTTGGAGGGCCTGGGCCCCTGGCAGCAGGACCTCAGCTCCCTCTCCTAGCAGGGGCTGGTGTCACCCACAGGCCAGCTGTGGCTAGGTCCTGGTGGACACAATGTTGGGAGGAACAAGGGGCTAGGAGAGGCTAATTTTCTGGTGCTGGATCCAGTTTATCTTCCTGAGGGGCGGAAGCCAGGACCGGAGCCTCATCCCCTCCATTGAGGGACTTCTGCTGCTCACTGCTGGTGGGTGAGGAGGTCCTGCTGCCCTGGGATCCCCAGCGGGTCAGACGCTTTAGGGAGGAGTCACGGCGGGCAAGCAGAGGGGCCTGGAAGCCCGTGAAGGAGCTGCTGGTGACTGGTCGCTTATCTGGCAGAGAGAATGCGAGAAAGTGAGGAGGAAGCTGTGCACTGGAGAGGAGAGATAAGGGGCCTTGCCTCAGCCCTGGGGGAAAGGGGGGCTCCTGACTTTCAGTCCTACCTGTGCTGGCCCTGGAGACCTAGAGGTGTCCCTTGCTCCCTCCCTTCTCCCTCCCAACTCCAGGGAAAGCTCCAGAATCTACCCCTTCTCACCTCCAGGCTCAATTGGATGCATGAGCCGGTTCATCTGGACGTTCCAGTGTTTCACATTGGTGCTGGCCTGGCGCAACTTCCGCTGGGCAGCCTGTGGGGACAGGGCCAGTGGGGAGTGGGTCAGAACCACCATCCCTGGCAGGGGTCTTGATTTTTTCAGGTTCACAGGTGCCTTAAAATCTGACCAAGGCTACTGATCAGCTCCTCAGAAAAACCCAAGCATGTTCGTAAAGAGTTTTATACATGAACAGAATTTGCCTCCAATAATTTCAGGGCACTTGTGGACCCCCAAATGGTAAAAAAAAATGACAATGATAGTTTCTATTTATTGAGCAGCTGAGATGTGTTAAGCACATTTATTATCTTATTTAACTTACAGAGCAGAAATTAACAACAAACAAATTCAAAAGAGGTTAAATGACTTGCCCAAGGACATACATTGAGTTCTAACCACTGGACTACACCACCTCTCCAAGACCTAATGCAAGAACCTCTGCTCAACTTTCACAGAGCGATTAGCTCTGGGGTGGGGCTGGGGGTGGGGGAATTGTAGAGGAACTTTCCCTTTCTATGTTACATATTTCTGTGTTTGAATTTTTAACAATGACTACATAAGCCAACAAAGCAAAATAAAATTATCAATATTAATAAAAATAAAACATCAAAAATTAAAATTAAAAAGAAAAACCCTCTTCTATGATTCAGGCTCCAAGGAGTAGAGTGAAAGTACAGGGATAGCAAGATAGGGGATTGAGTCAGGTGTGGTAGCCCGCACCTGTAGTCCCAGCTACTTGGGAGGCTGAGGCAGGAAGATCGCTTAAGCCCAGGAGTTCAAGACTGCAGTGAGCTATGATTGCACCACTGCATCCAGCCTGGGCAACAGAGCAAGACCCTGTGTCTAAATATATATATATAGGGGCCAGGCGCGGTGGCTCACGCCTGTAATCCTAGCACTCTGGGAGGCCGAGGCAGGAGGATCGTTTGAGCTCAGGAGTTCGAGACCAGCCTGAGCAAGAGCGAGACCCCGTCTCTACTAAAAAAATAGAAAAGAAATTAGCTGGACAACTAAAAATATATATGAAAAATTAGCCGGGCATGGTGGCGCATGCCTGTAGTGCCAGCTACTCGGGAGGCTGAGGCTGGAGGATCACTTGAGCCCAGGAGTTTGAGGTTGCTGTGAGCTAGGCTGATGCCACAGCAGTCTAGCCCAGGCAACAGAGTGAGACTCTGTCTCTGAAAAAAATAAATTAAAAAAAAAAAAAAATATATATATATATATACACATATGTGGGTGTGACCTCCCGTGCGCTTTGACAGCCCGAGCAGAGCCGTGGGGCAAGGGCCGGGAGTTAGAGCAGGAGTGGTGGTGACCAGCTGCAGGCATCCTTGTTGTGTCCTCCTGGGCAAGAGGAAAGAGTCGTTTGGCACCAGCAGTTTCCAACTTCCTGGGGGTCATTTGGAGTTCAGTGAGAGCTGGGAAGAATGTTTTCAAAGGGAAATCTGGAAAGAAACAGCTCTTCATCTGAAAAATGTTAGCTTTGCCTCGATTGTGAATTCTTTTCTTGAGAAAGAGAATTACTATTATGTCACTACATTAATGAAAGAAGGGGTGGACATGATCATGATTCAGAACCAAAGAATGTAGAGGCTGAAGAAAATGAAAGTTGGGAGTGGGTTCCTTAGGAAGAATTTCTTCCACTAGACCAGCTTTTCTGGGTACTACTTTGTTTAAAGGAACAGGCTATGATCCATTTAAAGAAGATTTGATCCATCTAGTAGGATACAAAGGAAATTATCTCTAGGTGACCAAGAACATTTCTTGAGTTTTTAAAAAAGGATAAAAATAAAGTGTAGTTAGGGAATGAAAATTATCCAAAGTTAAGAACAATTCCATTTTATCTAAAATGTTCCTTACGATTGCCAATTTATTTGCAGTCTCTTAATATACCCACCACCATTTCAGCCAGTACTTGAGAATTTTTTCTGAAATGTCATTCAGTTGTATTTCAGACAGAGAATATGTGAGATAAATAGTGACATGGTGGTTAATCTGATTTCCATATTTATCTATGATATTTACTATGCAGTTTGTCATTACCAGCTTGCATGCAGTAGGGACAATAGAATTTGCCTTAGTGTTTCAGTTCAAATGCAAATCCTAATTCAAATATTGTAATTCAAACTTAAACACAGTATGTTACAGCATTTATCATGCTTATTGCTTTACCTCTTCTCTTTTATTTAAAAAAAATTAAGGTAGGGGTAATATATTGTGCCTAGAGGGAACAGGACAGGCAATTAGGGTCTATTTCCCAGGTTTCTGATTGAGAATGTAAGTCAAGAGCAGTGAGAGGAACCGTCTAATCTGCATCTTAACCACTAACAGGCCCTGTGATTTTGGGTTTCTGAGATCCAGTGTCTTTATATGTAAAATGAGGAGATTACACTAGAGTGATGCTTCCCAAAGCGTGGTCTGGGGGGTCCTTACGAGCCTTTCAAGGGTACTCAAGGTCAGAGCTATTTTTATAATACTAAGATGTCATTTATCTTTGTCACTTTCATTGTTTCATGAGTGTACAGAGTTTTTCAGAAACTACCTGATGTGTGATATCGTAACATACTGATTGCAGAGCAGATATGAGAATCTAGCTGTCTTCCATGAAATCAGACATTAAAGAGATTTACAAAAATGTAAAGCAGTGCCATTTTTCTCACTAATTAATATTTTTGTTTTAGAAAAATAGTCACTTTTCAAAAAAATTATTTATGTCAACATGTATTGGGTTTTCGTTATTTGTAAATGATTAACACAAATTTTGGCTAGGCTCAGTGGTTCATGCCTGTAATCGTAGTGCTCTGGGAGGCCGAGGCAGAAGGATTGCTTAAGCTCAGGAGTTCAAGACCAACCTGAACAAGAACAAGACCCCGTCTCCACTAAAAATAGAAAAATTATCCAGGCTATGTGGAGTGCATATAGTCTCAGCTACTTGGGAGGCTGAGGCAAGAGAATTGCTTGAGCCCAGGAGTTTGAGGTTACAGTGAGCTATGATGACACCACTGCACTGTAGCCGGGTGACAGAGACAAACTCTGTCTCAAAACCAACCAACCAACCAACCAAAAACCCACCTTCATCAAGATATAATTCACATAGGCTGGGCACGGTGGCTCATGCCTATAATCCTAGCACTCTGGAAGGCCGAGGCAGGTGGATTGCTCAAGGTCAGGAGTTCGAGACCAGCCTGAGCAAGAGCGAGACCCTATCTCTACTAAAAATAGAAAGAAATGATCTGGCCAACTTAAAATATATATGGAAAAAATTAGCCGGGCATGGTGGTGCATGCCTGTAGTCCCAGCTACTTGGGAGGCTGAGGCAAGAGGATTGCTTAAGCCCAGGAGTTTGAGGTTGCTGTGAGCTAGGCTGACGCCACGGCACTCACTCTAGCCTGGGCAACAGAGCGAGACTCTGTCTCAAAAAAAAAAAAAAAAAAAAAAAAAAATTTTTTTTTTAATTTCTCCAAAAAAATTTTTTTTTAAATTAAAATTAAAAAAGGAGGCTTGGAAGAGTAGGAAGAGAAAATTTTACCCAGGTTAATAATAATGTTAACAAAAATAGCAGCAAATATTGCTTCAGCGCTTACTACATACCAAATATCATGTATTATCTAATTTAATCTTCATAACAATGCTATTACCAGTTTCCTTTCCCAGATAAGAGACTTGAAACTCAGAGAGGTGAGGCAATTTGCCCAAGGTCACACAGCCAGCATATGGTAGAGCCAGGGTTTGAGGGCTCCGGAGCCTGCACATTAACACGCTTACCCCCGACAGTCTCCGTCCGATCCCACCATAGGCCTCACCTCCACGTCCTCATCCGCCCTCTGCCGGTTCTGCCGCACCTCCTCCAGCTGCTGCTGGGCCTGCTGCAGGGAGCGGCTCTGCAGGGCCATCTCCTGCTGCAGCTCTTCCTTCTCCTGCTGTGCGCGTTCGATGTAGCGTTCCTGCTCCTCCTTCAGCCGCATCAGCTGCTTCAGCTTCTCCTCCTCCTCCTCCAGCAGTCTGCCGGGCGTGCACTGTGTTGTCTCCAGTGCCAAGGCACCTGGCAGGTGCTCAGCAAGCGGGAAGATGGGGGTGGGGGTGGGGGATTGTGGGAGAAGCACATGGGCTCCTCAGGCCTACCTGGTCTGGGCGAGGCGCACGGCCTCCTCATCCCGCCGAGCTTTCACCTCCAGGTGCAGAGCCTCCTGCAACCGCTGCTGCATCTCCTCCAGCTCCTTGATGCGCTGCTGCTGTCGGGCAGCCTCCTCCTTCTTCAGCTCCATCTCTGCCTGCATGGAGGCCCGGGCCTATTGGGGCAGGGGGGACGCAGACCCAGGTCAATGGGGACGTGGGAGAGGGAGAGGGCAGGTATGTTGCCCTTCCCCGAAGGCTCTGCCAGGCTGGGTCAGCTAAGCTACCTGGGGGTGAGGGTCTAGGAAATTCCTTCATGCCAGGGGTCCTGATCTGACCCCTTTCTGAGAGCCTGACTGGGACAGATAATGGTCCGTGAACAGATGTTACATGAGGGAAAGGGTCTCAAGTTACTCCCTTCTTAACATCAGCCCGAGTAATAATAATTATATAGTATAATGCATAATTAATATATTATAATATATTACATTATAATTAAATAATACATTAAAATATATTTTAATTTTATAATATATATCACCTCTTTCCTAGCACCAGCTTTAATAATTATTATATATAATAATGTGATATCTTAGAATTATGGCTAGTGCTAGGAAGGATGTGATTATAATCATGACAACTAAAAGTTATTGAACACTTTATAAGTGTTTTCTTAATTAATCCCTACCCTACCTCTGTGAGCAAAGTTCTATTAGTTCTAGCATTTTACTGATAAGGCTAAGTAACGTGGCGAGATCACAGGGCTCCTAAGAGGCAGACCGGGCAGAGATGCAGCCACGTGTTTTGGACTCCAGATCCCGATCTCTTAAATCCTCAATCTAATTGCCGCTGCACACTTAGTCCGCCTCCACCTGCGTCCTGCCTACCTCCCACCCTACATTCCCCAGACTGGTTTTATGGTAAACTCAGTCGCAGTTTAGCCCAGCTTCGCGGTCCAAACTATTAATAATTCCCAATCACACCTTTAGCGACTCCTTCGGTCCTAAGCCCCGCCCCCAAGCCCAGGTCTCCGAACCTGGCCCCGCCCCACACCGTCCTTCAGCTCCAGCCATCCCTCGGCCAGGTTCTCACCCCACACCCCTTTCTTGGCCACAGGTCCCGCCCCGCATCCCTCTTTCAAGCCCCAGGGTTCTGGCCCAGCAGCCCCTCCTCCAAACCCCGCCCCGCCACGCCCCCGCCACGCCCCCAGCGGCCCCGCCCGGCGCCGCCCACCTGCTCCGCCTCGCGCAGCTGGCCCTCGAGCGCCTGCTGCAGCTCGCGGTGCTGGCTGCGGCGCCGCTCCTCCTCCTCCTGCAGCAGCCGCTCGGCCTGCCGCTGCGCCTCCTGCAGCAGCTCCAGCTCCTGCAGCTTCCGCTCCTTCTCCTCCTGCAGCTGCTGCAGGCGCAGCAGCTCCTCCTCCTTGGCTGCCCGGCGCCGCTCCCGCTGCTCCCGCTGCTCGCGCCGCTTCTGCTTCAGGTCCTTGTGCAGCGACGTCTTCCCCTCGGCCTGCAGCCGGATCGCCATCTGAATGGCTGCGGAGGAGCGGGAGTGGGTCCGGCGGGTCCACCCTCCAGCCTCCCGCTGGGTGAAGGATTATCACCCCCTTCGCACAGATGAGGCGCCTGAGGCCCAGGCAGACCCAGGCCACCCGGCGGGCGCTCACCGGCCGTCCACTCCTGGCGCTGGCGAGTGTCTGAGGCGCTCATCTCGTACGTGCGGGTGGCCGTCTTCACACAGAACATGCAGCGCTTTCCGTCGCGGTCTGGCAGCACCTGGGAGAGAGGGGTGGCCGCAGCCAGGCTGGCTTCACTGGGGTCAGGGCCTCACCTGCCCCAACGGTGCTCCAGCCCGAGCCCCCATCCCTCCTGCTGACCGTCTCCCCCGAGGACCCCTCCCATCCTGCCAGGAGCCTGTGTGGCCCGATATGGACGGTTAGTTACGGGGTCCTTGTGTCCCGCAACGCTGTAGCCTTTGCTTTTTGAAGGCTGGGTGGGGCCCTTTTCATCTTGGTATCTCTCCACATGAGTGTTTAGGCAGATTGTGCTTGAACACTTCCAGTGACAGGGTCCTCACTGTCCATGACCACTCACTTCCACATAGCCCTGCCTGCTGAGAAAGTTCATTCATTCATTCCACACATGTTTTTGGAGTCCCTTGTTCCAGGGGTTTGGAATACTGAGGTGTGCCAACAGACCAAATCCCTGCCTCCACTAAGCTTATTCTGTGGAAAATAATGGTTACCGCCCATGAGCTTCTTATGATCTAGAGTGTGTACTAGTGTCGCGTATGCATCATTTTCTTCTCTCCTCTCATATACGCTTGCCAGGCAGGCATTATTAATTCCACTTTAAAGGGAAGAAACTGAGGCTCTAAGAGGTCCAGGACCTTGTCTACCTCACAATGCCTGTTAGTGGTGAAGCTGAGACTTCTGCCTAGATTTTGCTCTTTCCCCGGCAACACCTTATGTGACAAAAATGGATAGAACCTAGGATGGCTGTAATAATTTTTTAAAACGTAAAATAAGTGTTGGTAAGGATGTGGAGAAATTGAAATCCTCATATGTGGCTGGTGAGAATGTAAAATGGTGTAGCCACTGAGGAAAAGTCTGGTGGTTCCTCAAAAAGTTACAATTACCGTATGATCCAGAAATTCTACTCCTAGGTATGTATGTACCCAAGAGAAATGAACACATGTCCACACAGAAACTTGCACATGGATGTTCATAGCAGCATTATTCATAATAGCAAAAAGGTGGAAACAACCCAAATGCTCATCAACAGATGAATGGATAGACAAAATGCAGTGTATCCATACAATGGAATATTATTCAGCCTTATGAAAGAATGCAATTTTGATACGTTCTACAACACAGATGAAGCTTTAAAACATTATGCTAGTGAAAAAAGCCAGATACAAAAGGACAAATATTGTATGATTCCACTTATATAAGATACCTAGAATAGGCAAAATCATAGAAATAGAAAGCAGCACACCATTTGGGGAGTGGTAACACTTAAAGGTGCTGACTCGGGAAGGGGGGGGTGGGGAAGGGAGGGATATATACCTACATGATGGGTGCAATGCGCACGACCTGGGGAACAGACACGCCTGGAGCTCTGACTTGGGGGGAAAGGCGGTACAGGAGCAACGTATGTAACCTGCAATTCTGTATCCCCCATAACAAGATGAAATAAAAAAAAAAAAAAGAAAGAAATAGAAAGCAGAATAGAGTTTACCAGGGGTGGGGGTGGGGCAGAGAAGGTGGAATGAGGAGTTAATGCTTAACGGGTACAGTTTCTATTTGGGGTGATGAGAAAGTTTTGGAAATAGATAGTGGTGATAGTTACACAATATTGTGAATGTAGATCATTCACCATGATCAAGTGGGATTCATCTCAGGGATACAAGGATGGTTCAATATATGCAAATCAATAAATGTAATATATCACATTAACAGAAACAAGAACAAAAACCATATGATCATTTCAATAGATGCTGAAAAAGCACTTGATAAAATTCAACGTCCCTTTAGGACAAAAACCCTCAACAAACTGGATATGGAAGGAACATACCTCAAAATAATAAAGGCCATATATGACAAACCCACAGCTAACATCATACTGAATGGGGAAAAACTGAAAGCCTTTCCTTTAAGATCTGGAACAAGGCAAGGATGCCTACTGTCAACACTTTTATTCAACATGATACTGGAAGCCCTGGCCAGAGCAATTAGACAAGAGAAAGAATAAAGGGCATCCAAACTGGAAAGGTCAAATTAGCCTTGTTCACAAATGATATGATCTTATACTTATGAAAGCCTAAAGACTTCATCAAGAAACTGTTAGAACTGATAAATTCAGTAAAGTTGGATGATACAAAAATCAGTAGCATTTATATACACCAACAGCAAACAATTTAGAAAAGAATCAAGAAAGCAATCCCATTTACAATAGCTACAAACAATATAAAATACCTAGGAATCAATTTAACCAAAGAAGTGGAAGATTTATACAAAGAAAACTATAAAATACTGATGAAAGAAATTAAAGAAAACACACAAAAATGGAAAGATACTCTATTCTCATGGATTGGAAGAATTAATATTGTTAAAATGACAATACTATCAAAGCAATTTACAGATTCAATTCAAACCCTATCAAAATACCAATGACATTCTTCATAGAAATAGGAAAAAAAAATCCTAAAATTTGTATGGAACCACAAAAGACCTCAAAGCCAAAGCAATCCTGTGCAAAAAGAACAAAGCTAAAGGAATCACATTACTAGACTTAAAAATACTGCAAAGCAGGCCGGGCATGGTGGCTCATGCCTGAATCCTAGCACTCTGGGAGGCCGAGGCAGGCAGATCATTTGAGCTCAGGAGTTCAAGACCAGCCTGAGCAAGAGTGAGACCCCGTTTCTACTAAAAATAGAAAGAATTATCTGGACAACTAAAAATATATAGAAAAAATTAGGCGGGCATGGTGATGCATGCCTGTAGTCCCAGCTACTCCGGAGGCTGAAGCAGAAGAATCACTTGAGCCCAGGAGTCTGAGGTTGCTGTGAGCTAGGCTGATGCCATGGCACTCTAGCCTGGGCAAGAGAGTGAGACTCTGTCTCAGAAAAAAAAAAAAAAAAAAATACTGCAAAGCTATAATAACCAAATCATCATGGTACTGGCGTAAAAACTGACACATAGTCCAATGTAACAGAATAGGAAACCCAGATATAAATTCACAGCCAACTCATTTTTGACGAAGAGGCCAAAAACATACAGTGGAGAAAGGACAGTCTCTTCAATAAATGATGCTGGGAAAACTGGATAATCATATGCAGAAGAATGAAACTAGACCCCTAGCTCTCACGATATACAAAAATCAAATCAAAACGAATTAAAGATTTAAATCTAAGACCTGAAACAATGAAACTCCTAGAAGAAAACATTGGGGAAACACTCCAGGATATTGATCTGGGAGAGATATTTTGTGTAAGACCTCAAAAGCACAGGCAACCAAAGCAAAAACAGTCATCAGGGATTACATCAAGCTTAAAAGCTTCTGCACAGCAAAGGACACAATCAACAAAGTGAAGAGACAACCCACAAAATAGGGGAAAATATTTGCAAACTATCCATCTAACAAGGGATTAATAACCAGAATATTTATTAAAGAGCTCAAACAACTCAACAGCAAAAAACCCAAATAATTCAATTTAAAAAATGGGCAAAAGGCAGGGCATGGTGGCTCACGCCTGTAATCCCAGCACTCTGGGAGGCGGAGGCAGGAAGATTGCTTGAGGTCAGGAGTTTGAGACCAGTCTGAGCAAGACCCTGTCTCTACAAAAAATGGAAAAATTAACCAGGTTTGCTGGCATATGCCTGAAGTTCCAGCTACTTGGGAGGCTGAGGCAGGAGGATTGCTTGAGCCCAGGAGTTTGAGGTTGCTGTGAGCTATGATGATGCCACTGCACTCTAGCCGGGCGACCAAGTGAGACTCAGTCTCAGAAAGAAATTTTTTTTTTTTTTTTTTCGGTGACTGTATTTAATGCTACCGAATTATATACTTAAAATGGTTAAAATGGCAAGTTTCTTGTCATTTACATATAGTTTTACTACTATTTAAAACATTGCTGTTTTAAGCCTCTAAAATAATAATGAACAGAGGCAAGGGAGGAAAAGGGAGAGGAAGAGGGAGAGGAGAGGGGTGTGGAGGGAGAATAGGGAGGTGTATAGCTGCCAAAGGGAATGAAATGTGGGAAAAGGAGGAAGACCTTTAAAAAGGATTTTTAGAAAGATTGGCTGTATAGTGTAGACCTAAGCCATCTCCTCTGAAATCTTTAGCAAAATCCATATTATTCACCAATGACTTTGGTATTTGAATTGCAGTTTTGGTATTTTTAAAGTGCTGACCTGGATGAGAATGGCCTTGAGGCACCAGATATATTTGGGTTACACTAATCTAAGCAGAAATTTGTGTCACTGTGGCATTTCTCCGTTCAGCCTCTCACCCCCTTGTCTTTACATCACCCTGGGGGCGCTCTGGGTGCTCCACCCCTTCCCCTGCCCCCTCACCTCCACACAGCAGTGTGCATCCAGCGGGATAGTGCCTCTTTTCTCCTTGCACTCTTCGCTCCCAAAGTAGCAGAGGCAGCTGGGCTGCAGCTGGAACCAGCGTTCTGCCCAGTTCCGCCTCAGGTGCCCTCGCTTCCACAGATAGCCCTGCCGGCCAGAGTAAGGTCAGAGGCGTCACAGGTGCCCCCTTCAACCCTCCTTTGCTCCTCCCCTAGTTCCCAGCCTGGCTGACCTGCTTTAGGACATCTTGGATGAGCTCCTGGTAGACCTCGTGGATGGCCATGCTGAGGGTGTCCCGCCCCACGCCCCGCAGGCAGCGGCCTGAGTTGAAGAGCTCCAGGAACTGCCAGACGCTGAGCCCCCCGGTGGTCTGGGCCGCCTGGGCCTCCTGGGCCTCTTGGGCCAGCAGCTCCTCCAGCTCACCCAAGCTCACCTCCAAGCTCATGCTGCTGAGCACCTTCTTCAGCAGGTATTCCACCTGGAGGTGAAGGAAGGCTTGGTAACTGCAGCAGGCAGTGTTGCCAGCACCAACACCAGGGGGCGCTCCAATCTGGCTCCCAGAGCCTGGGCAGAGGGACCAGGGACGGAGGGTTGGAGGGGCCAGAGGACCAAAGGCTGGTGGAGATCAGGGTAGAGATTTAGGAGGGGATCCTGGAGCCTCAGCCCCAACTTGGGAATTCTCTCCCCGTCCCCAACGTCGAGTCCCACTCCTTCCTGCCTTAAATTGAGGGCAGGGTAAAGGTGGGTGCTGAGAGCTGGGGGCCAGGCAGAGGCAGTGAATCATAGCAAGTGTCAAGGGGGTGCAAGGGCCCTATCGTCCAATAGCCTCACTCTGCATATGACAAAACTAAGGCCCAAAGGCGGAAGTGACTTGCTCCAAGTCACACGCAGCAAGTTGGGGGCAGCCAGAACTCTATTTGGATATCCTGAATCACATTTAGGTCCTCAGTCCAAGCCCCCGAGCCCCAACTCTGGGGATCCTTCCCTCGTGGGAGGGCAAGGGGATTTGGGGTGGGGTTAAGCAGGGCAGGGACAGGAAACCCGTTACAGAGGAACCGGAAGTGGTGGTTGGGGTACATCCTGCTGCAGTTTGTTCTCACTGTATGTTGATCACAAAAGCAAGTGGCCTCCTGGCCTCTGAGAGGCCACTTCGCCCTGACTGGCAGGGATCTGACAAGGGCAACCACATCCCCTCACCTACCCCAGGGGCTTCTTGGGAAACTCTCTTTAGGACTTTCTGGGGACTACTGGATCTCAGCTGGGTGTTTAGTGGAGGGTAGCAGTTCAGAGCCCAGGTGGTTCCCTTTCCCACAAACAGAAGCAAGGACAAAGCCGAGTAGAGTTAGACACGCTAGGGCTTCTTGTAAACACAGAGGCCCCCTCCCTGTATACTTAAAAGACCTAAGTTCACTCAGGCATCTCCAGAGCCACCAAGAGGAATAAAGGGTTAAAAGGCCTAATGGGCAGGGAGAGCAGTGGGGAAAAGAGGGAGAGTGCAGGCAGACAGGAAAATGGCCTCGCTGGCTTCTCCACGAGTTAGGAGGTAGGGGCCAGACTCCTGGCCTCTGCTCCCAGGATGCCCTCTCTCTGGGGCCCTGGGCTGAGTCTGCCCTGGCTCTCCAGAAGGAAGAAGACAGAAAGGGAAAATCTGGGACCAGGGCCAGACTTAGCTGCCCACCTAGAGTAATGTCCTGTCTCAGGGAGGTCTCCCGTCCCCTTATAAAGCACCCTTCCTAGAGGGCTACAGTGCCTAAAATCCCACCATTTGATCTTAAATCTTCTCATTTTAAAATGCTCAGTAATGTATCAGACAGAATTTGCAGATCATTTTGCTACCGTGAGGGCCAGCAGAACCCTGATGGAAATATGATTTCAGTTCTCCTGGTAGAAGGCACAGTTGCTCTGATACGAGCAGTGGGAGGGATCTGGCTATAGCTGGGTGCGGACAGGTACGAGCATGGGGAGACAGTGAAGAAAGGGGATGTGGGAAGGTACAGAAGGTGATTTGGTCTCCTTCATGGTTTTGCTGAGGCCTGGCCCCAAGTGACTCAGTCCCTGGGGCTGCCATCGCCCTCACCTCATCAGGAACCATGATCAGAGGGTACTTGTCCTCAGACAGGAAGTTGAAGAGGCACCAGAGGCGGAAGGCATCCTGATTGGAGAGCATGCTGTTCCCGTTGCTATCTGCCCGATAGTTCTTCTTGGCCGTCAGCGTCCAGCACAGCTCATCAAAGTGCTCTTTAACAAAAGCCCCCTCCTCCACCTGCCACCAGGCCTGCAAGTCAGTCAGCTGCCCCACCCCTGCTCTACCACCCAACTAGGCTCCAGCTGGCTGTCCTGGGTCATCTATGCCCCTGCTTCCCACCCTGCCAAGTCCAAGGCTCTAACTCAAGGAATCCCTGAGCTGGTTCCAATCACTTCACCACCTCAACACACCCACACCCACTGAAATCCCCTGATGACAGAGAAACTCCAGACCCTCAGCCCAGGGTAGAAAGGAGGGGAAGCCCAGCAAGGAGTTGACAGCCAAGAAGAACCTGGGAAGACAGTGACAGGTGGGAGGAGCTGGGGGGGACAGTATTGGGGGGGAGTGGAGAGCCCTTTGTAAAGTTTATACATGGAAGCTGGAGGTGGCCTAGGCAGGGGTTGGGTGGAAGGTTATGGGAAGGGTAGAAATGAGGGACACTGAGGGTGAGTTGAGAGGGACAAGGAGGGGATAGGTGGCTGGGATGTGAGGGTGGAGATGGGAGAGCAGAGATGGACAGAGCGCAGAGAAGTGGGAGTTATTGGGGGGAAGAGTTAGTGGCAAGGCATTAGGGTGCTGGCCAGGCTGAGGAAGTAGAGAGAGGCTAGAGGTGCCTCCCTCAAGCTGGGCCCCACCTTGTCCAGGATGTACTTGTTGAGGTAGGGCATGTAGCCCTGGCTGGACACAGGGCCGTCGTCGTCATCTCGGAAGTGCTCCTCCAGGGCCACAGGGTCATGGGGGATGTGCAGGACTGTGTACAGGTTGTGGGATAGCACCTGAGACAGAGAAGAGTGGCAGTTTGTCTTCCTGCACCCCAACCAAGACTGAGCCAGAGGACTGCCCCCACCCTATCCGGCCTGAGTTCTCTGCACATACAGTTCTGTCCAGTAATAACTAAAACTTATACACTGTGAGCCAAGCACTGAGCTAAGCACTTTACGTATCATCACTTAACCCGCATAACAACTATTCACATCCCCACTTTATATATGAAAAAAACCCTCAGCTTTCTCACTCAAGGTCATAGCTGGCCTAGCTGGGATTCAAACCCAGGCAACCATAATCTTAACCATTAATACTTCTTTAGGTATCGGTGTCCTCTTTCTAGAGACAAGGAGACCGAGGCTCAAAGGACTCAGTAACTTGCCCAAGTACTCACAGTGAGCAAGAACTTGGGATTGAAGCCCAGCTCTGCCGGATTCCGAAGCCCAAGTGCTTCCCACAACGCTGGGCTGTCTGCAGGGAGGCAAGCCGCCAACCCAGGGCAGAAGCCCCACATTTACCATAGTTTCCATGAAAGACTCAATGTCCAGGCTACAGTGTGCCTGGCACCCAGGTGTGTCTGCTCCAGCAAGGGCCCCTCAAAAGACTGAAGGGAGCTGGAGGGGGCTCAGAGAAGCGTTACGAAAGCTGGCCCGTCATACGGGGAGGGCAAGGCTTAGAAGAGACAGTGGTCATGATTGTGTGCAGGGGAAATGAGTATTTTTAAACAAATCCATGACATTAGGACAAACGGGTTTGAACAAGGAGATCCGGTGAAAATAAAAGCACCTTGTAGTAATTTTGTTATAGACATACCACGGACACTGTGAATGATTAACACTAGTCACTATTGCACACTCTCTGGCCGCCACTGTATGAGGTGCTTTTTATACCCCATTTCTAGTCTTCACAACCACCTCGATACACACATATTATTATTCCTGGTTTTCATATGAAGAGATGAGGCAGGGAGAAGGTGACAGCAAATGGCAGAGCTGAGGCTGGAACTAGATGTGCCTGGCTCCAAAGGCTGCCCCCCATCAGAACATGGACGCTGAGCCTCTCTCCACAACTGGATTGTGAACCTTGGAGATAAGGGCCCCATTAGTCTTTATGTCCCTTAGCACCTATGTCCTCTTCTGCACACCAAATGCCATCAATAAATGCTGTGTTTGAGGACTTCCTCTACCACCGGCAGTTCACCTTGGCATCGGTTCCTTGCAGGGAGGAGCTGGCACTGTCTCGTTCACTTAACTCCTGTGACACCTATTCACATCCCCATTTTATACATGAAAAACTCCTCAGCTTTCTCACTCAAGGTTCTAGCTGGCAGAGCTGGGATTCAGACCTAGGCAGCCATAATCTTAACTCCTTCATTAGGTATCAGTATCCTCTCTCTACAGACAAGCAGAGGAGGGGGAGAAAGCTTTGAGACTTTCCCCCAGTGTTCTCCTGGGCCCCCAGTTCTCCTTGGCAAAGTGAGAAGGTAGGGGCCCAGCAAAGGGGTCAGTGTTTCTTCATTGCCCCATTTCCCTCTGGGCAGCCATCTCTGGAGTTTTTGTTATATGAGCCAATACATACTCTCTCCCTTAAGCTGTTTGGTTTCTATCACTTACATATCTAGAAAAGTCTTGCCTAACACATCTATGGTCATAGGATACCAATCTCAGTCTACAGGGTGCCACTGGCTCAATGCCCAGCACTTAAAATCCAGAGTGACTGACTCAAGAAAATAATGGCAAACATCCACTGACCACTTCTGAAGTGACAGGTGTTCTAAGAGCTTTGCATAGACCCATGTGCTGTCTCTTTTCCAACTACCCATGTCCTTATCTTCCTTCAAGCCTCTTAAAGCATGTCTTTGAGGAAGCTTCCCGCATAGCCCCAGGCAGGTGGCTACACTCAAGTGAAGGGAAGGCCAGGGACCTTCTCTTTCTAGTTGAGGGGTCTTGGATAAACCCCTTCACCTCTCTGAGCCTCATTTTTGTTGTCAATAAGACAAGGCCTAAACCCTGCTATGGAAAGGGGTTGTGAAGATGGAGCGAGGTGACATGTGTGGAATGCCAGACTCAGGTCTGCACAGAGAAAATGCTAGTTTCCCCCCTGTATGGGAAGTGCTGCTTTTTTTTTTTTTTTTTTTTGAGACAGAGTCTCACTCTGTTGCCTGGGCTAGAGTGCCGTGGCATCAGCCCATCTCACAGCAACCTCAAACTCCTGGGCTCAAGTGATTCTCCTGCCTCAGTCTCCCGAGTAGCTGGGACTACAGGCGTGCGCCACCATGCCCGGCTAATTTTTCTATATATATTTTTAGCTGTCCATATAATTTCTTTCTATTTTTAATAGAGACAGGGTCTTGCTCTTGCTCAGGCTGGTCTTGAACTCCTGAGCTCAAACAATCCACCTGCCTCGGCCTCCCAAAGTGCTAGGATTACAGGCGTGAGCCACCGTGCCCTGCCCTCTTTGAAATTTTTAACCAGTAACGTATTTTACTTTCATAATAAATTTCTTCTTTAACATAATATTCTTCTGCATTCTGATTTTTTTAAACCAGGAGCGTATGTTGTCTTTATGACAAAATTTTAAAACAATAGAGATAAAAAAACAGAGTGCCATTAACAACTGTTATTAATTTGCCCTGTTATTAAATTGCTCTATAATGATATTCTTTTGCTGCAAACTGTCTGTGTGAGCATTTCTGGGTGTTCTACATTCCTTGAGGGCAGCAAGGACTCTAATCCCAACCTTGACTCCAGGGATCAGTATAACATCCCCTGACGCTGAATGTTTCTGACTGAGTCCTCAACTCTAACTTAAATGCTCCAATGGTTTCCCATCATGTTCAAAGCAAAAGCTCCAGTACCTCCAGCGGCCTCCAGCCCCCACGTGACCTGGCCTGCTGTGCCTTCTCTGACCTCATCCCTCTTGTTCGCGTCCCTCCAGGCACTCTGGCCTCCCTGGTGTTCTTACAATAGGCTAGGCGTACCTTTACCTCAGGGCCTTCGCACTTGTTCCTGCAGCCTGGAACATTCCTCTCCCAGGTCATCTCATGGCTCCCACCTTCTCCTCCTTCCAATTTTATTTAGATGTCATCTTCTCAGGGAGGGCTCCCTGATCACTTCATTTTTTATTTAGAGAGGGGGTCTTGCTATATTGCTCAGGCCAGTCCTGAACTCCTGGGCTCAAGCAGTCCTCCCACCTCAGCTTCCCGAGCAGCTGGGGCTACAGGCGTGCGCCATGACGCCCAGCTAACTTGATTTAACTCTATAACCGAATCCCCTCTGACCTCCACACTCCCCACCCCCACTTCTGCTTATTTTCCTTCATGGCCTGTATCATCTTCCATCACACTGTACATTTTATTTAGTTTGTCATCTGTCCCCTCTGACTAGAATGTCAGCACCAGGGTGGAGATTTTTGTGTTGTGCTCACTGCTGTATCACTGGGCCTGGCACACAATGGATGCTCAATAAACATCTGTTGAATATTCTTAAATACTTCGTGGGAAGAAGCAGAAAAAATACAAAAGCCAGGCAGACATGGCTGATATCTCTGAGCGTATTAACCTCACGAGGCTTCAGCTTTCATATCTCTAAAAACGGAATTTGCGGAGATACCGAAGGAAGCCCACTCCCACCCCGGGCTGGAACCTGCCACGCAGCAGCCCACGCTTGCTTGAGCCGCCACTCCCCTCCTTGGTTCACTCGCCCACGCTGTCCTCTAAGGCCTGCTTAGCCCATCTTCCCCACCTGCACCTTTTGCCATTGCACTCTGACCTCTGCGGGCTGTCAGATACGAGGACAAGGAGGAATTAAGGGCTCCGGGCTTCTCCCCAGAGAGGAGAGGCAGACCTCAGACTGCCAGGCTTCCTGTGCCTGGCTGCGGGCAGGGCTGTGGGTGGGGAGAGGGTGTGGCTAGGGGAGGACTCGTGCTGGAAAGGAAATGGCAGGGGTGGAGGAGCGCTGGGCAGGAGCTCACTTGCAGATCTCAATCAATCCTCAGCCCCAGAGGCAGGGACTCTCATTATCCTCATTTTGCAGAGGAGGAAATCAGGCTCGGAGAGGTGAAGTCTTCCCCAAGGTCTTGTTCCAAAGTCCTGCTCTTGATCTCCACACTGCCCCGGCTGCGGCTGAGCAGCAGAATCGCCGAGGAGCTGATGAAACTGAAGTACGCCCGCCCCACCCAACCTACTGACTCAGAGTTTCCAGGGGTGGGGTCCAGGTGTCTGTATGTTTCATAAGGTGCCATTAGGGCTCCCTCGGAGAGGTTTCCAGTCTCCCACACCCACCTAGGCAGTCCCTGACCTTTGGGTCAGCACCACTGACCTTTGAAAGGCTCTTACTTCTGGAGGCGTGTGGGGGAGTAGTTCTCCTCTGGGGACTTGGAGTCCTCTAAAAACTCAAGTGTGGGCATCAGGGCAGCTGTCATGTCCATGTTCACAAGAGTAAGTCAGTAGGGGCTGGGCACAGTGGCTCACACCTCTAATCCCAGCACGTTAGGAGGCTCAGGTAGAAGGATCACTTGAGGCCAGGAGTTCAAGACCAGCCTGAGCAACACAGTGAGATCCCCCGTCTCTACAAAAAATACAAGAATTAGCTGGCATGGTGGAGTGCACCTGTAGTCCCAGCTACTAGGGAGGCTGAGGCAGGAGTTTGAGGTTGCAGTGAGCTATGATCATGCCACTGTCCTCATACCTGGGCAACAAGGTGAGACCTTATCTCAAAAAAAAAAAACAAAAAAACAAAACCAACAACAAAAAACAGAATAAGTCAGTAGGGACTGGTTCTGTAATTTCCAGCCTTCAGGATCCTGAACCCCTGGCTTAGCAGAGAGTAGATGCAGATATGGGGGTTTGGGCATCCATAAAGGCACCAAGCAATGATTTCAAAAAGAATGAATACTCCCTCCCCCTAAATGGACTATGGTCTTTAAATGAATCTAGGTAACAAAGGATCCTTTTCAAAAAGACACAGATCCTTTTAAGAGCTGCTGAGTGTATTCTAGTGGGTACTAAAGCATAACTACAATCATGGAGCAGCACAGGGAATTTTAAAAGGTGGGAATCTGTGGATTAGCTGTGTAACCTGCTGAAAACAAGAAGGCGCTGGAGGGGTTGCATGTGGGCATCAAAGAAAAGATAGAGGCCCAGAAAAGGGAAAGGAGAGGCTGCATCAAGGACCAGTTTCACCTACTTGATGTACAGTATTCAAGTTATTTTCGTAGGCTGGCTGGGTGGCTTGGTGATCCCCAGTTCAACACTCTTGGTTTATAGATGAGAAACTGGAGGCTCAGAGATGGGCAGTGACTTGCTCCAGGTCAGCCAGCTGGGGAGCAGTATAGATCCAAGCCTATGTGGCTGAGTCAAGTGCTCTGCACATCATTAAATCATCCTCCCCTCCCCATGCCCACATCCTAGCCCTAGGAGAGCAGCAGCACATAGGGGTCAGGGCAAAGGCTGGAGCTGTTCTTAACTTTTCCTCCATTAAGGGGAAGGTTGTTGTCCCTCTTCAGAGGAGACAGAGCCTGAAGCTCAGAGACTCTCAGTGGGAGAGAGACTCTCCCTGGGCTCCAGAACCGCCTTGGATGTCAGCTGGAGGCTCAGCAGCCTGAGAGGCCCCTGTACATCCCCCCTCCCTTCCCCCAGCTCCTGCCAGTCCAGGGGAAGTACTAGGCCTGCTGCCCCTAACATCCTCACCAAGCCAGAGACATACTACTCCACCTGTATCCCCCTACCCCACACCTGCTGCCCGGTAGTCAGGCCAAATTCTCAGCTGATCCTCCATTAGGCCTAAAATCAAAGCTGTTCCCCTGGGGAAGAGGGTGTGGCCATTAGGAAGCCCATCATTCCCAGGGGCTCCCCTCTCTACAGCCCTCTGTCAGGATGGCTACTCATTCCTATAATTTTTATTTTTTTTGAGATACTGTCTCACTCTATCACCCTTGGGTAGAGTGCAGTGTTGCCATCATAGCTCACTGCAACTGCAAACTCCTAGTCTCAAACGATCCTCTTGCCTCAGCCTCCTTAGTAGCTGGGACTACAGGCACATACCACCATGCTCAGCTAATTTTTCTAGTTTTAGTAGAGACAGGGTCTCACTCTTCCTCAGGCTGGTCTTGAACTCCTGAGCTCAAGCAATCCTCCTGCCTCGACTTCCCAGAGTGCTAGGATTACAGGCGTGAGCCACGCCACTGTGCCCAGCTACTCCTATAGTTTTTTAGAGGAGGTTCTGAGGACCCACCAAAAACTCACAGCCCTCAACTCCTGGGAAGTTTTGTGTTGAACCTAAATCCATCCTGGGCAGAAATGTCATTCCTATTGGTCTATTTTCACTGTTCTCAACCCAATTGTATGAGAGCCACTATACTTTCTACAAGAATTCAAAGAGAGGAACACATACATCTGGTTCCCCTCCACCCCCTAAGCCTTCTGTTGTCCAGGGAAAACAATCCTGACTCTATGGGCTTCTCTCAGGGGACTTGCTGTTCTTCCTCCTCCGTCTGGCCTCATCATGGGTTTGCCCAGGACAGCCAGTGGCCAGGGGAGAGATGGCAACTGTCACACACAGACATAGCCTGCCCTGGGCTGGTGCAGGTCTCCTGCCTGGTTCCAACCAAGGACAGTTTCAGTAAGAACAGGCCAACCCCAAGATCATTGCCCTTGTCCCTAAGTCTTTTTTTTGGGGGGGGTGGGCCTTGCTTGTATATCTCTCTCATCTGTTGCCTTTTGACCACTTCTCTATTACTCCTTTGACTTTCTGGAATCCCCACCCCCAACACTGTCACTACTTCCTCTCATTCCAGCATCCACCACGATGGGCCTGGGGGAGAACTGCTTTTTGCTCCATCCTTCTCTCCTGTGACAAGAGCTCTGCCATGCCTGCCCTACCTCCACTTGGCCGCTGAGACTCCCACTGTTAGCGCAGGTTTCCAGAGTGGACAAGTTTTATGTCACGTAGGGGTGAAATCTACCATTGATCCTGTGTGACCAGAGACGTTGCTGGGCTCAGTTTGAACTGTGAAGGGGTACAAAGACAGTTCAAGAACGCAAGCTCTCCATGGAATCTTCCCCAGAAATACTCAACCTGTGGAGGTGGGGAGTATCGGCCCAGTTAGAGACCTAGACAGAGGCTCAAGTTAGGAGGCCTTATCAGTTGATGGCACCAGGAAAAGGGGAACCACTTGAAGCCTGTAGCCTGCCCCCCATGTGAGGAGCACAGAGAGCCTGGAGACATCGCAGGAGCCACAGGTAATGGAGAGGTGGAAAATGGTACCTTGGAAGCAACAAGCCATGGGGGCTGGTATTGTCCTGGCAAAATATTAAAGGGGCAGGGTGGGAGGCGGGTGTGGGGCACAGAGTCTGCAGGGACGGACTCCGGATGATCAACTTTTCTCCCACCTATACTGAGAACCCAACTAGATGACATGATCTGCGATATAAGGGATTTAAGTAGGACGTAAGGAAGGACCTGACTGCTGGGAGGTGCTCCCCAAGTGACAAAAGGTGATACTCCATGGGAGAGTAAAACATCATTTATTAGTTACTCTAAATCCAGCTAAGGGACAGATTATAACGGAGGACCAGTTTGGGATATCCAAGTTCATCAGGTCCAAGTTCAGCAAAGCGGGGGTTTGGGATGCGGGTGGGACAGAATAGGCACTCATGTCTCTCAGGTTTCCAGAGAAAGATGGAGGTTTAAGCATGGAGGTTTCCTTGAGACCGTACCCCTCCTTTGCGGGGGTGGGGCAGAGGTGACACCAGGAATCTAGGGCCTAGCCTCATCCCGGGCATAGAGCCTCCTGTAGGGCAATCAGATATCTGCAGAGTGAATGGATGACCCCCAGGTCCCGGAGAGCTGAGGCCTACCTTGCTCCTTTCTCCCAGCGCTCCCTGGTTCTAGCAGCCTAGGGCCTTGCTTCCTCCCTAGCCAGGTTAGGGAAGGCAGCACGAACCTACTGGGGAAGAGGTAGAAAGACTTGGCTTCCCAGGCATTGTTTAGGCCAGATGATAGAAGACAGTCACCGATGGGGCTTTTACTGGGCTCAGATTCCAGGCCCCCCTCAACTGAGGTCTCCAGGCCCAAGCTAACAAGTTTCCCAACCTGGTGTTTGTGGGTAGAGGGGGCTGGTGAGCTGCATAGCAGTATAATTCGGTCCTTAGTCCTTGCCCACTCCCAGCTCTGCACTATCTGGGGGGCACAGTTCAGCGGGCCAGACTGGTTCAGGAGTCGAGGAAGCCCTGCATGCCTCTCTCAGCTCCAGAGGAAGTGACCGACAAGTAGTGGCTAACTGTCTCTCTTGAAAGTCAGGAGGAAGAGGCAAGAAGGAACAGGCTGCATGCCCAAGCATGACTCCGGGGAGACGTTTGTGCTCATCACATGGAGTCTGGTATGTGGCCTGGCTTGAGGCCTTCAGAACCCCATGATGCCCCCCCCAACCCTCCAGACAGACAGTTGGGGAGCCCGGTTCTGGGCAAGGGAGCTGCACGCACCCCAGTAGGGCCTCCACATGGTGGGCAGAAGCCTCCACCAGGCTGTTGGCCCAGTTACCAGTACTGGTCCCTCACCCCAGGCTGGGCCACTGGATGCCTGGGCGCCCCCAGAGTAGCACGGTGTTCACGCCTGGCTCCCAGCCGGCAGGGGCTGGTATGTACGTCTGCCAGCCTCCCCTGGGTCCCGGGTGCCCCTCACCTTGAGCTGGGACTTGGAGACCTTGCCACTCTTCTCCACGTCCAGCGCGGTAAAGGCATACCAGATAGACTTGAGCAGCTCCTTGCGCAGGGCCATGGCTGAGGCGCCCGCCCGGCCGGGGGCGGCTCTGACACTAAGATCCGGTTTCAGGAAATGCAAACGGCTGCAGAGACCGCAGGGGAGCCATGGCGGAGCGAGAGCTCCACCTGCCTGCTCTCTCTGGCGCCCTGTGCTCGCAGGAACCTGGCCTGCTGCTCTCGCAGTTCCCGCACGGGAACTGGGGAGCAACTCTCTGAGAGCTGGAGCCCCCATTCTGTGTTGGCCTTGCTCCCTGGGCATGTGAGGTCCTTTCAGAAGCCTCCTCAGCCTCAGGGCCTTCTGGGGCTCCCAGAGGCAGCTTGCTGGGGGAGAAAGCAAGCCTGTCTGGAGTCAGACGGACTGGGGGTCTAGTCCCAATTCCACACTTACCAGGTGGGAGGCCTTGGATAAATTACCAAACCTCCTTGAGCAGTGTCCTCATTGGTAAAGAAGGAAGAATACCTGAGTTGTAAGAACGTCTGAGAACAGATGCAAAGCACATCGTAGGCTCTGGATAAAGCATTTCTTTTGGCCAGTCCCACCTAACAGGCCCTTGGTGAGACTCCACCCAAGTGGAACACAAAGGCAACATCACAAGTTGGAGGAAGAGCTGGGCCAGGGCACTTCTCCATGTCAGGTGGACTTGGCACTTGATTTGCTGGCTCCCCATGCCCTCAGCATTGGCCCCAAAAGCTACTCAGAGCACTGCCCATTCTGGGCTCAGTTGCCCTGAAGACACTGGAGACTTTCTGAAGCACATGGGGGTGAGCCCTGTGGTAGGGTCCAGCCTCAAGGGTCTTGGTGGTGGCAGGCTTGGGATTCGGGGCGCTTCCACATCAGTGCTTCCATTTCTTAGATCCAAGGCCCATGAGGACTGGGATGCACCCACACCAGGAAGAGTGGCATGGATGTTGAAGACATCTGCTCAGGTCAATTCTGAGACGCCCCCTTCCCTGGAAGCATGCCCAGCCTCTCTGTTCTCAAGGACCGGGTGGCCAGAGTAAATGGGAGCTTTCTAGGCATCCTGGGAGAAGATGCCTGGGTTGGAGGAAGGGGTTCCAATCCTGGGTGGCAGGAAGGGGCTTGGGGCACATCCATCACAGTGGAGACAGGAAAAGATGCACCTCCAATCCCTGTAATGCTCCTACCCAGGCAGGGTCAAAAACAGAGCTCCCTCCCATCGAGTGTGTTCCCCTGTACCTCTTCCTCCTCCCAGGGCCGATCTGGTCTTACCAACTCACTTGTCAGTGAGGTCTGACTGTGGCTTTGGAATCCCACAGCACAGTCCTAGTTGGGCACCCTCAGAGCTGGCCAATAGAGCCAGGATGTCAGCACCAGAGGTATCAGACTCTGTTCCTTGAACCTCGGTAACATTGGCTTCACTCTAACCTAGGGGTTTGACCTCTTGAAGCAGTTGACTATGTGTGGTTGGGGGGCGGCTGGGTCTGGAGGGGCTCTGACTGTACTTCACAAGGTAAAACAGAGCAAAATAGTTCTCCAACCCAATCATCCTGCGGCCTGAGATTCAGCCAGAGCCTGGAAGCAGTGGCCACCCTGGAGCCCACCTGCTCGGCTGTGGGCAGGAAGCCACTAGCAGCTACTCAGGGCTTATCTTATATGGGAGATTCCTCCTACCTGTGCCACAGGCAGGCAGGCCCCACTCGCACACTGAGGCTGGGTGTGGCTTGTGCCAGGGACACAGGGCTAAGAGCCTGACTTGACCAGCCCTGCCACCAGGGCCCAAAGCTGAAAGGATGGAGGGACCCAGGTAGAAACTTGGAACTTTTATTAAATACTCATTTGCCCATTTGTCACCACCACCCAAAGCAGGAAAAAAAATTATCAAAATGGAATTAAAAAAACAAAACAAATTAAACCCAATCCCCTGCAGTCTATTTACAGGGCTGCTCCTTGCCTCTCTGCCACAGAGAGGCCGGGGGGCAGCTGGGGGTGGTGGGGGCTGGGTACCTTTTCTCCAGCCACAGGCCCCTGAGGAATTAATTCTGACTGCAGTGGCAGGAAGTCCCTGTGCCAAGTAGCCAGGCATCCCGGCTGGCCTCAAGGGAGGTGGTTATTGCTGGGAGGGCAGGGCTGGGCCTGCTCTGCTCCCGCTGGGCCGAAGAGCTGCCTGCCCCTCCCCTGGCAGGCGATGACCGTCAGGGTGGAGGGCCAGTCCCCACAGCAGCCCCGATTTCCACCTGAGAAGGGGAGTGGACACCCCACTGATTTTGAGGGGAGGGTACCCCAGTGCAACCCAGTGATCAGGCTCGTTCTCCTCAGCTGCCCAGGATGACATGCTCCCCAATTTTGGCCACCTGGCCCTCCTCTTGGGCAGGGCCCCCATCAGTTAGGCCATTTTCCTGCCGCCTTCTTGCCCTAGAGACCTGTGTGGCCACCTTCCGTGTGTGTCAGCCACAGCCTGGGCCCTTGGAGGCAAGAATGCCTGTGTAGCATGGCACCTCCTCTAACATGGTGTAGGACCCAGCCTCGCTTGCGCTCAGCAGCCACTCTCCGACACTGTTGTCTTCAGGGTCACGGCCCCTTGCTGCATGGCAGCGGTGGCCACACTGATGGCTTCCTCTAAGGTCTGCTGCTCCTCCAGCTGTGGGGAAGAGGATGTAGAAGGAAGGAGAGAGTGAGACCCTTCCTCATAGAGTCTAGCGTTAGTAGGATGTGGCCTACTTTTTTGAATCTCCTCCATCTTTCCAGTGCCACATGCTGAGCACTTAGTAGGGCTCCAATAAACAGGAAATCTACTGACAGAGTATTTAGCAGGCTAGGCATGGCCAGGGAGCCATGGAACGGGCCAGGCTCAGAGAGACCTGCTTGCTCACAGGAAAATGGCTGGCTGGAGAGGTCCTTCGTGATCACCTACTTCAGCCTCCGTATTTCCCAGATGAAGACACAGAGACACAATGAGGTGAAGGGCTTGGACCACAGGTAGACTGCCATCAGAGTTACACTGAAGGCTCGAAGGGGCTTCATCATTCTGCCTCAGCCAAGAAAGGGCCTGGACATGGATGTAGGCTGAAACGGGCTTCTGAAAGGGGCTCTTTCTGAGCCAGATGCCGCCCCTCTCTTCCAGATCCCCACCTGATTCCCCTCCCCACTCGTTCCCTTCTCTGGGGTGGGGTCCCCTCTCCTCCAGACCTCTACCCACCTGCACCGCGATGTGCGTGCCATTGGCTGTGGCCAACAACGCCACCTGCTGATGATGAAGGGACGCTACACTTGAGTCCTCAGCTACCACAGCCCCAGAGGTAATGATTGTGACCTGAAAAACAGAATGAGGTCTTTCAGCCCACCTGCAGTACTCTCCCTCCCCCCAGATGAAATAAGATCCCTTCAAGCAAGGTGACTGGGAACTACTCCGAAGGGAATGGATAAAACCACAAGGGTCAGATTAATTAGCCTGGGGCTCAGAGCTGAGTGAGGTTCGGTTTTTCTCTAACTTAGAGCCCAATTTAATTTAGGGATTTTGAGTAACAGAAGGACAGAGCTGTAAAAAACCCTCAGAGATAATTTAATCCCCTCATTTGAAAATGGACTGAAGTCCATGGAAAAGTGACTTGCCTAAGGCCACAAAGCAAATCAGAGGTAGACTGAGATGTAGAAAGTGTCTCTTGACTTGCAGTCAAATGCTTTTAATCACGGCCCAGAGGAGCTGTGGGGAATCTTTTGTGGGGAATCTTTGTCTTGTAAGAAGGCTTTGACTAGTTAAACCTGCACTTTAGTGACCACCCCACATACAGGAATGACAAGAGAACAAGAAACCCCGAGCAAACTGCCTGGTCATACGGGCTGCGTCTGGGTGCCATCGGCGCTGACCATGGTGACCGTGTGTGCACCAGAGGTGGCCAGGTCGTCTTCATGACTGGGGATGGTGAGGGTGGTACTGCCATGCTGGGTCACCATACTGATGGCACTCCCCAGGGCCTGCAGGTCTTCCGGCGACAGGCTGACCTGCCAACAGGAAAGGAGAAGATGAGCTGGCAGTGTCACTGGAGGGTTGTCTGAAAGCCCCTAAGGAGGACGTATCTGCTCTCCCAGACAAAGGTGGCTTACTGGTAAGCCAGAAGTGTCGTAAGAGTGGAACGGGTGCGGGGACAAGCAAACAGAACGGGTCCAAGGTTGCTATGAGTGGCTACACTAGAAGAATTTGGCCAACCACTTCTATTTGTCACCACTTTGCCTCTGGGCCCTGTTGTGTGCAATTCTAGGTCTCCACCTAATGTCGTCCTCATGACAACTCTAGAAGGCACAGGTGAATTTCACAGTGAGGGTGCTGACAAGGGTCAGGTTATACAGCTGGCTGGTACACTGGTGGGACAAGACCCCAGGCTTCTAAACCCCACACCATGCTCTAGCCCCTATACCAACATGCTTCTCTTAAGAAGGACATCCTAGTGTCTCATTCAGATGATCAGGACCTATCAGCTTCCAAGTAAAGAGAGAAACTACTAACTGTGCCCCAGAAGTCCCAGAGACTGAGCTGGAAACATGAGGAAGAGGAGGAGCTGTGTTACAAGATGTGGTCCCCTCAGCCTCAGCTCTGTGAGGTTCATAAAGCTTAAACTGGAAACTGGGTGGAGGTGCGGCTGTCCGAAGTTCAGGGCTACCCAGAGCTCTCAGAGAGTGGAGAGGGTGCTAGCCAGAGTGGCTGGCCCCACCCCTGCCCTCCAGGGCCTGTACCTGCTGGGCACCATCCTGAGTGATCAGAGCCACCTGGGGGGCCCCATCCTCCTCGGTCACCATGGCCACTTGGGCTGGGATGTCATCACCCTCTTCCTTCACCTCCGAAAGGTAAGCAATGCGGGGTCGCTTGGGTGGCGGGCTCTCCTCGGCAGCAGAGGCAGCTGGGAGAGGAGAGCCCAGGCTGACACCTGCCACTGGATGCCATGGGAGGCCTGGCTTGTCCCGTTCTTAGCCCCTGCCCACTCCCCTCACCCTCAAGCTGCTGCTGCTCATAGAGGGCCTGCTCGCTCTCCTCTGTGGCCTCCAGCTCGCCGTGGGCGCTGCGCTTGTGCATGGCCAGGGTGGAGGTCTGCCGGTAGGTCTTGCCACAGGTGCTGCAGGTATAGGGCTTGCAGTGCGTGTGCACCACGTGGTGCTTGTACAGGCTCGAGTACTCGGTGAAGCGCTTCCCACAGCCTGGCACCGTGCAAACGTATGGCTTCTCCCCTGGGGACACTGGGCTGTGAGGGGGGTGGGAACTGGGGCTGGCAAGGGGAAAACTAAGGGGACAGGGGCCGGGGACAGGGCCGGTAAAGGGAGAGCCAGCAGGCGGGAGAAGGACTGCAAACCAAGACTCTGAAAGGACAGAGTTGGAGGAGATGGCCAGTGGGACACAGAGAGCACGTGGGTGTGGAACCACTGAGCCCAGGGACAAGGTGGAGGGAAAAGTGGGATGGGGCGAGGCTGGGGACAGTGAATTGGCTGGTGGGGGCACTGGGGGCTAGCAAGGCTGCGGGAGGGAGCACTGAGAGTGGCCAACAGCAGAGGCAGGAGACAGGGGTGATGAGGTGTCAGGAGTGACGGGAGAGAGAGGGGACGCACATGGCTAAGAAGACACAGACGGCTGACGAAGGAGTAGCACTGGGGAGGGGAGGATGCACAGGAGCCACATGGGCCGTGGATGGGTGAGGAGGGGAGGGCCCCATTTCACTCTGCCTTCTCCCCATCATCCTGACCCTGGCCTCTGTTTGGGAGCTCAGCCGGAGTGGAGGAATTCAGGGTGGGTGCAGGAAGGTGGTAAGGAGCCGAGGGACCCCAGAGAGGGCTGGCAGTACCCGTCAGATTGTACCTAACTGGAAATGTGCAACAGCTCACTGCAAGTGAAATGGCGGTTCTAGGGATACCCCACCCCAGACCAGCCTGGAACGGCTGGCAGGGAAGGGCTCTGGGCTGGGAGTTGAGAACGTGTCTTAGATCAGAAGCCTACAGTAGAGGGGCTGGGGCCTCGGGGGGTGGACCTCGTCCCCCAGCTGGCCCACCTGTGTGGATGCGCACGTGATTCTTGTAGTTGGTAGCGCTGGTGAAGCCGCGGCCACAGTGGGGCTCCGGGCAGGTGTAGGGCCGCTCGCCCGTGTGGGTGCGCACGTGTACCTTGCGGATGTTAGACGTGGTGAAGGAGCGGCCACAGCCCTCAAAGGGGCATCGGAAGGGGCGTTCACCTGTGCGAATAGGGGGGTGTGAGGGGTGGTGCAGGAAGGGGATGACACCGGGCTCCAGGTCTAAGTCTGAAAGGTGAGTTGAGTCCCCTTTGCCCAGGGAACGGGGTGGGAGCGGGCAAGGCCCAGCATACCGGTGTGGGTACGGACGTGCTTCTGCAGGTCTCCTGAGGTCTTGAAGGCCTTGCTGCACAGCTCCTCTGGGCACTTGTACGGTTTCTCACCAGTGTGGGTGCGAACGTGGCTCTTCAGCCCATAGCCTGTCCACATGTGGCAGGGAGGGGTGAGAAGAGCACCCAGTGGGGCCTCATCCTCCGCCAGCCACCTGGCGCAGAGGCTGTCCATCTGAAGGTGTGCTCTGGGAGGCTCCAGGGCTTTTTGGCTCAAGAAGCCTGTGCCTGCCTCTGTCCCACCCCTGCCTGGGCAGATTAAAGAGGGACTAGAAAAGCCCATTCTGCCCTTCTTCCCTCTCCAGGGGCAGCTGGAGCCATTCTAGAATATGAGCATGAGAGGAAACGTGAAGAACTGGTGGCTAAAGATCCTTGTTTTCACAGAGAGGACGATGAGGCCAGTGAGATGCAATGGCCCACAGCGGGCTGGCATCAGAACTAACACCAGAGGCAGGGTCTCTCCCCCAGCCCTCCAGGCTTGGGCTGTTGGCCTGGACCATGCTGCCTTTCACGGCTGCAGCAGGGCTTGCTCCAGAGAGAGCACCCTGCAAGTCAGAGCACTCTGTGGTAGTTTCTCCAGGAAGGCACCCCGGTGTTGGGTTCCCTTCAGGGAGCCCAGAGCAGATCTAGAACCCTCTGCCCTCAGCTGAAAGTGGTCCGCCTTTGGTCTCCATCCAGGTAGGTTACCTGTGGCAAAGGCCTTTCCACAGCTGGGGAAGTCACACCTGTACGGACGGTCACCTGTGTGAGCTCGTTCATGCACCTGTGAGGACAAGCAATCACACAATTCAGAGGAACAAGGGTATGACTGGACTCTCTGGTTTTCTTTAGAGCCCTGATCCTCTTCCCTCTCGCACCATTTACATGTGCCATAGCCCCCTGTGCTGACATTTCTGTACACTCATCTCTTCCCTCCAGCAACCTCAGGGCGGGGACCAGTTCCAATCAAAGTGGAAAGGCAGAATTACAGTCTGGAAGGGAAGATGGCAGAGCTGAAAGCTGTCTGCCAGCAACCTTACCTTTAAGTGATGAGCAGTGGTATAGAGACGCCCACAGCCCTTGTAGCCACAGCGGAATGCTCTGTCTCCAACCTGCTGCCCCTTGCCATTATGGGGAGTCTGGCTGTCATGCAGAACCTGGCGGAAAATGTTGGGGTCCCTACATGTTTTCTCCTCAATGAGGGGATGGGAAGGGTGGGACACAGGGCTCACCTGGCAGCTTAAGACCCAATAGACAAGGTTAAGCCTGTCAGGGGCCTCTATGGTAGAAGGACATTCCAGACAGACAGGGGACAGCTGTGGGGCACACTGCAGAAGAAACAGGGCTGGCATGCGGCGTCACCACCCATCTCTGATGGACAGAGGGAAGACTAAAGGTCATAGGGGCTATGGCAGCTATTGAAGAAAGGCTATTTCCTAGACAGATAGGCAGGGTGGAGGGAGAGGCTGTCTGAAAGGCTGTACTTGAACTGGGCTGAGTGCCAGACCCTCCTTTCAACCACACGCACCTAGGAGGCTGCGACTCTTGACTCCTCCGTCCTCTGATGGGAGGCTTCTTCCTCCCAGTGGGAAACCTGTGCTCAGAAGGGGCATTAACAAGGGGGCTTCCTCACCTGGGTTGACCTGGCAGGGCATAAGGCCCAGGGTGAGGTGGCCACAACCAGAAGCACACAGGGGAGGGGACTGCAGTCCCCACCAGAAGTCTCAGCTCTAAGGACAGCACCCAGCTGTCAAGTCCTCCCCTTTCATCTCCTCTCCTGGGACTCTGCTAGAGCCACCTGTCTCACACCAGCTCCTGGCCACACAAGGCCCTTACTGCTCTTCTGCTTCCTGGGAAGGGTCCTGGTGGGACTGTCCCTTAGTCTTTTTTTTCTGGAATGCTTCAGGATCACATTGGTCTTTCTAGGAGCTCCTGAAATTGAACTCCAGAGTCAAGTGAGTGGGGGATAAAGGGTTGAGACCAAACTCATGGCAAGTCTGTCTAGTCAGGCTCCAAGCCAGGGGGTCAAACAGCTGACAAAGCTTCATGGATACTTAAGAAGCTGGCGGGTAGAGGGGAGGGTCACGACCCATGTGAGCACTTGCATTTCGCTCCCATGTCTCACTAGCTCCGGGGTCATCAAGGGAAGGAGGGACGGAACATCAGGGCTGGAAGTGGCCTCTGAGATCATCTGGTCTCTTTTCATATTGAGAGGAACAGCTGAGGCCTGGGAGGGGAGGGACTCACCCAAGTTTGGGCTGGGCAGTAGCAGAGCCAGCACAGATCTCAGGGCTCATGATTTAAATAAAACCTGGTTCTCTTTCCATCAGCAACAAGTCTCAAATTTGGTCTTTAAAATATACCTTCAGGAATAGGGGTGGGAGTGGGCATAGCTTTATTTTACTTTATTTTGAAATACATGAGGATTTCCTCTTCTCCGCTACCACACAGCCACACAGTTTCCTTATAAAAACAACTCCCCCGATCTCTGGGTAAACTGGTGCTCCAGGAAGCTCTGCCACATCCACCCTGAGGCTCTGCAGCCCAGCCCACGGAGGGAGCACCTGATTTGGAAAGCTCATGGGTCTCTGTACCTGTGCCCCTCACTGGCAGGACCACAGTTCCAGCAGAGAGAGGCTGGACTGACTGACGTGTGGAGAGCCAGAACCCTTCTCCTGATCAGCTGAGCTACTGTGTGGGCCGCATCCTCCAAGAATCCCAGCTGCTCTGTTGCATATGCGCTTGTCATTGCCTGCTGAGGTTATTTTCCCTAATGACTAAACGGGTCACAGAGATGAAATAAATACAAGAGAATCTGACCTTAGTGGCCTAGAAAACTAATAAAAGTCACAGGCAAGGGCTTTCTGGATAGCACAGGGTATTACTACAGCAGCCAAAGTAAAGCCGGACCTAACTTCCCACCATAAGGATGTCACTGTTTCTTGCAGCAGCCTCCCCCCTGCAGAGACAGCATAAACAAGTGTAAACAGCGGGCGGTGGCCCCAGCCAGGCTGTGATGCACACCCTGGACAACGATGTGTGACAGAGGGGTCGGGGGAGCTGAGGTGGAGGGGCAAAGGCAGTGGCCCAGGCGGTGCCCAAGCACAGGGCTGCCCTTGTCCTTTAGAGAGGTGAAGTTCTGGCAGGACAAGAGGCAGTCAGGCAACGCCCCACCGTCAAGACAGAGATCATCAGGCTCTGCGTGCTCACCTTGCTGGCATATTGCTCCAGGGCCACCACTGTGTCTGCACTGAAGCCCTCCTCATCCTCTGCTGCCAGGTCCTCCAAGCCCACCTCTGTCTGCACAGCCAGGATGGTGCTGTCCGATGGCACAGCCACAGGGTGGTGAATGTAGGCAGTGGAGCCGTCTTCCAGCTGGACAGCTTCCAGAGCGCTGGGGTCATAGCCCTCTAGAGGGAACATGTGGTTAGCTTCGATGCCACACAAGGGGAAGAGATACAGCCGGGACCCTGTCTTTAAGTTAATGAGAGGTACATACGCCAAGAAGGGTTTCAGCATCCAGTTTCTCCTGGCCCCTCACTTGGTGATTCACTTTAAGTGATGGGGGTCTCACTATGTTGCCCAGGCTGGCCTCAGACTCCTGAGCTCAAGCCATCCTCCTTGTCTCAGCCTCCCAAGTAGCTGGGACTATAGGTGCCACCACGCCCAGCTACACCTTGGTGATTCACTCTTCTGGCCCTCCTTCTGGAGCTGCCTCTCCCATGGTGCACTGGCTGGGAACTCACAAGCTCTCTGAGGACCCAACAGGGGCCCATCTCATCTTGGCCTTGATGACCACAAGAGCCTCCTGACCTGTTACCCCTCACGCCCTCTAGTTCCCTCCAGGCAGCACAGCATCCAGAGGGATCTTTGCAAGACACAAATGTGATCGTGTCACCTAACTGCCTAAACAGCTCTAACACTGGTCTTAGGATAAAAACTAAAATCCTCATCCTGACACTCAAGCCCCAAGCACACCGGCCCCAACTTTCTCTCTTTGGCTTCTTCTTGGCCATTCTGCCCTCACTCCTAGTGCTCTAGCTTCTAACAGCTCCTTGTACATGTTATTCTTTCTTCTCCCCAGCTCTAGGCCTGCACATGCTGTTCCTTCTGTCTGGAGTACTGAACTCTCCCTGCCATCCTTCTTCCCCTGGGTAAGTCCACCTCATTCCTCACCTCTCAGCTCAAGCACCACTTCCTCAGAGAAGCCCTCCCTGGGCCTGATCCCTGTTTGTAATCATCAGCATGTTTCACTTCCATTTCCCCCACTAAACTCCAGGAGAGCAGGGACTGTGTCTGACGCTGTTCTCTCTCATATACTCCACACCTGGCGCAATGCCTAGCCTGCAGTAGTCACTCAAGAAACTACTTGCAGAAGGAATAAATCACTACTCTTCAGCACCTCAGGAGCTTCATTCTTTTTTTTTTTTTTGAGACAGAGTCTCGCTCTGTTGCCCGGGCTAGAGTGAGTGCCGTGGCGTCAGTCTAGCTCACAGCAACCTCAGACTCCTGGGCTTAAGCGATCCTACTGCCTCAGTCTCCCGAGTAGCTGGGACTACAGGCATGTGCCACCATGCCCGGCTAATTTTTTTTTTTTTTTGTATATATATATTTTAGTTGGCCAGATAATTTCTTTCTATTTTTAGTAGAGACGGGGTCTCATTCTTGCTCAGGCTGGTCTCGAACTCCTGACCTCGAGCGATCCACCCGCCTCGGCCTCCCAGAGTGCTAGGATTACAGGCGTGAGCCACCGCGCCCGGCCTGGAGCTTCATTCTTAAATGTTAGTAAGTTTTTTCTCCTCATCTTGGATGAAAGCCCTGAGTCCTTTTTAAAGCCCTAAGATTTTGTGGTTGTGCTGGAGCCAAAGCCACCATCAAGGTCCATGGTATGGTACTGACCCCCAAGGTCAGTACCTGGTGGCAGAAACAGGTGCTTCTGCAGTCTGCACTAGGGAAGGTGGGTGAGGCAGCTAATCCAGGCGAGCATATGTGTGCCCTAGGTCCCATGTCTATACCGTGAGCCTCACAGTATAACACTCTATCCCCCAACCTCTGCCAATTCTGCCTCCCATCCTGCCCCACCAGTCGTGACGACGGTGATCCCACCTTTCGGTGTGTGGTGTATGTAGGCCACGCTGCCATCTTCCAGTTGCACAGGTTGTCCATCCTCAAAGGAGAGAGATTCTGTAATGAGAGCAAGGCCTGCTTTTCTCTGGAGCTCAGTGTCATAAAGGGCTCCCTCGGTAGGGGCTGCCAGGCTTCTCTCCACAGATGGGTGTGGCAGGGTGCCCTCACCTTTCTGCACTGTCACTTGGTGAATGTATGCGGTGGTCCCGTCCTCAAGCTGGATCACTTGCCCTTCAAGTAGCTTCTCTCCTGTGAGGTGGATATGGAGAGAAACAGGTCAGGCCCAGAAGACAACTAAGAGACACTTGCCTGTTTTTAGCAGAGGCCTATGTGAGTCTCTGGGCACTAGTCTGTGAGCTGTGGGCCTCGAAGCACTGAGGGTGAAGACACCCTGCCTTGCAGGAACCCCACATTTCCCAACAGATTCCCTTCTAGTCACTCAAAGGAGGAGCAACTCCATTTATTATTCTACCCACACCCAACAAAGTGGGGACTTCCAGCCTAACATTAAGCTGCTGAAATGGAATTAAATGGAGAACAAAGGCTGCCCTGAAACCTAGAAAGGCCCCAGGGAGTCAAAATCCAGATATAACTCGAACTAACAAAATCAAAATACATTCCCTAGTCTCTCACTGTGGCAGTGTGCCAAGACCTGCAGCCCCTGAGAAGGCAGGCAGTACAGCACAGTGGTTAAAAGCAACAGGCTCTGGAACCAGGCCAAGTTGTCTGGGTTTGAATTCCAGCTCTGCCTCTTACCAGCTATGTGACCTTGGACAGCTTATTTAGCTTATTAACAGCCTCCCGAGTAGCTGGGCTACAGGTGTGTGCCACCATGACTGGCTGTTTTTTTATTTTTTTGTAGAGATGGGGTCTTGCTATGTTGCCCAGGCTGGTCTTGAATTCCTGGCCTCAAGTGATCCTCCCGCCTCAGCTTCCCAAAGCGTAGTGATTACAGGCGTGAGCCACCGCACCTGGCCCCAATCTGCATTTTAGAAGAAATGGAAAGTAAAGCAATAGGAGTTATGTGGACTATTATGTATCCATCTAGGTCTTATTCCACTGAGTAATGTTTCCTTCACTGAGCTCTTATATTTTCCTTTCAATTCTCTAATAAAAAATTGACTCACCTAAGGCAACACAACAAGCAATGTAAAAATTAACAAGACTCCAAATATCTTAGGAAATTATCCTTCTTTTCTCTTAATGGAAAGCACTTCTAAAAGGCTCTTGGAATTAAAATTAGATGTCCCCGTCCTGTGTCCAGTGAGTCTAAGAGAGGGAATGAAGGAAGGAAATGAGAAACGGAAGAAAGAAAGGAAGACTGAAGAGTTAATAACCAGTGATTTCTTTTCTTTTTTTTTGAGACAGAGTCTCACTCTGTTGCCCAGGCTAGAGTGAGTGCCGTGGCGTCAGCCTAGCTCACAGCAACCTCAAACTCCTGAGCTCAAGCGATCCTCCTGTCTCAGCCTCCCGAGTAGCTGGGACTACAGGCATGCGCCACCATGCCCGGCTAATTTTTTCTCTATATATTTTTAGCTGTCCATATAATTTCTTTCTATTTTTAGTAGAGGTGGGGTCTCGCTCTTGCTCAGGCTGGTCTCGAACTCCTGAGCTCAAACGATCCGCCCACCTCGGCCTCCCAGAGTGCTAGGATTACAGGCGTGAGCCACCGCGCCCGGCCACCAGTGATTTCTTTGTCTCTTTCTTTGGAAGCTTCAGGTACAGACTTCCGGCCCAGGTCTCTGCTGACAGCTCCCCTTCTAGGGAATCCCCAAACTGAGTCTCTTTAGGGTCAGTAACTAATAGTCCTACACCCAGCTGAAGGCAGGTAAGGTAGAAGCAAAGGTAAGAAAGGCAGCAGAGATGAGGGGAGAGGAACCCACTTTCTTCTCTCCCACCCAGAGAGCACTGGTAGCCCAATGGCAAGGCCATCAGAACTTGGGGTTCTGAAAGCATCAGCAGAGCTACTGCTAGCAGAGTGGGCACTGCTTCAAGACAGGACACAAAATGTTGAGAAGAGTTATCTGAGGAAAAAGTTTAACCCACTATTTCCTCTAACGGCCAGAGACTACAATGGGCAGAGGCAGGTGGGGAGAACAGCTGACTGATGGGGGCCTTGTATCCCATTATAGAGAGGTGACCACGCATTTCAGTGTGTTTATTAATAACACAGTCTTTCACTCTCCAAGTGTGGGGTTTGAATGATATATTTTATGTTCATCCTAATTACAGATAAGTCTTACAAAATTTTTGGGCTTCCCGCTAGCTAAGCTGGGCCCAGACAGCGCTGCCTGCTGACAGGGATGGAAGTGCTTCAGTGAAGAGCGTCAGAGGCGCTCACCAGGACAGTGTGGTCCTGGTCTCTGAAGGACGACTCTGCCCCATGCGGTGGGAATCTGTTGTAGGTGTGTGCGTTCATGCACGCGTGCAAGTGCACACGGCAACAGTGCAGAGGATGCAGAGATCAGAGCCAGGAAGAGCGAGGAAAGAAAGATAAAAATGGGGATGTGGGGGAGGCAAAGAGACCCGGACATAAGAAAGAAAATATAAGAAAAGAGTGGCTTTCTCAGGCCAGGTGTGGTCGCTTGCTTTTCAAGCAACCGTCAATTTGCAGTGGAAGACAGAGGCAGCGCAACTAAATGGGTCCAAGGTGCAAACACAGGCCTACCTGGAGTTCCTAAGTTCTCCCATCCCACTGTACCTCTGGTGAGACAGCACCAGGCGGGCAAGGCCGGTAAGGGAAGTCTGCAGACACAGGGTTTTAGGCTTCAGAAGTATTCTACAGAAGTTCCATTCTCAAGAGAATGAGGCCAGTGAGAACCCACACATCACAAACAGCTCTTGACAAGACATCTTCCCAGAAGGCACCCCCACACACTGACATATGGAAAGAGCTTACCGATGAGATTAAGGGGCCTCTTTAGTCATCATCAGGAAAGGGACAATTTAAAATGAAATCAATAAATAACTTATCTGTAAACTTAGGAATGGAAATATATTCCGACAATGTGTTCAAACGAAGGAGGGCAACGTTGCAATGACAATGCGGTCATGAGAACAGTGATGCTCACGGATTCTAGAAAAGGTGAGTAAAGAGTAGGAACGAGGCAGTGTTTGCCCAGTGCTGTCGAAGGAAGACAAGAATGCCATCTGGCATGCCTGAGAATGCTGGCAAGAAAGGAGGAGTGTGCCTGGCCTGCAGGCCTTGCTCTCCACAACACTCTCTTCTGACGCCACATCTACCTTGATTTTAAGTTCCTTGAGAGTGGGGATAAGATTGTCAGATTAAATACAGGATGCCCAGGTAAATCTGAATTCCAGATCAATGATAATTTTTTTTAGTGCTTAGTGTTATTTAGTATTTTTTAGTATTTACTCCCATGTTTATACATGTCTTATCTCATGCAATATTTGGGACATACTCATACTACAAAAGTAATCGTCATTTATCTGCAATTCAAATCTAACTGTGCGCCCTGTGTTTTTATTTCTGGCAACCCCTAGTGTGGACTAAGGCATGAGAGCTATGCTTGGGTGTCCCCCTTTGAGCCTAGAAGAATATCTTGTACATGGCAGATGCTCAGTAGATAGTGTGAGTGCTTAAATTTGCTTGAATTAGGATAATGAATTGCTTCTGGAAAGCACCGAGGAACTGGATGGGGAATATTTGAAAAGCAGGAAGTCATAACTAGCACTGTGTTCATCTGCTGCAGAAATATTTATGAACTACTCACTACATGAAAGGAATTCTGCCTTTGAGAGGTCTTGGCTCCCACAGGTGGGGCAGTCTCATTCTCTAGCTTGCCTACATGGCATTTTATTTTCAAGGTCCCTTTCCATCAAGCACCACAAGAGATTCTCATGCAGAGCAAGCTGTGGTGGTAGGCAGGCAGGCAGGCAGGGTGGTAATGAGACTCTCTGACGGGGACATTCCTTTCCAGAGGCTGAAATACAGGGAGGGATCCTGAGGTCCTCCAAAATACTCACCTTTGACAGCTTGCTGGATGTAGGCTGTTGTCCCATCACTGAGGGTCACCGCCTGCAGCCCCAAGCTCTCCATGGCAAACTGCTGCTCATGTACTGAGACATGAAGTTGGCTTCTGGCCAGCACCAACAGATTTCCTTCTGGGTCACAAATCTGAGAAAATGGACAGTACCGCATTATGAGTTGCCCAGCTTCCTCCTACTGCAAGGACATGCAGGGAAGGAGTTAATGAAGCCAGCCAAGAAGAAAAAAAGAGATGAATTCTTCAAAGTAGTGAACCATACTGGTTTTTATGAAAAGGGTTCAAAATATATAATACATGTCTAAGAATTCTACAAGTTGAGCATAGAAGAGAAGCATGCCAGTCAAATTGGTTGCACGGTAAGAGCTCACTGATCAAAACCCACTTTCAAACTTGCTGCCCTCAGGAGGGAGCCCTGCTGAAGGCAGACAGCCAGCCCCACTGCTGACAGCCCACTCCAACATCTCTCCTGTACTTGGACCCACCCATCCACCTGTCTTGTTGACCATCCTCAGAGAACATCTCACAGGTATCACAAATGGAACGAGTCCCCAGCAGAACTCACTACATGCCCCTAACCCCGAGAACTGTTCTACTTCCTGTATCTCCTATCCCAGGGATGATACCTCTATCTACCCAGAATCTGTGGGGTCACCCTTGAGTCCTCCTTTTCCTCAAAAGTCCAGGTACCTATTTCAGGCAAGTATCACCTCTCACCTCTCAACTACAGTAAGAGCCTCTTAACTTATGCCTAAACTCTTATCTGTTTCCAATTCATTGTGTTTTTTTTTTTTTAAGAGACAATCACTCTGTCACTCAGGCTAGAGTACAGTGGCACAATTACGGCCACTGTAACCTCCAACTCCTGGGCTCAAGCAATCCTCTCGCCTCAGCCTCCCAAGTAGCTAGGATTACAGGCACATGTCACCATATTCAGAAAATTAAAAAAATTTTTTTGTAGAGACAGGGTCTTGCTGTGTTGCCCAGGCTGATCTTGAACTCCTAGCCCCAGTGATCCTCCCACCTTGGCCTCCTAAAGTGCTGGGATTACAGACATGGGCCACCACGCACGGCCCAAATTCATTTTCTAACAGGCTGTCAGGGTGACCTTAAAAAAAAAAAAGTACAAATCTAAATATACCACTTCCCTTCAATAGCTTCTCATCACCCTTAGAGTCCAGCTGGCAGGCACAGCTGGGTCCTGTTATAAATTCCCATAACCCTGGGCACTGCTTCTTCCCAGCACTCACACCCCTGGGCTCACCTACTTCAGTACTTACCACTATCTGTTCAACATTTGTTGCCTACACAAATCTCTGGGCTCCAGTCCGGTTTCTGGTTCGAAGTGGTTTTGCTAGCACCTGGGACTGGGGGCTCTCCACAAATCCTCCCAGAGTGACTCACCCTGTCCTCACGTGCAAGGTGGGAAGCACGGGAGGATCCTGTCGGCAGGACTTCCTCTATGTTCACCGTCGTGTGGAGCCTACTGCAGCTGCAGACTCCTGTGCTTGCCAAGCTGCAGGAAGCCCACAGCCTCTGCTCTCAGTTCAGTGGTTAGACTCTTTTGCCACCCACCTACAGAACTTTCCTGGGCCTGGAATCTGGACTGCCTATTTGATTCTCATGAGCTACCAGTTGCTTGCCTCAACTGGTGCTACCCAAACTGTTTTTGTGTCAGGGCACCCAGAAAGAAAGATATTTGTATGTCACACCGCAGATGTTGCTGCTTGAAGCTAGGAGTGACCAGCTGTGGCTTTGGCAGCCCTGAGGGTTGAGTGGATCAATATCTGGGCATAACTACAGGCCATCTACGACACAATGGTTAGGATGCTCTACTCCGGGCTTGGCATCTCAACTATAATAGAATTATTCATTCATTCTGTCCACAAACATTAACTAAGCTAAGGTCCAGGGACAGCAATACTACTGCTACTAATAATGAACACTACTGTAGAGTTAGCCATGTACTAGAAATACGACATATATTAACTCATTTAATTCTCACAACTCTAAAATTAGATACTATTATCCTCATTTTACAGTTGAGAAAATTGAGGCCCAAAATATTAAGTAACTTGCTCAAGGTTGCATAGCTAACAAGTGGTACAGGAGGATTTGAACTAGGACATCTGATCCAGAGTGTGCTCTTAATGACTCTATCATGCTACCAAGTACAGAGGTTCTTGAAGCTGGAGATTTATGAATCCTGAAGCCACCCGAAAATACTTTTTTGGTGTGTGACCCTATGCATTTTGCTGAAGAGAGGGGAGTCCGAAGCTGTCATCAGAGTCTTATAGGGATAAGAGGTAAAGAACCACTGCTCAACGGGGGAACTCTGGCATCTGACTCATCTTCTCTGGTCTGTTAGGATCCTGGTAGTAACTCTTACCTTGCCCAGACGCTGATAACCCCTACACGGTCCATATCTCATAAAAGCTCTGGTCCTGGCCTCTCTTGGTCTATTCCATGACCCTCAACTTTCACTCTCTTAGAGAGAGAGATTCTTTTGGTAACATGTTTTAGTGTAACAGCACTGCGTCAGAAATAAGGACACACATGAGAGACCCAGGTCTAAAAACAAAGCAGAGTACAGGTTGAAAGGGGATTGCAAAATGGCCTCCAAGTGTTATGGGTAGGCCCCATGGCTCCTGAAGCAATGGTTAATTTCATTTAGCACATTTGCACTCCACTGGGACTTTTTTTTTTTTGAGACAGAGTCTCACTCCATTGCCCTGGCTAGAGTGCCGTGGCGTCAGCCTAGCTCACAGCAACCTCAAACTCCTGGGCTCAAGCGATCCTCCTGCCTCAGCCTCCTGAGTAGCTGGGACTACAGGCATGCGCCACCATGCCCAGCTAATTTTTTCTGTATATATTTTTAGTTGTCCAGCCAATTTCTTTCTATTTTTAGTAGAGATGGGGTCTTGTTCTTGCTCAGGCTGGTCTCGAACTCCTGAGCTCAAACAATCCACCCGTCTCGGCCTCCCAGAATGCTAGGATTACAGGTGTGAGCCACCGCGTCTGGCCAATAATTGGCTTCTAATCTCGATTCTGTCTCCTATGTCTGCCTCCTTATCTGTAAAATGAAGCATTGGCCCAAATGACTCCTAGACGCTTTCTACTGCCCGTGCTTTTTTTTTTTTTTTTTTTTAAACAGACGGGTCTCGCTATGTTGCCCAGGCTGGCCTTGAACTCCTGGTCTTAAGAAATCCTCCCACCTCAGCCTCTGGAATAGCTGGGACAATGGGCACACACCACCTCACCTAGCTACTAATATTATTTTTTATCATATAGATACCCCATAATATGTGCCAGCCACTGTTCAGAGTACTTTACCTATGCTAACTCTTAATCTTAAAAATAACCCTCAACAAGGTAGGTACATTTTCCCCATTTTACAGATCAGGTGACTGAGGCTTAGAGATACAGTAATTTGTCCAAGGTCCCAAAGCTAGTAAGTGCTGAAGCCAGGATTCAAAGCCAGGCTGGCTGGCCCCAGAGTCCACACTTCTCAATCTTTGGCGTGCTTCTTCCTTCTGCTAATCCACTGTGACCGACACACTGTCAGCACTCAAAACACTTGAATATGGGTTGTTTAATTTCCATCTCACCAACTGTAACTTAAACCCAGTCCTTCCTGGCCTGCTGGCAATGGAAAGAGGGAATAGCTGGTAGCCACATTTCCCAAAATAACCCTTCTAAGACTCAAAGAAAACACATCACCACTCCTTTGCATGTTCTCGCATCCAGGCTAAATAACCCCAACCCCAACTCATTCACTTTTCCTCCTTAAGCCTCAGAACACAAACCTTTAAAAGAGCCCACTGTTGCTCCCTAACCTTCCCAATCTCTGCCTTCCAACGCAGCCTGACTGCAGGGGTGGGAAACCTTCTGCCAGGCATCTGCCAGTGTCCTGATTGCCATTTTTCTCCTTTTCCTTCCTTTAAATGATGGTTTACTCTGAATCCCCCTGTGCCGGCACCAAAGTAACAGCAGCAACAGAAAGAGAGCCCGAGAGAGGCCTTGTCACTGCTTCAGGATGGCTGTGTCCAAGCAGTTCTGCCTGCGTTTGGCATTTTAGATTCGTAACTCCCTTGACCCTCTGAGAAAGGGCAGGAGTCGGGGAGGGGTAGTCGGGGCAGCTGCTCTGTTTCCTCCTTGGAGGGTGTGAGGTTTACCAGCTTTGTAATGACCTGAGCTGGGTACAGGGGAGACAGACTGAGAGTGGGTAAGGGGAGATAAGAGTGACGACAAAAGGGAACACTCCACTTTCCCAGAACGAGCAGCAAGTCCACTTCTGTTTGTTGCTCTTTTAAATGAACTTAACCCACTGTTGGCTGTATGCGGGAAATAACTCTATGCCTTCATAACGTATCAATGCGTTTCCTAATGTAAAAATATAAATTATAATTATTTGGGAGAGATTATGTTTAGAAAAACACTTTAGACACTTGGGATCTTTTCGGTCTCTCCATGAATCAAGATGTGCTTAAATTGCCTCCTCAAAGGAGAAAAATAAGGGATGTGAAAGACAGGAAACTAAAGAGTAGCCATGGTATCTGTTTGTCTACTTTGTCACAGTTGATATCTACTCTGATCCACTTGTAAGCTGGGCTGTGCTGACTTTAGGCACCTGTTTGCTATTCCATCATCCTCTGCCAACCAGAACTCCCCAGACATTTGGAATAAGGCTTTCTGTATTCTGCTTCACCAAGCCTAGAGGGCAACTGTATTTTTTTCTTTTTTTTGAGACAGAGTCTCACTCTGTTGCCCAGGCTAGAGTGCTGTGGTGTCAGCCTAGCTCACAGCAACCTCAAACTCCTGGGCTCAAGTGATCCTCCTGCCTTAGCCTCTCGAGTAGCTAGGACTACAGGCATGCGCCACCTCTTGCTCAGGCTGGTCTTGAACTCCTGAGCTCCCCTCAGCGATCCTCCTGCCTCAGCCTCCCAGAGTGCTAGGATTACAGGTGCCCAGCCGAGGGCAACTGTATTTAGAAGCCAAAGAAAGGAAAAGAATAGAAAGGAAAATAAAACTAAAGAAAAGAAAGACAAGACTAAACATTTGCTTGGAAAGAGAGGAATGTTCAACTTTGAAGAAAAAAATGATGACAGTCTTCACATAGAAAATTCCTCATTTGTGAACAGAAAATTTCTTATGAGGACAAAGAAACATTAGGATGGGAGGGACGAAGGCTGATTGAGACAAGTGGCGAACAAATGAGAACCAGATTTGGAAGAGCTGCAGTAAAATGATTCAGTATTTGTTATTATAGAAAAAGGCCTCAACGCACACACAAAATCTTAGTGAAACAGGCTTGGTTCTGTGGCTTTCTAAACACTGAAGAGAAAACAGGAAATTAATAACAGAAACTTGCATTAACACAACACATTTAAAACATCAGCTAAACATCTCTTTGCAAAAGGCACATTGATTTTAAAAGCCCAAATCACATTTTAGTATGGTTCCCATTTGGCTACTGAAATTTTAAAGATTTGAATTAGTCACAGCAAAGGGAGTAATTAGGCAAAGTGGATTACTTCCAATTCTAAAAGGGCAATGAAAATAACAGGCACCATTATTACAGAACAGAATTTATTTAAACTAAAACAAATAACTTAAAAATCTAATTTTCAGTCATACATTGAAGTGAATTTTAACACCTTAGTTTGTAAACATCAAACATGGCAATCGTGGCTGGATTTCAAACCCATGTTAGTCCATGAAAGTCCAAAATAAAGGCATTTTGGAAGGGTTATGCTAAGGATAAGCTTTACACCAACTAGCAAATTAGCACAGAAATGATGAAGTTGCATCTAAATTGTTGTTGGAATTCAGCCTGGGGTCACCACTGGCTTGAGAAAGGCTACTTGAAAATGAAACATTCCATTAGCACCAGGAGGGACTGGGTTATCATAGTTCACATTTTTAAAAAACATCAGCCTTGGACAAAAGGTTAAATCTTTATTTTTATCAGTTCACTGAAATGGAACAATATCCAGATCTCAACTGGGAAGAGAAGGTAGTTTTGCACTTCTGAAGTAAAAGAAAATCAAGAGAAAGAACAAGGCAAGAGGATCACTTAAGGCCAGGAGTTCAAGACTAGCCTGGGCAACATAGCCAGACCCTGTGTTTCCAGGTGTGGTGGCATGCACCTGCAGTCCCAGCTACTCAGGAGGCTGAGCCAAGAGGATCACTTGGGCCCAGTATAGTTCAAGGTTATGGTGAACTACGATTAGGACACTGTACTACAGCCTGGGTGACAGAATGAGACCTTGTCTCAAAAAAAGAAAATCAAGTGAAAAGAAGAGCTGGTTTAAAAAAAAAAAAAAAAAATCAGGCTGGTGCGGTGACTCACAACTGTAATCCCAGCCTTTGGGAGGCCGAGGTGGGAGGATCACTTGAGCCCAGGAGTATGAGATCAGTCTGAGCAACATATCGAGACCCCGCCTCTACAAAAAATACAAAAATTAGCCGAGCATGGTGGCACATGCATATAGTCCCACTTACTCAAGAGGCTGAGGCTGGAGGATCCCTTGAGCCCACGAGTTTGAGGTTGCAGTGAGCTATAATGATGCCACTGCACACATGCCTGGGCAATAGAGTGAGACCCTGTCTCCAAACAAATAAACAAAAAAGCCACAGACACATACAAACTTTTCAGAATATCAAATTCCCACTGGACAAGAGGCTACAATATGAATTCACACAAGCAACACTAGTAGTAAATAAACAATAAAGCCTCACTCTAATTAGTAATTAAAGAATAAGAAAGAATAATCAAATCACCAAAATCAAAGTATAAAATCCAACAGTTGATACTGGCAAGGCTGTCACAACCCAATTAAAAAGTGGGCAAAATATCTGAACAGACATTTCACCAAAGAAGACATACATGTGGCAAATAAGCACATGAAAAGATGTTCAACATCATGTTATTAGGAAACTGCAAATTCAAACAACAATGAGATACCACTACACACCTATTAGAATGGCCAAAATCCAGAACACTGATAACACTAAATGCTGCTGAGGATATGGAGCAGGAACTCTCGTTCACTTCTGGTGGGAATGCAAAATGGTACAGCCACTTTGGAAGACAGTTTGGCAGTTCCTTACAAAACTAAACATACTTTTACTACATGACCCAGCAATCAAATTCCTTGGTATTTACTCAAGTGAGTTGAAAACTTATGTCCCCAGAAAAACCTCCACACAAACATTTACAGCAGCTTTATTCATAATTTTCCCAAATTGGTAGCAACCAAGATGTCCTTCAATAAACAAACTGTGGTACATCCATACAATGGAATATTATTCAACTATAAAAATGAATGAGCTATCAAGCCACAAAAAGACATAGAGAAACCTTAAATGCATATTGCAAAGTGAAGGAAGTCAGTCTGAAAAGGCTACATACTATATGATTCCAACTTTTACATTCTGGAAAAGGTAAAACTATACAGACAATAAAAAGATCAGCGTTTGCCAGAGATTCAACGAGAGGGAGGAAAGGATGAATAGGTTGCGCATGGGGATTTTTAGGGCAGTAAAACACTTCTGTATGATAATGTAATGGTGAGCACATGACCTTATGCCTTTGGCAAGACCCACAGAATGAACACAAAAAGCGAACCATATGGTAAACTATGAATTGATAAAAATGTTATCAATGTTGGGTCAGCAATTGCAACAAATATACCACCCCATTTTAAGATGTTAATAATAGGGGAACCTAGGGGGAAGGAGTATATGGGAACTTTCTGTACTTTGTTCAATTTTTCTGCAAACTTCAAACTGCTTAAGAAATAAAGTCTGTTGAATTAAAAAAAGAAACCAACAATGAAAGCTAGCAAGGTGGAGAGACAGGCACAAGTGTGCACTGCTGACAGTACTGGAGGTTGTTCCACTGAACAATTCTCAATGCTTAACCCCACTGGGAAAGATAAGGGTTTGAGATCTAAGAACCTTGTCCTACATCATCCCACAAAAAGAATCAACAGAAAACAAGAGCTACTCACACAATGATGCTGGTTTTAACATTTTAGACAAGAATCGCGAAGATCATATGGATTAATGGGGGGGAGGGCTTAACAAATTAATAAGTAAAAAAAGACATATGAGTAAATATTCATCTGGTTGCAACTCGCATAAACCCCAACTCCAAATAAGAAGAAGTCAGAAGAGGCCAAAAAGAAACTGCTAAGACAGTTGTGCTAAAAAGAAGGGTTGTAATTTTTAAAACATAAAAGTGTTGAAATAAAAAGGTGCCAGCATGGAGCTAAGAGGCAGTTCTCCAGCCGACATTAAACTTGCCTACTTGGCTGCCAGTCCGTCCCTCTTGGGGTTTCCCTCAATTCTCCCCACAGCCTTCCTGTTACCACCTGCACCTCCTCTCTCCTAGGTCCTGCAAAGAAAAACATCTCTCTATTCCTCCTCCAATTCATGCCAGCGTAAAACACTGAGATGGGGAACTTCTCCCTCAAGGAGTTTTCTTCCTTTCTTCTCTTATAACCCTCCCCCAGAAGTCCAGTTTCTGCTTGGATATATTTTTAAATGTGATATTCTTCAAAAGAGGATGTGTTGCTTTGTCTCGGGGAACAGAGCGTCACAATGGGACCTCATGATTCAGTATCCTATGTTGATCTTCAGAGAATCTGATATATTCTTAGAGCAATGTCCATGTGGAGAATCAGGCAGTTTTACACTGTTGGTGAGAGTATATACTAGTATGATCTCTATGGACGGCAGTTTGGCAATAGCAACCAAAATTACAAATGTACATATCATCTGACTTAGCAACTTCACATCTAGTCTACAGGTAGATGCACTTGTATGAAAAATGGCATATATCCAAGATTATTCATGGCATCCCTACATGTAATACAGGCAAAAAAAAATTAGAAAAAGCATAAATGTCTATCAATATGGAACTTCCATACCATGCAGACATAAATGAGGCGGCTCCTTACATACTGACATGGGTAGATCTCCAAAATATATGGAATAAAAACAGCAAAGTATAAAACAGTGCATTTTATGTGCTGCCATTGGCATAAAAAAAAAATCTGTGGAAGGACAGTCAAGAAATTACTAACCAGGGTTGCCTGTGGAAGGATGACTGAATGACTGTGGCACAGCAGTGGGATGGTGACTTTTCACTGTGTATCTTTAATATTTAAAGGAGAAAATTAAGCCTTGAGAATGTGTTACGTATGCCAAATAAATAAAAGAATTAAAAAAAAAACACCCTAAAACCTTCTTTTGGCTACAGGAATATCTATGATTCTCTCCCTTCACGAGGCAGACGGTCCAGTGCTGACAGGATGGGTTCCATGACATTACAGGTCTGCAGCAAAATCACATCTGAAAACGTAGCTTCACAATTCAAGGATGCCATTCTGGGATTTCATATGGAAAGCTGATTACATTGAGCATGAGGCAACAGCAGGTCTATACAGGACCAGAGGACATGGTGGCTTCAATATGTGTATCCCCAGCCTGGTGGATCTGGCTGAAGTGGTAGTCTAAGCAGGGACTACCTTTCTCCCTCATTGTCCCATGTAGCCCTGGGACAGTACTTCCTAGGTTAAGAGGATGATCTCAGACAGAGAAAAGAACTCTAGTCTCAGGTACCCCTGCCACATCCCTGCATCTAAGCCGCAGGTCAGGTCTAAAATCTCAAGGAGGCCGGGCGCGGTGGCTCACGCCTGTAATCCTAGCACTCTGGAAGGCCCAGGCGGGTGGATCATTTGAGCTCAGGAGTTCGAGACCAGCTTGAGCAAGAGCGAGACCCCCGTGTCTACTAAATATAGAAAGAAATTATATGGACAACTAAAAATATATATAGAAAAGAAAATTAGCTGGGCGTGGTGGTGCACACCTGTAGTCCCAGCTACTCGGGAGGCTGAGGCAGGAGGATCGCTTGAGCCCAGGAGTTTGAGGTTGCTGTGAGCTAGGCTGATGCCACGGCACTCACTCTAGCCTGGGCAACAGAGTGAGACTGTCTCAAAAAAAAAAAAAAAAAAAAAAAACGAAAAGAAAAGAAAGAAAAGAAAATCTCAAGGAGCCCCCAGTTCCTTGGTTCTTATCTTAGCTGTATGGGTCTCATGCTTTATCAACACCCAAAGCAGCAGGAACTTCTTTTTTTTTTTTCAGACATAGTCTTGCTCTGTCACCTGGGCTAAAGTGCCATGGCATCAGCCTAGCTCACAGCAACCTCAAACTCCTGGGCTCAAGCGATCCTCCTGCCTCAGCCTCCCGAGTAGCTGGGACTACAGGCATGTGCCACCACAGTCAGTCAATTTTTCTATTTTTAGTAGAGATGGGGTCTCACTCTTGCTCAGGGTGGTCTCGAACTCCTGGGCTCAAGTGATCCTCCCCCCTCGGCCTCCCAGAGCCCAGCTAGGAACTTCTAACAAATGCAGTTGTGAAGTGAGATATAATATGAGCCCAACAACTTATATCTGGGCTTTTCAGAGATGAATAATTCACAGGAGGGCAAGCTGGGGAGGGGGTAATGCTAAACCCAAGGTACTAAAAGGGGTGCTCTTTCAGCTGATGACAGTATAACGCACCATGAGGATTTTAATGACCTATCCAACATAGCAGATCTTTCTGATTCTGAACTACAAGTGAGAAGCCTGAGTTGGCCCCATATTTCGACCAGCAAAACAGATGACTGCATAGGATTTGTGAGACTCTCACAATTTTATACCTTGATTGATAGCTGCCAGCGCAAGAGGAATTTGAGGTTTATCAGTAGCTTTTGGAAACCAGCACCTGAAGCAAGTTAGGACTGTCAGTTAAAGATGCTCAGCTGTACCTGGACTTGTATCTGTTTTGGTTTTTTTTTTTTTCACTCACCAGGACAAAATTTCCTTATTCCATTAAGTGGCAGATGCTGATTACCTGTCAACTCTAAACTAATTTTGTAGGTGATCTGTCAATTAGCATGGGCTATGTCTTGTGCTCTTGTTTACCTGGTTAGAGACTCTCCTTGCAACATAAACATTGACATCTAAATGAGCCATGGATAAACACAGCTGAAGGATGGCTTCCAGATGCAGTTAAAGGATTACACTGCCATGGTATGTGTTTTCCTTAACACTTGACTTTTTTAGAGGAAAATAACATTCTTACTTTCTGTTATACAGATTATAATTTAAGTTCCTGGAGAGCAAGCCTTTTGGCTTAATTAGCACCTAACAAAGAATGTGCCAAAGATACCAAATGATTAATGCAATTAGGTCACATAGCCAACTGAGCTCTTAAGTTCAAATCTGAATCCTGATTCAGTTCCATTCATTGTGAATTAGATCTAACTGAAACTCCTGAGACCAGATCTGAAACCCTTCATCTTCTACATAACTATGAGCTCCTTACAAAAAGCTCCTAGCAGGGAAGTAAAGATTGAGTTAAAGAATGAAGTAGGGACCAGGTGTGGTGGCTCCTGCCTGTAATCCTAGCACCCTAGGAAGCTGAGGTGGGAGGATCGCTTGAGCTCAGGAGTTCAAGACCAGCCTGAGCAAAGCGAGACTCCGTCTTTTATTAAAAATAGGAAAATAAGCCAGGTGTTGTGGCACGTGCCTGTAATCCCAGCTACTTGGGAGGTTGAGGCAGGAGGATCACTTGAGCCCAGGAGTTTGAGGTTGCAGTGAGCTACGATGTCACCACTGCACTCTATCCAAGGCTACAGAGCGAGACTCTGTCTCAAAAAAAAAAAAAAAAAAGAAAAAAAAAAATGAAGGAGGAAGGAATTGAGGCCCCCACCACATCCCTTCCCAACCATATCACACCACTTTCCCAGCCCCAAGCTGGATGGACCACTTTTTCCTCACCTGGAATACCATCTTGCCTTGTCTCTGACATCCACGTTCACCGTTTCCTCCTAGACTCAGGTCAAGAACAAGCTTTCCCTGGCTAATATCATGCCAGACTGTCAAACTCCAGCCCCGTGTTCCTTCTGCACTTGGCAGTGAAGCTACACCTGGAGGCTCATCGGTGGTGCTCCACAAGGGCATGGATCCATCTCCTCTGTCATCGTCTCATGCTGCGGCACGGTGCCCAGCACACCGCAGGCATTCACTGGGTATTACTTTAGCCAGTATGAAGGAAGGAAGGAACCTTACCACCACCACCATTCTACTGTGTAGAGCTCAGCAGTTTCCAAAATGCTCTCAGATACACAGATGCATTTTCTTGTGTACAGTAAGCACTTAATTCATCAACTCTCACAATGGGAGGGGCTGAGAAGACAACTCACTTCTAGTCTAAAGCAGTCATTTGGCAGATGAAGAGACAGAGGCCTGCATTGCCTGAGGAGTCCCAAAGGATCACACAGCTACCTGGTGGCGGGGCCTAAACCACCAGTGTTCTTCCCCCCATACTCCTCTGTCTCCTGCTTAGTAATAGTGTTCTTTCAGTTCCTGAGAAGAGATACTTACCAGACTCCAACAGACTTGAATGTCCTTACTCAGTATCTCTATTGTGATATCCAAAAATATCTCAAACTGGACAAGTTTAAAAGTGAATTCCTTATCTCCCCCTTCTCACAATCTGCCCCCCTTCCAGGCTCCTCCATTTCAGTAAATGAGAATTCCACCCTTTACTTGCTCAGGCCAAAAATGTGGGAGCTATCCTCAACTTCTCTATTTTTTTCACATGCTGCATCCAATCCATCAACAAATCCTGCTGGCTCCTTTCAAAATATACCCAGAATCCAAACATTTCCCACTCTTCCATTGCATTACTTTGGGTCCAAGACACCAACTTCTCTTGCTTAGGCTCTGCAGTAGCCTCCTAACCAGTTCCCCTCCTTCCACTCTTTCCTCAGTACAGCTTATTCTCAACACAGCAGCCAGAATGATCTTTTCAAAATATAATCACACCACTGATCTTCCTAGAATCCTCTAATGGCTCCCATCTCACAATTCACAATAAAAGCCAGTGGCCTATGTGATTTGCCCCTAATCCACTCTCACGCCGACACCAGCTGTTTCCCTTATCTCAGGCTGGCTTCCTTGTGTTTCTCGAACATGTCTACAGGGCACACTCCTTTTCAGTGAGACTTTCCTTGACCACTCCCCTTCTCTGCTTGATTTTCTCAATATATATTTTACTTATTTATTTGTTTATTGTCTGTGTCTCCCTTGTCCATTGCCCAAAAGGTGAGGTCATTGTTCCAACCCCAGTGCCTAGAAAAGTACCTGGCACATAGCAGGTATTCAAATATTTGTGGAATGAATGAATGAATGAACATCCACACCTTTAGGATCTCCCAGTAATCCGAAAGCTTGAGGTCAGAAGGGGAAGACCCTAGTTGAACTCTAGTCTCTCTCCTGCCCTGGGCCCCTCTTTCCCCACCTTCTTCTCAGGTCCAGTCCAACCCTTTACCATCAGAAACCATACTTGAGCTGGGAAGCAGGGAAGGACCAGGCGCTTGTTGCTAGGCTGTTATAATTCCCAGGCCACCAGACGCAGAATTCTATAGGGTTCTAATTTTTTCATTAGGTATCCTGATATCTCACAAACAGAAGAGGTCACAGATAGGTCAGCACTAAGTATACTACTTAACCTAGATAACAGTACTAACTCAGTAACAGAGGTGATTTGAGGTGTTTCCCAAGGAACAGTGCTAGAATTGTACTTGATCATCTAGCTGCCCCCCAATCTTTTTTCTCTAAGACGGAGTCTTGCTCTGTCGCCTGGGCTAGAGTGCCGTGGCTTCAGCCTAGCTCACAGCAACCTCAAACTCCTGGGCTCAAGTGATCCTCCTGCCTCAGCCTCCCAAGTAGCTGGGACTACAGGCATGTGCCACCATGCCTGGCTAATTTTTTCTATTTTTAGTAGAGACGAGGTCTTGCTCTTGCTCAGGCTGATCCTGAACTCCTGACCTCAAGTGATGCTCCTGCCTTGGCCTCCCAGAGTGTCAGGATTACAGGCATGAGCCACCATGCCTAGCACCCCCCAATCTTTTTGTTATGGATTTCTAATACATACAAAAGTAGTTGTAATGAACGTCATGAATCTGTTACCCAACTTCAATAATTACCAACATTTTGCCACCTTGGTTTCCTCTATTCCCTAATTGTCTCTGCAATCTCTACTAAACATTTCATCTAGCTGTTTTCTTGAGAATAGGTCTATGTAAGACAGACCCTGACATTGTCGCCACTGCGTCCAGCAACTGTCTCAACCAATCTCTCTAGTTTTACAAGAAATATGGTTTAAAAAAAAAAAAAAGCACTTATACCCATTCCACCCAAGCAATGACTAAAAAAGGAAGTGTCTAAATTCCAGACTGTTTAAATCAAGGGACTTGCTATCATGTTTGGAGGGCTGTGGGGAGGGGGTTGCTGTGGCTACAAAATGAATGTAGACAAGAGCTGTTTTTATTTGGATGTCCCTGATGCAGAATTTCTGAGTAAGTTAATTCAACACAGTAAGTATTTACTGACTACCTGCTAAATATGAGGGACACGATTAAAATGACAGAAGGTAAAGAAAACCCAGCCTCTGTTCTTAAGCAAGTCACAGGGTGGGGGGTAAGAGAAGTACACAGATAACTAAAATACAAAGCAGAGTATGTTCTCTGCCCTAAGAAACATTAAGCAAATGTAAGGCAAAAGCTCCTTTTCTTTAATCCACCCACAGAGGTTGTAGACGCCAGTGCTAGAATTGTACTTGTTAATCTAGCTGTGCCCCAATCTTTTTTTTCTGAGACAGAGTCTTGCTCAGTCGCTTGGGCTAGAGTGTTGTGGCATCAGCCTTTTTTAACTTTAGTTTTTCTTTAACTCTAGTTTTGCCCTCTGCTGTATTTATTGTTCTATAGCCAATAAGTACATTATAGGAGCCCTGAGAATTTGGTGACCCACGGATTAGACTTTTTTGTCATTGTTTTTGGGTTTTCTTTTGAGACACGGTCTCACTCTGTCACCCAGGCTGGAGTGCAGTGGCATCATCATAGCTCACTGCAACCTCAAACTCCTGGCCTCCCACAGTGCTAGGATTACAGGCGTGAGCCATTTCACCTAGCTAGAAGAGTTTTAGATGTGGACTGTTAATGTCATATTTTGCTACTGACCATCCAGTCTTCCAAGGGAGGGGACTGGAAAACAATGGGGCTAATTCAATGCCGGCAGAGGCTGACACTCAAAGCATTCTACCCTGAGGGCATATACAGCAAGCAGCTTCAGAAGGATAGGATAGTGGGAGTGCTTCCAGGAGACGCAGCTACATAGATTCTGAAGGGTTTCTTAGGGTTCTCTCCTTGCTATCTAAAGGACTGAGATCTTGGTGATCTATTACCAGAAGCCATCAGAAGTTCTAGAGAAGAGTGCAGTTCTCTGCAGAAACCAAAGAGGCTGATGAGGTTTGGATGGAGAGTGCTATGTATATGAGAGTAGCAGGGTCATTCACGTGGCTCTGAAGTAGATGCATGGGAGAGTGGAGGAAGAAAGGCACAGAGGTGGGATGGGCGGGAGGTTTACATTGTAATCAGTTTGTTATCAAGAGTGGTGAGAAGAAGATGGTTAGGGAGACAAAAAAGAGGAAGGCAAGAAGGAGAAGGCACTGAAACACAGGGAGAGGGGAAGGGTGAAAGATGACTCTGGCAATCACTGATGAAAATGAGGGAGGAATCTGAGAGGCAGGAACTCATAGGATGCTGGGCAGGAGTGTGAGAGATCTTAGAATGGGAGGGTATAGAGGTTATAAAGGATGGGTTCACGTTAGGATGGAAGGGGCTCATTCCACTGAAGCTAGGCACATCAAGAGGTCACCAGACGAAGGGCTAATTAGATGAAGGTTTCAGGTAACAGAATGTAGCTGAGTACAGCAGAAGTGCAGGGAGAGCTAGACCACTGAGAATGAAAACAGGAAGGAATCACAGGATGAAAGAGGACTGGGCTAACGGGTTTTGGATTCCTGGGTGTAAGGGACTTAACCAGATGACAAGATTTGGGGTAAAGCATTAGCGAGGTGGGAGACACCTTAGGATGAGTGAGATCACAGGGTGAGGGCTGGGAGCTCCAAGGACTCAGTGTGAGACGGTATCAGGGCAAAGGATGAAGAGCAGTATTAAGGTTGACTGGGTTCAGGACATGCTACCCCAAAATATGGCAATTTGAGAAAATGACAGAAGAAGGTCACTCTCACTTTCCCTGGCCCTTCTCCCCTGAAGCAGGTCATAAAGCCCTCATGTGAGAGGTGCCCTCACTATACCCAGAGGAAAGGAGCAACCTTATCTCTAAAGACAGGGTCACAGAGAAGAATCTCAACAAACGAGCCTTGCTAAGTTTTCCCCTGTTTATTACCATTAGATCATACCCTTTTTGCCCCGTTGTATTTTTCCACAACTATACACTCTTCATCAAACCTAGCATGAAAATACCAAGTTTAACCATTTCTTCAGGTCTTCATTTCGTTATGAGGGCTCTCGTGTCATGTAAAACTTACATTTAATCTGTATGCTTCCAGCTGTTGGGGAACTTATGAAAATCTATATACTTTTCTCTTGTTAATCTGTGTTTTGTTATAGGGGCCTAAGCCACGAACCTAAAAAGATATTTTGCCTCCCCTACAAGATGCAGGGATCTCAGGAGATACAGGGTCAAAAGTCATGAATAATAGGATGAAACAGTCACCAAGCCATTGGGCAAAGGGTCATGAAGTGAGCTGATGTTGGGTACAGGCATTATTAGAAAATAAGGAACAAGCGGCTGAGGTTGATGTGGAAAACCAGGTAGGTTTTGGGGCAAAAGAGACAACGAAGTTTTTTTTTTCTTTTTTTTTTTAAGACTGTGGTTTCAAATCCCAGTTCTGCTACCTTAGCTATGTTTCTGGTTTGTTTATTTAAAACCAAACCAAAAAAAAAAAAAAAAAGTGCGAAGGGGAAATGGTAGTAAATGGGTGGTTGAGAGATAAAAATATACAAAGCTTGGCACACAGTAGGTGTTCAGTGAGCCAGTATTAAGGCAACATCGGGGTAAAGAACCAGAGTAGTGAGGCCACGGCAGAGATAAGAGGATGGGGATTCTAAGATGTCAACAGAAGAAAGATAATGCAAATATGGGCCACATGTTCATTGTTGAATCCCTAGCACCCAGGACAGAGTAAGACCCACAGGAGGTTCTCAGTAGTAACAACAGCTTATACTTAAGGAGTCCCATGTGCCAGGCATGGTGCCAAGTGCTTTTCATGTGTTATGTTAGGCACTACTATTATCCTCCCTTAGCAGAGGTGGAGACTGAGGTTCAGATAGGCTAAATCGTATGCCAAAAGTCCCACAGTTAAAGAGCCAGAGGCAGACTGGAACCTAGGTTTCTTATGACATCAGTGCCCCAAGCTGAAACACTCTGCTATATTGCTTTGCAAACATGTTAACCGATGGGGTCTGATCAAGGGAAATGGATGTGCACTAGTGAGAGTGTAGGGCATCATGGGAATGAGGGAGTAAGATTCAAGAAGCCAGTGGGCCCTGGGTTGAGGTAATAAGAGTAAGCTTGTAGGGTGGGGTATAAAAATGACTGCAAACAATTATTATCTTGACTGAAAATTGCAGAATTTCACAACTGGAAGGAAACTCTGAGATCATCTAACCCAACTCCATCACAATAATGATAGGAAACTGAGGCCAAGAGTGAGGAAGGGACTTCTCCCAGGTTCCCAAAGCACAGCAGTGGCAGAGCTGGGACTTCAACCTGGGACCAGAAACTCAATCCACAATTCTTTGATGCCTCCAATTATAGCTACTTCATATTTCTCTCTATACCCTCCTTAGCACCAGAAAGGTGCTGGGACACTTGTAAGTCATGTGCTGATTGACAACGGAGGGCTGAGAGTGCAGAGGGATGCCAGTGGGGGTGATTTTAGGATGAAAAGAGAAAATGAAATGAGGGTATGGGGTCATGGGGCTAAGATACTGAGAGTTACTTTGATGAGTGGGTGGGAAACTACTGGAGTATGGCTTAGGAGTTGCCAGGAGAGTTTTGAGCAGTGTCACAGAGTTTGTGGGGAACACAACGTAGAGTCGTTGGGGTTACTGGGCCAGTGGGGTCACCAAGAAAGAGTGTTGGGGATCTTGGGGTCATGTGAGTCACTAGATTATAAGCGAGGGAGTCATGGGTTGGTGGGTCCCTGAGAAGAGCTGGGGAAATTCCTGGATTAGCAGTCGAGTAATAATTAAGGGTTATCTGGTGAGGTCTTGGGGGTCAGTGGGTGGGGTGTAGGGTCACAGAGGTGGAGGCGGGCGCAGTCACGGGGTGGGGTTTGGGAGTCATGGGGGAGGAGTCGCAGGGCGGAATGGAGGGGCAGGGTCCCTGGGTGGGGGAGGGGCCCGGCCGCCGTCCAGCGGCCCGGCCGCCCGGCTAGGACCGGAGGCGGGTGGGCACGCCGGGCTCGGGACCTTCCAGGGCCCTGCGCCCGCCCAGCCTCCCGCCCTGGACACAGTGGACCCACTCTTCCCGCAGCCACCAACCTGACAGCCCCCGAGGGCGACTCCGCAGACAGACCGCCATGCACCGGGCCCCGCCACCAGCGCCGGCCCCGCAACCCGCCTGCGCCATAGCCCGCCCGCCCGCGCGCAGCTTGCCTCATGCGATATCCAGGTTCCAGGGCTGCCGCAATTTCCTCTCTTCTCGGAACGCCTCTACCGGGCCCCGGAACCCGTATGGAAAATACAGGGCACGCTCCACCCCGCCCTCCCTTCGCCGCTGCGGCCGTCCCACTTATCCTCGTTCCCGGGCCCCCGAAGCCCGGGCGGCTGGGATCTGAACCCAGCCCCTCGGAGCCCCGCCCCGCCCCCCGGCCGGGGTGACGCACGGCCCGCTGGGCCGAGCGCCCAGGGAGGGCGTGATGACGTCACGACGCCCGGGTCAGGGCCCGGGCGCGGCTCCGAGCCCAAGCGTAGCTGTAGCCATCGGGAGCCGCTACCTGTCTGCCCAAGGACTCGGTCCACCTGAGACCTGAGGCGGGGGCGGGGAGGCCCCGAGGGCCCTGCGCCGTCTCGCCTGCGGCCGGCGGGCCAGAAGGTGCGCTTCAGAAGTAGGCGGGGAGGATCAGAGGGACAGGGTGTGAAGGAAGCCGTTCCCGCGTGTCCCACGGCTCGAGCTGGGGCTGCCGACTCTCCTCCGGCGCAGAGCCCCCAGGCTTCCTCCCGGCCGCCGCGGCGCGCACTCTGCACGAACTGTGCATTACGGTCCCGAAGCGCTTTAAAGTGCACGGTCCGCCAGCTTTGCCTACTGATCTTCGAGCCACCCTTTGAAGGAAGCAATTGCAGGTATTAATAGCTCCTTATTGAAAAGGACGACATTGAGGAGCAGTGAGGGACTGCCTCCTTAGGGAGGGCGCCCTGACGGTCCTCTTGGGTTCTTGACTCTCATTCTCCGTCGGCCCCACCCCCGGCCTCAAAACCAGCTACTTCCTCTCGTAGGCTTGCTTCAGGTGATCAAAACCAAGCCTTTTACTATTTCCCCTTCTTAGCAGGGAGGGACCGCGATTGGGGAATTTTGAGAAACCTGAGGGAAAATTAAAAGGGAGTGAACTTTAGGTATAAAATTAAATAAAAAAGGGGAATTTGATAAGGAACTGGTAAAGATTGCCTCTTAGCGGAGGAACAGGTTACCTGGGGGAATAAAGTGAGAAACTTCACCCTCTCTACCCTTTCAGATTTTAACTCATTTCTTTAGTATCTTCCTCCCCAACAATTTCATAAAAATAATTTTAAAAGGAAGTAAACTAGAAACATTTACGAAATACTGGGTTTGGGGCCCGTGGTCGTTAAAGATGCCTTTGGGAGCACAGACATCTTGTTCCTCTCCTCCCTCTCTGAGGAGCTTAACCAGAAAGCCCCCCTTTAAATCTTAGACATCCCCTTTTCCCCATCTTGGGCATATCTTTCTAGAGGCGGGGCTGGGACCAGAGTTCTCAGTTTAGGGAGGCAGTAAGTGACAATTGATGGTCCATTCCTATGATTAATAATCCTTTTTTTTTTTTTTTTTAAACGGTCTTGCTTTGTCACCCGGCTAGAGTGCAGTGGGTGCAATCATAGCTCACTGTGACCTCCAACTCCTGGGCTCAAGTAATCCTCCCGCCTCGGCCTCCCAAAGTGCTGGGGATTACAGGCGTGAGCCACCGTGCTCAGCCAATAATTAATCCTTTATATACTTCCCGGTATAGAAATAAACAGCCTGATCACTAGAGTGCCCCTTTTCTGTTCCTTTTTGGTACAAGTTTGACAAGGTATTGGCCACAGAAATATCTTATAGATACAGACAGTATAGTATGAACAGCGGGGAATAGAACTCAGGATGTACCTGAGTTTGTCCCTCACAACCTCCACACCATCTTTTTTCCACAGTAAAAAATACATTTGTCCTTTTGTACATTCCCTGCAAATCCTAATCCGATGTCAAATCACCTTTGCCATTGCACATTTAACAAAAACCCGTGGGAAAACAATGTCTGAAACTGAAATAGTGATTCCAATGGTGGGTAATTTCAGATCCTCAGGAGAGTTTGTAAGGCAAATATTTTGGGATGGAGTATTGAAGATCATTTCTAGCGGCTTCTGTCCTGTCCTCGCCCCTCAACATGTATAGGCTAGTGATCTTCAGACATTTTCAAAACTAGACTCCATAAAATAAATTTTTTTTTTTTGAGACAGGGTCTCAGTTGCCTGGGTAGAGTGCAGTGGCATCAGCCTAGCTCACAGCAACCTCAAACTTCTGGGCTCAAATGATCCTCCTGCTTCAGCCTCCTGAGTAGCTGGGACTACAGGCATGCACCACCATTCCCAGCTAATTTTTTTTTCCATTTTTAGTTGCCCAGCTAATATTTTCTATTTTTAGTAGAGATGGGTTCTCGTTCTTGTTGAGGCTACCCCATAAAATAATTTTGAAGAGCTTTTTACCCCTTGTTCATCTTTAAGTTGAAACCTAAATTTTCCTTCATAGTAGAGGCTATAATTTCTGACTTTTTGCAAATTTTGACATCTTAAATTAAAAGTTGTTACATCATTCTGAAATGTATCCAGTGGATTCCAAATATCCTAAAAATTTGATGCCCGTTATCATCCATTTAAAAATATGTGAACAAGCTCTTCTTTAACAGAAATTGTATATGGTTTATTTTCTTCTTGAACTCCTAATTCCATTCACTTCCTGTAATTACTAGTATACACAATTTGCTAAACACATAAAAATATACATTTTTATAACTCATGAAACCTAAAAAGTACAATTTTTATTGAAAATGCATCTTAGAAATATGGTGTTTTTCCCCCAGTTATTTCAGGTATTCATGGTATTACCTAATTGTAGAAGGAGATAAAGTGCAACATCAATTCTCTACCTGTTTTTTATTTTTGTAAACACAGTGTTAAGAAGCCTTGTTCACATAATTGGAAAAGGGATAGATTTGTTACAATGATATTCCTTGAGATCAAAGACTCAAGGAATATCATTGTAACACATCTCTCTTATTATATGCCAACAATTATAAAGTGATCTATTATCAAATACTATCAAATAGAATCCTTTAATTATATTAAAAAAAAGAATTAGAAACCATTCAACTTGCAAAACGATTTATCTAGTAGAGTCTCAGTTTCAGTCTTAATAAAAATGATTATTATCTATGACCTTTTCATTTATAGGCACCTTGTTAATCAGATATTGATTTCCATACTCTTTTGCCAACACAATATTTTTTAAAATTTTTTTCTTTTTTTTTCAGAGACAGGGACTCACTATGTTGCCCAGTCTGGTCTCGAATTCCTGGCCTCAAGTGATCCTCCTGCCTTGGCCTCCCAAAGTGCTGGGATTATAGGCATGAGCCACTGGACCCGGCCTCAACACGGCATTTTTGACAAAATTCTCTTATCATTATATGTTTTCAGCATCTTTTTGGTAAAATATTAAAGTGCAGATTCAGCTCATTCACTGTACAGAAAATAATTGCCATTTGTGGAATTGGCAAAGCCAGTCTTAATTTCATACCAATCAGCCAAATCAGATTTACTTTCTGTTAGGAAAAAGTGTGAATTTTATTCTTCAGTTTAAATAAGTATGTTAGCAAGCATTTCAAAAGATACTATAAAATCATTGGGAAATATTAACTGTAGCTTATAAAATATATTACTAATCAGTCAAGATTAAAATTATCTAGATCTAATATTAACGTTATAATAAATAGTAAAAAGAAGATAGTACTGTTTCTCATTATATAATTTGGAATAATGCAGTACAATGTATAGCTAAATACATCAGTTTTCAGAAATGATATAGAAAGCATGTTATTCCCTTGGTAAATGTGTGTGCTTGCTTGCATCAAACTCTGGTGTTTTGTCTTTGGGAACAATTAAATAAGAATCATGTCTAAAAATCAGAAATAAGTCCAATAATCTTGTCATATATAAATTTTTTCTTATGTGTTTGTAAAAAAGAAAGGTACATTTGCTAAGAAATAATGGGTTGAGCAGCTAACAATTTCGTTTTATGCCAGTAGGAGGTAGAAAATAAGAAACATTTTATAAGATGAAGTAAGAGGAGGACTGATTGCAATGGGAATATTTTGAGATGAAGTGGAAAACAACCCTCCTCTCCCAACTCTCCAGGATTTTACACCCTGACCATGCATCAGGATTTAGTGTAGGTGAGGGATATACTTTTCTTTTGTAAAAAGGGACAAAGGACTATGGTGAAAGGGAAGGTAGAATGGAGAGTGTGCATGAATATGTCAGCTGGCTCTCAAACAGAAGGGTTTTAGGAAAGATTTCATATGGAAGTTGAGGATCTTGAAATGTATTCGTTTAAAAAACTCTCCTCAGATTGATTTCCTTGCTCGGATATCACTTACAAAGTTTTCACATACCGTTGGAAAGAATTCCTTGAAAAGTCTTTATGTACCCCGATTTAAAGACTTCTTAATATAGGCATACCTATACTGCCATGGCCCTGACTGTACATTATTCTGGGACACCAAAGCAAGTGTCCTAGGAAGTCAGACCGAAGACTTAGTGTTCTTGGAATAGAAGAAGGTTAAGAGAGAAGTCAAAGAGGATGTCCCCAAGTTGGTGTAGTACAATAGTCCTGGATATGGTCCTCAGCTTTATAGTTCTAGAAGTGTGATTATAGTACACACAAAGGTGTTAATGTTTTGTCACACGAAATCAAACTCATAGGAAGTTAATGTATAAAATAGAATGCCAGTGTGTTAATTTATACTCATAGCCACCAAGGGGACTGTATTCTCTCTTGTTGGGAAATCTATATGGGAAGATCAGTTATAATGAGAAAGTTACATAAGGACTGTGGATCTTGAGCATGGCTATTGTTATCAAGCTATGACAACCAGACGCTTGCTGCCTGGCATATAATAGGAACTCAGTAATTATGGAATGCATGCAACTGTCTTCGTCATAGATGCTAAAAGGGATGTTCAAGATTCTGATAAGCCAATCCAACATTTTTTTGATGATCTTTCCTTGTTTCTCAAGTCGTACTCTTAAATGGCTATATCATGTAGATATTAAATCCAATAAAATTTCATGTCAGAGAGTTATATATTTGCAATAATTAATTTCTATTATCTCTGAGCCTACAAATTGAGACTGGTCATTTATTTATTTTTTAAGAGATGAGGTCTCACTATGTTGCCCAGGCTGGAGTGCAGTAACTATTCACAGGTGTGATTAAAGTGCACTGCAGCCTTGAACTCCTGGATCAAGTGATCCTTTCGCCTCAGCCTCCCAAATAGCTGGGACTACAGGCACGCAGCATTTCACCTGGCTAATTCTTTTATTTTTTAGAGATGAGGTTATTGCTATATTGCCCAGGCTGGTCTCAAACTCCTGGGCTCCAGCAAGCCTCTCGCCTCAGCCTCTCAAGCAGCTGGGACTACAAGTTCTCACCACTACCCTTGGCTGGGACTGTTCATTTATATAAGAGATTGGAGACTGCATTGTAGTGGCTGAATAATCTGTATTTCAGAATATTATTTGGTGGCCAAGAGTGTATCATAAAAAGAATGATGTTGGGTGACCCTCAGTGCAGGTACTCTGCCAGAAGTAGGACATCCTAATTAGAGAGGTATTGAACTACCTGTGGCCTGGCCAGTTTTTGTGGAGTGTACTGCTAAGGAGGAACAATAAATTTCCTCCGCCTCTTAGATCCCCCTCAGGAGATAATTCTTGATATTATTTTTAAAGGTAGACAAAGAGGTTGCAGTGAGGTGGTTCACACCTGTAATCCTAGCACTTTGGGAGCCTAAGCAGGGAGGATTGCTTGAGGTCAGGAGTTTGAGACCAGCCTGAGCAAGAGCGAGACCCCATCTCTACAAAAAAATAACAAGTTAGCCAGGTGTGGTGGTGCACGCCTGTAGTCCTGGCTACTTGGGAGGCTGAGGCAGCAGGATTGTTTGTGCCCAGAAGTTTGAGGTTGCAGTGAGCTATGATCATGCCACCGCACTCCAGCCTGAGTGACAGAGCAAGACTTTGTCTCTTGGGGAAAATAAGAAAAGGAAGGAAGGGAGAGAAGGAGGGGAGACAAACCTTTTCAAATTCTAAAATCATTAGGAATAAGATAAATTGCCAAATTTTATCTGGAAGCCAGAAAACACTTTGTCTTCTCAAAGCTTTTTCTGGCTCTAGGATAAGCTATTGAGATAGAGGAAAACATGCTAGGCCAAGAGTTTCATTTAGTATTTTAATAATAATAAAAAAGACAATACAAAATCCAAACATTTCTTTTTACAAGTTCAGATACATATTTTTCCCCAAGTGCAAAATACTCTATGAACGGCATCATTTGCTGTTTATTGTTGATTGTGTAGGAGATGCTTACTATATTGGCAGCAGTGGAAGCCAGATATAAATACAATGTTTTGAGATTTCTTCTGCATTAAAAAAAAGCCTCCCACATCGTGATTATTTTCTGAAACTTCAGTTCAACTCACACAGAAGAATAAAGTTTTCAGTTTATCCAAACTGCTACACCCCTACAACTTGTGTTGTCTAGATAAGCTGGTAACAGAACTAGGGGTTCTATTCTCTATAATCGTATATTTTCTTAAAGGATTCTTAGTCCAAATAATGGACCAAGGACAGGTTTGCTACCTTTGAGACAGGTCAAATTTAAAGATACGCTTGTGCTGTTTGTTTGCTTCCACTTTTCTCTTACTGTGCTTAAGAAAGAAACCTAGCAGGTTAAGACTTTCAGCTTATGGTCAGTTATACTTTGTTCCTCTTGTTTGAGGCTTGTCATATTGAGGTTAAGCAGCAAATACAAAAAGTCTGAATGCTCTTAGGTTTTCTGGCATTTGAGATATGACCTCCTATCCATTCCAGAGTCACATAAAACATGCATATGGAGAACACTTCTCAGACATAAAATGTTTCATTAGGGCCAAAGACCAGGACTACATTACTGAACTTTTAGCAACAAATATGAGTCTCTACCACCTCAAACTGACCAAATCCTGGGGGAAGTCAGAGCAGTCACCGCTCAGTATCAACCTGTGGGGGATTCCTAGGCCTGGGGCAGGCAGCTCAAGTCCAGGATCTGTTCAGTTTTTTCTGACTCTGAGAGTTCACTCAGGTTTAGGGAATTGGGCATAGCCTGATAATACAGAGAGAGGGAGGCAGAGAAATAAAGAGGAATTGCCATGCTGCTGAGGATGTAAGTGCCTTTCTGATATGCATCCCTTGGTGCTTGGAGCCCTCGGGGGAAATGGCTTCCCATTCCCAGACTCAAATCAGGGCAGGTTTTGTACTAAGATGAATGAGGCCCCATAGTACCATAGCCCCACAAGCATCCCATCCTGTGGAGAGGCCTCTGGATTGCTTCCTGAAGGGTTCCTATGTACACATCTTCCCACTTCCTTCCACTGGTAAAAACCTCTTTTCTGTCTAACCTGTAAAGGCCTAGAGAGTCCCTGAGTGATAACTCCTCATTGAGTCCATTTAACTCCTAGTTTGATGCCCAGGGCCAGCTTCTTCCATAGGTTCAGCAGCAGTTTTGCCTGGGTTCTTAACCCCCAACTTGGATAACTTAAATTAAACTTGGTGGACAATAGCAGGTCTTCACCTGCTCACTGAGATCTGCCTTGACATCAGTTAAGAAGCCTAGTGGTCTATACTTTCCATACTGTGGAAGTTATTTACAGGTCTCATAAACCATGGAATAAATGATTGAAGAAAGTGTATTTATATGTATGTATGGTGTGACAGGAAAAGCCGGGAGAAAGGAGAAGCTAGACCCCAAAGGCATAAATTGGGAAGCACCCTCACTGGCTTTCCAAAACAGATACAAAATGGCAAGGAGAGAGGAATCAGAAAGTTATCCTAGCTTCTGGTGGAGAATTAGGATGGTCAAAGTTGATTAAAACAGTTTTCAGGTACTTCCTGGGAAGTACTGACGCTTCTGCTAAATGACCATATTCCCTGCTTAGAAGCAGCCATTTTGCATCTTTACAGTGGCTGTCTTTGATCCAGAGAGACAAAGGCAACTAGACACTCCACCCCCCAAGGGGCATAGTATTGGCTAATGGATGTCAGGGGGTCTAGCTGTGCCATTGGCTTCCCACTGCTAAAGCTGTTTTGGCTCGTGAATACTACTGATGAGAGGGTGAGGGGGTCAGGCTCCTTTATTTAATGTTGAGTCTCTTGGGAGAGAAGTATCCTGGGACGGTCACCTAGAAATGAACCTGAGAAGTCAATTGGTAGCCTTTGATTGACAGGACTACAGCTTTAAGGGAATCAGAAGGAGCTATTGGAAAAATAATTTTACAGGCAGCACATTGGATTAAAGGCAGAATGTGTACAGGCTCGGGCTTGGGCATGGACTTGATTCTTCCTTTAGAAAAACAGTAGTTGAGGAAGCTAGGCTTGAAGTCAACTTCAAGAGGGAAGTGGCCAGGGTCAGGCAAATATCTGGTGCTTTCACCAACTTCACACCTTGATAACTGTCCTATTCTTGGCTTCTACAGCCTTGTCCCTGGCCTCGGACCCTGAGTCAGCCCATCCCCAGGTGGTTTGTCCTGGTCCTCTTCCATGTGCACACAAGGGGAAAACAGGATGAAGACAGGGAAAAGATGGAGGTTTTCCCTACTTGGGATAGAAAATCACTGACCATTTCCATTGGCCTCTACAATCACGAGGTCTATGCTGAATCCATAGAGAAGGATAGGGACAGCAGGATTGGTTTAGCAAACACAGGTCCCTCGCCTTCCTGCTCCATCGAGTCCCCAGAATTACTTTCCTACATATCAAATGCCTATCATCCTGGATTACCCCAACCAAGGGCTCTAGAGGTCTGGATAGTCACTGGTGGAATAGAGACAGATCAGATGCTCCAGCAGTTAAGGTTCATGAGATTCAAAACTGATTTTCTTCCACTCCAAACATACACTCTTCTCTCTTGGGCAGCTATAAATAGGGTTGTTCTAATAGAGGAAAAAGAAACAAAAACAAAAAACAAAAAACCCTCCCTCTAGACAACATAGAAAGACTCAAAATGATTGCACTTCTTAGATGTGGACAGGGTGGGCAGGAGGCTTGCCAAGTACACACACATTCCTCTTGCTGCCCACAGCCTGAGGCCAGAGGTAGGTGGCTCCAGGCTGGCTATAGACTGGGGTCCTCTTTGGTAGAGCCCACAAGCCACCTGGGGCTACAAGGGAAAGACAACTGTGGGGCAAGGCCCAGGCTGGCTTCAGGTCAACAGCCATGCTTCTTTAAGGACAACATGTAGCAAAGGGAGTAGGGCTCCCCAGGGAGCACTTGGGTGGAACTAAGAGGGTAGCTGGGCCAGGGAAGACGTGTAAGAAAAGGGATTAGTGTTTGAAGTTGGCTTCCAATTGTTCTGTCTGGTCTTTTAGATGATATATTTTCTTTTCTTTCTGTTTTCTTTTTCTTTTTCTTTTCTTTTCTTTCTTTTTTTTTTTTTTTTGGTGATGCTTTAAAACCTGGGTTTTGTCTTGCAGAGCTACAGTCTTTCTCTCCAGGAGCCAAAGCAGGGCATTCAACATGGCAATGCCTGTTGCTCTTCCTCATTCAGCCGGTATCCACTAGCCCAGTGTTGTGGGCCACTTGTAAACCCTATGGAGTAGACCCCAGGCAGACGTGGGGGAAGAAAGAGAGGAGCTATAGAGACAAGAAAGCCAGCTATGTGGGCGGTCCAGGGCTCAAATCATGTGCCCCAGAGGACCAGTGTTGGCATTAAGCCTATAAGTCAAAGGCTTCTTTGGCAGGACTCTGGGCTGTTAGAATCACCCTGGGGAGCACAGCAAGGGGACGTTCTGGCTCCTGACTAGCAAGGCACAACCCTATAATGGCAGAAGCCCCTCTTCCCCCTCCCCATTCCCAGTTAGACCCACTTCCTTCATGGGCTTCTAGCACCCTTCCAAGCCGATGGACCCAGGCATATGAGCTGGTAAAATGGGCAGGGAAGGGGCTGTGCTGTTCCTTCACCCCTCAGGGGGAATAGAGCCAGCACTGAATGGCTTTTCCAGGGAGCAAGTAGGAAAGGGAAAAATAGTAGAGAGAGAGAGAGAGAGAGAGACAAGGAAAGGAAAGTAGAAAGACAGGGAGAGTGCCTGGTCTGTGTAGTGATATTTTTTTCTCCAGAGAGAGAGGTGAGAGTTCCTTGTCTGAGGGTGGTGGGGGGCTGCCGGCTCTGAGGGCTAAGAAGTCTGAGGGTTTCAAAACCTGGGTCTCTGGGCCTAGGGGCACTATTTGTAGGGCCTTAGGAAGCTGGAAACTTTGGAGCGGAGCAGCTTGATGAAGGATTTTGGCAGCATCTCCTTGTGTTTCTCTGTGTACTTGAAGTAGTTCTGGGGGTGGGCTAGCACCTCAAAGAAGGCCTTGATGAGCTTCTTATCCTGCAGAGGATGGCAGGCAGCAACGTCAGCCTCAGCAATGGGGGTGGGAAAGAGGAACATCACGACTCTGCAGTCCCTCCTGATGGCTAACAGATATCTCACGCTGAACATACCCAGAGGTAAACTCTGGATTCCCATCCCCACCATCTGCTCCTCTAGAGTTCCACAACTCAGTCAATGGCAACTCCATTCTTCTACTGCTCAGGCCCCATTCCTTGGAGCCATCCCTCTCTCCTGCTTGACTCTACCTTCAAACTGTATCCATATTTGGGTATATTTGGATGGTGACTATTTCTCCCCATCTTTGCAGCCACCACCCTGGTCCAAGCCACCATCATCTCTCACTTGGACTACTGCAGTAGCCTCCTCACTGGTGTCCATGCTTTTACCCTTGTCTCTCCAAAGACTGTTCTCCCCACAGAAGCCACCATGACTTTTTGATTTTTTAATTAGTTCATCTTTTTCCTGTTTGAAACACTTCTCTGGTTTCTTTTATCACCCTAGGTAAAGCTGAGTCCGTTGCATGGCCCATAGGCTGAATGCGATCTGTGCCTTGCTTTCCCTTCCACTCTTCCTCACTATGCTGAGCCACACTGGCCTTCTTGAGGATCCTGAACACATCAAACTGCTCCCATGCTCCTTAGCTTGGAGTGCTCCTCCCCTGATGTTCTAGTGGGTAGCCCCTTTCCCTCATTACGGTCTCTTCTCCCCAGAGTCCTTTCCTGACCACCCTGTCTGCAACAGCAGCATGACGTGTGGAGAGCCTACTAAGTGCCAGGCATTGTGCATTAAAAACTCATATCTTCTGGTTCCTTGGCTGGTGCTTTTTCCACTGCATCAGTGGATTTTTAAAATAATGAGGGGGCTTCCAGCCTCTCAGCCCGGTCCTCTTTAATCAGAACAGCTGTACTGCTTTATGCATTGGAGTTCCACAGTACACTTGATTTGAAATGAGGGTGCAGATACTTCAAATATTTGAAAAGTATTGCTGAAATTACATCCTTTGGAGTCTGTAAGTTCTAGGTGATTTTTGCCGTCATGGCTTTTGATGATAATATAAAAATTATTTTACTCATGAGACAGACTTTTTTGCAGTGATAATTTATGAAGGATTATTCTATGACTAGGACCATAGTTTCTTAAGTAAGATTTTCTCAAATTGGGATCCACCAACCCAGGGTGTCCTTCCATTCTTCAGTACTGGAAATATTTCTTTTCCTTTAAAAGGAGTCTATACATGAACTGATTCTGAGAAAGCTGTGCTAGATCTGCTGCTTCTTAGTGCGGCCTGGGGCGGGGGTAAGGGAAGGAGGGAACTTATGCAAAAGCAACTTTCTATACTTCATTTTCCCTGTCTCTTGGTGGAAGAGGTAGAGGACATTTCTTTTTACCTTCCCTTTCTCCTCCAAGTTTTCCCCAAGGTATAATATAGTGTGGGTGACACTGCAGTCAGAAGGACTTAGGATCAGATCCCAGCTTTAGCACTGGGAGACTTTAATTCTCTGTGCCTCAGTTTTCTCATCTATAAAGTGGGAATGATGAGAGCACCTACCTCGTAGAGCTTCTGTGTCAATCAAATGAAAATATTCACGTAAGCACTTAGCATATCGCCTGCACAGGGTTACATGCTCATTAACTGTTGGCTATCATTACTATTATTAGTATTCACTTGCCTTTAAGATCTCCTGGTGGTTTTCAGAGGCATAGAGCCGGCCATCTCGCACAATGTCTTCTACCAGCTGCTCATAGTCCTCTGCAAAGTCAACCAAGGGGAGGGGGTGAGGGGTGGGAGCTCCTCTTGCTCTCTTGGCTCCCTCCCAAGACCTCTGGGCCTCCCCTTTCTCACCCACCTCCGTGATTCCTGCCCTTGCTCACCATCATAGGTAACATAGGGGATCTGGAAGCCACGAGCGCTGTTGGCCTCACTTGTCTTGAAGTTGATCCAGAGCTTCCTGGAACGTGCCGTGAAGGCGATGGGGCGTTCGTAGGTCTGGCAGGTCTCGTAAGTGGTAATGGAGGATGGGGAGGCTGGGGAGGCAAGCAGCAGGTCAGCAGAGCAATGGGGCAGGCTGTGCAAGCCCTCCTGGGATGAGGGCTCTGGAGCGGGGCATGGGGGAAAGAATCACTCTGACAAAGGCTCCCCCTCTATACACACACATACCCCACACCCCACACCCTCTCCCATTGCCCCCTGGGCTCATTCTACAACTTCTCTTTGAATCAGGCACTTACATAGTGTAAGAAATTTGACATTTAAATGAATGGAATGGCAGAAATACTAGGATAGGAAAGTGACACATGGAACACCGTTGGAATTCTAGCCTCAGCGCGGCTTTCTTAACTCTGCTTTCTACTGAATATGTGCCATTCATTGCTATTTTCCTTTGTTAGCCTCTCACCTCCTAAGGCCTCTCTCACTATTTTGTCCTCACAGATCCCTGCCCTAATTCTTCCTATACCAGTCTCTCTTTCTCCCTCTTAACCAGATTTGGACTGCCCTTCCCTGGCCCAGCTCTGCAGCCACCCACAGTTCTTTCTCATGACGAGGACGTCCCCACACTCGTCCTCAGATGGCAGGAAGATCTCAGGTACCACGATAAGGATCTTGCGCTTGGGTGGGGGGTTGATGTTCCAGACGCACTCCACGCCAGCTGGGTAGTTGCCCGGGTAGTTGGGGGACTCGATATAGCCAGTAAACTCACCCAGCTCCCCACCACACTGACGATCTGCAGCCAAGCCATGGTGGATAGAGCAAGAAAGAAAAGTAAGTCAGTGGGGAAATGAAAGGTTGGGGAAACTGAAGAGTTCTGAAATGGAGGTCAGACACATGTGGGCAGCCACCATCCTAGTTCATCATCTGTTCTCCAAGTTCTGGGTCCATCTTCCTTCCTGCCCGTTTATACCTTTCCTTCTCACTACATCTGTCTCTGTCTCATTACCTGTCTCCAGGGAGAGGGTGCTATAGGGCCCAGCCTAGAAACTGACCTTGAGATTGAGTGGGATGGGGAGAGGTGGAGAGTGGGACTTTCCTGCCCATCCACCCCCCAGTCCTGCTCCCTGTTCGTTTGCCACTCCTCCTCTTTCCATGCGCATTGCTCCCAGGCCTCTCTACTCCCTTTTCTACAGCCTGGTTTGCCACGTACTCTTGCACTGGGCCACACTGGTGGAGCCATCAAAGTCAGTGCTTGTGTTTCCTGGACAGCGGGTGCAGAAGTTCTGTCGGAAGTCAGGCTGATAGGAGCCCATGGCGCAGCGGATACAGCGATGGATGCTGGTGTTGTAGTAGTGCCCTGGGGAGCACTGGACTGCAGCAAGGGGGAAAGGCAGGAATCAAGATGGCGGGCTGGTGGGAGTTCTGGGGCAGGGGATGGGGAGGATACATTCATCATGGAGAATCAGGAGATTGACGATACCAAAGTTCCTTCCAGGGTCCTAACCTTTCCCAGTCATGCCAGAATTTAAGCCCAGGGAAAAACAAAGTTTACAGAGTGGTTGGTTGTGGTGCCAATCCTTTTCTTTCAGACACTGAGCACAGTATCAAATCTATACAGAAACTCATTTAGGGTATGGAAGGGAATATGCCACTAGTTCTTCAAAGCAGAGGGGTAAGCGGGACTTTTAATTGTTTCTCAATTCCCAGGCCTGGGACTGGTAGAGGGCCAGGATGGGTCCTAGGAGCAGGATGGTATGGCTGGTCAGGTGGCACAATGTAGTCAGGTCTACTCTGGGGACTCAGAGAGTTTTTTTGGAAGTTGGGTTTGGGGTGTCCCCAGTGGGGTGAATAGCTCACTCACCTTTGGTGTCACAGTCTTGGAAGGAGATGGCCCCCTCATGCTTAGTGCTGAGGCCCCCACCACATGGGAAGCATAAGGTCCGTCCTGCTTCAGGTTGGTAGGTACCACGTGGACATGGCTGGCAGGGCTTGAACCCATCTACAGAGTGTTGGCCAGGTGGGCACTGACCTGCAGTGAATCAAGGGCCCAACTCTGATGGGATGGTCCTGAGTCATCCCCATGGGTCACCCAATCTCAGGGGACAGCAAGATGACTAAGAGAGTGGCCTGGAGCCTGGGCCTGCCCTTTGGGAAATCCCATGCCATGGGTGTCCCAGTACCCACCCTACCCCACTCTGTATTGTTTGTTCCCCTGGCACCTGCACACGTGGTGACGTTGGTAGCTCCGAGAGGCCCGTGGGCATCACTCCCAGGGCAAAGGTCGCAGGAGAGCTGCCCTTCTCTCTCCTGGAAGGTGCCCGCTGGGCATGGCACACACTGCTCCGTCTGGCCGTGGTAATACGTTCCCTGCGGGCAGCTGACTGAGGGAGAGTCGGCCGTGCTAGCCACCCACCCCCCATTTCCCACCACCCAGGCTTGGGACTCCCCTTCCCACTCCCTCAGAGTTAGGGAGCAAACAGAATCCTGCTTGTGGGGAATGGGGGGGGGTCAAAGCCATGTGCAGGAGGGTTTCCAGCCCCGCCTGGTATTCTAGATTTTAGCCTGGGGCCAGGGAAGGGAGGATGGTGGGCAGGAGAGTCTTGGCTGCTTCATAATATAAGAGATGCAGCTAAGGCCATGAAGGGTCCTGCTCTGAGCCAGGCCCAACCCAGGCCTTCCCATTCCTCTGCTCTCCAGCAAGCTTCCTTACCACACTTGGCCCCAGCACGGTGCTGCCCGGGCCTGCAGGAGTCCACAAGCTCTGCTCGCTCCCCAGCTACCAGGCCTGGTTTGTGGGCCAGCTCATAATCAAGGCCTGCCAGGCGCAGCAGGAAGCGGTCCTGGTTGATAGACTTTCTGAGCATCTTCAGGGACCCTTTCAGCCGTCGTTCCATCCGCTGTCGGAGGCAGGGCAGCCCACAGCCAGCTGGTGGTGGATGGTAGTGTGCATCAGAGAAGGAAGAGAAAGAAAGAGTGGCTGTGAGCAGGAGGGCAGGGGAGCAAGGCTGGGAGGTAGAACGGGCATGGTAAGAGGGACTAGCTCTTGGGCTTGGCATCAGGCAGGGTCTGCCCCTGCCTTTTGCTGCTGAGACCTGTGTTTTTCCCACCTCTGCCCTCTCCTTCTGGCCCTACTCCCTACGGTGCCCCAGTCCTACCTGTGGTTTCTTCAGCTCTGACCTCCGCCTCCAGTTCCAGGGTGAGCCGGGTGACCTCCTTGCCTGGAGGGGTCCGGGCCCGCCGGCCCTTGCCCTTCCGAGAGGAGTCACACTTGAGGTGGATGAAGGTGACCTGGCAGTCAGAGCAGGGGGCACCACCTGGGGGAGAGGACTTGTCAACCCCAAGGAGCCCCCTGGTGACATGGAAAGTTCTCACTTATTCACCCCAACCCAGGCAGACCTCACCAGATCTCTGACTGCAACTATCCCAATACTATTTTAGTCTAGGATACTAATTAGTTGGTGGAAGGGAATGTCCTGGAGACTTCCTTGGGCCCTATGCCTACAACTGCTTTTTCCCCTGCTGTGTCCAGAGTTCAGGGTGCTGGTGGGTTTTTGGAAGCGATCTTGCTAAGCAGAGGAGCTGAGGGGTGGGGAAGGTTTGGTGGCCAGACATCCCATTGGAATGGGGTCCCCAGTCCAGACCTGGCCCTGGGATTCTGCTGGCCTCTTCCATTTTGCCTTTGTTTCGCAGGTGCAAACGGCATTTGGCATCCTTGATCTTGAAGGAGGCTCGCTGTTTAACGGACAGCACTGCAGCCTCTAGAGGGATGGTAGAAGCTCAGCACAGCATGGGGGCCCAGTGGGGGTGGAGGGTGCTGTGGAGGGTGTTGAGAAGCTGGGCAATAGGCCAGGGGCTTGGCTGGGGAAGTGGGATTGCAAAAGCCAAGGTGATCAGATGTTAGGGGCAGAGAGAGAGGCAGCAGGGCTGGATAATTACAAGGCAAAGAGGGAGACCCAGGAAAAAGGAAGGCCAGGGAAATAATGAAGAAGAAAAATAAGAAATTAATACAAGAGAATGGGGTGGAAACAAGGCTTGGGGGCTGGTGCTCACCATGGCAGTGGTTGGAGTTTGTGCTGTTCCCAGTGTGGCTGGCTCGGGCTGAAGCAGCTCTGGGGCTGGGGATGCCACAGCTTACCGTGAAGCCATTCTCAGACTCTGAGAAAAAGGGGTCTGTCACAACTCTGACCTGCCCCCCCCCAACTCCACCTGGCTGGAGGGACCTAAGGGGAACAGAGGAGCTGCCCGAACAGCCAGCCTTCCCTCCTTTCTTCCCCAAAGCCCTCCAGCACCCTTCTCCCATGTACCTGGCAAAAACCGGGCCCGGGAGGGACAGGTCAGGGCACAGGTGTCCTTCTTGCCAGACCGGTTGCAGCTGAGCATGGCTTTCGAGGCCCCAGGACTTCCCTGACACTTCACTGGCTCTAGGAAGGGGCGAGAGGCCTCAGGAAACTGGTGCATTCCTTGCCCACCCTCTCACTGAGATGTGTAATTTGGACAAAGAGAAGCAGCTACATGCAGAACTGTTGTACCCATGGAGACTGATGAAGGGATTTTTTTACTAGAAACTTCATGTCTCTAAATCAAATAGCTACATTCTCCACCCCTTCCCACCTCACGTTTCCCCTGCATGATACTTTGTGCTTTCCAGGACCCCAACTGTCCCCCTGAAACTGCAGTGTCAACTTTGGTCAGCAGAGGGCACTGCCCACCTGTGCAATCTTTGCCGTTCCAGTGCAGCCGGCCCTGACCTGCTGGGCAGGTACACTGGTAGCTGCCCGGTGTGTTGATGCAGCCAAAGCGACAACCTCCCCGGTTGATGCTGCATTCATCCACATCTAGGGGAAGGAGTAGGAGCCAGGGAGCAGGCAGGATATTTGGTTAGAGGTTAGAGTTCCAGGTATCCTGTGCTATGCAAGATGACTAAGTTCTAGAGATCTACTGTATAACATTGTGCCCATAGTTAACAATACTCTAGTGTACACTTAAAAATTTAAGAGGATAGATCTCACGTTAAATATTCTTACAGTTAAAAAAATAGTTTAAAAAGCATTCCATGTACCCCAAGATGACTACTGGCCTGAGAAGAGCTCAAACCTCCTCCCCTTATCTCTGTCCCCAGTCAAACGAATAATTGAGAAGGGGTCATGCTGACCAGCTTTTTAAAGCCTTCCACTCCTACCTACCAGAGGGACTGTCATTTGGGAGCTGAGGATGTAGGTCCAGGGATAGTGATGGGGATGGGAGATAGGAATTTTGGAGGCAGGATGCTGTTCTTTGATGCCCCAGTCTCCCAGTTGGCCTTCAGAAACTATCTTAATTCCTCCCATTTTATCACAATAAATGCATGCACCCAGAGATTACCCATAGCCACAAGCCAACTCAGGGTCTTATTCGATTGGAGGATGAGGAGTTGAGAGGAGACAGGGTGGCTGGGGGGCTGCAAGCTTGCTAGCTTACCCCCACAGTGGGTGACACCATACAGCAGGTAGCCACGATGGCAGAGACACTGGAAGCTTCCTGGTGTGTTGACACACATGTGATCACAGGTTCGATCAAAGGAACACTCATCTATATCTGGAAGAGCAAGGATTTGAGCCACTGAATCTGTCTCGGGGCACCTGACCCTTACTCAGGTGAAGGGCCCAAGGGAGGGGCCTTGGCTCTCTGCCTTGAATTGAAAGAGTCCCTACTCATGGATCAGTGACTGAGCAATGCTGATCCATCCTCTATGCTCCCTCCACTTGGAGTCCTTGGAGTTAGGAACTGTAAAATCTGATGCCTGTGGATCAGGGCCACCATGTGTGGTTAGGCAGATCACTGTCTGCCAAGGACATGAATTGGGGTGAAATCCATCCCTCACTCTGTGCCAAGCTGTGTGCTTCACTGTGGAGCTGGTCCGCCTAGAGGAAGGGGTCCTGTTTGCTAGTTTGCAGGACAGTGCTGCCTACAGACTCCACGGTGTCTATTGAGTTTCTAACACTTTGGGCCTCTGGCCTCCTTGAAGCTCTCCCACTCCAAGAACATCTCCCAAGGATTTCACCTTGGCTCAAGTCTGCTTACCTTGGCAGTTCCTTTCATTGATGAGCAGCTTATAGCCTTTCTTGCAGCTGCATTCGAAGCTGCCCACTGTGTTGCGGCAAATGTGGTCACAGCCCCCATTGTTCAAGCGGCACTCGTCTATGTCTGGAGAAGCAGGAAAAAGCAGAATAAAAGGTGATGTTGAAGGCTGAAAACAAATAAGGAGACAGGATCCCTCCCTCCCTCACAGAGATAGGGAAAATCAAGGAGAGCCCTGGGCCTGCCTTTTCTGACACCTCTATCACTCTCTTGTCTCCGTTTGTTCCGTGTTCAGGCGGTCTGTGGCCATTAGTAATACCCTCTCTTCTGGGATTGAGTCCTCTTAGAAGGGGACAGATGGGAACCAGAATCAGGCCCTCAGGGAATTGCCTGAAGCAAGGAGCAGATGGGCATTTGACCTACAGGGCTAGTCCATGCCCCTTACTCTCCAGCTAATGGCCATTCCTAAGAGGGCTGGCGGATAGTGTTATCTCTTTCCTGTCCCTCACCCCTGTCACTGAGGGCCCTGTCAAGAGCCCTGGGTAGGGGGGAGCCAAGGAGAGGTGGAGAGTCAAAAGGGAGGAGAAGCTGGGAAAGAGGCCAGGCAGGGAGGACCTCCCGGAGAGCCAGGGAGGCTGCGGAGCTGATGGGGGAGGGATGGGGGCCAGGCAGGGGGCTGGGCTGGGAGAGGTCTGGAGAGGCTCAGGCCTGCGGCAGCTTTCAGCACTAGTAAGGGAAAGGGGGCGGGTGAACGGCTTCCTTCCTGAGGTCAAGTTCCCCAAGCTGGTGGCAGACAGGACCCAGGCTACTCACCCCTAGTTGGGGGAAGGGAGCAGGGAGGGCAGCCTTCCACTTCACTTTTAGCATACCTGTCAACAGTCCTTCCCAGCAGGAAACCTCTGACTCTGGCTGGCTGACCTGCTGCCCCAGCCCTCCCCCTCCTCTCGCAGCTGTTGGGCCAAAAGACACAAAGAAGGAGCCCGGTCCTCCTTCCAGTCCCCACTCCTTGTGACTAGGGGACACAGACTTGATCAATCATATTTACAGTACGACTACTCTCCTTTTTTCCTCCTCCCTCTCCCCCATCATCCCCCAGACCTGACTAATTAAAGGGAGGGGAAATAGAATGGACAGCTTGGGAAATTATACTGGAAGAACAGCTAACACAAAGTGCTTACCATTTGCCAAGCACTGTTCTAAGTACTTTATAATACCTCATTTAATCCTCACAACACACCTGTGAAGCAAGCACTGGGGAAACTGAGGCACAGAGACATTAAGTAACTTGCCTAGGATCACAGAGCTAGTAAGAGGCAGCGCTGGGATCTGAACTCAGGTAGCCAGGCTCTGGTATCAGTGCTCCTAACTGCTATCCTACTCTTCCTGTGGCCAGTACAGCCTTTCTAAGGGGAGAGGTCATTTTCCCCTGGGAAAGTCTGAGGAATGTGGGTTAAGAAGGTTATGGAACACACCTGTGACCTCGTATACACACAAAGTTGGTACTCAAATATCCTTCCAGACCCAGAGACAAATGTAAATTGCATGTTCATTAACTAAGAGGGTGACTAGGAATGAGAGCCAGGAAACAAGGTAGCGGAGGGGCAGGGGCACTAAGGAACTGGCTGGACTGCTGTGCTCCTTGAACTGAGATGGGACAGGTGGACAGGAGACAACCCTTAGCTATGTCCTGGGTTCTCTGCAAGAAGGGAGTCGAGGAGGTGTGATCCCATAATAGGCACCCTATCTCTGGTCCTAATGTCAGTCCTTACCAAAGGTCTCCATTCTCCTGTCCGCTCGAAGTCCTTACCTTTGCAGGTCTTCCTGTCTGGCTGCAGCATGAAGCCCACAGGGCAGCTGCAGTGGACACCAGTCGCTGCATCGTGGCACTTACTGTCACAGCCCCCGTTGTTGACAGCACAGGTCTCTGTTCAGGAGGGAGGTGGGGGATGGTAACCGGGTTACTGGCCTAGAGGAGTCCCACACTTGGAGGGTACTGGAGACCACAGAGGCCCAAGGGAAGGCCTCAGCTGCCTCCCTGTGTTTTAGAAGGAGCATTAAGTGGAGGGAGGCTCCCAGCCCCCTTCCTCCCATCACTCCCAACCCCCATCCCCTCACAAGTGCAGCCAAGCAGTCCACTTCCCTGCCCCCTACTTGATTGAAACAAGGTGGACAGCAGTGAGGCAGGTACAAGCCAGAGCTGTCAGGCAGGAATGTGCTGAGGGGTGGAGGAGGTGGGGGGAGCAGGGAGAGATGGGAGCTAAGTGAGGGTGGTTCTGGCCGCCAGGGAACCAGAAGGGACAGACAGGAGTTTCCTCCTCTTTCCACTGACCATCTCTTTGGTGGGTGGGCAGGGGTCATGGTGAGACAACTGTACTGTGGGTAGGCTGGGAAGAAGAATGAGCCTGGCCACTCCTAAGACAGCTGAGGGATGCCCATCCATTTATCTTCCCCTTCCTCCCTGCCCAGCTGTCTTAAGAAAGATCTCAGTTCCATGCCGAACTGCTCATCCTCGGAGGAGACAGCATGTACTGGGTTAAGCTACCTTCAGCTGTTCCCAGACCCTCCTTTTTGGTTCCAGATGGTGATAAGCTGGCTGTTTTGTTGTTTTACTTTGCTAATGGGAAGATACTGTATAGGTGAGGGGAGGGGGCAAAAGGAGAAGGATCCAGAGGAGAGGGAAGGGGATAAAAAGGTAGGTGGAAGAGAGAACCTCAGAGGTAGCCAAAACCCGAATCCTTATTTCTGCTAAGTCTTTTCTGTTGCTCCCTTCTTGACTGGTAAATTTTCCCTTCACTGGAAGGTCAGAGTTGGGGGAGAATGGGTGGGTCACTCTATTTTCTAAATTCAGAGCAGGAGAAAAACAGGTTTAAACAGCAGCTTGGGAGAATCAGCTGAGTCCAAGGAAAAACCATTAGCTCAAATAGTGAAAGGCCCTGACACAGGGACTGTGGAGGTGGGGATGGTCCTCTGGAGGGCCTGGAATTCTCCCAGTAGAAAGAGAGGAGCCCAAGGCCTCTGCTAGGGAAGAGAGGAGAGTAGTTCTCAGAATCAGGGGAACGAAATGAGGAAAGTACTGGTTAGCACTGTCATCTTCTTGAATCTGTGACTCCTAACACTCAGGCCCAACCCTTGTCACCAACGAGAGCAGCAAGGCCAGGGCTCCAGAAGAAGCCAACTCTGCCTGTGGGTCCCTGGCCATGGCCTGGTCCCTTTAATGCCCAGGTTTGGGAGCAGCCCAACCTGGAGTGAGATCTCTTCTGTGTGATTCCTACCTTAGTCTCTCCTGAGGTTCCCCAAGACCATGGAGGAACCTAGGAGGAAACCTTGAGTTTAGGCTCCAAACCTAGCCATCCCCCCTAAGAGTGCTCTTAGCATGAGAAGAGGTCCAGGGAGAAGGGAACAGAGATCCTGTGCCAAGTCTAGGTGGCTTCTGAAGGATCCAGGAGAGGGAGCAGCAGAGCTGGCACAATGTCCATCCCAGGCTGCACAGGAAGCTGGGCATAGCTGCCCGCCTTTGCAGGACAGCATTCTCCAGAGCAGGGTGGGGCAGCAGGAAGGCACAGCCCGACCCCTTTGCTCTCCAGGTTGCAGTATTAAAACCACAAGTCACTCTGTGCTTAACCCTGTGCCAGGCGCTTATTAGATAGATACTCTACTTGCACTATCTCAGTCATCACAGCAACCCTAAGAAAAGACTGTCATTCTCTTTATTTTCCAGAAGAGTAAACGAGGATCAGAGGGGAAAGCAGCTCGCCTGGGGGCATACAGTTAGAGAGTGGCAGAGCCAGGATTCAGACTCAGGTCCGTCTGAATGCAAATGCCATGCTCAGAACCATTATGGGGGAGAGAATGGTGAGTGCCGCTGGGACTGTGAACTAACACGGGTAAGAATCCAAGAAGGAAGCCTCGGCGAGGGGATGGCATCTAACCCTATCTCAGGTGGCACCGTGGGCGTCATGGGGAAGATGGAGCTGGCTGGGTCTCTAACTATGTAGAGAGAGGCTGGGGGGCAGATGGCTGGGAAGGGGGTCGGGTGTTAGAAGGCAAGTGTGGGAGGAGGAGCAGAAGAGGAAGGAGAGGAGAGTGACAGGAAAAAAGAAAGACAAAACCAACATGAAGGCTCCCAGGCCAGCTCTTAGGGACTCAGGTTTCCTGTCACCTGATGGGCCCAGTGCCCAGGCTGCCGGGGGGGCCCTGTTGACTGGGCCCGATGGGCATGCGGTTAGTGGGAGCCCCAGCGGGTTAGCCCTTCCCCTAGCAAGCCAGTGAGAGCAAGCGGAGAGAGCAGACATATTTACCATTAGAAACGGCCTGAGTGGGGATGTGCTGCTCTAGCCGCCTTTCCCCTGTTTGACATTGTAAAAAAACCGTTTAGATGCTGGGCAGGAGCCACTGTGGCCCGCTGGGCCTTAGAACCCTTCCCACCCCTCCTCCACCCTGAACGCCCAAACCACTAGCCCCGGATGATGAACCCTGAAACCCTTACAACAGCTTCACTCCTCAGCCTTGTCCTACCTGGTATACTCAAAGAGGCCAGGCTCCCACCAAGTGACTGAAAAACTGAAAAACAGTCTCAGAGAGGGGCAACCATGGGCCCAGTGCGACACAGCGTGCCCAAGGCAAAGCTGGGGTGCAACCTCAAGCCTTACAAACTGGCAAGTCCCAAATTCCAAAGGGTGCTTTCCCTTTCTTCTAAACTGCACTGCCCTCTCATTCTCCCCACTACATCTGAATGTCCCGATGGCCCCAAACAATGACTTTTCCTCCTTCCGGGGCTGGCAAGAAAAATGAGATGTAGGGCAGGGTAAAATAAGTTCTATTAGAGAAGAGGAAGGGGCACTAGGAAGGAACATAGCTGTAAACCCAGAACAGCCTCATTTGCTCCTACTGCCTCACTTGGCCATGGCCCAGACAGCGGAATGGGTCTCGGGTTAGACAAGAGCTCAAGCTCAATGGGCTGTTTTCAGAAGCAGCCATGTCCGAGAGGGATCAGACCCTTGCATCCACGGCCCCGAGCTTTGTCCTGATTCATGCGTATTTTCTTTAGGGACTGCATGCAATTTCTTTTGGGAGACTCTGGAGATGTGTGAATGTGTCCAGGGGGTGGTGGGATGTTTGGAAAACAAAAGAATTAGATCTATGAGGAAAAAATGAAAGGAACTATTAATAAAACACACCTACCAGGAGAAGGCAACGTGAAGACCTAAAAATGTTCTAGGCTCTTTGAAGAGTTAATTCAGAGGGAAACATGTAGCAGGAGAGATTTTAATTATAGAAGCACTTTAGAACTGTGTGTGCCAGTCTCCGGAGCAGGTGCCCGAGGGAGCCCTGTAAGAGCATCATCTGCTCCCCTGTCCTTGTGTCTGCAGTGAAGGGGGCAGGCCTGTGGAGTGGGGTGGGGAGAGTCTGGTGCTTCAGCTGAATGTCATGTCTCTGATATACATGACTTCACACAGAGTGGCTGGGTTCACCCCTGCCCATCCCCAGCATGCTGCAGCCCCCCAGACGGATGGCCACCCATAAACACCAACGCCTGCAGAGCAAACTCGCCCCTGCCTGGCCCAAGACGCAGACTCTTCCCCCATCCAGAGTTCTTCCCTTTCATTTCCCACTTCTCCAAGGGACACTTTGTCCCATCATCCTTCTCAGCACTAACGACCTAAAGACTTAGGGAATTAGGAATTAGCTTTAAGGAATTAAACTCATCTAGGGTACCTAAAGATATATGAGGTAAGGCCTAGGGAGTCAGGAAGAGGGAGCCAGGTATTAAAAGGGCCCCAAACCAGGGCAAGAGAGAGATGGAAGGCTGGAGCTGATAAGGAAGAGAGGGGGCTAGAGGTGGAGCTGAGAGGGGGTACACTGGGATCTGGAGGAGAGAGAAGGAAGCGGGGCCTAGGGTGAGGGGAGGAGAAAGGGGATTTGCAGGAGGACCGTGAGGAGAGAAAGGATCCAGACGAAAAAGATACCTGGAGCCAGGAAACCCCATTTGGCAGTTCAGTGATGGTTGTTCCAGGAATGAGTGCTCTGTCCCACCCTCAGTTCCAGAGTGGGGACAGTGAGCCATGACAGCTCCCCTCCCATCCACACTAGTCAACCAGGGCCTCTGGGCAGGGCTAATCAGCTGCATTGCCCCAGCTCTCCCACCTCTTCTCAGCCACAGCCTTGGTCAGCAAGCACCCTTGCTAATTATTCTGTCTGGCAACACTTTGTCCTGGGACAAAGAGGGCAGCAGAACCAGTGGGTTGGAGAGGGGAAGAGGGTCAGGTGAGCCTTTCAATCACTCTTATAGTTGTCCTTCACTAGACCTGGCATTGTCTGGGTCTTTAACTCCCTCACCAGTCCCTCTGTCCCAGCACCTGGGCCCCATGTGCTCCCCCACTACCCCTGGTTGGTTCCCAAGGGCCCCCACCCCACCCCCATCACAGGCGGACTGAGTTCTCCCCTGGCCTCACCCACCGATGCATGTCTTCCCGTCGGTATGGAGCACAAACTTGACATGGCAGCCGCACCGGGGACCCTGCTCTGTGTCATCGCATGTGTGCTGGCAGCCACCGTTCCCATAGTTGCATGTCACTGTGCACAGAGAGGCAGGGGCCTATCAGCTTGCTTCTCCCTGAGTACCGCAGTTCTCCACAACATGGATACTGGCCCTCTTTTCTAGTTGCTTTCCCCATATTCCCTTTTCCTCCCAGCCCTGTCTTCTTGCTGCTCAGGCCCCACACCCCTCCCTTTGTTTTCCTTCCCCCCCACTGCCATCCCAGTTATCTCACATTTACAGTCCCGCTGGTTCTTGGTGAGCTCGAAGCCAGGGCGGCATTCACAGGCAATGCCCCCCTTGGGTGTCTCCCGGCAAATGTGGGCACAGCCGTGGTTCTTGTTCATGCAATTCATTCCTTCTAAAAGGGAAAAGGAAGGGGGCGAATGCTTTATACCCCTGGATGCCTAGAAGAGGAGGACTCTAAGGGGCAAGTGAGGGCCCAGGACATTGGGAGAATTCCACTGGGGTTGTAACACCGAGAGGGCACTGACTCTCCCTGTCACAGGCCTCCTGTCTTGCCCATAGAGCTGGGTGCTAGGAGCAGAGCGCAGGACAATTCTGAATGACAGGCACTGATACCCATCCCAAAGAAAACCTGCACGGTCACACTCTCCTTCAAACAACCAAAAAATAGTGTCTAATAGGTGTCTGGCACGGTGCTAGGGAACGGGTGGGTTTAGGAAGGATCCAGAAAAAGATAAGACATGATCTCTTCCCTCAAAGAGCTTAGAGTCAAACTAGGAAGGAGATAAATAACAACCAGATCTATAATGTGAGTGGGGAGTAATTGGCATAGATAATTACTATGCATTTTTATTCAACATTTATTAAGCTCTCACTATATGCAGGGCAGTATGTTAGGTGCTGGGGATACAAAGATGACTTAGACATAGTCCCTGCCCTCAGGGATGTCACAGTCTAGTGGGGGTCAGGGGTGAGTCACAGGAACAGTTAACATATACCCCACTATTCCTGCCTGAGCCTCCCAGTCCAATCCAAGGTAGAAGGCATTGATGCGGCCCTTTCAGATAAGCAGCAACTTAGACAAACTCAGCCACCCACAACTCAGCCATTGATATTAGGAACAATATCCACCTCAGGTCTGGACACAGAGGACACCCCATAGTAGCCTCAATCCCATACTGACCCTGACCCCAAATTAATTCCTGTAGATTTTGCTCTAATAACAGTGTCTATCCATGGGCCCTTAGGTTGTGACTGAGTTGGGGGACAAGACAAAATGGAGCTAGCAAAGTTGAGAACTGAGGGTAAGACTTAGGGGGTGTTGAGGGACAGCTGGGAAGAGAAGCCTGGGGAGGGCAGGGACAGGGCCCTCCCAGGTCATGGGCTGACCTTCTGGCCGCTGGATGCAGGTGTGCTGGTTGTCGCTGAGGAAGAAGCCTTCCCGGCAGTGGCACTCGTAGCTGCCCATCATGTTGATACAGCTCTGCTGACAGCCGCCATTGCCCTCGGCACACTCATCCACATCTGTGCAGGACAGGTGGGGCCATGGGCTGCAGGCCAGGGTCCAGGGCATACCCTGGGACTTTAGCACCAAAGGCCGAGGGCCATTTTCAGAGCCCAACACACTCGCTCCCACCTCCCAAGCCCAGCCTCGGGCCAGGCAGTTCGCACCCCACGGTCAGCTACTATTCCACTGGATATTTCTTTTTTGTTTGTTTTGGGTTTTTGTTTGTTTTTTTCCCTGATTACATTCTGCACGGATGTTCCACTGGATGAGAAGAGGCCACCCTGAGGGCAGAGCTGGGGAGCTAAGCAAGTAGAGGACAGGGGGACATCTGAACCTGGCTCACCTAGGTAAAGACTTGCCTCCCTTTCCCTCACCTGTGGAAATTGGGTCTGAGGGCAGAGGAAATCATCAAAGGAGCCAGAGGAAGAGGAACAGTGATGAAGGTAAGGATGGAGCTTGGTTAGACTGGTCAGGGAGAGGTTAGCAGGGGTGGCAGCTCATTGTGATCAGCAGCCAGGGAATCCAGAGACCTGGGAAATGGCTCCGTGTGCAGGGAGAGCCATGGCCATGGCCCTGAGGTGGGAGGGGCAGGGTGGGTAAGGGCAGCTGAGCCTCAACTCCTTGTGGGGCAGGGACCATTTCTGTGGACAGGCCATGGCCCCATCCTTTCTCCCCTTCCCCCAATGCCTGGGCTTGCTGCCATATTTCCTAGCCTTTCTCCTATTTTGGTTTAACAAAACACAGTCTGGCAGCTTGGCAGGGAGGGATCTGGGGAGAGCTGCCAGGCCACACCCTAGACAGGGGAAGGGGAACAGTAGGCTGTCACCCCAAAATCACCAGCCCCAGGTCCCAGAGCCAAGCTCACCCTGGAGCTCCCACTTCAATGCCTTGGCTCCATCTCTGTGCTAGCTACTGCCCTCCCAAGTCCACAGCCCTTCTCAGCTTGCCTTGGCCCACGAGGCATCAGGGAGATTGGTCGCCAAAGGGAGCAGCTAGAATCTGGGCTCCTAAGGGCCTCATCTGCCCCTCCCTCCCCATCCTCTCTGCTGAGCCCCTGAAACCCTCCCTTCCCCTTCTGACCAAGGGCAGAGGGGCCCAGATCCAGCTGGCTCTTGCTGGAGAGTTGCACCTGTTGGAAGAGCTAAGTTGGTGTACTTTCCTCTGCTTTGTTCCTGTCTCTGCCCCACCTCTTGCTACATTCTTGACTTTTCCCCATCCTGATCTTCCTGCGCTTGCCTCATCCTACATTCCATCCTCCTATTTGCTCCCTTCTATTCTAACCTTGTGGCTTTGCTACTCTAGTCAAGCTCTTTCCTCCAATTCTCAGTGGGGAAACTGAGGCCCAGGGCACGGACAACTTTCTCAAGGTTCCCCCATGAGCCAAAGGTAGGGTTGAGGCTTTGAACCCTAACCCTAGGGAGACCTTTGCTCCCCTGGCCCTCTCTTGTCCCTCTGCTTCATTCTCCCCAAAACACTTACAGGGAAACTAGACTTGGTGAGAATCAGGGGCCTAGAAAGGTCAAAGGCAGCCAAAGGACTCAGAAGCTCATGTTCTCAGTCCTGCAGGCAACTCATTGTCCTGGTCCAGGTGTCACAGCTTCTCTTCCCAAAGGAGTCCTAAAAGAGTTCCTCAAGGGTGACTGGGTAGATGAGAAATGAGGCCCTTCCCTAGTAGCTGAAGTGGTAGGAGAGGTGGCCAGGGCTGGGGGTAAGGGCCCAGCAGGAGTCTGGGTTTAGAGGCCTGGGTTGGGAGTAGAAACCTGTGGCCTGGGTCCAGGGAGTGGCATTGGAGGCAGCTCTGCAGTAAGGAGGCTTTCCTCGGCCAGTGGGACCTCAGAGAATTCATCTGCTTGGTCAGGTAGGGGATTAGGACCAGCCTAGCCTGTTTTTCTGGGCATCACTTATCTTGGTTCTCTTCCTTTCCTGGTCCTCTGTGCTTCCAGTGCCCTATTTCTGTTTTGGCACCAGAGAGAAGGAGTTTGAGAGAGAACCCCTGGCTTCAAATCTCAAATCCTTTCCTGCTATGGGCTTCAAATTTTTCTACCTGAGGAAGAATCTGACTTGGTCCCAGTCATTTTCCAAAATGACAGAGACCAAAGTTGAGTTCGGTTCCCTAGAGATTCTCCTATCTCTGATCCAGCTCCTGGGACAAAGGAGATCAGGTCAGGTTGAGGTCTCACAAGTGAGGAGAAGGTGGGACTGGGGATTGCAGGAAGAGCTGGGAGAAAACTGGCCTGGAAGAGTCAGAGGCTCCCTGGGGCACGGAGAAGCATCATCGTCATCAACAACAACATTCCTCCCACTTACTGAGCACCTACTATGTGCGAGGGCTTGTACAGGGCTCTTTACACATGTTCTCTCATGGTGCTCCACCCAGCAGCCTCCGAGTAGGTTATTACCACCCTCGTTTTAGACATGAGGAAGCTGAGATTCCCAGAGAGTAGTTGATTTCCCCAAGCCCCACAGTTAGTAAGCAGCACAACCAGGATCTGTCCGGAGCCAATTCATCTTCTCACAATGCTTCAGTCACTGGCTAAACCCACTATTCTCATCTCCTGGCCCTTGCCCTGGGAGCATTTTATAGCAGCTTCTCCTCTGATGTTTTTCACTCAGCAGAAGGATTGGCATCCTTCTGGCATCCTTAGTGGCCAGTCTCAAAGGGGAGGCTGACCTTGTTCTCTTGTAGGAATGGAGCTCTTTTTGATCACTTTCCCCTCCTTGCCTGGGACATGGGAGATGCTGAAAAGACCTCTTTCCCCGCAAGACATCCCCCCGCCAAATCCGCGCTCCCTTGCTCACCCAGACAGTTGTGTCCATCATGTGCCAGGTGGAATCCATCGTAGCAGGTGCATCGGTAATTGCCAGGGATGTTGACACAGTCATGCACACAACCTGCATTATCCTCTCGCTCACACTCATCCACATCTGTGGACAAAGGGAAGCTGTGACCACTGAACCCACCTGGGAATGCAGTGAACCCACTGTCCACCCCTGGGCTCAGCCCTGTGGTTGCTTTTTCAAAAAATATAAGCGTGCACGTGTGTGTGTGTGTGTGTGTGTGTGTGTTTACATAGTTACATTCAGGGCTTACAAACCATTTTGTGTTTTGCTATTTTCATCTAAACCCAAATCACAAACATTTTCACATGTCTCCATCTGATCTTTCTAATCACCACTGTACATGGCTGCAGAATAGTATAACTTATTTTTCTATTCTCATAACTTTTTCTCTACTGTTAGGCACTTAGATTTCTTTCATTTATTTTACTGTCACAAATAATGCATTAAAGAACAATTTCACCCATATATTATTTTGTTTCTTTGAATTACCTTTGAATAATTCCCCAAGAGTAAAATTCCTGGGTCAAGGGATATAAATACCTTTTAAGATTCCTGGTAGGTATTACAAAATTACTTTTCAATTTATGATGTGACCAGGAACTAATTAGTGCACCTTGTCCACTGAAGTCTCACCAACACTGAAGTTCATAAATGTAAAATAATATCTCCGGGCTACTTTAATTTGCATTACCTTAATTACGAGGGCAAGATGTGTGTGTTTACGGTATGAAGTTTCCCCGGGGCCCACTCTCTGTTTCCATCCTTTGGGGGAGATAGTGTGAGGGTCTAAAGATGGAGGTACTGGCGCCAGGGAACCTCAGGCACCGATGCTCCCACTCGGCTGGTTCTGGGCTGTGAACTATCACCACCAGGGCCTCTGCTAGCCTGCAGGGGGCCTTTGTGCAAATTAGAACATGGTGCCCTCTCTAGGAAGATGCAGTGACCCACCCTTGGCCAGCGGGCATTTCCAGTCTTGGTGCGATGCACAGTCTGATGCACAGACTGAGCGCAGTGGCACTGGTTTCCCCTTCTCCAGGCCCCCTCCCAGCCTCACCTTTGCAGTGTTTGCCATCCCCTGTGTAGCCAGACTTGCAGATGCACTTGTATGACCGTGGGGTGTTCTGGCAGATAGCATCGATGTGGCAGTTGTCAGTCCCCTCCACACACTCGTCCACATCTGGCAGGGGTAGAGGGGGCCACATGAGAATCTCTGTCGGTGCCTCTCAAGGGTACCTTGAAAGTGGGTTCCCAAGGGCGAAATCTCCTCTAAAACAGAGGTGGCGACTCCTCCAGAAACAGGTGCTCTGCCATGTCCCTCTGATTTCAGAGTGGGCAGACTCTGTAATTCCAGAAATTCAGAAAGAACCCCCATTCCCCTCAAAAATACTTAATCTATAATGACAGCTATAATGACTCCATCATTTGAAACACTCCTCTTTGATTTAAAAACAAACAAACACAAAGCCTTTGGACTGAGTAGCATACTTGATTTGAAATAATCGACCTAGTGTGAATTAGTTTACCTTTTTTAGGAGCAGGCTTAAAGGGAGGGGAAGGCAATAGGCATGGGGACAGTGGCCATTGGTAGTTAAAGGAGGAAGAAAGGACTTAGCATCTGAGGGATCCTCATCTGCCTCATGATTCTGCTTGAGATGAGCCTGCTCCCGCTTGCCTACCACTTCGCCAAGAAGCTTCAGAGGAAAGAAGTTCCAGCCCAGGTGATTTTCCTCGGCCCCCCGTGCTGCCAACAGTGGGGGGCTCAGGAGCTGGCAGGGGTTGGCACCAGCTACCTGAAGCCTGGTGAGTGCAGCCCGTGGGGCTCTGATCCCAAGTGCTACTCTCTCTCCTGGCCCACCATAGGTGCTGCACACACAGCTATACTAAAGGAAGAGGCCACTTAAGATCTAGCGCAAACGAGGATAGTTAAAAAAGGACATAGAAAAGAGTCTTTGGGCAAAAGATTCCAACTTCTGGGGCAATATTATGGTGCCCATAAAGCTGAACTGAAATAGGGGAAAATGTTTCATGCCATTGAAAATGCTTTATTGAGTGTGTTTGTGAAAGGCACGAAGCTGAGGGGTGTGGAGGCTTAAAGGTAATGCAGCCCAGCCAAAAGGAGAGACAGGAAACATGAAGCGGGCCGTGAAGGCATCAGAGATGAGGGACGGGGTCCTCAAGCCTGCACATCAGTGTCAACCCCACGCCTGGAGATTCTAGTCAACTACCCCGGGCTGGGGCCTGGCCATCAGCATTTGTTTAAACTCTCCTGGTTATTCTAATGTGCAGCTGGGTTGAGAACCTGTGTCATAGGGAGGATCAGAGGGGGAAGAGATTACTTATAGCTGTGAACTGGGAAACCCAAGACAGTATATAAGTAGCAATCTGCAAGTAAAAGGGATGAGATTTGAAACCAAGACAATCTGACTTCCAAGTGTGATCTTTGGGCTGTAGAATTGCCTGGGTTTTGTTAAAAAGCAGATTCTCAGGCCTTATAGCTTTATTGAATCCAAATCCTTAAGGTGCTTGATATATTTTTACTGAATGAATGGATGAGTGGACCAGTAATCTCTCCAATTTATAGATACCCATGAGTTCTAGCTTGAAATAGTTATCTGTTCTCTGCTTTTATACTTCAAGAAGAACTTAGGGGGCAGGTCTGAGGCTTTCTGGGGCCAAAAGGGAACTGAAATCTGGGAGTGTCCCCAAACACGCTGCCTCAAATCTTACAGGCTTCCACTCAGCTCTGCACTGTATGCTTCAGTTCTCTTCCGGTCTCCTGCAGCCAGCCACCAGCCCAGTGGTTCCACGTGCTGGGAGCCTCTGTCCACATTTACTCTCCACCTCGCGCAGGCTCTACAGTCGTGGTGTCCCCTAGCTAGCCCACCTGGGAAGTCATCCCAAAGTGAAAGAACAAAGAGAGGGCATGTGAGACTAGTTCATAGGTGTGAGCAAGAGGGACCTCGTAGATGGCAAGAGGCTGCATGGAGAATCAGTTTGTCCAATTGATGAAGAGAAAATGGTACAAAGAAATGTCCTATGATAGAAAGATCATAAGCACTGGAACCAGTCAGTCCCAGATTCAAATCCAGCTCTACCATTCTCTAGGGAGGCTTTTCTTTTTCTCTATCTCCTCCTCTTTAAAATGAGGCTGATAATACCTTCTCATGAGAGGCTGTGAGCAGTTAATGAGACAATTTGTGTAAAGTGCCTAATAAAGTATCTAGTAAAGAGTAGGTTCCCAGTACAGGAAGCTTAAGATGGTAAGTATTAAATCACTGGTCAGGCAATAGATGCTGTAGGATGGTGCTGTCCAATATGGTAGCCACTCACCACATGTGACTATTTACATTTAAATGAATTTAAAATTCACTTCCTAAGTTGCTCTAGCCACGGGCCAAATGCTCAATGGCCACATGTGTCTAGTGGCTACCATAGGGGAAAGCATAGATACAGAACATTTCCGACATCAGTGAAAGTTCTATTGGACAGCACTGCTCTAGGAGTCCTAAATAAGGGATACCCCCTGGGCCTGGCAACATGGGGACTCATCCGGAAGACCCTTCTCTGGGGCCATCTCAGAGGTATGTGCCTGTCTCTGAATCAGCTGGTGCTTCACTAAGCCCTGCATCAGGCAGTCTGGGTTCCCGGTTCTTCCCTTTGCCTCCCATTCAGTGCTCACCAGTACCAGAGTGGCCCCTTATGCTGCTCAGAGCAAACCCAGGCTTCCTGGCAGAGCCTTTGGCCTCTTGCAGCTGGCTTTCCCCACCGTCTTTCCCCTGTCCTCATCTCCCTGCTCTCGATGCTATCCATCTCCAGCAAAGTCTCTGCTCTGGAAGACTTTATCCTCCCCTATTCCCTCTACCATCCCTGACGATTCTACTCCTTTCCACACATTTGCTCGCATCTCACTCTTCACATTGCAGATGCATCCCTCTCTTTTCTCTTCCAGCCACACTATGCTCAGCTTTCCAAATCTGGCTCAAAACTATCCTCTCAACATCTCTTCCTGGTCAGCCTTCTTCCTGGTCTGAGGGGATTTAGTTTGCCTCAGTTCATTTTTAGCTATTGCTAAATTGCTCTTGCTATTGGTTTAAAACCAGCTCGTGTAGAATGTTAAGCTTTCCTCACTTGCTGAGGAAGGGACCATTCAACATCTGGCTGGAATCTAAGGCAGAGCTATGAAAGAGGCCCCCAAATTACATCCAGTGTCTCCTTTTGCCAGTTCATTCTTCCAGAGCTCCCGCTCACCACACCTGCCAGAATCTGTCCTTGCAGGGATCCCTTGCACACTCATGGTCACAGTCTCAGCTTGTTCTCTCTAGGGTGCAGCTGTTCACTAGCTGGCAAACCAGTTGATGCTATTGAGGGTGGATCTGTTTATTTTTATTTATTTATTTATTTATTTTTTTTGAGACACAGCGTCGCTCTGACACCCTGGCTAGAGTATAGTGGCATCATCTTAGCTCACTGCAACCTCAAACGCCTGGGCTCAAGCAATCCTCCTGCCTTAGTCTCCCAAGTAGCTGGGACTATAGATGCACACCATGATGCCCGGCTAAGTTTTTCTATTTTTAGTAGAGACAGGGTCTCACTCTTGCTTAGGCTGGTCTTGAACTTCTGACCTCAAGTAATCCTTCCACCTCAGCCTCCCAGAGTGCTAGGATTACAGGTATGAGCCACTGTGCCCAGCCTGGGGGTGGGTTGGTTTAGATCAGTGGTTCTCAACCCTGGCTGCACACTGGAATTCCCTGTGGACCTTTTAAGAAATGTGAATGTTCAGGCAACACTTAGACCAGCTGAATCAGGATCTGCAGGGTGAGGCTGGGGCTGCTCTCTGTCTCCCTCTCCCAAGTCAGGTAATGCAAATAAAGCTATGTGCCTAAACTGGGAAGAGACATGACAGAGTAGTTAAGACAGGAGTTCTGGAGTGACACTGTCAGTTCAAATGTCAGTTCTACTTGTATCTGTGTGGTCCTGGCCAGCCCCTAAACTTACCTGTTCCTTCCTCCATAAATGGGAATAATACTAATTATAGCACCTCCCCACAGGGCTGCCATGAGCATCAAATGAGTTAATACCAAGTACTTAGCACCCCAATGCGGGCTTACAGTAAATGTTCAACAAAGGTTTGCTGCTGTTATTCCTTCTCTCCAACTTTGTCCCTGTATCCTTTTGGAACTCCCTTCCCCCTCCGTCTTGCCGTTTCAGGCCTGGTGTGGGGAGATGCGGCACCCGGGGAGCATGTGATGGTGTGGAGGGTTTGGGGGAGACACATCCCTGATGGTGCCCATTCCACTGCCTACTCCACTTGTGCTGGGAACCGCCCAAAGAGGGGAGGGGTGAAGGGAACCCAGAAGCTCCACAATCCTTTGTGAAGGCTGTGGAGAACGCACCTCCACCCGAGGTACTGGGTTGGAACAAAAATTGAACTAGGGGAGAGTGGTAGCTGCAGAGATACCACAGCTGCCGAGACCGCCCTGCCTCCTCTCTCCTGGCACGAAGGCACAGGTCTGTAACCGCAGCAGCACCGTCTGACATTTCTTCTGAATTGGCTTCAGTGCCTAACATGGCGCGCCATAAGCTCTGCTAAACGTAGGCAGGAAGGGTGGGATGGGGCGGGGGAAGTGAGAGTCAGAGGGCAGGCCAGAAAGGGTCGATTATTATAACATAGGCAGTTATGTTCCCTTCTGGGGATGGGCAAATATACCCCAAAAGGGAAGCAGCAGGACCCCCAAGGAAACACTTCGTATGCCTCACAAGTTTGCCCAGGCCCAGCGCAGGAATAACAGACGGAAATGAACAGGGATGCAGGCCATGGACAAGCAGAAGCCTTTAGGTAAAGTCAGCCTCCTTTTCCCTTACTACAGTAGTTACCTTACCACTCACCGGGGTGGGGGTAGTTGTGGGCAAATTTGGGGGACCCAGTGAGAAAGTCAGAAGCAGCCCGCCTGGTACCCACATGGCTGTGACATCCTTCTTGGCCCAGCCAGGCTAGCCTGGGATGTACGATGTGTGTGCCTCACTCCTCTATTTTCCACTCTTTAAATATCTTCAAATCTTACCCATCACTGAGGACCCAGTTCAGGTGCCACCGCTGTGACTGCTCCAGCCTTCTCTGATCTACTCTTTCTCTTAACTCCTAAAGCTTTTACTGTCAGGTTCTTTGGTCACCTGACCAATCACAGGCTTGTGATGCTGCTTATGTGCTACCATGTACCATTATTAACTTTTTTTTCTTTTTCTTTTTTTTTTGAGACAGAGTCTCGCTTTGTTGCCCGGGCTAGAGTGCCGTGGCATCAGCCTAGCTCACAGCAACCTCAAACTCCTGGGCTCAAGCGATCCTCCTGCCTCAGCCTCCTGAGTAGCTGGGACTACAGGCATGCGCCACCATGCCTGGCTAATTTTTTCTACATATTTTTAGTTGTCCAGATAATTTCTTTCCTATTTTTTTTAATAGAGATGGGGTCTCGCTCTTGCTCAGGCTGGTCTCGAACTCCTGAGCTCAAACGATCCACCTGCCTCAGCCTCCCAGAGAGCTAGGATTACAGGCGTGAGCCACCGCGCCCGGCCTCCATTATTAACTTTTACTTCGTGAATATTATCTTCCTACTGAAGCTGTAAGCTCCTTGAGACCATGGCTTCTGAATCTTTGAAACCCATGTAGCAGTAGAGTTGAGCATATCATTCACTTGTTCAACAAACAGATTTTGAGCACTGTGCTAGGTGCTAGGGATTCAGCAGTGAGCAAGACAGACTAATTATACATTGAAGGCACTTAATAAATATTTGTTAAACAGATGGGTGAGTGGATAGAGAGATGGATGGGTTGGTGATGAGTAGACGGCCCGTATCTGCAGCATCCCCTCTGCTTTGTGTTATCTCAGAGAAAAAGCTAGATCCTTTACTCTCCTGTGACCACCCAACTGTTCTGGGTGGAGGGAAGTCCCAGGAAGGTTAGTCTTAAGAGGAGGGAAACAGGAAACTCAAACAAGGGTAGTACCCACTTAAAGGCATCCATTTGATGAGTGCTGGGGCCAGAAGACTGGGATCAAGGAGTTGTAGGATGTCAACGTCTTCAGGTGTCTTCAGAGCATCCCCTTCAGACAGTGCTAACACAAACCTGAGGACGGGCACCTGTGACCAACACTCTTCTGCTGCTCCTGGTTGGTTCCCTCATTTTTACCTCCATGTTGCCACCCACATCTAAGTAACATCCGAAATAGAACCAGCCCAGGCTGTGGCTGTGATACCCTAACCTGCAGCATGTGCACATGTACCTACATATGTGCACATCTGCTCTAACTCTACATCAAAATGGCAACTAGGGAAACCGGCAGAGCCTGGCTTCCCAGTTCTGGCGTCCCAGGCTGTGTTCCCAGTTTGGTACTGGCTGAGGCTCTGTGACCTCAGCTGGAGCCTGGGCGCATCCTCAACCCAGACAACACTTCAGCAGAGATGGTGGAGGTCTAGGGAGAGTCCAGGAAACCATGCAAATGACCACCTCTTGACCCCGAGGAGGAGACAGAGCACTTTCTTCTTTTTTAAAAAAAGTACCCTTTCCTCTCACACAAGCTTAGCCTACTCAACTGAACAGCCAGGAAACGCTGCTGGGGCTTGGTGATCTAGAGGGTGAGGGGCTGAACCTGAAACCTTACCACCTGGGGCCCTGATGAGTTTCCCTTTGATGTCCTGCCTTGCCCCTAATCTAGCTCCTTACTCATTTGAATGTACCCCTAAAAGGACAAGAACTTTCCCTCTTCCAGTGTGGACAAAACCAACAAAGCTGAGCCAAAGGCTTTTAGAGGATGAGTAGGGTAAGGGCAGTGAGGTGGGGGCAGAACAGAACCTGGAGAGTGAGGGCAGGGAGGTGGGCAGTGGGCAGAAGTACGTTCCGGTTTCATGATTATTAGTCTTACCTCTCCAAGTTCATTGAAAAAATAACAAACAACAATGATGTCAGATTTGTATAATTCCACTAAGTATACAAAGTTTTTTCATGCAGGTGGTTTCATTTGGTCTTCAAATGGTCCTGTCTCATTAAACAGATGCAACTGAAGCCCAGAGAGGGGCTCTCAGGAGAGAGCAGATAGCTAGTGTAGAGCCAGGACCCAGGTCTTCTGCCTCCCAGTCCAGTGCTCTCTCTCAATACCCACTGTCTTCTCTCAGCACTTGCCGGAGGGATCCAAGCCTTCGTCACTGTTGTGCCTGCCCCAACCCCAGCTCAGCACTTAGGTCAGCAGGAAGCAAGCACGCAATACATAACCACGGAGGGGAATGCAGCCGAAACTCAGACCATCCTGGCCGGGAATCAGAAGTAGGCATGCAGATGCGCTGAGGCCCCGGGCTGAGGGCAGCAGCAGAGGAGAGCAGGACTGAGCAGTGGGCAGGAGGTGCAGACAGCTGCAGCAAGGAAGGGGTTGCCGGTGCGGCAGTGGGCAGGTGTCGCCTGCCCTTGGATTCACTATGTCGGGGCCAAGCAGCTGGTTAGAAACAAAAACAAACACCAGGGATACAGGTTCCTGCTGTTAACAGCTTCAAACCGCCAGACGAAAACTCCAAATAAATATAATTAGAAACTTGTAAAAACGTCCTCTCTGTAAATCTGCTCCCCAGGGTCTAGCCTCCAAGTGCCCCCGTTCTCCCAGTGCCCCCCCATGCCCACATATCCTGATACGCCGCTCTCACCCCAGGACTCCTTAGATCTGTTTCCTCATCCTGGATCTTCCCTCCAGCCCAGCAGCTCCTGCCCAGGTCTTTCCTCAGCTTGTCACTGTCAGTGACCAGAGCTGCAGAACCCCCAGCATGGGGCTCTGAAACCCAAACCCCACGGCCCTCTAAGGCTATGGGTACAGCCACAGGAAAAGCCATAGCTAAGAGTGAGGGCCACAGCACCCTATTTAGGGGGTCATCGTCCCGCCCACGTGGCTAAATCACAGCACCCGAACGCAATTACAAAGCAGATGCCTGGGCTGGGACAGAATACCAAGAGCCAGTCTTGAAGCTGGAAATGTACGGACTGGGACCAGGGACTGGGGCCCAGGGGCCCAGCTCCAGGAATATTCAGTTTCCACGACATGGACATTTCACTCCACTTCCCAACTTTGTTGATTACACACACAGAGAAACATACACATATCCTTCAGGGACTGTTTCCAGGGGTAAATAGCCACTTAAGGACACAGAACTATCAGGTACTTGGGGCTCCAGGACATGGGGTGGGGGACGAAAGGAAGAGCAGCCAAGTGACCTGGACTCGGGCAGGCAGCAGCGGAGGGGCCAGGGAGGAGAGGCTTGAGATTGAGGTGAGTAACCCGGGAAGGCCGGGCTACAGGACTGAAGCTCGCCACAGCGTCTTCTGCCGTTAGCAGGAAGGACTTGGATGCAGGATCTCAGGGCTGCAAGGGACCCTACTGATATTTTATAAGTGAAGAGGAGAATTTCAATGATTTCCTCAGAGGCCTGAATCCTTAGGCTCTGCATTTGTCTAAACCCATCGGTCTCATAGCCCCCATCCCCCAGTGAGGCTAGCAGTGTGTGGGCATGGGGGGGCAGTCTGGTGATAGAGGGGCCGGTGGGGGAGGAGGAGTCTCTATCCCCTCTTAGCCCAGGTGACTAGCTCCTCTACCCCCAAGCATCCCTGAGTTGGCTGTTTCACTTCTCCCCACAAGGCCCAGCAGTCCTATTTCCAGACTCCTGTCTTCTCACTGAGCCTGAAGAAGCTGTCCCCAGGTCTGGGCCTCTTGCGGGCACTGCCAACCTCAGAGCAGCTCCGCAGTTTCCAGCCCTGACAGGGACTCTTTCTTATACGTGGTCATGTGCTAAGGGTATGGGACGTCAAGGGAGGCCCACACCCTGACATGCAGGGACTGGGTGGGTTCAGGCAGCAAGCTCTTCCACCTCCATCTTCTCGAGAGTCTGAAACCATCCTGTCCCTTCCTCCACCCTCAGTTCAAGGCACTGGACCAAGCCATTCGATTTCTTTACTTCTCCAACTAAAACAAAACGCACATTGCCCCACTTCCTTTTTCCTCTCACCAGAGCACTGCACACACACACACACACACACACACCCCATGAGTCACGCACACGCATGCTCACACACTCCAGTGGATGCACACCTCACGTTCCCAAACTCACACCCAGGACTGGCTCCTTTTACAACAGGTCCCAGCTGCTCACATCTCAAACCGGTTCCCATGCTCTCAGATTCCTGGAGGTCTCAGAAAACAATCTCATTTGAGGGTTGCTGGTGACTTTCTTCTTTCACTGCCTGCAGTAACTCTGGCCTCAGAGTCTTCTAGTCCTCTCTCTCTCATTCCACTCTGCAGACTCAAGGAGATGGGGAGTGAGGGATGGAAAACAGGGAGAAGTTTCTGTGCTTGCTCCCCCTGCCCCAGGCGCAACCCCCCCAACATGTCATGGAGTCACAGAGAGAAGAGAGGTCAAAGGGATTCCTGAGGAATTTCTAAGCAGTCCACCCCCTTCTCCACCCTTCTGGAAAAATGGGGGGCGGGTTTAGAGGGAAGTGACTAAAGATCAGGCTCCAAGAGTGGGGACTCTGCCTCGTTCCAGTGTGGCCTGGATGGGGCACAGGCAGTATCCGGCTGCCCACGGGGACACCCTCACCCGCTGACACGGTTATGGTTTTCATTTCATATTTTGGAGGGAGGGGCCAGAAGGAACAGTCCCCTCACTGTAAGAGTTGGCCACAGGGGCCGAGGGAAGCGGGAGGAGAGGAAACAGCCACATTAAAGAGGAAGAGAGGGGTGGGGGAGAAAGAGAGAGACACATACACCCAGACAGAGACCGGAGAGACACCGAGACAGAGAGACACTGTTTGCTGCCCTATGAATGCTCTCAGCCGCTGGGATGGTGTTACTTGGAAACTCTAAATGTGCGACTTTATCAGAACTCTATCCCTAATGAGGAGAGAAAACTACCAGGTAAACGAAACGGCCAGGCTGCTGGCTCTCCGGGAGCCAGCCCTGGGGACAAGTTTCCCTGGAGGCCGGGAGACCTTTTCATTCAGCTGTAACCTGAGCCCTACGTGAGGATTAGGTCTTTTTAACCACTGCTGCCTCCCCAACCCCAATCTCCCTCCCCAAAAGCAAAGCAAATTAATGCTTCTAAGTTAACAATTATCTTGGTTATCCAGTCTGTCTACTTTAAAATACACAGACAGGCACTTGAAAAACACTCAAAACCATGTACCCTCATGCTCCCTCCCTCCCAGTCACACAGACTTACCCACCCACTCATCCACACACAGCCTCACAGACGCGGAAACATCAGCATTCCCACCTAGCTGCTGGGTCGCAACAGACACAGACACTAGCTGGGTCGCCTGTGGGTGATCGTGGTGAACCTCTCTCTCTCTTTCTCTCTCTCACACACACACACATACACACACTCACCTTTATACTTAGGGCTGATTCCTCCTCCACCCCCCATGAGAATCTCTGGTGAAAAGGGACAGAGACCCAGATTTCCCCACAGGTATAGTAACTCCTTGCAAGATACCTGACGAAAGTATTTGTGTTTTGACCTACTAGTGCTTCATTTGAAAGCGCGTGGCATTAAAGGCACACTTTCTAGCACCGGTGATCATCAGGAGATACGTTTGGGGGCAAGGGAGGCCTCCCCGATGCCCACAGCACTCTGCCCATGGGTTAGGCTGCGAGGCTGCCCTGCCTGGTCGGTACTTGTCCTTCCTGCAGCATCTGCCTGCAGATTGGGGTCCAGAGGCATCCCTTTAACCCAGCGAACCTGCTGTTAGGCAACCTCCAGCCAGGCTTTATAGATTTCCTGAATAGCAGGGTCAATGAGAGGCTTCCACTGTATGCCAGGCTAGACTCAGGGATCAGAAGGAAGGAAGGAAGATGCAGAGCTAACTGCAGCCCAGTCAGAGCAAGTGTGGTCTGTGAATTAGATAAGCAGGGGACAAAACTACTAGTCTGTAAGTTCCTTGAGGGCAGGGGCCTCCACTCTGGCAGCATGTCTCCCAGCATCCGGCAGGTGTCCAATAAAAGAGGGAGCCCTGGAGTACCTTGGGGGGATTCTGACTCCTGTCCCTGAACCATGGGCTGATGGCACCTGTCCCTTAGAGGAGTCTCCATCTGCCCCTGAAGTCCCCTTGAATGCAGTGCTTTTTCTTTTGCCCCCAGCCTTCCAACCTTACTAGGCCACTACCAACACTGGCTCCAACTTGAAAGAGGCCCTTATCTTGTCTCTAGATTACTTCATGAAATCTGTTCCTTCCTTCAGACTAAACTCCCTAGCTAATTCCATGTTATGAGTAAGTCAGCAAGCACTACAAAAGCCAGCTTTGTTTATGAAAACACAAGCAAATCCACAGTGAGGAGAGGGGCTGCTAGCAGGCTGGGGGTGGCAGTGGTGGTGGGCTGTCTGGAACCAGGAGACTGGAGAAGGGGCAGTTTGGGGTTGGGAGGGTTTGGGGGTGGGATCTGGTATTTGACAGCTGAGGGTTTCTAGTGTTTCGGTTCTGCTAAAGGACAGGTTGGAGGGGAAGAGGTTAGCTGTAGAGGCAGTGTTTCGGGAGAGGAGGGCAGCATTGATAAAGCACCTTCCTTTTAACAGAACGGCAGCCCATCTAGTACACAGAGCAGCTGAAGAGCCGAGCGCTCAGGCTCCAGGACACAGCGACCTGACTGCCAGACACTCAGGCTTCCCCAACTCCCAAGTTCAACTTTCCTTCTGGCCCAACCGCCTTCTCCCCCCAGCTGGCTTCAGGAGCCTCTGGGATAATAGGCAAGATCATATTCTCCTGGACAAAACCTAGCCAGGAGGAATTTTCTTGTTGTCCATATAAATCTCTCGTCAGTGAGGAGGGGGAGGGGTACAGCAAGAGGTCAAGGGGGAGGGGAGGCTAGCCCAAGAGAACGGTGGCACACCAGCCGGGTTTCTGCCCGCACAGCCTTGGGCAATGAGCTGGGGGTCAGGGACTGGGACCAGAGACCTCCTTGTCTCTAATTCCTAGAGGGATCTGTCAGACTCCCCAGCCTGGAATTCTACTTTGTTATTTTAATGCAATTCTGACCTGGATTTAAATGGAATTGGAAACCCGAGGCCTTAATAAATAAATATTATGATAAGAAATGAAAGCCATGCAAGACGAAAGAGATTTTCCCCCAAAGAGGCAGAAACGCAACATTTTTGCCGGGAGCCAGTCACAGAAATTTTCTTCTCTTCTTCAGCCCCCTACCATGGGTGAGAGATGAATTGGTTTTTCCCATAAAAGATCCTATTTTTCTTTAACATTTTTCCACTGATAAGACAGGAACTTCGAAATTTCTGTCTGACTTTGCATGCGGGTTGGGGACGAGAGGGAGAAATATATGGCATGGCTGAAAAGTTTTCATTCTCTCAGTCTCTCCAGGCCACAAGTGAAGTTTCTGGCACTGTTTGAGAGAAGAGAAGATTCTCTCCTAGGTTTTGGAGGACAAGAAGTCTTTCGAAGATGCTGGGAGCGGGGTGGGATGGATGAAGTCGGGCAGAATTCTGAGGTGCGTGGTCACTTCTGCCTACCGCCCCCAGAACTTCTCACTCATCCTCGCCGCCCCGGCTGCTCCAGCTTTTCACTCGGGGGGGGCAGCGCCCAGCGGTCAGGCCCCCAGCCGCGGAGTCCGGGCGCTCGGGGCCGGGTCCTGACAGCAGCACGCCTCCCTGCCCTCGGGAATCGCGCCCGGGCCCTTGGGCCCCGCAGCCTGGGCAGCCCCGCGGCCGCGCGCCCCTCCTTCCTTACCTTGCGCGGCTTTGCTGTGCTGGGCGGCGCGGGCGTGGACCAGCAGGACGAGCAGGCAGAGCCCGGGCACGCGTCCCGAGCCCATGGCTGGAGCCACGGGCGGCCGGGCAGCCAGGGCCGGTCTCGCAGCCTGGGGAGGGCGGAAGCCGGCCGGGTCCCCGAGCGCAGGAGGGGGAGGGGAGGGGGCGCCCCGCCGGGGCCGGGCGGGGGGCTACAGGCTTGGGGCGCAGACCGTGGCGCCCCGGGCGGGAGGCTCCGGGTGCTGCCGGGTCCCGCCGGCCGGACGTCGGGGACAGCGAGGCGGAGAGCGAGACGAGGCGAGGGGCGCCCGGCGCGACTGACGGAGGGGAACCCCCGCCCTCTCCAAGTCGGGCTCGGCTAGCGGCGGCGGCGGGGCTGCTGCGTATAATCCCACCCAATTCCCAGCTTCGCCCGGAGAGCTGCAGCCGGAGAGCGCGCAGAGCCCGAGCGAGAGACCTGAGAAAGGGGAGGGGAAAGGCAGCGCCAGAAACACGCCCTTTCTGCCTCTTTCTTCCTCTCTCGCTCTTGCTCCGTCTCTCAGGCTCCGTCTCTTTTTCTTCGCCTTTCTCCTCCTCCTCCTCTTTCTCCTCCTCTCCTCGCTCCTTTTCGTTTCTTCCTCCTCCCCCTCCTCCTCCTCCTCCTCCTCCTCCTCCTCCACCTCCTTTTTCGTGCCCTTTTTTCTTTCAAATGGGGCCTCGGCGCGGCGGCCGCTCCCCCTGCGCGCCCGGGCGCGGCGGCCCCCTCCCCAGGCTGCCGGGCCGCTGCCTGCAGGAATTTACAATCCGGCGCTGGGGGAGCGGGCCCGGTCTCCATGGAGACGGCTTCCCCGGGAGCAGGGAGGTCAGGCGCAGACCGCGCACAATCAATGGATCAATGCAAGCCCCGCTCGGCTCCAGACCAAACACCATCGGGCTCCGGCTCGTCCTCTCTCCCCGCGGAAAGAGTGGGGGAGCGAGGGTGCGCCCCGCGCTCGCACGCGAGGAAGGCCGTGCGGCGCAGGTTTGCACGCACACCTCCACCCGGAGACAAAGAGGGCGCGAGATGTCGGGAAGCTGGGGCAGACATGGACACGCAGGACTTGGGCGCGTCCACCCACACAGCCCGACACGTGGAACGTAGGACCTTGAAACACAGAGTGACCAGTGCCTGGCCGAGTGACGCCTTCCCAACTCTCATACACCCCGCCCCCGCCCCCCACCACCACATCCCCATCCTCAGGACTCCAGGTCTGAGTCCACTTTAACTGAGGACTAAGAAGAAAGTACTCTTCCCTCTCCTAAAGCTGCCAGCGCAGGGGAAGCCCCTTTGCAGTGAAGGGCCTTGGAGGTAAGCCCGCTGAACCCCCCGGCCCATGTAGACATGGGCGCCTACACACACTCTCGTGTTCAGCACAGAGCAAAAGCTAACCCACGGAAACATGCCCATGTGTGTAAACACAAAGACAAAGACAGGTACAACAGGCTTCTCCAAACCTCCAACACTCAGCTTCATGCGGTGGTCCTGTCTGGTCCATTCTCAAGCTTTAATTCCTCCAACTGCAGGGGCAGCAGAGGAAAGATAACAGATAGTTTTAAAATAGGGGCAACCTGTGCAGAAGGAGCAGTGGCCCTCCATCATGGCCGTTGCCTCCTGACCCATTCCCCCAGTCTGCATCTTCTCTCCATAGTAAGGTAAAGAGGAAAGACCTCTTGGAAGGTGATGAGGGCTTTCTTGGAGTGTGGGGCTGTGATCAGAGTGAGATCACACGAGACCCCAGGTGCTACTCATGCTTCACGCCAGTTTTCTACAGGGAAGAGACCATCGGAACCCAGGCTAGCCTCACAGAGCCCTCAGGGGACTCCGGGGGAAGGGGCAATGACCAAAATCTCCTCGAAGACAGCTTGGTTCTCAGACCCTTGACAGTGGCCACCTGCATCAGCTGGGGTGAGAGGTGTGCTTGGTCAGCAGCCTCCCTGCCCCCCCAGAGAGAAGAGCCGAGCCCTTCCTTCCCTAGGGATGGGGTGGAAAAGCAAGAGGATGGAAACCTACTTAGGCATTTGGGTTTCTTGTCCTGGCTCTATCTTAGGACGAAGATTTCCTATGGGCAAGTCATCTCTCAATTGGTCTCAGTTTCTTCATCTAGAAAACAAGAGGGTGGATTCGCTCTGAGGTGGAAAGGGGGCAATGCCCTTAGGAAGGCTGGGGGAGAAGGCCTTGCGAACCTTGGCACGAGGGATGACCGCTGGGATGGGAGCACGCGGATCACGGGAATGGTATGGAGGCTGCAAAAATGTTGGGTCAGATGATCTGCTAGGTCCCTTCCAGCCCTGTCACTCTAAGACTCCCCCCTCTTTCATTCCACTGGCAAACCCCTCCCCTTGTAGCAGCTTTGCCTGCTGCTACCAATTATGTGTAGGGCTGGAGGACAAGTGCAAACTTGCCATCCTCTTTGCCCCAAACAAGAGAGTGGTTAAAAGAAAGAAAGGAAGAAAGAAAGAGAATTGGAGGTTGCCAGATGGTGCCTGTGATCTACGTGGGGGCACAGGGAGAGAGCCGAGGAGCTCCCCATGGCTGGGAGGGGAGATTACGCTCTACCTTGGTTTGTTCTACCTCTGGCTTCCTTGGACTTTGGCTCCTCTGGGTCCCTGGGGGAATGAGGGGCTCCAGCCCACCGCTACCCATCATCTGAGGTGGGCATGGAAGGTTCTATAGGAGCAGGTTACGGGTTATCTGGGACCTTCTCTCCAGTTCAGTGTGATTTCCTGGTCCCCTGGATGTGGCCATTGCCCTGGCTTTCAGGGAGGGAGGCTGAGGTGGGTTCCCCACCTAAGCTACTATGTCTCTGGAAGACTAGGGGTCTTTTACCCTAGTTTCCTTTTATTTCATCCTACCAGTTTCCCTCTGATCATATCCTTTTTTTCTCTAGGATGAGGTGAGCTCCTCCTCCACCTCTGAGCAGAAGAGGCAGTTGCCTGCTCTGCTGCCCTCCCCCCCATCTGGTTCCAGCCCACCCCCAGCCCCTCAGAGGATTCTATAGGAGTAGAAGCAGGGCTTGTATCACCGGGGCACTGTGAATTGGGGTGCTGGTCACATTGCCCTCTGCCCCATCCACTCCTGCAGGGACTTAGTTGGCCAGTAATTCAGGTGGATGACAAGGAAGGGATGGTGAGCGGTAGCATCTGCCATATCGTAACCAGCAGGGGCAAAGTGTCCAGTGTCCCTGGAACCCCCACATTCACCTCCCAGGCTGCTTCCTTCCGGGGTGCCTCTGACGTTCATTGCACTCTAATTCCTCCTGTCTGGGGAGAAGCCTGGAGGAGCAGGCCCGTAGCTGGTAGATCTCAGTTCAGGTCCTGCTTGGGGATACCTCTGCCGGGGCCCCACCACACTCAGGGACTTCCCCTCTCCTGCCAAATCTCCTTCTACAAGCTTCGCTTTTTCTCTCTGCTCCTCAGCTTCCTAATATGTAAAACAAGTCCAATGACCCTACCTTGACAGGCGTAGACTACTGGAGAGCATGTACCAGCTGGAACAAGACTGCCCCAAGGTCAATGTCGGGCCCTACCATTTCCCAGCCACCTATCTACTCTTAGTGAGTTATTTCACTTCTATGAGCCTCAGCTTCCTCATCTGGAAAATGGGTATGGTCGTATGACTCAAAGGTGAGGTATACATCAATGTCCAGCTGTATGGGCTCTATCTAGTTAAACAAACCTGTGGGTCAAATCTCAGCTCTGTTGCTTTCTACCTGTGTGACTTCAGGCACATTACTCAACCTCAGTGAACTTCAGTTTCCTCAGCTGACAAAGTGGATGAAAACCTCCCAGGTTATGGTGTTAATTAAATGAGATAATGTACAGAAAACACCTAGCACATAGGAGAAATTCAGTGGGGGAGGCTACTGTAGTTATCTGCATTCCTTCACAGAAGGAACAAAGACCACAGTTTTGACAGTAGAGGTACAGTTTTGCCCCACCTTAGGTTTTGATGCTGCTGGGTCTATGTGTGGCCAATGGGGTCAAATCTCACTACCCCTAGCAGGTTCCTGTCTGTCACACATTCCTGCTGAGAAGGTTTCAAAAATTCCATGCATTCCAGCACACTGCCCTTGTCAGCAACACTTCCATTTGTACTGCCTTGCACCTTCTACTCTGCCTTAAGAAGGGATAGACACTCTGAGACACAAATTAGAGCTCATAGCTACCGTGTGCCAGGCACTTCACCACAAGCCTATCAGGCAAGACTTGTTATCCCCATTTTATTGATGGGAAAACTGAGGCTCAGGTGGATTAACTTGCCCAGAAAGACAGACTAAAAAGAGACAACGCCAGCACTCGGGCCCAGGCCTGACTCTGAAGCTTGTATACCTTCTCTGCTCTCTACACTGCCGCCTCTGAATCCACAGAATTGCAACACACTCTTACCACTCTTAAAGCCTAATCATTTGGGGCAGGCCAAAGTCGCTGACCAGCTCCTTCACATACAGGGCAGTACCCTTGCTCTGGAGGATCACGCAGCAGCAGAACTGCAGAAGACTGTAGCCATCACCTTTGTGTGATGATGAGAGGTCACGTGGCTTGCCCATGGGCACACAGCGTATTTAAGAGGCAAAGCTAGAAGCAGAATCCACGTCTCCCCTGGCTTCTGACTTCCAGATCAGTACTCTTTAGCCCATATCCCAGAGCTGCCAGGACCCCCTTCCGGTTCTTGCTCTTTCTCTTCCTGATGATTTGACCAGTCATCAATCCTTCCATCAGGTGACATGTGGTACTTATCTCATACCTTCCCCACCACTGTCCTATGCCCTCTAGGGGATGCAAAAGAAGTAGGAAACGTGACCCCGCTGGTGGAGGTGCAACACTAGTGTGTGGTTCTGGACCCCTCCGTGTCGCAAGGCAAACCCTCCAGATGCCATGCGTCTTAGCAGGTAGGCAAGGTTCACACGTGCAAAACAGAACATCTGAATGCAGAATGTGCCATCGGAGGCCCAGAGAGAAAGTGCCATAGAAAGTCAGAGGAAACAGAAGCCAGTCATCCAAGAAAGCTTCATGGATGAGGGGTGATTTGGGCTGAATCTCGACTCTTAAACAGAGAGAAACATAAAGACAGAAGCATAAACAAAAATCAGTGATTGATGGAGAGAAAATGAAAATACACAGAACAACAGCAGAAGAAATAAAGGAGGGAGGGAGGAGATCATGCTGGGTTGGTGGACAGGTTGACCCCATCACTGTTCATGATGGCCCAGGCGTCATTTTGCCTCATAGGCAGAGGATCGGAGGTAACCCTCTCTCAAAGGCTGCTTCAGCCCTGGGATTCTGGGATTACCTTGCTTCAAGGCCTTTGAGTCTTGCCTTTGCAGACAGGTCCGCAGGCAGCCCTCTGGGACTTGGGGAGAGGTAACCCAGTCCGAGCTGCCAACACCTGTTCCAACCTCCCCTGGCCACTTTGACCACCTCTTGATTAGCTCCCTGGGCCCCTCCCCCCAGTGTCAGCCCACTCCCGCCTCCCTCCCACCCCTCCACCTGAGTCACTTTGCCACCTGCTTCCTTTTCACCTGCTCCCTGGCTGCTTCCATGAAGGAAACAAAAATCTCCACGCTGCCAATTGGTATCAACACTGATGTGTGGTCCCAGACCCCTGCACATCACAAGGCAAGTCTCCAAACTGTCCCAAGCCTGTGCCCTGGCCCCTTCCACACTTCAGTTCCTCCAGATGACCTCGTGCTTCTCCAGTCGGCACCCTCAACTCCTGTTTCACTGAGAAGCCAGAAACCATTTGGCATGAGCCTCCTATCCCTGCCCCCTTCTCCCTCCCCTGCTGGGAGAGGGGTCCCTCCTTTCAGCCAAGCCCAGTACCACGTGTATGTACAGGATCCCACCCGTCCTGGCCCTTCAGGGAGCTCGCTCTGTCAGTTATCCCCCTGCCTGAGCCTCTCACTTTGGCTCCTTCCCCTCCTTCTGTAAGCACAGCATGAGCCGCAGCATCCTCAAGCAGCAACTAACTTCCCAGACCCTCCTGCCTCTCGGAATACACCTGCACTAGTCTCCACCTCCCTGCTTCCCTTTCGCCCCTGGCAGTCTGGCCGTCTCCCTCTGACACCCCTCCCCACGGTCTCCAGTGACATCCGCATCTCCCCCTCTAGGGATGCCTGCCAGCTAGGCTGACCTCTCTGCGTCACCCAGAGCCTCTGAACGTTTTCCTTCCCCTTCTCGGAGCCCTTTTTTTCCTGCTTGTCCTGCCGGCTACTCTCCCTCCACTGGCCTCTTAAACGCTGGAGAGTTTGGGCTTCTAGATTGGCTCTTTTCACTTCTCACACTACACGACCTCCCTCGGCACTCTCTCTGAGAGACAGCAAGGGTGGTGGGAAGAATGTCGGCCAGACAGTCCCAAGTGCAAATCCCAGCCCTATCTATGGGTAAGCTCAGGTAAGTCGCTTCCCTTCGTTGAACTTCACCTTCCTCTTGTGGAAAATAGGGAGGATAAAATTCCAGCCTTGCAGGTTGTTGGAGTGTTACTGATGACGACTAGTGGAAGATCCAGCACAAAGTAGGTGGACAGCCCCTAGTAGGCCACCTAGTAGGGCATTATGGGTCCAGCCATCACCAATATGCCGATGACCCTCAAATCTATAGCCCTAACCCAACTTTTCTTCTAGTGTAATTCTGTACGTCCAGTTTGCAGATCTGTACTGTACTCGCTCCTTTCTTTTCTATCTAGTCTTATATTTCCACCTACTTATAGATACTTTCAATGGTATTTTTCAAGACCTCAAACTGAACCGAACTCATTGTTTCTCTCAACGCTCTCCCCTGACCTGTCCTCTTCCTTCCATCTCCATCTTGAGGTTAATGGTCTCATAACCCACTTAGTGGCCCCGGCTGGATTCCTTAGAGTCCTCAATGACTCTGTCCTCTCCATCTAACAGGCCACCAGATCCTGAGGGTGCAACTTCCAAAACCTCCCTCAACGCCATCCCTCCTCTCCACCCCTCTTGCTGCTGCCACAGTTCAGGCACTTGCTGTGTGTCCCATGGACCACTGTCTGACACAGCTAAGTTCTAACTCCTTGGCATGGCATACATGTCCCTCTGTGCCTGTCCTGAATCTCTCTCTCCAGTGACATGTCATTTTTCTCTTCTGAGTTGCAGGCACCATGTTCTTGTCAGCTGGAAACCCGCTACTACCTTTTAAGATCCAGCTTAAACGACACCATGTCTGTGAAGTCTTCTTATTGCCCAGCAAACTTGGAGCTCAGTGGTCTTTGAAACCTATCCCAGTGATGGCCCTGGCCAGGTTGTACTGTCATAGTCTGCTTATCTTCCACTAGTCTGTCAAACCTTTGAGGGCAAGACCCATTTGGGTCACTACTATATCCCCAATCCCAAGCATATTTCTGGCACGGAGTTGTGCTCAATGAGTGTTTGTTGAATGACTGAAAGAATCAAGGAATGGTGAGTTCATGCAAACCCCAAGGAGAAGTAAAGCATTCCCTGACTTTGTCTCCCTACCTCCCACCAGTCTGAGGGTGCTTCAGGTTGCCCAAAGGACCAAGGGAAGCAGAGGTTGTGCAATGGAGGGCAGTGTGGAAACCTTAAGCTGAAGAAAGACCATGGAGACGCAGGGGACCTGGGGGGACTCTGGCCAGACACTCTCGGATTTTGGAAGACAAAGATGCATAGCTGGAATCTTCCAAGCCAGAGCTCAGGATCTCTCGAAAGGTCTAGAGAATTGGGTGATGGCAGCCTGGATAAAGAGCCAGAGGCAGGAGACTGGGCAAGAAGCAGCTTGAGTGAGCAAAGGCCTGGGCCAAAGTACTTGGAGAGGGGTCTACAGGCAGCTCCCATCTGAACTCTGAGGAGGCAGACCCAGGAGACAGAACCCTGATTGAGGCCACTTGAAAATCCCTGAGGGATTCTCTGCCACCTCATCAAAGATCTTTCCTATTGATGCTTAAAATGCCATCATTAGAGAGTCACTTCTTTGAGCTAAACCTTATGTTCTTTGGCCCCAAATACCAGTATCCCCATGAGAGAGGATGACAGGATTAAGACTTTGCCAGTTAAAACTTCAGTTATCAGTTGACGCCTTAACAAATGTGTTCTGAGTGGCAGAGGAGGGGGCTGTAGGAACTTTCATAATGAACTTCCAAACTTTGCTGAGAGCTGGCTTGGCTTCCCTCCCCCAGATCCCTACTGGGCTCCCTCCCCAGAGGAGAAGACGGAGAGGTGGAGAAGGACCTCTCCATCTACCAATACCATTTTTATGGGTATCCCAGATTAAAGAAAGAATCAGTGGAGGTACTGGACAAAGTTCAATGTATTCAAGAACCAGATTCAAGTAGACTGTAGAGTGAATTGCTGTAAAACAAAGCTTACAATAGCATCTAAAGACCCAATAACATCTATTATATTTTCAGAAAAGGGCTCCCATGGGACTGAAAATCCTTCTGAAAGAAGCTGAAAACCTGTAGCAAAAAAGGGGTCATTGGAATGTTTGCCAGTTATGTACTTGTGCTAAGCGTTGATATCTTTACAAAACTTTGCCTGCTTTTTTTGGCACAAAGATCTCCCTTCTTCGCGTCACCTTTCCTCCTCTGAGCTGACTTGGCAGAGCTAAGGAACATCACAGTCAGGCTGAGATTCCTTGGTCCCCTGTTCCGGTTCTGCAAAATTCGGTCTGCAGGAAGCTGCAGTGTGCTGGAGAACAAACTCTTCCCAGGGGCCCTGACCCTGACCCAGCAATGTTCCCACCCCTTGATCAGCCTAAGGGCTACTGAAGAGGCAGAGTAACTCATTCTAATCCTCTTCTGCCTTCGCGCTTTGCCTCCAGTCCCGGGTCCAAGACTGCTGGGATGGATTGGACCAAGCTGTAATGCCGCCCTTCACCAGTAGGTGCCGCCATCTAACATACCATCCCCTAGCAGCCCTTGGCGAAGTCCTTAAGTCAGGCTTCTGGGAGCCTACTCAAGGAATACAGAGTAGCAAACAAGTTTGCAAATAAAATTATTACAAATGAGAGACGCTCACACTGGTGAAGTTAATATGTAAAATTAATTGTATGTGTGTTTCTTTATAACCGTAGACTCAACGTTTGACATTTATTGTGCACTTACTCTGTGCCAGGGACGTAAAGGGATGTGAGGATTCAAAGACGACAATGGTTTCTGCTTTCAAGTTTGTAATTTGGTAGGAGAGAGAAATTTGCATCTAAGTAATTAGAATATAAGGCAGAATGTGGTGCGTGTCCAAATATGGAGGTGCCAACAGAAAATTCTAATGAGGGTATAAAGGACACAGATTGATTCCAGCTGCCAGGGGGACGGCTGTATGGAGGAGAAAAGGGTTTAAAGCAGACCTCAAAGGATACGTAGAATGCCCATATGTGGAGGTGGGTGAAGGGGGTGAGGGCTTTCCAGGTGGTGGGAACAAGGTGAGCAAGGACTTGGAGGGGAGAATGTCTTCGGGGAATGAATAATGTGGTTCAATCCGAGACGAGTGTTTCGGGGGTGGGAGGAAGATCTGAAAGGTGGGACGGGGCCAGATGCTGAGGAGCCTGTTCCGATCAGATGCTGAAGGGCTGGCGTTGTTGCACAGGTGCCGGGAACCCTGATAACTGTGCCGCAAAGTGGCAGCACGGCTGGCTCGCGTCACAGATTGGCTTTGTGCACACTGCAGGATTCCTTCAACGTGTTGATTTTCAGTGAATTTATTTCATCATGGATGCAGAAAGGGAACAGAAAGGAGAAGAGGGGAAAAGGGACATAAAAGAAGTGACAGGCAGGGAAATAATGGATAGGAGGAAAAGAGAGATGGAGAAGGACTGAGAGAAAGGGGAGGTGGCAGGGAGGCGGCAGGGCTGGGAGGAGGTTCCGCGCAGGGGCCGAGCTCAGGGAGCTCTTTGGGCTTTTCCAGGCCAGCGGCCTCTGGCTCCAGGCCCCGGCCAACCACAGAGGACAATGTGAGGTGACTTTGTTTGGTAATGTGTTTTCTGCTGGCCTTGTTTGTTTGTTTTCTGTTTTTCTGGCATTGGACACGTCTGGGATGGAGGAGAAGGAGGAGGACAGGGGAGGGGCTGGCATTGACAATGGCCCTCTGGCCAGGCTCTCACAGGATCCTTTAGTGGGGGCTTGTGGGCATTGGAGCTGGACTTTTGATGTCCCTGGGAGGGGCCTCTGTGTGGATGCCCAGAGCCAGGTGGCCTGTCCAAGCGTGGAGATGGTTTGCTCCAAGCTCTTTGTCCCTGTCTTTCCCTACTCTGGCAGGAAAGAATTAGTCCCTGAGGCCCGGGCTCCTTGCCTGTGTAGCCAGGATGTCGCGCTGGGCTGGGGAGCCTGCGGGGGTAACAAGAACAGTGGCTTCCAGCTTGGCGCTGGGGTATGCAGGGGGCGTCCACAAGAGCCGGTCTGCTCCCCAGCCCTGAGGACGAGTCTGGCTTTCTCGCTCCTGTCCACAGCCCTTAGAAGCCAACCTAACGAGCACTATTAAAGTTAATGAAACCCAAGGATTCCTCCATTTGCTCAGTTACAACTCTTTACGAGTTTGCTCCCTCTTGCGGAGGAGATTCATTTGAGTTGCCAGGGCTTGGCCTTTGTCCCCTTAATTTTTATTGGCTCATTAACAAGATCAGATGCTCTGGGCTGACCAGGAATATCTGGTACCCAGGTCCAAACAAGCCCCATTGAGTCTCAGGCGACCTTCTGATACCAAATTAGCTTAAGAACACCCTCTGTTGCCCTTCCCCCCTTTGCAGCTTCCCTACTTCCTAACTCAGTTTTATGTGTAGGTACAGCAGAGGTAGACATTTCTGAAGTTAGGAGGTGCTTTCCCATCCCCTTTAGAATGTGTCTCAGCCCACTGATGTAGAGAAGTTCCTCTAGTAAGAGCTCCAGTTCCTTTGGTTTAAGAGCTTTACTCCCTAATCAAATGGAAATATACTGAATCTTGTTAGTCATTTACATGTTGGTGTGAATTAGTTCTTATTGTCACATAGGTTTCAAGGGAATTTGGGAGTCTCCTAAATTGTATACAAACTTTGTCCCTGGTATTCATGTTTCCAGAGAGAGGTTTTCTGTGACTTTCCTCAACATTTCCTTAAGACCCCCTACACATCCAAAAGGTTAACAGCCTGTATATTAGTGGAAGAAGAATGGTCCGTAACTGGGGCGCAGGAAACAAACTCTCCCACCTCCAACCATCTGCTTGGCCAGCCCTGCCCCTGAGGAGGTACCGTCCCCTGCTCTTTGGAGACATCTCCTCATCCCCAGACCTCCCATTGTCACCACAACTCAATCATGTCTTTCCTAAATCTTAAAACCAACCTCAAGTTGGAGGGGAGGGGCCAAGAGGAGAGCCCCTTGAGGGCTCTGTGTATTGATTTACATGCCAAGGCTGTAAATGATGGGTTTCCGTGCTGGTGTAAACACTCATGACCTCGCTGGAAGTGCAGGGCCTCACGTGCCTCCGGGGCCCAGATCCTCTACTGCCCACACAGGCCCCAGCATTCGGGAGGTCAAGGAGGAGAAGAGCACTGAGCTGGCAGCAGTTGGCATGACAAGGGCCGGCGGTGACTGTGGGGGAAGAGGACACACTTGGAGCTGGTCTCTGTTACCCCACATCCTCCCCCACAGAGCAGGTGGCCTCTGCGGTGATGCCTTGGCATGACTCCTCCTCTGCTCGGCCAGCCTGGCTGTCCTTTTGGGTTACGGTATGATCTCCAGAAGGCCCTGGTTAAAATGCAAGGGGGCTTCTTGGAAGATGAGTGGGCCCAGTTGGCTGGCTGTCACCCAAGGGAAGGCAGAGAGCCCAAAGCAGGGAGGATGAGGTTTGGGACACAGGAAGAGAAATTCAGGCAGGTCAACGAAATAGCTATATGGGATTAATTGAAATGGCTTTCCAGGTGGTTTCCCTAATGCCACTCTTGGGGCCTGAGGGGGATCTGTCCCTCACACAGCGGCCAGGGTCATCTTACAGCTGGGATGCCCAAGCTCAGCACTGTTGACAGTGTGGTGGGTCTGTCCTGTGCATTGCAGGACGTTTGGCAGCATCCCGCTGCCTGCTAGATGCCGGTAGCTCCCCTCCCGCAGTTGTGACAACCAAAAATGTCTCCAGACGTTGTCAAATGTCCCCTGGGGGTGGGGAGAAAAATCATACCCCCCACGTCCCCTGCCCTCTGCCTCACTGAGAATCTCTGTCACAAGTCAGCTCACGTCACTCCCTGGTTACCATCTCCCAGCGTCTTCCCATCGCTCCGAGCATGAAATCCAGCTGCCCCGCGGTCTCCGAGGCCCTGTGTAGTCAGCCTGGGGGTCTCCGAGGCCCTGTGTAGTCAGCCTGGGGGTCTCCGAGGCCCTGTGTAGTCAGCCTGGCCTCCCTCCCAGCCCCGTCTGGCGCCCCTCTGCTCCCATCCACCGTCACCCTTTAGCCACATGACCCTTTGTGATGCACCTAGACAAGCCAAGCTCTCTCTTGGACAGGCCGGGAGGTGGAGCCACGTGGCAGATTTGGGATATGTTTTTGAGGCCTTAATTTCTTTGGAATTTAGTGGGAAGCCTTTTCATAGGTACTTATGATGACTTGTAAATATGTGACTTACTGAATTATTTACTTTTGTTTTCCCATCTCCCCCAGCTAGACTGTAAACTCCATGAGAGCAGGGACCACGTCTGGCTTGTTCACTCTTAGAGTCCCATCACCTCCCACGCTGCCTGCCCCCTGGGAGACCCTCAGTGAGTATCTGGGGAATGAATGAGTACGGGTTCAGGGAGGGAGAGCGACTCTTCTGCAAGGCCAACGGAAGGTTTCTTCGGCATGTTGAGGCTTGAAGCTTGGGTAGGAAGGGTGGAGGGTGTTCTGGGACACGGTTTAGGGGATGGCAGAAGCAAAGGCCCAAAGAACAGTGCAGTGGCCAAAATGTACTGTGATTAACCCAAGGCTGCGGGCCCCAACCCCCGGGCTGCAGCTGGGTACCTGTTCGTGGCCTGCTATGAACCCAGCCTCGCATCACCGCCTGAGCCCCGTCCCCCACCCCCCACCGTCTGTGGAAAATTGTCTTCCAGGAGACTTAGGCACCCGGCCCGCACAGCAGGAGGTGAGCGGCAGGACAGCCAGCGAAGCTGCGTCTGTATGGACAGCCGCTCCCCTCGCTGCCATCGCCACCTGAGTTCTGCCTCTGCCCTCAACCCCCTCCCCGTCCGTGGAAAAATTGTCTTCCATGAAACTGGTCCCCGGTGCCAAAAAGATTGGGGACCGCTGACCCAAGGGACATGTAGGCAGCAGGAGCTTGTCATGGGGCAGGAGGACAAATCTGGTGTGAACAGGGCTTTCAGTCCGAGTGGATCCAGAGGGTGAAGCACTTGAGTCCCCTGCATCGTTGAGGTGGTGGGGAGGGAAGTCAGCCTAGTGAAACTGCAGCCAAACCAGGGAAGGTTCTGGTTGCTGAGTCTGGAGTCTGGACTTGGCTGAGTCACTGAAAGGTAATGATTATTCCTACCCTGGTATCTGATGTAGGGGACCCTGACTTCTCTGATCCCCTTGGTTCCCTGGAACCAGCCCTGCGACCATAAGGAAAGTCGAGGAACTGACCAGACATGTGAGCCTAGAACAGCACAAAGAGCCCTGGGACCCAAACGGGAGAGGCCTGCGGCCCGATTCCATCTTCCCTCCCTCTCTTGATGTGTGGCCTTGCTCAAGGCATTGGACCACAATGGACCTCCGTGTCCTTCTTTTAAAAACAGAGTTAACAATACCTGCCCCGTTCAGAGGAGAAATGAGGTCATGTTTGTGCAGAACTGTGAACTCACTGCAGACAATGAGTGTATTCTTCTTAACAGTAACAATAATAATCATTACTGCAAATCTAACCAGTAAATATATCTCCTCAAAGCTGGAGTTGGGCCCCTCAGTTAGAATAGCAATTAAAGTTGTTAAAAAAAAAATCTCTAGGTGTGGGAATTTTCTGGCCCCATTTTGATCTCTGGGGTTTGCAGAGTTGATATCGTTGTGGGAGGGAGAGAGGCCTGCAGCGATCATTCATTTCCATTCCATTCAATTGTACTCATTGTATCTCTCTTGTCCTTCAGTTCTCCCCAACGGGTTTTGCAATTTCCCATCCTCCTTCAGTCCTAAGAGAGAGAAATCCCCTAGACTCCCCATCTCTGCACCCACCCCGTGTCCCCTTCACTCACAGAGACAGTGGCCTGGGCATTTGAGCATCGGCCACGAGCACTGCGGAGCAGGCGGCCAAGCTCCAGTACCTGAGTCTCTCCCCACCCCTCCCGTGCGCTGGGCCGATGACCCCCAAGTAGGGCGGTGCATTCAGAGCCCCCAGGAGAGGGGCGCATGGATACTCAGGGGACTCTGATGCAGCCAGCCCAGCACCTGTCTAAATTTGGGGATCGTCAGGTTTTCAACCATCAGCTGTGAAATGTGTGTTGTACAAGGAGCAGTGTGATGCTTATACAAAGGCATTGTTGAAGTTTGGGTCAAGCAGGCAGATGACCCTCTCTCCTGCCCCAATCCGCAAAATGACAGAAAAACGATTGGAACAGGCTAGGCGCGGTGGCTCACGCCTGTAATCCTAGCACTCTGGGAGGCCGAGGCAGGAGGATTGCTCAAGGTCAGGAGTTCAAGACCAGCCTGAGCAACAGCGAGACCCCGTCTCTACTAAAAATAGAAAGAAATTATATGGACAGCTAAAAATATATAGAAAAAGTTAGCCAGGCATGGTGGCGCATGCCTGTAGTCCCAGCTACTCGGGAGGCTGAGGCAGAAGGATTGCCTGAGCCCAGGAGTTTGAGGTCGCTGGGAGCTAGGCTGACGCCACGGCACTCTAGGCCGGGCAACAGAGCCAGACTCTGTCTCAAAAAAAAAAAAGAAAAAAAATGATTGGAACCAATATAATAATAAATCTATTGTAGTGTGAGAAAACAAGAGAGGACCGTCAGCAGATCAGGAATGTTGCATTCCTGAGAGATAAAGATAAACAGCATCAAAGCTATAAAGAAATAAAAGTGGAGGAAACCACAGCGAAACCATGAAGGAGAAGGCTGCTGTGGAGGGAGGAATGGCTGTGGGACTCCAAGCCTGAGACAACAGACTAGACTCAAGGAAATCCGAGGAGTCCCAGGGGTGTCCTGAGTGCCTGTGTGTTCAGCAGTTGGCAGCAGTGGGCAGCCCCTGGGGCTGGGTCTAGAGAGGTGAGCAGCACTGCACGTAGCTGCAGACCCCTCGGGAGAGGAATTGGGAGCCCGAGCTGGGAGAAAGGCTGCCAGAAGGCCACTCCTCTCTCTCCCACCCTCAATAACCAGGGACAGGCTGCAGTGGACAGAAAGCTGCAAAATAAGGATGAACAGAACATCAAGAATCACCAAAAATTTAAGGAAAACCAAAGCACAACAGGGAGTAGCTCTAAGCCAATAATGTCCAGTAGAACTTTTTGTGATGATGGAAATGTTCTATATTTGAGCTGTCCAATATGTAGCCACACACCACATGTAGCTATTGAGCACTTGAAACGTGGCTGTTGCAACTAAAGGAACAAAATATTTAATTTAATTTTAATTAATTTAAATTAATTTTTATTTTTTAATTTCAGAATATTATAGGGGTACCAATGTTTTGGTTACATGAATTGTTTTTGTACAGTTTGAGTCAAAGTTACAGTGTGTCCATCACCCAGATAGTGCGCACTGTACCCCTAGGTGGCAATTTACCCATCCCTTCCTCTCCCCTCCCACAGGCTTGATCTGTCAGTTTTAATTTGGTAGTGAGTACATATGGTTTTTGTTCTTCCATTCTTGTGATATTTCACTTAAAAGGATAGTCTCCAGTTCCATCCAGGTTGTTACAAACAGTAATAGTTCACCATTTTTTTTTTAAGGCTGAGTAATACTCCATGGTATACATGTACCACATTTTATTGATCCATTTTATTGATGGGCACTTGGGTTGTTTCTACATCTTTGCCGTTGTGAACTGTGCTGCTATAAACATTTGAGTGCAAGTGTCTTTTTTATAGAATGTCTTTTTTTCCTTTGGGTAAATATCCAGTAGTGGGATTGCTGGATCAAATGGGAGGTCTACTTTTAGTTCTTTGAGGTATCTCTATACTACTTTCCACAGAGGTTGTACTAGTTTGCAGTCCCACCAACAGTGTATAAGAGTACTTTCTCTCTGCATCCACACCAGCAACCATCTGTTGTTTTGGAACTTTTTGATAAAAGCCATTCTCATTAGAGTTAGGAATAATCTCATTGTGGTTTTGATTTTCATTTCCTTGATGATTAGAGACACTGAGCATTTTTTCTTGTGTTTGTTGGCCATTAGTCTATCTTCTTTTGAAAAATTTCTGTTCATGGCTTTTGCCCACTTTTTAATGGGGTTTGATTTTTTTCTTGCTTATTTGCTTGAGTTTCTTTGTAGATTCTGGTTATTAGCCCTTTATTGGATGTATAGCATGCAAGTATTTTCTCCCATTCTGTAGGTTGTCTACTAGCTCTGTTGATTGTTTCCTCAGCTGTGCAGAAGCTTTTTTAATGTAATCAGGTCCCATTTATTTATTTTTGTTGTTGATATGATTCCCTTTGGGATCTTCTTCATAAATTCTTTACCTAGGCTGATATCTATAAGAGTTTTTCCAACCTCTTCTTCTAGAATTCTTATAGTTTCATGCCTTAGGGTTAAATCTGGTATCCATGATGAATTAATTTTCCTGAGTGGTGAGAGGTGCAGATCCTGTTTCAGTCTTCTATGTGTGGCTATCCAATTTTCCTAGCACCATTTGTTGAATAGGGATTCTTATATCTATAAAACCCCAATGATTCTACCAAGAGATACCTGGAATTGATAAATAAATTCAGCAAAGTCTCAGGTTACAAAATCAATGTGCACAAATCAGTAGCATTCCTATATGGCAGCAACAGTCAAGCTGACAGTTAAATCAAAGATTCAATACCTTTCACAGTAGCAACAAAGAAAATAAAATACCTACGAATATATTTAACCAAGGAGATGAAAGACCTCTACAGGGAGAACTACAAAACACTGTGGAAGGAAATTGCAGAGGATGTAAACAAATGGAAAACCATACCATGCTCATGGATCTGCAGAATCAACATTGTTAAAATGTCTATACTACCCAAAGTGATTTACAGACTCAATGCAATCCCCATTAAAGTACCAACATCATTTTTGCAGATCTAGAAAAAATAATTCTATGCTTTGTATAGAATCAGAAAAGACCCCGAATAGCCAAAGCAACCTTGAACAAAAAGAACCAACCAGGAGGCATCACTTTACCAGACTTCAAGCCATACTACAAGGCTATAGTGACCAGAACAGCATGGTACTGGCACAAGAACAGGGACCTAGACCAGTGGATCAGAACAGAGAACCCAGATATAAAACCATCATTATATTGCAATCTGGTCTTTGACAAAGCAGACAAAAACATACACTGGAGAAGTTAATTTAAATTTAAATAGCAAGCTGCTACTGTATTGGTTAGCACAGATCTAAACATATAGAACAGTTAATTCCATAAGAAATAGAGATAATAAAGCAAACAACAAAAAAACCAGTTTATCAGTATATAATTATCATCTTTAAGAGATGAAAAATGATATTAAATCCATTAAAAAGAATCACCCAGAGATCTTAGAAATTTAAAAACTGATAACTGAAATTTGAAACTCAGTAGATGGTCTGAGAGGGGTTTAATGATCCGGTTATTAGGAAGATTGAGCTGAGGAAGTCTCCTTAAACACAGTAAACAGGATAAAAAAATGGAAAGTCTGAGAGAAAAAAATTAAGAGCCATCTGTGACATAGGCATTAGAGAAGGATAGGACTTCAGAGAACAGAAGGGGGGAAATAATTTAAGAGCTAACAAAAGAAAATTTCCCAGTTGCTGAAGAAAGAAATTAATCATTAGATTTACCATTTCCAGAAAAAAAGACTCAAACCTGGACACATTATAGTAAAATTTCAGAACAATAAAGATTAAAAAAAAAAAAAGAAGAAGAAGAAGAAGAAGAAGTCTAGAAGCTTCCAGAGAGAAAAAAGCAGGTCATCAATAGAATAATATTAAATTGGCATCAGACTGGATGTTAAATGACAATGGAACATTATCTCCGAGGTTCTGAAGGGAAATGAAATATTCAAGTGGGAGGGGAAAATTAAGACTTTTTTTTGCTTTACAAGGAGAAAGTTCGTCACCCTCATATTCTTTAAAGAATTCCCAGAGGAGGTGCTTCAATAAAAAAATAGTAAATTCAAGAAAGAGGAAGACGTGGGATGCCGAAACTGTGGTGAACAAAGAAACCAGTAAAACTTTTAGTGAAGTTGAAATAATTATTGAGGCATAATGTAAACATTTTAAAAACAACAATTTGGAGCCATAATCTACCGAGATGATCTCAACCTGGGAGGTGGCGAGTTGGGGAAGAGAAGGAAAGTTAAAGCATGCTAAGGGAGAAACAGTTCTTGATTAGCTCTAGACATTGATAGAAAATCATAAGTTAAAGAATGTAGGATTTAAATTTAAGGGTAACCAACAGAAGAGAGAATTGGAAAATCAATTTCAGATCATTAGAGTGAATTTAGAAAGTGGAAGGGCAGAGAAAATTTAGAAGGAAAAGAGAAGAAGAAGACAAGGTAAAGAGGAAGCATAAAATAAAATGACAGGATAAATCTAAAAATATCATTAGTAACATGTAGAAGAGAATTCCCCCATTAAAGGGCAAAATCCTGCTTCATATATGCTGTTTACACAGATGTATTGAAACCAATCAACAAGAACATTTTAAATATGAACAGATGGGGGAAATATCCCAAGCTAATGTAACAAAAATAAACCAGGTATATTAGTATCAGACAAAATGGAATCCAAAGACAAAAAGCATTTAAAAAAAACAATGAGATATACTGATAAAAGTTACATGACATTTTCCAAAATATATAATTTCTATGATTGTTTAGGCACCTAACAACCCAGCTTCAAAATACATAAAAGCAGTGGGCTTGGTGGCTCATGCCTGTACTCCTATCACTTTGGGAGGCCAGGGTGGAAGCACTGCTTGAAGCCAGGAGTTTGAGACCAGCCTGGGCAACCCAGCAAGACTCCAACTCTACAAAAAATTAAAAAATTAGCCAGGTATGGTGGCACACACCTGTAGTCCCAGCTACTTGGGAGGCTGAGGCAGGAGGATGGCTTGAGCCCAGGAGTTTGAGGTTACAGTGAGCTATGATTGTGCCACTGCACTCTAGCCTGGGCAACAGAGCAAGGTCCTGCCTCAAGGGGGAAAAAAAAAAAAAAATATATATATATATATATATACACACACACATATATATAGCAAACACTGATAGAAACCAAAGAGAAATGAACAAATCTACGTTCATGGATAAAAGCTTTAACAAACCTGTCTCAGAAATCTATGAGTTAAGTAGACAAAAGTCATAATGAAAATAGGGGATTTGAGTAACATAATTAATAAACTTTAATGTATATATTATACTCAACAAATTGAGAGGACATATTTTCTTCAAATACATTTTTAGCATTCACAAAAAGAAATACTCAAGAAATTAAAAAAAAGATATTATATCAGCCATTTTCTCTGTCTACAAAACATGAACATAAGAAATTAACCTCAAAATGGTGTGGTGGGGTAGGACTCTATATCTTCCTGGAAATATAAACTCATTCATAGGAAATTCCCTGGAACCCAAAGCCTGGTTTATCTCTGCTACAGCTCATCTCCGGAGTATACTTAGGTATAAGTCTCACATATGAATGTCACTTTCCTGGTATCCCAGTGGGGGGAACATTATTGTGAACCTCTGCTCCTGAGAGCAAAGTCTACATAATCTCCTCAGCCTGGTATTCAAAGACCCCCCCATAATATGACCCCAGCCTGCCATTCATTTCTCACCTCCCCCTCTTCTCCAACATGGAAATGCCATACGTTCTTGGTATGCTCACCACATCTTGGATACTGCCAGCATATCTGGGAGCCCATACTCCTTTGTCTGTGATACTCATCCTGTCATTTAACCCATGCCCTGTTACGTAACCCTTCCACCTATGTAAATCTAACCTCCTTAGCCTGATCGTGTAGTTCAGCAAACTATGGACCAAGGGCCAAATCTGGCCTGATCGTTTTTATAAATAAAGTTTTATTGGAATACAGTCATGTCCATTCATTTACATAATGTTTATGATTGCTTTCCCCATAGCTGGGTTGTTACAACAGAGATTGTATGGCCTGAAAAGTCTGAAATATATTTATTATATTGCCCTTTATGGTAAAACTTTACTGTCCTGTAGCACGTAGAGATACTTTCTCTTGTGGCCAGCACTAAGATGGGGCAGGAGAAGAACCCCTATCACTCACTACTTGATGAATAAAAAAATAAATGGTCAAGAATTGCCTGTGTAGGAAATAGCAAGGATGCTCTTTAGGCTGCAAGAACGCTCTTCCGGAGAGAGGGAGAAGGCAGTGTTAGCAGATGGCTATCACCTTGCAGGGTAGGCTTTGGAGCCCAACTCACTAGGGTTTCACTTCCAGCGCAGTCACTTTCTAGCCATATGACTTTTGGCAGTTTCTGTGCCCTTTCTGAATCTCAGCTTGTTTCTCTGTAAACTGTGATTGATAAAATCCACCTGTAGGATAGTTCAAGGCTCAGCAAGATAATGCACGGAAAACACCTAAGATCTGGAAGCCCTGATAAATGGTCATTCTTTTTCATCATGGACATGGGATCTGTTCCAGGGTTGGTCTCCAATTACTATAGGCCAGTTTCAAATAAATGCCCCCACCCAGCACCCGCAAGCCACAAGATTTTTGTTTGGGTGGCCCTCCACATCGAATATCACTACTCCCTCACCCTTCTTCCCATGGCCACCTTCCTTAGCCTTCCAGGTTTTGTGGTAGCTCTCGTCCAGCCCCAACCCTCCCTGACCTCTCAGCCCCTTAGTCCTACCTCTGCACTCTCCCTTACTCTGCTTTCCATGTCATTGTTGCCCTCCTGGGATTATTCTCCAGGTGTTTCCTGTGAACCCAGACACCTGCCCATACAGATCTGCCCCATGGGGGGTCTAGCAAACCCAGAGCCACTGGCCACTGGAGGATGGCATCCTCGTTCCCAGTCACCCCACACAGCTTTGCCTGCCTGGTGTCCCAGGGCTTCCAATTCCCACCACCAGAGAGGCATTCCTTTGTGATTATTTTTATCCTTGAGATGTTGCTCTGTTAAAATGCAGGTAATTCTGTGGAAGGAGGCCACCTGTGTCCAGGTTCTTATCTTGAGTCACAGCCTCTGGGGTCTTAACTTACCAAAGGTTAACAGATTCCCGGGTCATTGTAGCCCCAAGTGAGATCATATATCTGAACATGATTTCAATGCCATGAAGAAAAAACACATAAATGAAGGATTATTCCTAGTCAGTGTTAAAAGGTGTTGCCACTTATCCTTTCATTGCAAATGGCTTTTGAAATAGCCCCAAAGGAGTGACTCTCTAATGATGGAATTCCCGATTACAAAATAGGTCAAAAGGTATTTAAGGTGCCAGGGGCAGGTACTTCCCCTCTCAAAGCCCACTGCCCAGGTGGCGGCCAACTCAGCCACTGGCCAAATTCTACGCAGTTGTGACATGGGAGTTGATGCTCAGAGGCATAGAACCAGGAAGGGCCTTGGAACCCTCTCGTTTTACAGGTCAGGAAATTGAGGCCCAGAGAGAGAGAATTACTCATCCAAAGTGGGGGAACCTCAACCGAAAAGTAAACATGAGCTAAAGTGGCAGGGGTGGGGCTGAGCACAGAAGAGGGCTGGCCTCTCTCGGGGGCTGTCCCTGTGCCAGCCAGCACAGACAGACAGACAAGTCCGCTCACCCTCGCCCAGGCTGCCCTCCCCTAGTGCAGCCTCTCCTGCCTGGGGCCACCAACCCGCCTCCGTCTGCAGCCTTGGCCTGAGGAGAGAAAGTCCAAACAATGCCTCTAAACTGAAAACATTTTTGTCTTTCTCCACAGAACAATGGCCATTAACAGGCGTGGAACTGGAGCAGAAATGGAACGTGAACCCCAGGGGCCTGAGAGCTGGTGGGGTGTGGGCTGGGCAGGGGACCAGGGAGACAGAGCTCTGCGGAGAGCTTCTGTCCCCTCCCCCATTCCTCGCTGCACCCCGCCCCGAGGGACTTCCGGTGGCATCTGACTTTTCTACTGGGGGCACCACTTGACCCCCTCACTCTCATGGGGCTCTGAGGGGCCATAGAGGCCACCCTCCCACCCGTCCCCGCCGTGCCCTGGACACTCACCACGCACCAGGAAGTCCAGGAACTGCAACAAGGGGACAGCTTAAAATGGCCCCACCGACACCCCCAAGAGGGGTTCCTGGTTCCTTGGGAAGCCATGGAACCCCCTGCTGAGGAGTGAGCAGGGCGGTGTGGGTGACCTGGGGGCCAGCAACTGACCCCCCAGCTCCCTCACCACAGGAGCCCCCAGCTGGGGCTCTTTTTTGGGGGTAGCTAAGACAACAAGCCCCCACGAGAGCAGGGGATGACGCATTTTTCTGCAGCCACAAGCCACTTTTGATGGGACCGCCCCACAGGGGAGCAACCGAAACCTCATCCCACCCAGCACGGCTTTTGTCTGCACCACATATTTGTCTTGTTTGGAAGATTTTTGTGGGTTTTCCCGTCTTTCTCCCGCGCTCACTGCCCTGAGGGGGACAGAGGCCGCGGCGGGGCTGGGGGAGGCGCGAGAGGCGTTCTCGAGGCCCTGTGCCCGGTGGTCTGCACACACTGGGGTGGGCACGCCCGCCCCCGCCGCGCCCTCGCACCCGAGTGGGCACCCTGGACCTCCCCTCTCCTCTGGGGACTGGTGGCCCTCCCCGTCCCTCCCAGGGCCGCTTCCTCTCCATGCTCTGCCCTCGGCCCCCTGGGCTCACTGTCCGCCTTCCCCGGTCAGCCCTTCACACTCCGTCCCTCCAGCCAGCCTCCCGGCCTTCGCCCACACCTTTCTCCCCTCAGAGAACGCGCCCCTTTCTTTCTACCTGTCTGAATTCTGAAGTATCTCTCAGGGCTTGTTCTCATCTCAACCTCCTCCTTGGAGCCCCCCTGGACTACTCTAGCCCTTGGCAAGATCTTCTGCTTCTGAACTCTAAAAGTGTATGTTTTCTATGTATCCCTCTGTGATTCTAAACACACCCTGCCCTATACCGTCTGCCCAGCTGGATGGAGGACACAGACCAGGGCTTTTGTTCTTTGGCTCTGCCCCTGCCCCCACCGTGCCTTCTACCAAGCAGTTGCTCAACTCATATTTGTCGGTTTGGGACTTCTTAAGGGCTGGCTGTGAGATTCTTAACCAATTAGAGACTTTCAGTGATGGAGGGGACCTAAGAGCTTGAATTCCTGCTAAGGGGTGTCTGGCATCAGCTTTTGTGCCTCTAGTGATGGGGACCTTACTCCTTCCTGGGGCAACCCATTCCTTCACCTGATAGCTCTGAGCATAAGAAAGTTCTTCCTCATGCTGAGCTGAGACCTTCTGGCTTTCCCCACCCTACTCCCAGCTAGGCCTCCTGGAGCTATTCCAATCCTCTTACCTCACAACCGCCCTTCACATGTTTGACGGAAGCAGTTTCCTACCTCTGCAGACCTTTCTTTTCCAGGGGAGACTCCTGCGGTCCTGACCTTCCGTGCCTCAATGCCGCAGACGTTGGGTACCCCCGCCCCCACGCTGGGCTTCTCCCAGCCCCCTGCTGAACTCATTCTCCTGACAAAATCCATGCCCTTTCTCCATCAAAATAGATGTTCAAACTTTCCTATGGGGCTTGCCTCCGTGTAGTCATTTGAGATGTCCTAAAGGAAGGAAACCACTCTCTCACTAGTTAAAAAAGTGGGCGCGAGAAATGAGAGGGTCCAGCAGCTGCTCTATTTTTGTCACCTGAGGTGGCAGAATCTGATAACCGATTCTACCTGCTCATGTTAGTGGAGGACTGGCTTGCCACACACCTCAAAGGTTGTCTCTTAGGTCATTTATGTACATTTTAATATGGCTATTCTGGGGGAATACCAAATGTTTTAAACCAAAGGAGTGACTCATGGTGGCATTTCAGGCCAGTGAAATATTTTGGGACAAGCAAGTCTTGTGGTGCCTGGCCTGCCTTCCCCCTGCCGTCTGTGAGAGATGGAGACCTCCGGCCCCAAGTGTGCGTGCATTGGGACCAGGTGCTTCCAAGGGGTTGCCTCTTCCAGACCCCAGCTCTCATACCTGTGCAAATTATTGAAACTTATGCTTTGCTCACTGTATAATTGACTATCTTTCTTTTGTATCTATATCTTGTAGCAAATGAAGGATTCCTTGAGGGAAGTGGCAGGGATCTTACAAGTTTTCTTATCGATGTTCTGTATCTTGATCATGGTGGTATTTATCCAAGTGTATACATTTATTGAAACTCATCAAACCGTACACTTAAAATGGTTGCATTTTATTTTATGTGAATTATATCTTTTTTTTTTTTTTGAGACAAGAGTCGCTCTGTTGCCCAGGCTAGAGTGCTGTGGCGTCAGCCTAGCTCACAGCAACCTCAGACTCCTGGGCTCAAGTGATCCTCCTGCCTCAGCCTCCCGAGTAGCTGGGACTACAGGCATGCGCCACCATGCCTGGATAATTTTTTATACACACACACACACACACACACACACATATATATATATATATATATTTTAGCTGCCCAGATCATTTCTTTCTATTTTTAGCAGAGACAGGGTCTTACTCTTGCTCAGTCTGGTCTCGAACTCCTGACCTCGAGAGATCCTCCCACCTCGGCCTCCCAAGAGTGCTAGGATTACAGGTGTGAGCCACCGCACCCAGCCTATGTGAATTATATCTTGATGAAGGTGGTTTTTAAAAAAAGTTTTCATATCCCTTACAGAATCTGGGGTCACATCCTGCCGATACCTGGCCTCCACATGCATTTGTGGATCAATTTACTGAGTTAAGCTGTACCCAGAGCTTATAGCTGAGACCCATTTTTGCTTTCATACCCAATGGCCAGCTTGACACGGCTCCTTAAACAACTGGGCCAAAATAGAGCTCTCTGTTCCCTGCCCTCGCCTCTAACTTGGTCCTCCTGCCCAGTGGCTCAGGTCTGAACCCCAGGAGACACACTGGATTCCTCACCCCACCTGTCCTGCAGGATGGCTTTAATATGGTATGACTATTACCATCACTAATATTGCTGTGCTTACAGTTCCCTTATACACCTGCCCCCTGCCTGGTCTTGCCAACTGCTCACCTTGAGAACTGAAGGCTTCTTGCTGACCTCTTGAATACAGGGACACTATTATCCATGGCTGTTGCTCTGAGCCTCCCAGAACCCTGTTCCAGAAGCTACGTGGCAGTGGTTCCTGCTTAATGGGCCACCACCCTTGGGCCAGGGTTCTAACCACCTTGCTTCAGTTGTGGTTCAAGGTGTCTGGGCTCCTGGATGCTGGGCCCCGTCCTACTGCCCAAGCACCTGGCTTCTTTGTCTTGTTCTGAGCTTTTGAGCATGTCCTTAAAAAAGAAGACAGTGGTTACCTGTGGGTAGCAGAATGGGGTGATTTTTGATGGTTCCTAAGTGAGTGCGTCTGTCTTGCCTACCAGACTGCAGGCTCACTGATGGCAGGGACTGAGTCCTACCCCTCTTCATTATCTTTAACTCCTAGTGGTGTGCCTGGAATTCAGATGGTGTTTGATGAGTGTTTATGAACTGAATTTATAAGTTTGATTTTATTAAAACCGTGGTAGGGGGGTGTCCCACTCATCAGAACCAAGTGATGACAAGGATGCAGAGAGACTGGAAAGCCTACACGCAGCTGATGGTGTGTGACTTGGCACAACCATTTCAGACAGCTGTTTGGCAATATGTCATCAGATGGAAGACGCCCTCCTGAGTCTTTGCTCTGGAGGAGCTATCTCTTGCAGGTGCGTGGGACTGTTCATGGCAGTGCTGTATGTAATTGCAAAAAGCTGGAAGCAACCTATATGGATGGTGGACATGGTGGTAGTCACACAATTCACTACATACAGCACGAAATCAACCACATTTTCACTCACCGGCACGGGTGGCTCTCAGAAACATACAGTCGATCAAAAAAGAAAGTTGCAGGTGAATATATATAGTATGATACCACTTATATGGTCTTTAAATACATGCAAAACAATACTATATATTGTAAATATAGAGAAATATATAGTAAAATATAGAGAAACACAGGGAATGATAAAATCGAATTCAGGAGCATGGTTGCCTCAGTGCGGGGAGCAGAGAGAGGTGACAGAGTGACGTACACAGAGGGCTTCCCCGGTGCTGGCAAGGCGCCATTTCCTAGGTTGGGTGGTGGCGGGAACACGGTGTTTGTGGTGTAATTCTTTATTCTGTAGCCATCATTACTGTTGCTAACCAAGCATTGGTGGGTCCTTCGCTTCTAAGCGCCTGGCAGGATAGCACTTCCCGGTTCCCTACGGTTGGAAAGGGCCCCATGACTAGTTCTGGTTAGTGAGTTGTGAGCTAGAGCATTAATTGCCTTTTGAGACTCTGAAGATTTCTCTTTTGCTTCTGACAGTGTTTGGGATGGCGGCTGTCCCACTAGCTTGGGTCCCTGAGTGATTTCAGTGGGCACAGCCCGCTGATCGTCCACGAAGGATGCGTAGCAGCAGCGAGAAGCAAGTGTGTCAAGCCACTGAGACAGCGGGGTTGTTTGTTACTGCAGCATAATCTAGACTATTCTAACTGCTACATACCTTTCAGTGTGTCTAGACTATTTCAATTACAAAATCAAATGAGGACATACATCCCTGCCTTTAAGGCAAGTTCCAAGATATGATAAGAGAAGGGAGCTTAGGAGAGAAGTCCTGCAAGGTTTCATTTCCACTGCTGTTTCCTTTAAAAAAAAAAAAGACATTTCTTAGCTCCCTTTTATCCCTCGGGTGGTAGCACTGGACAAGATCAGCGATGAATTCAGGAAGACTTCAGGCTGGGAAGTCCCTGGCATTTCATTATACCTCCCTTAGAAACGCGAGTTTAGCTTAGCGCTGCTGTGCGCTGCTGTGCTTTCTCCTGGCCAGGCCTCAGCTTCAGGAAACAAGCCCAGCAATCCCCAGGCATTAGACACCTGCAGGGCAGACTTGGTTTTGGCACATTCTTTGGGTTTCAAAGTCCCCCACCTCCACTAAGCTGCAGCAACATCAGCCAGAGCAGATACATAAGATCAGAGCAGACAGGATGTGAGGAAGTTCTCGCCTTAGGTGCCTGGCAAGACACGAGCCTGGGCCCCCAGGAGCATGGGCTGGATGGCTCTGTCTCACGGCCTGCGGCCCACTGACACTTCAAACGCATCTGGTCTCTGGGGGAAGCTTTCCTGGATTACCTTGCCTAGAAGGGAGGGGAGGAGAAGCTGCAGGTAACACCTGGATTTCTATGATGCTTTTCTTCCTAGAGTTTCAAAAGATTTCCCCTTCTCTGATCTCCTGTGGCCTCCCCCAGAAATAGGGCAGGGAGAGGAAGACTCTCATTTCCCAGTGCAGGAAATGGGGGTCCCAAAAGGGCAACAAGTAGCCTTAGCACACAGCGGGACAAGGCCATGATTCTGGTGGGACAAGGGTTTCTGACTCTAGACCCCATCTCCCCCAGCCCTGCTGGGCTGGCTGGCCTCTCTGTGCGGACAGCAGCCTCGGTGCTCCCAGCTGCCCTTGTAGAGGGATGAACTGGGCTCTGAGTGTCCACTCAGCCTGTCCTGGGACCTGAGCAGAGAGGAGGAAGAGGAGGAACCTGGAGAAGCTAAGGTCAGCCCCCTTCCCACAGAGCAGTGACAACAGGTTGGCCATGAGCCCCGTGGTCCCGCCACTGGGAGGTCAGGCCAGGAGGCTGCCAGAACACCGAGGCTGAAGAGGCTCAAGGATAACGCAACCGGGGCAGCCTCTGTGGGTGGAAATGACATTTCTTGACTTTAAATAGCTCCATCTCCGGAGCCCCGGAGCCTCAGCGGTGCTATTAATTCCTGGACTCCCCGGGCTGCCCGGCCCCGTCATTCTGTTTGCACAAGTTGTGTAAGATCTCAGGCATTTTTCCTGCCACCGTCTCCCCCACCTCCCTTCAGGTTTCCTGTGCGATTTCAACAAGGGGTTAGTTTATTTCTAGTCGTGGGCTTGGGATTCAAGCTGACCACATACATATTTTGTCCTTACAAGTGACACGGCTCAAATCAACAGCAAACTCTTGAGGGTTTTCTTTGTAACCTGGTGTCTCTGTAACAAAAGGTAATGTGTATGTGTATGGATGGCAAAAAAATGAAATGTCCGATTTCAAATAAAAAGTTTATTATGTCTCAAACAAGAAGCAGTACAATTAATCAAAATATGTGCCTAAACTATTGACACAGTTTTGCCATCTTAACAGTAGCTTGTTTATGCCAGCAGCGAAGAAGCCTAGAGAGCGAATGGTGATGAAATCATCAAAGGCGTTTTCCACAGCTTGTTGAGAATTGAGTATTTTTCCTTGCAAGAAATGGTCCAAAGCCTGGAAGAAGTGGGAGTCAGTTGGTGTTAGGTCTGGTGAATACAGTGGATGACAAGGGAGTTTCCAAGTCTAGCTTCTGTAGTTTGAGCAGCGTTGTTTTTTGTGACATGTGGTCTTGCAAGAGGATTGGCCTGTCTCTATTGACCAATCTCGGCTGCTTAATTGCAAGCATCCTCATCGTTTTGTCCAGTTGGTTGCAGTAGACATCTGCTGTTATGGATTGACCAGGTTTCATGAAGTTACAGTGGATAATACCAGCTCTGGACCACCAAACAGACACCATTAGCTTTTTTGAATGAACAGTCGGTTTTGGACTGTGTTTCCGCATTTCAGCTTTATCCAACCATTGTGCTGAATGCTTGCACTTGTCAAAAAGAATCCATTTTTCATCACATATAACATTATGGTATAGAAATGGTTTGCCATTATGTCATGACAGCAAAGAAAGGCAAGCTTTGAGAAGATTTCTCTTCTGATGCTTGTTTAATTCATGCGGTACCCATCTATCCAACTTCTTTACCTTGCCCATTTGTTTCAAATGGTCCAACATTGTTGGAATAGTAACATCAAACCTTTCTGCTAATTCACACGTGTGTTGAGATGGATTTGCTTCCATTACAGCTTTCAGCTCATCATTATCCACCTTGGTCTCAGGTCGACCACGTGGCTCGTTTTCAAGATTAAAATCACCAGAACGGAACTTCTCAAACCATCGAAGTACTGTGTGTTCATTAGCCACATCCTTCCCAAACACTTTGTTGATATTTTGAGTCGTCTGCGCTGCATGGGTTCCATGATGGAATTCATATTAAAAAATAACACGCATTTTTATTTATCCATGGTTTCACAAAAATTGCTCTAAAAAAATTTGAAAGATAATCACAAGCCAAAATGTGCGTTTGAAAGGAGGATGTACCTTAGCAATAAAAACAAAAACAAAAACGTGAAGTGTCAAACTGAAACGTCAGAGATATCAACTGTCAAACTTAGTACTTAAGGAAATCAGACAGTCCATACTTAATAACCTAATATATGTATATGTGTGTGTATCAATCAATTGATTGATTGATTAATCAATCTCCCAGATCTTTTTTCTGAGTGCTTACTATGCATCCTATCCAGGGATAGTGCTGGGTACATAGAATAAACAAGAGTCCTAACTGATAAAACAACTCTAACCACCCCCAGGCCTGCCCCTGGTGTTGTCTCCTGGCCCAGCTGGCATCCCTGACAATTGTTCCCCATGTCTCTGAATCCTGCCCCCTGTTATGCACCATGCTGAGGAGGATGTGGAAGAAAAGACAGGTGGCTTCGGGAGGCACTTAATGCAGAGGACTGACAGGTCACGGCGGCTGACTGGCTGGCAAAATAAGAATCAATGATGAACCAAGGGCAAATCCAAAGCACTCAGCCTGCAAACAGGGAGAAGTGGAGAATGGCAGAAATGGAGGTGTGGACTTGGGACGGGCCACTTGCCTCAGTTAGGCTTTGTTTGCTAATAACAAGGGCCAGTCACAGTGGCTTAAACACACAGGGCTTCTTCTCTCATATCAAAGTCTGCAGCTCCAGGGCTCAGGCAGCAGCTTCACAGTCACTGGGATCCTTCTGTCTTTCTGCTGTGTCATCCTCAAATTCTCCTCATGGCCCAAAATAGCTACCAGAGTTCCACTCGTTACATCTGCATTCCAGAAAGAGAGAAAGAAAGACAGAAGAGAAAAAAAGGGTATATGCTCCCCACCCTTCTAAGGTACCCTCTTAGAAGTCTGCTGCCACTCTATTGACATTTGCCAAAACTTAGTTACATGGCTGCTACACCAAGCTGCAAGGGAGGCTTGGAAATGTAGTTTTTTAGTTGGATGTGCTGTCCAGAGCTCTGTTACTAACGAAGAAGGGAAAGACCCACAGTGGGAGGCAGCCATCAGTTTTTGCTAAGGCACCCAATAAATAGTTGTTGAATCCAATCAGAGGGAAAGGTAAGGAGCTGTGTTTAGGGGCACGAGAGTTTGCAGTGAGGATGAACCATCCTATTTGAAACAGAGGAGTGGAACATACGTGAAGGGAGGGATGAGCACAGATACTCTGGTCTGCCACAGAGAGGTAAGAGTTAAAACCACCGTCTGTGAGAGCCCAGGACTGAGCCTGGGGGCAGAGGGGGAAGAGCAGCTTGCAAAAGAAAAATGACAAAACCTCCTTGGTCCTACCACTCCATGTAACTTCACCTGGCTTGCCCAGCCCCCCAGTCTGACTGTTGGACCTTTGAAGGCACACGTGGCAGCTCCTACCTCTGGGGAGCTCCCGAGGGCACCTGTTAAGTCACCAGGCCCGGCTCTCCCCTGTGCCCAGGCTGGGCGTCTCCAGGACATCCAAAGGGAAGACACCTCCCATCTGCTCCCCCGACTCTGAGGGGCCCTGCTTAGACCCTGCTCAGATCTGACTGCTCTTTAGACTCTGGGAATCCTGGGAGCTGAGGAACAGGGGCCGCCCTGGGGAGAGGGAGCAGGGGCTTGGGAAGGACTCCTCTTCTTGTTGTATAAACTCTCAGGAAATTTCCTCCAGAGAGTTTATATCAGTGGTTTTCAGCTGAAGCTGAGTGTATATCAACTGATTGATTGATTAATCAATCCCCCCACTCTTTTTTTTTTTTTTTTTTTGAGTGCTTACTTGGCCCTACAGTGGACATTTAGCCAGGTCTAGGAACATTTTTGATCATTGCAACAGGAGTGTGTGTGTGTGTGTGTGTGTGTGCCTGTTTGCTACTGACATTTAGTGGATAGAGGACAGGGATGCTGCTAAACATCCACCGAAGCACAGGACAGCCCCTCACAACAAAGAATTGTCTAGCCCAAAATGTGAATAGTGGAACCCTGGTTTCTATGAATCTGATCACTGGGCCTACAGGAAACAATCCCAGTTTCGCCCAGACCCATGCAATGTGGATTGACATTCAGGCCAACCCTAGGCCTCTGAAAGGCCTGTTTAACCACCAGAAGAAAGTCTAAACCATACTTATCATAAGGACTACCATTTATTGACTACCTACAATGCCCCAGGTTCTTTACATAAATTACTGCCAAGCTTGTCAACACCCATAAAGAGGTAGGTGGACAATCCTCATTATCCCTATTTCACAGATGAACAAACTGAGACTCACAGGGGTTAGGTAACTTACCCAATAGCACACAGCTAGTATGTGACCCCCAAAGCCCACTCTCCATTCTCCACATGCCTCTCATACTATTACTGCATGTATCTGCTTATGCTCTCATCTTTTGAAAGCTCATAATTCTGTATAACAAATAAGAGAACTCCATTAATGAGACCATTCCATTAACTCTGAGCACCTCCTTCCCCAGCCATTCTAGGTGAAGGGGAATTTTTGTTTAAATCACCCAAAGATGTACCAAAAGAGGCCGGGCGCAGTGGCTCACGCCTGTAATTCTAGCACTCTGGGAGGCCGACGCAAGAGGATTGCTCGAGGTCAGGAGTTCCAGACCAGCCTGAGCAAGAGCGAGACCCTGTCTCTACTAAAAATAGAAAGAAATTATCTGGACAACTAAAAATATATATAGAAAAAATTAGCCAGGCATGGTGGCACATGCCTGTAGTCCCAGCTACTCAGGAGGCTGAGGCAGTAGGATCGCTTGAGCCCAGGAGTTTGAGGTTGCTGTGAGCTAGGCTGACGCCACGGCACTCTAGCCTGGGCAACAGAGTGAGACTCTGTCTCAAAAAAAAAAAAAAAGAAAGATGTACCAAAAGGCTGCATTTCCTGGAAAAGCAAAGCCAAATGGCCACCAAGCAGATAAAAAGATGCTCAAGTTCATCAAGAGGTCAGGGAAGTAAAAATTAAAGTAACAGTGAGATACCTCAGGGTGGTCTCAGCAGACCGGTAGAAATCACCAAGGGCTGTGCCACCTATTTGCTTCTGGGTACGGGGGTAAAAGCATCCTCACTCACTGTTGGCAGGGACATGGATGGTTAGGCCTTCTGCAAAAGCAATCTGCAATACCTTCTAAAATTAAATCCAGGGACACCTCGGCCCAGCAATCTAACTTCTGGGCACATATAGATACGTGACAAGGATTTTTATCACACCATTGCTCACAGTCGCAAAAAAACTAGAAACAGTGGATGCCTGTAAGAAGGGGGCAGTTGAATAAATTATCCACACCATGGATCATATGCAGCCAGCACCAAGACGGCTGAACGGATTAGCGCCGCGGCGGCAGGGGTGGGGAGACAGGATCTGCCTTGCTGAGGGAACTGTCCGTTGTGGTGGTGGTTACACCATGGCATAGAATCGCCAAAATTCATCCAACTGAACGCTTAGAATAGGTGAGTTGTATTGTATGTAAATAATAATCATTCTTAAACAAAAGCTATTCAACCATGCCAGTTCCTATGAGGTATTAATGAATGAGAAAAGATAAAGGAAAATGTCTAACAGGATCCCATTTATCTCATTGGTGTATAGGTAAACGTATAGAGCGACGTTTGCATGTTTCTATGAATCTGGGAATGACAGAAGGGTTCATTCTAGGCTCTCGGTAGGGCTTACCTGGAGGTGGGGCCAAGGAAGAATCAAGGAAAAGAAAAAGGAACAGACAAAAACTGTGTGTGATATGATCCAATGTATGCATTCATGCAACATCTAGAAATGTGTGTGTACACGTTGAAAGTAACATTAAGCAAACGCAGTTACCAAGCCGGGGAGGCCGCGGCTCCGGGTCCCCTGGGGCGCGCGGGCCGGGAGGCGAGCCCGGGGCGGTGAGTCACGGCAGGCGGCGGGGCCGGCGCCTGCGGGCGCGCGGCAGCTGCACCTCGTCGGGCGCGGAATCCCTCACCTCGAGCGGAGCAGACGCCGGCCGCTGAAAGGCACATTGTCAGCCCCGGGAGGCCGGCGCGGCGTGGGGACGGCGGGGACAGCGGGCCGAGGCAGGGGCGGGACCCCGGCGGGGCGCCCCGGGGCGACCTCGGATCCGGCCGCCGCGTCTACCCTGATTCTCCGGAAGCCTGGGGAGAGGCCCAAAGCCCCACCCGGCGGGCGGCGGCGCAGAGGCCACCGCTGCCTGCGCGGTCTGGGAGCGCACGCCCGGCGCCACAGCGTTTGTGCACTGCACGGGTTGTCGCACGGCGGAGCACGGGCAGGCCTCGGGGTTTGCGTCCGTGGCTCCTTCCCTGGGGCCTAGCACGGTGCCTGGCACTCAAAAAACACTGGCATGGGGAGTGACGAGGGCCCCAGCTGCGGGCTCCCCAGCCACAAACTCCTCCTGAACCCCGCCAGCCTTCCCGCGCCCGCAGCACCCCGCCTGGTGGGCTCGACCACTATGCTTCCACCTGCCTGTGTCCTGCCTCCCTCAGGGACATGTGGCCACTTCCCAGAGCAAAACCGCAGGCGACACAGCACACAGTAGGTGTCTTTCACCAAAATTGACTGTGACAGGGCAGAGAAAGAGGACATTTTGGGTCCAGTGGTTCTCCCTATATCACTGAATACAAATCAAATTAGGTCTCACATATTGTATTTTTGAACCAACAAGGAAACTTAGAGATGTAGCCTGAGCCCTGGGCTCAGGAGGCTTGGTGACAGGAGGGCAGAGGTGTGACAAAACTTGTAGCTTAAAAAACAAAACAAAACAAAAAACTAGAGCACAAAGTTTAAGGGCTGAGTCAAGGGGGCTGAGACGCCTCGCTTCTTCCTTTGTCCTGGGCTGTTTGCCAGGAGAGAGGAAAATGCTTCCAGAGAGTATAAGCCCAGGTTTAGTGGCTCCAAGGGAAAGATTTTCTACCTGGAACTAAAGCAAGAGCTAGCTCGTAAACCAAAACCTTCTAACTTCCTCTGTGACCAGAGTTGCAAGAGAGAACGGGGGTAATGGAAACTGGACTTGGGGTCAAAAGGTCAAGATGGGAGCCACGGCCTCAGCCTCTTAGGTCATCTCTGTGACTCTAGGAAAGTTCCTTGGCTCCTGTGAGCCTCAGTTTCCTCATCTGTAGCCTAGGGATAATAATCCCACTTCATTCACATGATAGTCTATTAATGGATGGGTGAGTACCCATCTCAGCTTGTGACACACAGCAGGTCCTCAGTAAAAGGCCATGGGTCAAATAGATACTTGAATACCAGTGCTTGCTGCAGCATTATTTACAACAACCGAGAGGTGGAAACAACCCAAGTGTCCATCAGCAAATGAATGGATAAACAAAATGTGGTACCGCCATATAGTGGAATATTTTTCAGCCATAAAAAGGAATGATGTTCTGATCTATGCTGCAACATGGGGGAGCCTTGAAATCATGAGACTAAGTGAAAGAAGCCAGTCACAAGAGGACATGTGTTGTACGATTCCACTTGCACGGAGGTCCCTAGAATAGGCAAATTCATAGAGATAGAAAGTAGATTAGAGGTTCCCAAGAAATGGGGAGTCGTTGCTTAATGGATAATGGATACAGAGTTTCTGTTTGGGACGATGAAAAGGTTTTGGAAATAGTGGTGATGTTTGCACACAGCGTGAATGGAATTATGCCACGGAATTGTGCACATAAAGATGGTTAAATTGGCAAATTTTATATTATGCATATTTTACCACAATAGAAAAAATTTCCAAAAAGAAGGTTGTGGAAACTGTGAAAACAAAGTTGTGTTTTTAGCAGCAATTTTGTGATAGCTCCTACTGGAAACAGCCCGAATGTCCATCTGCAGTAGCAGGGATGAAGTGTTATCTGGAATACAACGCAGTTGTGACACTAAATGACAACTGTGCACAACAATCCAGGTGAGTCTCACAGACATGATGTTAGTGCAAGAAGCCAGACACAAAGGGGCCATCCTGTATGCTTGCATTTACACACAGTTTAAAAAGGCAAAACTCACCTGTGCTGTAGAGGTCAGCATAGGGTTACCGGTGGAAAGGGGCACTCAGGGTGGGGGGTGGGGTTCAGCTGGCAATGTTCTGCCTCTGGGTCGCGATGCCGTTACCTGGCCGTGTACGCTTTGAGAAAACTCTCCAAGCTGTTTTGCACTTATGTGTGTTCTTTTCTTTGTATATGTTTACTTCCACAAAACATATTTTTTAAAAAGTTCTGGTTCAAGTCTTGAGTGAAGGGAACGGTGAACTAGAACATAAAGCTACAGAAGCCTGATTTATACACGCTTAACCTGTGCCAAGCCAAAGGGACTACAAACAAGACTCAGAATTCTCTGCACTGCTTTCCGTGCGTACTGCCCCTCCCCCAGGCCTCCACGAGCTGCAACCAATTAGTTTTTGAACTCCACACGGCAGACATTCTACAGCTCACACTGAGGGGACATGGAGGGGAATGGGATACCCCGGCACCAAGAGAGGCCCCGATCCAGAGCTCACAGCCGCTGGAACAGAAACCCACCCTGGCCCTGGGCTTGCAGGCACTCAGGAGGCATTCAGCAAATGCTTGTTGGTGGCCTGTGTCATCAGAGTTCTTCAGGTGCACCCCTGGGCTCTCACTGAGCCCTCTCACTTCCCTCAGTCGGAGAAGGGCTGTTTGTGGCCCCTTGGGGCGCTGCTGCCAAGGACACAGGACCTGGGGGCCTGGAGGAGAAGCTGCCCCTTCCCCCGATGCTGGGTGTCCACCTTCTCAGATGCCTCTGGGTGCTGTGGACAAAGTGGATCCAAAACATTGACTTGGCCCAGGCTGACCCAAGGTGACTCCTGACACCAAGCAATCCTGTGGTTGGGGTGGGGGGGGAGGGGATAATTTTTATTTTTGCTTGATGACGAACTGCTAAATAATAGATCTGGCTGGGGCTTCGGTTTCTCCCCCACTGGCTTGACCAGTGTGTTGGCCGGTTGACTCGGCAGGTTATTTTGGCCCTGCGGGGACCCAGAACTTGGATTCTGCTCCTGGAGGTCTGCCCCTATCCCTTGGGTGTTTGGGCCTCCCCCGCAGCGCTGTTTGTTTGCCTGCCTGTCTGGGGCCCTGAGCACTGACGCGGGCAGCAAGGACCTTTGCCAGACTCCAGGTTTTGACATGACGTGGGCATGGGGCGCTGGGGGAACAGACTGAAGCAGCAGCAGCATCTCCTTCCTCCTCCTGCTTGTCCCAGTAAATGCCATCCCCCTTCTGCCTCTGGGCTCTCTGCCTCTCTCCCTGCAGCAAACGGCCAGCTGCTCTTAGCATTACTGATAGCAGCAGCGGCAACAATAATTCCTGACATAGCAAGTGTGCTTTCTGGTTTAGGAAGCCCTTTCTCAACATGATTTCATCTGACCCCGCCACGGCCCTCTCTCTGGGGCTGAGGCGCAGGGAGGCTCTGGGACTTCCTCAAGGTCATGGATTCGTCATAAAGGTTAGAGCTTGTCTTTTGATTTCTGGTCCCAACTTCTCTCCTCTGACCAGAAATGACTCTTGCTTTTGGAGGCTGGAGCAGAGGGTACTAGTGGCCACCCCAAATCCATTCTTTCCTTAGCAACAGAACCTCAGTCTCATTCACGGCAGCGTTGTTCCCAGGCAAAAGAAAAATCCCAGCCTCACTTGCAGACAGTGATATGTGAGCAGAAACTTCAGGAAAACTCTTTAAAGGAGTGGAAAGAAGGGATCCTTTTTACCTTTCCTCATTGCCTAGGATTCGGATGTAGTAGCTGGAGCTCAGCAGCTATGTCGGACCACGAGGTGAATTTGGGGAAAAAGACACTAGGATAGTAAAGCAGAAACAGCCTCTCCTGCTCCCCTTCCTACTTGCTCACACAGAAGGCAGGGGGTCCTCTCCTCATAGTTCTCGGCTCTTGCATTTTGTACCTGCTGGACCTGGGACACGAGAGCTATCCCAGAATGGTACCTTTCTCGCTCCCTTGAACCTGCTTAGAGCTCTAGGGAATGCGAACTAACACTTGACATGCTTTCTTCTGTTAGTGCCGATAGCCAAGCAGAACTGATGGGAGCACACATGAGAATTCCAGGCACCCAGTGGTTTGCACATACTCGATTCTCCTGAGGACCAGTTTACAAACTTCCAATTCCCCCCCCTCCCCCAGCCTCCCAGAGGGTGGGACAGAGTTCATCACTTGGGGCCTACTCACCCACACCCTCCACACCCCAAAGCACAGCAGAAAATGCCAGGGTCCATATTTTTGTGATCCCTATCACATGAACCCATACCAGTAAAAAGTTTTGAGCATATTCCTCTAATAGATGCATGTTTATCGACTTGGGAATAATAGACTCATTCCTATCAGTCAGTCTGGATGTGTGAAACTGCAAGTAACTGAAAGCCCAGGCAATAGTGGCTAAATCTCTGAGGACCTTGACTGGTACTTAAAAAGATGTCAAGGGGAAGGTGGCCCGAGGTTTATTCATCAGATCACGAGTGTCATTAAGGACTAGGCTCTCTCTGGCTTTCTGACGTTCCTCCATCCTTGGTGTGTTGGCTTTTGTTCTCAAGTCTGTCCCCTCAAAGTCACGTGCTAATATTGTATCTGCCTTTTCTGCAGGAAAATGGGGGGCCGTGGCAGTGCCAGCCAGCTATGCTCTGGTGCCTGTCCCCTTTCTAAGATGCAAAATGCCTTTTTCAGAAACCCTTGGTGAATGTGCCTTGATGGCTCAGTGTTCACATTGGGCACATGGCTTCACTGGCCACAGAGGAGTATGGGAAAACGGGAGTGGGAATGGCTGTGGTGTAGCCACCCTGTACAGTGTGCAATACACACGAACTCCTGGGCTGATGTTTTGGATAAATTATAAGCCCTGCCTAAAAAATAGAGATTTAAAAAGGATGAGATAAACAATAAACAGATGTTCTGATGTTACTTCCTGCTCAGCTCCTGATGCGCAAGCCCCCACTCCGGAAACCACCGGTACAGCATAAATAGTACAACCTCCGCAGCCAGAAGGCCCTGAGTTTAAATCCCATCTCTGTTATTTATTAGCTGCAACTTTGGTCAAACTCCCTAATCTTGTTAAGCTTCATTTTCCTCATCTGCAAAACGGGAATAGAAATAGAACCCACTTGACTGGGTTTTGTAAATTCCCTAGCATGGTGCTCAGCACCTTGTAAGAAACGATAAACATTCGATGATATTTCAGTAACAACTTCCCATTTATGGGGCAGGGGATGATGTGGAGGAGAGTTAAAGTATTGAATGCATTGAAAGCAATGATAATTCCTCAAAGAACATTTTGATAATGCCCATCATTTAAGAATCCAGGTGTTTTTCATTTCTATAGCAACAAAAGCCACATTCTGAGAACTCCTAGCAGGGCTAGAGCATGGGACCGGGAGTCCTGCCCCTGATGCTGTTAGTCCCCTCTGTGTGCTCCTGTCTCCTCAGCTAGACCAGGGGAGGCCCTAAGCCTGTCTTCTCTCCTTTGCTTCAGTCCTGACCTGTGTGACTTCTCTGGGCCAGGTCACTCACCGCTCCTGCCCCCACCCGCCATGTCCCCTAGCCTTGACTTCTGCGGTCCCACCTCTTGTGGCTCACCTTCCCTTTCTCTGATCTGCTCCCCTATCATTCCTCCGCTAGACACGTGGCCCTTGCTTGGCTCTCTATCCCAGCATCCTCTGCGATTCCACAGTCTCTCCAGGGAGGCGGCAGCGTGAAGTCTGTCTCTGCTAGAGAGGCGGGGCCTGGTTGCAGATTTTTTCCCCAAACACATTCAGACCACTTTCAGTGTGCCAGGCCTTGTCCTAAGGGCTTCACATTTTAACTCATACTATAACACCAGGAGGTAGATACTATTATGGTTACCATTATTCCCAGAAGAATGGGGCACAGAGAGGTTAAGTAACTTGCCCTAGGTTGCACAGCTGGTAAGGGGCAGAGCTGCATGGGTGCCTAGGCAGTCTGGCTCCATAGCCCATGCTCTTGACCATTACATAAAACAGTATCTAAGTTTTAAACTTTGTCTCTTCTTAGTTGTACAACCTTGGGCAAGTTATTTAGCCTTGTCACAGCTGTACATGCTGAAGCATTTGACAGTATGTGGCAGACATCATGACGTTTCCCTCTAAATACTTCAGCATATAGCTACCAAGAACATCACCCTATACGACCTCGGCACCATCATCAATTCAGGAAATTAAACACTGATATAATACTATCATCTAATACACTGTTTCTTTTCAAATGTCCCTGTCTCAATAACATCCCTTATAGCTGTTTCTTTCCAGTATATAGAGTCCAATCAAGGACCACACATTGTATTTAGTTATAAAGCTTTTAAAACTTTTTTAATTGATATAATTCACGTTCCATAAAATCTCTTCTTTTAAAGTGTACAATTCAGTGGTTTCTTAGTATATTCACCAAGTTGTGCAACTAGCACCACTGTCTAATTTCAGAAAATTTTCATCATCCTTGAAAGAAACCCCAAACCCATTAACGGTCATTTCTCATTCCCTTCCCCCACCCCGGCTCCTGGCAACCACTCATCTATTGTACTTTCTGTCCCTATGGATTTGCCTATTCCGGACATTTCATATAAGCGAAATCATGCAACATGTGGTCTTTTGTGACTGTCTTCTTTCACTCAGCATAATGTTTTCAAGGTTCATCCATGTTGTAGCATATATCAGAACTTGACTCCTTTCTGTGGCTGAATAATATTCCACTATCTGGACAGACCACACTTTGTCTACCCGTTCGGTTGATGGGCCCTTGGGTTGCTTTGGCTACTGGGACTGATGCTGGCTTTGTGAGTCCAGGCTGTCATTTTGTAGACTGGCCTCCATTTGGGTTGTCTGAGTGTTCTTCTCATGATTTGTTTCAGGTTCACGGCACCATTTTTCACAGCCTGACAAATGTCTTGCTCTGTCAGCTGAGCCTTGCCATGGGCCAGCCTCTCTGCTCAGCTGTGTCTCTGGCAGGTGGCACAGTCTGGTGGAGGCAGAGCTCCTTGCCTCCCCAACAAAGCGGCGCTGTGCTCATTCCCGCCGCCCGCAGTCCTGCCCCTGCCCTCCCAGCCTCGTGGGCACAGAACCTCAGAGCTATTTCAGGCCCCTTCGTGGTAGACCAGGCCTGGGAAAATCTGAGGTCCTGGCCACTGGACACAACTGCCTTCCTCAGAGGCGTGAAGGTCATTCCCTGGGTTTGGCTCCTTCTGTCTGGTGGCCCAGCCCCTTGTTTCTGGTTCCCGCTGGCCCCCAGCAGTCACCGCTGGCAGCGAGCAGGAGAGAGCAGAAGATGCATGGCGGGGATGGGCTTCCTGTTGACACATGCCAGCTTGTGGCACTGGGTGTGGTTCTGGCTCAAAAGAGCATCTATCTAAAAATGGGCCCTTTCTGCTCAATGGATTTGGAGCACGTGTGTCTTTGAGTCACTGCTGTTTCCTTCCTACCGGCAAAAACAACTCTTCTTCCTTGGCTGGTTTCCTCCGTGCAGGCCCCAGTCCCACAGCTATGAAAGTCTGGAGTTTCTCCTCTCCTGGACCTCTTTCCCAAATTAACAGCTCAGTTTTTCTGGCAAAATCGACAGGGCACCATAGCTGTTTGTTTATTCGTTAGAGCAGAGGGAGGCAGGGCTTTTGAGTTACTTTCTGACTTGCTGTGTGTCTTTGAACAAGGCACTTGGCCCCTCTGTGCTCCTGCTTTCTCAGCTGGAAATTGAAGGGTAGATGACTTCATTCTTTGCAGCATTTATCCCCTGACTGAGGTTTGTTTATGGGTGAGACAATAGAGCCAGTAACCTAGATGGAACGAACTTCCTTCCTTGAAGGTGCAGACATTTAACAATAGGTTAGATCCCCACTTGGCTGTCCTGGCAGATAAAGAGCTGCTTGTGGGAAGAACATGAGCTTTAGGGCCAGACATTCCTGAGGCCAAAACTTAGCCTCATTGCATTTTACTAGCTGTGTGGCCTTGGGAAAATTGTTTAATCTCTCTGATTCTTCGCATAAGGGGGATAACAGTAGCTTTTTCATGGGGTTGATAGATTAAAGGAGATAATATCCATAACGTGCTAAGGACAGTTTCTGGAATGTTGTAGATGTCCAATAAATCATAGATATTGAGAAAGCTAAGCCGAATAGGGTGGCAATGAGACAGTTCTTAAAATACATCCAAATCCTTCTTCCCCTGTGATGGCCAGTTTCTCATGCAGGGGTTTAAGGCAAGTAATTTAGACCTTAAAAATGAGCCTCCAATAAGGATGCCACTGCCTTCAGGATCATTTAGCGAATACCCCCCACATTTTATTGTTGTATTTTTCCTGAAAATTAAGGCCCCTTATCACTCACCCTCCTTTTTGCCCAGCCTAGATTTCACCACCTTGGAAAACAGAACCAGTCAGAAATGGGTTTCAAAAGTTCCCAAGTTGTCTCAAGGAAAACCGTCTGGAAGGCGACCTGCTGGAGGGCCAGGCTATGAACTCCACCTGTGAGGCCCCGTCGCCCTGGAAGGCTTGTGGGTTCTGGCCTTCCCAGTGGCTCTGGTGGCCCACCCAGGGGGTGAGATTTCAGGACTGCCCAGCCACAATCCTGTCTGTCTTGCGGGCTAATTCGTGATAGTCCTTGAAGCCCCATTGACTTAAAGCTTTGATCCCTGCTGGGGAGAGATACTCCTGGGAAAAGATATCATTTTAATCCTCGTCAATTGTGTAACCCTTAGTGTATGTAACTATGGCAGAAATTGCTGGTCGTCCCCCTTTCCATTTCTCTCGTTTGTTTTGCAAGAGATCCACCGAGTTCTGGCTGCCCAGTTAGAGTGGGGTTTCTGAGGCTTGGCACCATCATTTTGGGCTGGATAATTTTTTTGTGTGGGGGGCCACCCTGTGCATTGTAGGATGTTTAGCAGCATCCCTGGCCTCTACCTGCCACCAACCACCCTCCCAGTTGTGACCAAAGATATCTCCAGACATTGCCAAGGGTCCCCTGGGGGTGGGAGTCACCGAGTTAGAGGCCACATTTCCCAGCATCCCTTGCAGCCAGATGTGGCCGAGTAACAAAGTTCTGGCCAATGGCACAGGACCTGGACCACTCAGAGGGGTGGATGTGTGCAAATTCTGGGTCATGCCTTTACAGGAAGTGCAGGCCCTCTACTTCCTGTCTCTCCTTCCTGCTGACTGGGATGTGAATGCAGTGGCTGGAACTGGGGCAGCCGCCTCAGGCCCTGAAATGGAAGCTGTGTGTCAAGGTGGCAGGGCCGCTAGAGAGAAGGAGCTGGGTGCCCAGTGATGTGGAGCCACCACATCCAGCCTGTTGCTCATGCTTACACTGCTATGTGAGAGAGAAATAACCTCCTATCTTGTTGGAACCAATGTTATTTTGGCCTTTGTCACAGCAGCCAAACCTATGTCCTATTAGCATAATGACTTTATCCCCTCCTTTCCTGGCTCTAGAGTCTGATACAAGAAGTGGGGAGAACATGAATGAATAAAGGAGTGAATGACTAACCCTGCCTCTTTGGGGCTCCTCCTGTTTTAGGCACTATGCTAGGGGCCTCTGTGAACTCTCTGAGTAACTCTACAGGCGGGGGACCATTATTCCTGTGCTTCCAGAAGAGGAAGCCAAGGCTCAGAGAGGTTGAGTGACTTGTCCACATCACACAGCAGGGACAGAGCCAGGACTCAGTCCCAGGCTTGAAAGACCCCCCCATAGTATGTTGTTCCTTGATTGCCAGACCTTAAAAATGAACCTCCAATAAGGATGCCACTGCCTTCAGGATCATCTGTCACATGAAGCCCTGCTCTGGTCTCCGCCCAACACTGCTCTACTCCCCTCACACCCCATGTGCAGCCTTGCTCATCTCCTGCTGGTCCTGGGGCTTGTCTGTTCTTTCATGCACCTTTGCTCAGGCAGCCCTTTGGGCTGCGATGCCTTAACATCCTTCCAAACCCCCTATGTCTGCTGGCTCAGAGCCCCACTGCAGTACTCTACTCAGATATCTTCTCCTCCAGGAAGCCTTCCCTAACCATGTCCTTCTTGGTCAGACTGGCTCCCTCTTCTCCTGCCCACTGTGTGATGGCACCCACCACATTGTATGAGGTCTAATGTTTACCACGAGGGAGCTCCCTGAGGGTGGGACTCTGTCTTCTTTGTCTCTGTTCATTGATCAACATGATGTCTGAGACACAGTACTCACTCAAGGAGGGAAGGATGGAGGGAGAAATGCGAGGATGCAGCAAAGTGAGAGGACCAGCTCAGAACTGATCCATCTCTTTTTGTCCACAGTGAAAAATCAGCTGATAGTTGCTATGGAAGAGTTTCCCAGAGAGAAAATGTCCTTGAATTTTGTCCTCAAAAAGCTAAGATGATAAGATGAAGCTAAGAAGTCAAATGTAGAACATACAAAAAGATGAACTGTGAACACTCAGCTTTTGTGGATCATCTATGGAAAGGGTCTCCTGAGGCTCCCAGCAGGCTCTGGGCTCTCTCCACTCCATCAATCCCTAGGAATGCCAGTGCATCCTAACATCGCCCTTAGCAAGACATAATTAGGGAGAACCACCTGCTGCCAGAAAGCAGCACACAGAGATTCCAAGGCTGAAAAGAAAGACCAGGTCCCTTCTGCCTTCCTGCCACCCACTTAGGCAGTGGGGAATTGGACATATGTCTTATTCTGGGGGATCTGCTGGGATTCAGGAGTGAGGGAAGCCCTTCTCCAGCCTCCCTCTTGGGAAGCCTCCTCAGAGAACCAGGAAGGGGGAACATGTAGACAGGTGGTTTCCTCAAGTGCTCTGGAAGCTCAGAGGGGCATCTAGAGAGCCAGAGGACAGGCCAGACACCTTAGGACATGCAGCCTGGTCTCCTCCACTGTGGGGTCCAGAATTTCCATGGAGTGCTCCTAAGGCCCCCTGATCAGTGGTTTAGAGTCGTGCAAGAAGCCCAGGTATGAGGCCACCCTCTGCTAGGGCAGCCTTCCTTTCTCCTCAGGAGAGGGGAGGGAAGTGTGCTGGCTGAATCAGCACTGAGGGTGGATAAGAAAAACAGCCAACTGGTGGTGATGGTGATGGTGATGGTGGTAGCGGTGGTGGTGATGGTGATGGTGGTGGTGATGGTGATGGTAGTGGTAGTGGTGGTGGTGATGGTGGCAGTGGTGGTGGTGGTGGCAGTGGTGGCAGTGATGGTGATGGTGGTGGTGGTGGTGGCGGTGGTGGCGGTGATGGTGATGGTGGCGGTGATGGTGATGGTGGTGGTGGTGGTGGCGGTGGCGGTGATGGTGGTGGTGGCGGTGGTGGTGATGGTGGCGGTGGTGGTGATGGTGGCGGTGATGGTGATGGTGGTAGTGGCAGTGATGGTGATGGTGGTGGTGGCGGTGGTGGTGATGGTGATGGTGGTAGTGGCAGTGATGGTGATGGTGGCGGTGGCGGTGATGGTGATGGTGGCAGTGATGGTGGTGGTGGTGGTGGCGGTGGTGGTGATGGTGGCAGTGATGGTGATGGTGATGGTGGTGGTGGTGGTGATGGTGGCAGTGATGGTGATGGTGGTGATGGCGGTGGTGGTGATGGTGGTGGTGGCAGTGATGGTGATGGTGGTGGTGGCAGTGGTGGTGGTGATGGTGGTGGCGGTGGTGATGGTGGTGGTGGCAGTGATGGTGGTGGTGGTGGTGGCAGTGGTGGTGGTGATGGTGGTGGCGGTGGTGATGGTGATGGTGATGGCGGTGGTGGTGGTGATGGTGGCAGCGATGGTGATGGTGGTGGTGGCGGTGGTGGTGATGGTGGCGGTGATGGTGATGGTGATGGTGGTGGTGGTGGCAGTGATGGTGACGGTGGTGGTAGTCATGATGGCAGCCAGTCCTACAAGGCATTATTCTAAGCACTTTTTAATCCTCACAACCACCTCATGAGATTGTTTCCATTACTAGCCACTTATCCAAGTGACCTTAAAGCCATTTTCCAGGGCAAAATGCTCCCCCAGAAGCGTCTTGCCCTGTGAGACCTTGGGCAGGTCTCCTTTCTAGTGGACTCCCCATCAGCACGACAGCAGTCTTGATGAGTTCCCCCAGCTTTTTGAGACTCGGTGGAGACCAAGAATGCAAACATGCTTTGAAAAGACTGCGAGTACTTAGCCAGGCATCCTCCAGGGAGGGAACCTGACTCCTCCCTCTTCCATATTTGCATTGTTCTTTCCGCTTCTGTCTTTTTCCTCCCTGACCACCTACCATTTTGTATAGCTCAAGGGGGGCCTGGCCAGTGTGGACAAAAGTCCCAGCACTGGTTCTGCACCTCACTAGCTATGTGGCCCAGGTAAATTACTTCCCCTCTCTGGACCTCAGTTTCCTTATCTGTGAATGATAGGGGTTAGACTGAGCTATCCTCTGAGCACCAAAATCCTAATGCCCTGTGATCAAAGGCCGGTGCAAGGGCTGGAGGACCCAGAAAGGAAAGCCCAGCCCAGCTCGGCTTCCCATGTTAATGGCTTTGCCAAAAGGAGGCCCCTGGCCATGGAAGCTGCTTTATCAAAACGTGTTCCAGCTCACTTAGATTACACTTCACTCCACTGAACTTCAAAAGCGGCACAAGGGCTCCTCTGCAGACAATTGCCCGTGGAGTGTCAACACAGCCAGTCAGGCTCGAAGGGGTCACCTCATTGGGCAGCTGAGCAGGCTTTTATGGACCCGAAATAGGGGAAAGAAAAAAGGGGCAGGCTGGAGCCTCACATGGTTGAGCCTTTGTGGTTTTGACATGGTTATCGTCTTCCCCTGGTCTCCAAGTCTCAGATCCAAAAGCACAGTCCCTATGGGCCAGAAAGACAGGCAGCGTCTAATAGGAAGAAATAGAGTCTGGGGAGCTGCAAGCAAGGAGGGAGAGAATGAAGCAAAACAAAATTGTGGGGGGACAGGTTAGGGGTGAGACATGTTAGCAGCTGTGTGAAAAGGGGACATGCGTTTTAGTTGACGGTAAAAGTTAGTCATGTGACATGGCTTCCAGAGAAACTGAAACTTTGGTGCTGTATTTAGAGAAATATAGTATGGAGTTGATGAAAAGTGAGAATATTAATTGTTCCCCTTTATAAGTGCTTACTGTTCCAGATACTGGATCTAGCCAGTAATAGGAACTCTCATCTGATCCTCACAATACCTAATGAAGTAAACACTAATAATCATGATCTCCCCATACTTCTGATGAGCCAACTGAAATTCAGAGAGGTTAAGAGACTTGCCCAAAGCCACACAGCAGATAAAAGGCAGAGGTGGGCTTCAACCTCAGGTCTGACCATTTAGTCTGCATTCTAAATGCACATTCTAAAACAACATCATATGAGGAACAATCAAGAAAGAGCAGCAGTTGTGAATCTTCAACTATTTTAAGGGTGTGGGGAGAAAGGGGATCAGCCCTGTCTTGCATTGGGTCATTGGGAAGAACAAAGACTGCAGGGTGAAAGGAAACCATCTTCCAGTCAATGATAGGAATTTCTAGCAGCTCGTTGTCTGAAGACAGTGGCTGCCTCAGAAGTAGTGACTTCTTTGACCTTAGGGGTGTCAGTGCATAGCCACCTGGCAGGGAGGCAGGCAACTAAATTCAGTGGGTAGTTGAATGAAGGCCTCCGCTGCCAACCCTGAAGTTTTAGCAGATGGGCTCAGGGGGTTCAAGCAGACGCTGGCATCCCAGGATCATCATGTGAAGGACTTCTCCAGATATCGGCGGGGTATCCCCCTACCAAGTGGCCTCAGGCCAAACTGAGAACATGGCTTGAGAAACTACTCACTTCAGAGTCAGGAGGTCTGGTCTTATGCTTCAACTTTCAGCTCTATGCTCTTGGGCAAGTCACTTGACCTCTCTGGACTGGAGTTTCTTCACTGGTAAAAATGAGGTTGGACTGGATCAGGTCTGTGGCTCTAAAACACACAGATGTCGCAGAGGAACTTGGGACAGCACACAAACCCTGACTGTGTCTCAGAAGCAAGTGTTGGAGAAACAGAGGTCATGGGAGGATAGCTGAGGACTGGCCCCACGGTAGTCTTCTGAGGAAAGGGGGTCCTCTTAGTGGGGTGGGCCCAGGTGGTCCTAGCTTGGAGGTTAGGGCTCAGGAGCCAGGTCGGTGGCCCAGATGGAGAAGCCGGTTGTTGTATTTTTATCGTGGAGGAGCTGGTAGAAACGTGTTCGGCAGACAAAACAAACACACCAAGGGGGGTTGTTGGTGAATGTTTTGTCTGCTGAGCACTGACGCCACCAGTGTGCTCCTTCCTGCACAGAGACAATCCAACAGGCTGGAGGGACCTGAGTGAAAGAGAGGAGGGGAGCGGGCACACAGCTCCTAAAGGGCTGCCCGGGCTTTGCAGATCACACCCCTGAACCGGCTTTGTTACTATGAATGAGGAGGAACTCCCCCAGGTCAGCTGTTTGAGCAGAGGAAAACCAGGGTTTGAATCCCAATTCTGCCACTCACTAGCTGGGTGAATTTAGGCAATTCACTTGACCTAGGATGTCCACATAATGTATCATCCAAGCGGGGGCACTTATGAGGATGGAGGGAAAAGCTATTATTAATATGCTGGGACAGCATAAACCAAAAGTCTCTGGGGCAAACAGGGACATAGGTGACCCTGCTTAAACTCCCCGAGCCTATTTCTACATGGAGAAAACGGACGTTATGATATTAATCTGCACATGCATCATGGGGCTGTGCAGAAGGTCAAATGAATAACGCAGCATTTGGTGGGTACTCGGTAAGAGAAGGCTCCATGTCCCCTGCCCTCTTCCCCTGTCCTCTGTGTTTCTGAGAAGGGCTCTGCAAACGGGCACGCTGGGTCCCAGAGATGCTGAGCTCGGCTTGCTTCGCATCCCTGTGCTCTTTCCTGGAGGGCATGTGCCAAAGCCAGCTAGGACTCGGGCTGCCTTTTGGGACCTGTTTGCCTTTTCATAAACACAGACACAGGATTTTTCTTGGCTCGGCCCCTCTGCTCACAGCTCACAGATTGCACCGCGAAGCATTCACTCCCAGGTGATTTGAATCAGGATCTACCAGGAAGTTTGTTTTTCAAGGCCTTAGTCAACATGTGGGTGTGGAAACACCAACCAATTTCAATGTAGAGTCAACTCCTTTTTAAATAGGGACTTTCACATTAGTCAGACTTTTCAAAACAACATAATATTTAAACAAAATTCCATTTCCCCTTCCATCATCGGCAGCAGTTGCTGAAGATATTTCTGTTCTGACCAGAGGCTTCCCCAACCCACGTTTCAGCTGGTTCCTTTCCTGTGTCAGAGGCTGGGCTGTGATGTCACAGTGCTGGGGTGTGAAATCAGTCTTCCATGGACCTCGGTCTCTCTTCTGGCTCCTCACACGGACTTGCCTGGGCCAGAGTCTTAATGTATTTTGATTCATTTTGCTCCCTTGGTTTGTTGATTGCCTGGAATAGCAGCAATATAGCCCATACCTTCAAGATACCTCCCCCTTAAGCCATGGCACCATCCCAGGAGTTCCCATATTTCAGCATTCAAACCTCATAGCTCAGACGGTCTTTAAGGCACCATGATTAGGTATGAAAAACCTTTGACAAAGTAGCGCGGGTCCCAGATGTGGTCACCCTGAACAGGCCCAGACTCATACCTTACGAAACCAGCACAGTGGCTCGGTGCACACAGACCTGGCATCCTTCCACAGCTCTGGTCCCTTCCCTCCTGGCTCCTGCATTCTCAGGGCCTGTCCTGTGTTGCGCCCCCACGGGACATCTCTTCACTGCTGGGCGAATCAGACACAGTCTGAGAAGCCCTCAAGGAATTTGCCTGTTGTGCACTTATGATGTGCCTAGTGCTCTGCTAAGCGAACCAGGCAGTATTTCACTTTGTGAGCAGTGGTCCAGCTAGCGCTTAAGAACTTGGGCCTTGGGTGAGCTACCAAGTAATGTCTCTGTGCCTCAGTTTTGTGACTTGTAGAAGGGGATGATAACAATAGTTCCTCCCTCACGGGATTAGTGTGAGAGTTTAGCAAGTTCATGAGTGTAAAGTGCTTGGAACCTGTGTCTGACATAGAGCAAGTGCTCAGCACAAACCTACGAGACAGGGACTCTGACTACCCCATTGGCAAAGGAGGAACTGAGACTCAGAGAGATTAAGTAACCTGCCCAAGTCATGTCTTGAATGAGAAGCAGTGAGCACGCTTTGTGGAGTCTGGGGCCCTGCTTTCTGTGACATGAGAGGCTGGGTAAATTCTGATGCAGTCCTTTTGCATATATTTCCAGAGAACCAGTGTGCCAGGCCCTGTGCCAGGAGCCAGGGGAAACACTGGTGGGCTCAAGCCCAGGGAAGCAGTGGGCAGCTCCACCCTGGTTTCAGTCCAGCCCATGCAGGTGGGCCCTGGACTGGGCACAGTTAAGCTGCAGCCATCCCCACTGGCTTCACCTGGCTCATTAAAGCCAGACACGTTATGAGTTTACTTAGCATCTGCAGAGAGCATCTTTCATCTTCAAAGGCTTCCCGAAGCACCAACCAATTAATCCTTACAACACCCTCATCTCACAGACAAATATTTATCCTCATTTTATACCCGGGAAAACTAAGGCGCAAAAAGAGATCAGACTGGGTGGGAGGAGGAAGAGTGAGTGGCAGAGCTAAGCAGAGAATTCTGGAGCCCCAGACCCCTCTGGCTGTCCGGTCCATCTGGAGTCTTCGGGGAAATTCTTCCCGTAATACTTTTTTTTTTTTTTTAATGGAAGCAGAACCTTCTGCAAGTTCAGAAAAATTAGATTTCTTTAATAGTAACCTGCAGGAAATACATTAAAAACACATTCTATCAGTTACAAATCTTAATGTCACCAGCCAAGGATGAGGGAATTAATGCCGGGCCCAAAAATACATATAGTCAGCAACTCCAGGGCAGGGGCAGAGACGATTTATAGAGTGCGAGGTCTGGACATCTGGAGCAGGGAGGCTGAGCTCAGCGGTGAAATGGAAACAGGGCTGTTTTCAGATGGGCAGAGAGGGGGGAGGCTGCTGAGGGCGGCTTTGATTCAATCATTGTATCCCATTTCTTCTCAATGTAAATTACTTGTTTTTAATGCTATAAAAGCCAGGTTCTGATCTGTCAGGAGAAGACCGTTTTCATTAACATAAGCGCCTGTCAAGGGCACTTTAAAAGGATCGACCCCAAAAGAGCAAGCCCCTCCCCCCACCAAAATAATCCCAGCGCTGATTATCTCCTCTGCCTACATGGGTCAGACAAAGGGGACATCCAGGCAGTGGTTCAACTGGAGAATCTGGACAAGGAGGACAAAACATGTGTCAGTAACATAATTCTACTTCCTTTAACAGGTTTTTGAAAACCTTTATACTGTGTTAATATAATAAAGCAGGGGTATAGAAAACCACACTAAAAATGTATAGCTTAATAATTATGATGGGGAAACAGTGGGTCTTTTAAACTGCTTTAATTTTTGGACTCAGTGCTCATTTTGCTAAACTTGAACTGAACACAGCCTTAGAAAAGTAAAGTTTTGGATCTCAGCAGTATACTGTGCCCATTTTAGGAAGAAAAGTGACCTAAAGAGATATGTATGATGCACAGTTGTTAGCTGGGGGCTGACGTATTCCCAGCCATGTGCTTGCTTCTTGCAAAGAAAGGGCATTAAAGGACTTGGTGGGCACCAAGGAGCCGAATCCCATAAGCAGAGGTGGATTTTGGTCCCCAGTGTGTCCCCACGCTGTGTGACTTGCCTCTCATTGTAACCGTGCAGCATCCCCTCCGGTGCTGGGCAGTTAGTTGCTGGGCATGTCTTTGCAGCCATTTCTCTTGGAGGAAAGGTGAAAAGGCATCACATCATAGCTCCTCCCCTTACAGGTGAGGAAACTGAGACCACACGTCTGATCTGAGGTCAACAGATAGTGGAATGAGAGACTAGGTCATAAGCCTCCCTCTCCTCTGCCACACTGCAGCACACCTTTTTCCATGACATGCCTATTGTGGGGCAATAACTGCTTGTCAGGAACTGGAACCAGCACTTTCCAACCAGCCAGAGGACGTGGCTGGGTGACCAACTATCCCAGTTTGCCTGGGATTAGTTTAGGAAGGGTTCCCGGTACAAAAGATTTTCAGAGCTAAAACTGGGACAGTCCCCAGGCAAACAGGGCCAAGTCGGTCACCCTACTGGGCTGTGTCCATGTATCTGATGCTCTGTAACCTTGACTGCGTGGCGGGCACCCAAAAGGTTGGGGGGCAATCAAAAGTTAGAGAAGAGGAGGAAAGAAGAGAATGGCGGTTCTCATACTGAATGAGTTGACTTGGAGTACAATTATTCAAAGAACTGATTTTTTTTAAAGTTACTGAAGGAAAGGTAGGGGTTTATTCTGAATTATAAAGCACTTTGAGAGTGCTTTATAATTTTAGTGTGCTTTCACATTCCAAATCTTAGTTATTTGGGCCTTTAAAGGAAGGACGTCTGATTAAAATTATTTTTATGGAGAGGGAAACTGAGGCACAGAGCTGGCCTAGCAGTCTAGGTTGGCCTCCCCCGCTGTGAGTGGCAGAACTTGGAAAAAGCCCCAGTTTTCAGACCATTGACTGGTGCTGTCCCCCCAATCCTCTGGTAAGGAATCCTGGCTAGAGGCCAGACCTGGGGTTTTCTACTTAATTGTCGGGAAGCAGGATGCCAGAGGTGAGGGCTTTCTAAATTCAATTCCAAGGACCTTGGATTAACACCAAAGTAATTCTCTTACTGGAGAAGGTTCTTAGAAAAGAAGCTCAGTGGGCCAAAGAATGATCATGGCTTGATCAAGGCTATTTGCTTACCTTTGCCCTCCACAATCTGAAAGCCAAGCTCCTTCTGAGACAGTCTCTCCCTCCCCAAATGCCATTCAAACAGCCCCAGCCCCAGCCATGACGCTTTCCACACACCGGAGCAACTGGACTCTGCCCTTCTGAAATTGGAGCTGGAGGTGAAATGCTTAGCTGAGCTTTGCTTTCCTTTCAATGCCTTTCTTCTCTCTTGGGTTTAACTGCTTTTTTCTGGCCTCAGGGAATCCCTTGCAAGTTAATAAAAGTACTACATCAAAGAGCTCCACAGCCATTACCCAATTAAAGCCTCACGGCACTCCTGCAGCAGGTAAGCATTATTAACCCCGTTTTACAGATGGGGAAACTGAGGTTAAGTGGTTTGCCCCGGGCCACTGAGGAAATGAGTGTCTCAGCTGGCATTAGATCTTGGTGGCTTGTTCAGATCACCCAGGGGTGGTGGTTTCTGCCTAAAGTCCTTTTTTCAAAGTACCTTGATTCTTAACGATTTCTTTTTCCTTTAGGAAACTGATTTTCTCACCAGCTGCACCAGGATGAGGAATTTCTCCAAAGCTGGTTAATCAGAAAATGGCAGCTCCTGCTTTCAACCAGGAGAGGTGTCACAAAAATAGGTGAAAAGTAAGAGTTCAGTGCAGTAATTTAGGAAACAATTTGGGCCTTTCAGAAATTAATGTTATTTAAAGATGCAGATTCCTCCATCCCAGTGGCCTCCTGGGAGTGCTTCCCGAACCATCTGGTTCAATCAGCTCATTTTCTTCCCCCTGATCCTCCTGGCTCTCGCGTGTGTATGTACAGCAAAGACTCCTGGGGAACTCGAAGCATGAATAAAAAGCAAAGACCTTTCTCTTTCAGCAACCACCTCTCCTCTTTTCCAAACAGCATAAAATTTCTAATTCTGTTTATTCTTAGTGGGGTGTAAAATTTATGTTCCAATAGACAATGAGGAGACCCGTGGAGGCTTCGCCCCGGGGAGGTCTTCACCCAGAGTCCAGCCAAGATGGTTGGGCTATCTTCACCCCATCTTCTGAGAGGACCTACAAAACCTGGTGGTGTTTGGGAATAAATTTGTCGGGGCCGGCTAGAGGAGGAGAAAAAAAAACACAACAGTTTTTTTGGTCTGGTTAGAGCTATCCATGAGCCACAGGGTAGATTGCAAAGACGCGGGTGACTATTTTGAAAAAGAGGGTTTCAGTTCAGTCCCAACTGTGTAAGTCCCTGCTTCTTGCTGTTCAAGTCCAATTATAATCCACAAAGGCAGGATGCTGTGTTTACATAAATAATTACCAGATTTCGGATAGCCAGACGTGTTGCGGCACACAGGAGGCAAGCCCATAAATTACATTTAAGGAATTAAGGGTCAGATTGATCTTATCTCTGTAAATCCGGCCAAATTCCGGCAAGCTAAAGGAACATCCGGATGACTGAGCCATGGGAGGCAAGGGCCCCAGAAAGCAGTGATCCTGAGGATGTTGCTACCCCCATACCCTCCTTTCTGCTTCTCCCTGCTGCAGTTTGCTGGCTGGCTCTGAGAGCAAGGGGGTGGCAGGAAGAGGACTGCCCCAACTTGCTCTCTGCCCAACCTGCAAGGGAGGAAAGCAGGAGAGGTGTGTAGGCACCTCACTTCCTATCCTTTCTCTTTCCTGCTGGACCACACAGGATCTTGCTCCTGAAACAACAGCAACAACGTACAAGTAGTAATGGGAAACAGTAAAGCTGTGAGAGTAACAGAACAGGACTTCCTCTGGAGATTTTTCTCCTGCATAGATCAAGCCTCCATGTTTTCATTCATTCAACAAAGTTGTTTTTGAGCAACTACTGTACCCCCATGTGCCACAGTGGAGTGTAGGGGTTGAGGGCTCAGGCTCTGGAGCCAGAATGCTTGAGTTTGAATCCTGGCTCTGCTAGATACCCTGGGCAAGTGACCTAACTCCCCTGGGCCTCTGCTTCCTTATCTGGAAAGTGGGATAGTAACAGCACTACCTCCTTAGCATGGGGTGAGGATTAATTGAAGTCATTCATAAAAAGCTCTTAGAATAGGGCCTGGCACATAGTAAACACAAATGCTGGTGATTGCTATTACTATTATGACTGTGTTCGGCGTATTGGGCCTCCCTTCTGAAAGTGATTACAAGCTGGTTGAGACAGATGCTCCCACATAAACACAAAGGGTATGACAAGGCAGTATGGTCGATTAGGTACCAAGTGAGTGGAAAAGACAATTAAGTTCTAAGGAGTAGGCAGAAGGGTAAGATCATTGTGGTGGGAGAAGGCTTCACCGAGGAAGGAAAGCTTAAGCTGGGCTGGAAGAATGTACAAGGTTTGGCTGGGTCACAGAAAGGCATAAGAGAGGAGTGAGGAGCTTGAGCCGAGGGGCCAGAGCCCCGAGATTCCACAAGAATTAAGCTAGAAGTCAAAGTGTTATGCAAATCCGATGCTTCCAAGAGTATAAGCCAAATCTCCTCAGTTAAGATTTCCAAATCTGTCTGGTGAGTTTGATCACTAAAAAAAAAAGGATTTCCAAATCTGAATGTTAGCCTGGAGGAGGAAACATGGACTTGTGTTAACTTCATCTGACAAAACAATATTACAAAGTGAGGACCAACAGAGCACATTGTAAAGAGACGAGAAGAGGCACGAGTCTATTATGAATGGAGCTTCACTTTGTAAAATGAAAAGCTAGGAGATATTGAAATAAAATTATATTGTTTGATGAAGTAAAAAGTATTCTATCTCAAAACTGTTCTATTCATCCAATCATTCTTTAAACACATACTAAGTGTTTACTATGTGCCAGGCATTCAGGAGACTCTGGTTGTGACAATAAACGTGTTTTCTGCTGTAGATGTGCTGACCCTGTATTTTTCATTTTCTATGTGTTAGAAAACAATTTAAAATCGGTAACTAGGCCGGGCGCGGTGGCTCACGCCTGTAATCCTAGCACTCTGGGAGGCCGAGGCGGGTGGATCGCTCAAGGTCAGGAGTTCGAGACCAGCCTGAGCAAGAGCGAGACCCCGTCTCTACTAAAAATAGAAAAAAATTATATGGACAACTAAAAATATATATATAGAAAAATTAGCCGGGCATAGTGGCGCATGCCTGTAGTCCCAGCTACTCGGGAGGCTGAGGCAGAAGGATCGCTTGAGCCCAGGAGTTTGAGGTTGTTGTGAGCTAGGCTGACGCCACGGCACTCACTCTAGCCTGGGCAACAAAGTGAGACTCTGTCTCAAAAAAAAAAAAATAAATAAATAAATAAATAAAATCGGTAACTAAAGGTGAAATGAAGCAAGCATTGCAAAAACATTTCCATATAGCATGTTATCAAAAATTTTAAAACCTGGCTCCATGCAATTTCACAAATCATTTTAGTCTTCATTTGAGTAAGAATTACAATAATTTGTTAATGAACTTGAAAAAAGCCCAAACAACTACAATTGAATTTCTAAACAAACATTTGCATGGGTATTGCTACTTACAAAGAGGAGTTAATTCAAGAAGCTTTCAATAAACAAATCAACCCTGTGCCCAGCACTATTCTAGTTGTTACAAAGCATAAGGAAGAATTTGAAGAGAAAAAAGGACTTTTACTTCCAGACAAGATGGAGTAATAGGGACTGGATTTACTCTCCTTCCTGAAATGAAAGAGAGAGAACAAGAGAGAGAGAGTGAGAGAGAGAGAGAGCATGCACCTAATGAAGAAACAAACAATGGTTTTCAAGACTGTTTCAGGCAATGAGAGATGGGAAAACAAATAAGGTGAGCCCTACAATTTCCCCACAGCTTGCTGCCTTATGAGGGTTTCCAGGCTGCAGCATAGGAAAAGAAAACCAGGCAGAGCTCAGCAAATTCTCTGAGTCAAAGAGACAGAGCTAAGAGTCCAAGGAGACCAAGGTGGCTAGAATTTTCAGGACAGAATTCTAGAAAGGAGAGAGCTGCACAAAGGTCTGGAGATGTGAAGAGGGTCTTCCTCAAGTTATCAGACATTATTGACCCATGAGTGTGAGGGAACTACCCAAGGCTTAGGCAAGAATCATCTAAAAGGATTAAAGAATAGTCCCAGGTGTTCACACAGAGCTGGGAACAGGGTCTGTTCCCACCATCCAGACTGGAAAACTTCATGATTCACGGGGCATTGGGTAAAATACTTAAAAGGGTATTACTTTGGTAGTGGGAAAAATTACCTTTACACTAAACACTATTTTGGTCCCACCTAATAACCCAAAAGTAAGACCAGCTGGTGTGGTGGTGGCTCACTCTTATAATCCTAGCACTTTGGGAGGCCAAGCAGAAGGATTGTGTGAGGCCAGGAGTTTGAGACTGTCTCGGCAACACTGCGAGACCCAGTCTCTACAAAAAATTTTTTAAATTATCTGGGCATGGTGGCATGCACCTGTAGTCCCAGCTATTGGGGAGGCTGAGACAGGAGGATCACTTGAGTCCAGGAGTTCAAGATTATAGTGAGCAATGATTACACTACTGTACTCCAATCTGGGTGTCTGAATGAGACCTTATGGAAAAAAAAAAAAGTAAGACCAAAAGGATCAAACTATTTACAAGTAATCTAATAGAGTCCTATAACAAAGCTCACGAATATTATGGAAATACCAAAATATCCTGTACTCAACAAGGTAAAATTCACAATATCAAGCATCTAATCAAAGAATACTAGGTATGCAAAATATGACCCATAATGAGGAGAAAAGCCAATCAATCAAAATTGGCCCTAAACTGACAAAGATGTTAGAATTAGCAGACAACGGTGTTAAAACAGTTATTATAACTGTATTCCATATGTTGAAAACATACATGACATGAAAAAGATGCAAATGAACTTTTAGAGATGAAAACTACAATGAGTAAGATGAAAACTACAATGAGTAAGATGAAAATTACAATGAGTAACATGAAAATTACACTGGCTAAGAGTGATAGCAGATTAGATATTGCAGAAGAAAATTTTAATGAACAAGAAAACATAACAATAGAAACTATTCAAAATAAAACAGAGAAAAAATAAATTTAAAAAAAGAACGTCAGTGAACTATAGGACAACTTCAAGCAGCCTAACATATGTATAATTGGAGTCCTTGACAAAGAGAGGCAATATAGAAAAATTATTTGAAGAAATAATGACCCCAAATTTTCTAAGTTTGATTAAAACTATAAACCCACAAATGCAAGAAGCTCAGTGAGCCCTCAACACAAGAAACTGGGAAAAACTATAGCAATATACATATACTCAAATTGCTCCATTTATCTGATAAAGAGAAAATCATAGCAGCAGCCAGAGGTAAAAGAACAAATATACGGATAGTAGCAGATCTCTCATTGGAAATAGTGCAAGTGAGAAAACAGCAGGAAGATTTTTAAGTGCTGAAAGAAAAAAAAAACCTTTCGATCTAAATCCTATGCCCAGCAAAAATATCTTCAAAAATGAAGATATAATAAAGACCTTTTCAGACACGCAAAAGAATTGAAGGAATTCATCACCAACAGAACTGCATCATAAGAAATGCTAAAGAAAGTCCTTCAAGCAGAAGGAGAATGATACCAGATGGAAACACGGACCAGTCCAAAGGAATAAAGCTAAATACATGGGTAAATACAAAGGATTTTTAAAAACTGTTTATATCTCTTTCAAAGATAATTGACCGCATAAATAAAAAAAGTGTATTTGGAGTTTATGACACGTGAAAAAGTAAAAAAGTATTACAATAAGAGCAAAAAAGTCAGGAGAGGAGAAATGGTGCATACTAGAGTAAGGTTCTTATATTATACATGAAGTGCAGGCAGACTGTGGCTAAGATATATTGCCATAAACTCTGAAGCAACCACCAAAATAACAAAACAAAGAATTGTAGCTACTAAGCCAACAGAGGAGACAAAGTGGAATCATAAAAAATATTAATTCAAAAGAAGGCAGAAAAAGAGAAAAGAAAGGAACGAAAAAGAAATGGAACAAATATAGAACAAAGAGAAGATGATAGACTTAAACTTAACCTATCAATAATCACATGATAAGTAAATGGTCTACACTGTATGATTCCACTTATACGAGGTATCTAGAGCAGCCAAACTCATAGAAACAGAAAGTAGAATGGTGGTTGCCAGAGGCTGGGGGAGGGGGAAATGGGAAGTTGTTTAATGGGTATAGAATTTCAATTTTGCAAGAGGAAAAAGTTCTAGAGATTGGTTGCACAATAATGTGAATATACTTAACACTACTGAACTGTATACTTAAAGTGGTTAAGATGGCATTTTACCACAATTAAAACAAAATAAAACAACCCCCCTACATATTTCTTTGAGTGAAAAACAAAAGTAAATGTTCTAATTAAAAGGCAGAGATTGTCAGATTGGATAAAAAAACCAAGGCCAAATTATACGGTGCTAATAAGAAACACACTTTAAATACAGAAACACAGATACGTTAAAAAGTAAAAGGATGGAAAGAATATACCATGCTAACACTAATCAAAAGAAAGACGGAATAGCTAATTAATTTCAGACAAAGTAGATTCTAGAGCAAAGACTATTACCAAGTATAAAGAAGATCATTTCATAATGATAAAGAAGTCAATTCATCAAAATTATAAAAGTTCATGCACTTAATAACAGAACTTCAAAATACATGACACAAAAACAGAATTGCAAAGACAAATAAAAAATCTTAACTATAGTCAGAGATTTCAATACTCCCTCTTAATAACTGATATACTAGTAAATAGAAAACAAGCAAGAGTATGAAAGATTTGAATAACCCCCCAATCAAGTTGACCTAAGTGACGTTTATATAACACTTCATCCAACAACAGCAGAATGTACATTCCTTTCAAATGCACAAAGAACATTTACCAAAATAGGCCATATTCTGGACCATAAAACAAGTCTCAATAAATTTAAAGGGATTCAAGTTATAAAAAATTGTTCTCTCACCACAATGGAATTAAATTATAAGTTAATAACAGAAAGATTCTTGGAAAATCCCCAAATATTTGAAAACTAGATAACATACTTCTTAATAATCCCTGGGTCAAAAAAAATACAAAAGAGAAATCAGAATGTATTTTGAACAGAATGAAAATGAAAACCCAACAAGTCAAAATTTGTGGGTGCCACTAAAGCAGTACTTGAAAGATCTCAAATCAATAATTTTAGCTTCCACTTTAAGAAACTAGAAAAAGAAGAGCAAATGAAAACCAAAGTAAGCAGAGGAAAGGAAATAATAAATATCAGAGCAGAAATTAATGAAACAGAATACTGAAAAACAATGGAGAAAATCAATGAAGCCACATGCTAGTTCTTTGAGAAAATCATAATATTGATCAATGTCTGGCCATATGGATCAGGAGAAAAGAGAAAAAATACAAATTATCAATGTCAGGGATACGAGAAGTGACTTCACTTCTCTCAGATTTTACACAGTATAAAAAGATATTATAAGGGAATACTATGAACATCTTTGCCAATACCAATTTAAAGAAAGATGGGGTTGGGGAGGGGATGAAAGGCAGAGCACAGAGGATTTTTAGGGCAGTGAAAGTGCTCTTCATGATACTATAATGATGGATACATGTCATCATATGTTTGTCCAAAGCTATCAACACCAACAGTGAATCCTAATGTAAACTATGAACTTTGGGTGATCATGACGTGTCAGTATTGGCTCATCAATGGTAATAACTGTACCACACTGGTGGGAGATGTTGATAATGGGGGAGGCTGTGGATGTGTGGGGGCAGAAAGTACGTGGGAAATCTTTGTACCTTCCTCTCAATGTTGTTGTGAAACTAAAACTGCTTTTTAAAAAGTCTTTTTTAGAAAAATAAGCAAAAGATTTGCACGGATACTTCACCAAACGAGACATCTGGATAACAAATAAGTAAGTACATGAATAGATGCTCAACCACTGGTCATCAGGGAAATTCAGATTAAGACCACAATGAGGAACAATTACACACATACTAAAATGGCTTTTTAAAAAGATTGACAATACCAAGTGTTGGTAAGGATGTGAATAACTGCAACTTCCATATACTGCTGGTGGGAATGTACAATGGTACAACCACTTTGGAGAAATGTTTGACAATTTCTTATAAAATTAAACATATCATATAATGCAGCAATTCTACTCCTAGGTATTTACTCAAGATAAATGAAAATATATGTCTGCAAAAAGATATACTAGAATGTTTACAGGAGCTTTATTCATAACAGTCAAAAACTAGAAATAACCCAATATCCATCAATAGATAAAAGGATAAACTGTGGTATATTCATACAATGGACTACTACTCAGCAATAAAAACTTCTTTTCTGTTCTTATCTTTCCTCTTATAAATCTTTATCTCTAGAAAATATGAAATAAACTCATTCAAAACTAAAGCGCAAAGAACTGCTAAAATTCAATATATATATATGGATAAACATTTAATTCAAATTGATGAAACATATACTGAGGAGCTCTATTGTGCACAAGCAGGTCAGTGTTTAATTTCCCCATCTGCATTTCTTACTTATCAGCAAATATGCACAGAGCTCCTTCTCAGTGCCAGGTTGGGGGTGGGTGGAGTACGTAAGTGAGACATGGCCATGGTCCTCAAGGGTCTACTAATCTTGTGGGACATAGCTGTGTAAATATAAATCATAATAGCAAACAATTATAGAGCATACACTATGTGCCAGGAACAATCTATTGATAAATGCCATGACATGGATGAATCACACAGACATTATGCTAAGTCAGGCACAATAGACTAGTGTTATGAACTGATTGTGTCCCTCCCAAAATTCACAAGTTGAAACACTTACTTACAATGTGACTGCATTTGGAGATAGGGTCTTTAAAGAGGTAATTAAGGTTAAATGAGGTGAAAAGGGTGGGGCCCTAATCCAATAGGATTGGTGTCCTTATAAAAAGAGGAAGAGACACCAAGCATGTGTGTATACTAAGAAAAGGCCATGTGAAGACACAACCAGAAGGCAGCTGTCTGCAAGCCAAAAAGAAAGGCCTCTGGAGAAATCAAACTTACTGATACCTTGATCTTGGACTTCCAGCCTCCAGACTGTGAAAATAAATTTCTGTTGCCCAAGCCACCCAATCTGTGGTATTTTATGGCAGCCCTAGCTGATTATACAACTACATATTGTATAATTCCATTTATGTGAATTTTAAACAGATAAAACTAACCTGTAGTAACAGGAAGTAGATCGATGGGTTTCTGGGTCCTAGCATAAGGAGATGGATATTGACTGCAAATGGGCACAAGGAAAACTGTGGGAGGATGGAAGTATTCTATTGGTCTGTGGTGGTGGTTATGTGGGTATATATATTTGCAATAGTCGTAAAATGTACACATAAAATTGGCACATTTTATTTATGAAGATTATATCTCAATAGAGTTGGTTTTAAAAGAAACAAAATATTTCTGTGTGGAATGTGGATGTCTGGAACAAAAAAACCAAAATATTTTGTAAAAAGCAGGATAGACTAGCTATGGCATGCTATGTAAGGAAGCTGTGAAATCTGCCAGTGCTTCGTGCCTTTCATTTTGCCATTTTGGATTTTTAGAGAGTTTTATTCCCAGCAAACAAAGCTGCAGGTAGTCTTAGCACTAGGTCTGTAGAGGGACGCAGATGGAGCTCTCCATGCTAAAGGCCCATAAAGTTATAGCCATGTATTTCCCATAATTTATTCATCAAGACCAGGCAATATTAAACATTAAGCAACTATTATGAAGATAATGTGTTGTATTTTTGTTTTTTAAAAAGAAATGCTAAACATAAAATTTTGTATCTTTCTTACCAAGTCTCCATTTCGTATCATCAACCGATGCTGAAGTTTCATTTAGCCTGGAGGCCAAGTCCTGTCTTGTTCTCCAACTTGGACCGGCCATGGCATCAAAGCCCCTCTGGGATGCTTGCCTCACAGAGATCCTCCTTGTGGGCACTAGAGGATGTCTGCCCTAATTAGAGGGACAACTACTATTAACTCTCTAACATAGCAACTCCTGTTTCTTTTCTCACTATAGAGCAGAAAAGAGAGAGAGAAAGAGAGGGGGGGGGACTTGGATTAGATAATTTTAAAAGTGTTTTCCAGCTATACCAGCCTCTGAGCCTACATCAGGTTCATTCATGGCTTCACTTGTTCATTGAACTATATAAAAAGGTATCTCTCTGTGCCTAGCTGAGTATAGGGCGGGGGTGCAGCAGCGGAGACAGGCAGGGTTCCTGCCTTCATGGTGCCGATATCCCAGCCGGGGTGGGGGAGCCGCGAGCATTCCAAAACCAGCCGGCTTAAGCAATAGGAAGGTATTGGCTCGGTGCCAGCGAATCTCGGGCAAGAGGGTGGGCTTCAGGGGCTCCCTGCCTCTCTCTGGGTAGCGAGGCTGGTAGTAAGACGGCCTCCCTGGCGGGACAAAGTCTAGAGCAAGAAGGACTCAGCTTCCAAAGGGAGCGTGAGGAGTGATGAAGAGCGTTGCCGGAAGCCCCTCGTTGACCTCTCCCTGGACTTGGCTTGTGTCACGTGCTTTTATCTGACCAATCACTGTAAGGGAGATGAGACCCTTGGACCAATCAGACGTCTCCCTGGAGCTGGGCGCCGTAGGAAGGAGCTTGGCCTGCCTCAGGGACCCAAAATTAAGAGGTGCCGCTTTATTTTAGTTGGGCTTAATTAAGTCGAATATGCACATAATAAACATTAGTTCAGGGCGGCTATAACCCTTTAGCAACTTCCAGAAGCGCTGACTTCAAATACTGGTGTTAAGTACAAACTACTTTGAAGGGAGTAACTTTTACACAAACCTGTCAGAAATGTCAAGGTGTTTCTCTCCGCGTCCGTTGAGAGAGGCAGTCAGGAAAGGCTGCCTGGGAGCGGCAGCGCTTGAGCCGGCTGTGGGAGCACACGGCTTGGCTTTGAGTTCCCAGCTCTGAGACCTACCAGCTGGGTAAATCCCTGAAGCTCCTGGAGCTTCAGTTTCCTCTCCTCTAAAATGGACACTATACACTTTTTGTAGGATTTGTGAGAGGACTAAATGAGATGATAGATGTGAAGCTGTCTTAGTATGGTGCCTAGCATATAATGAGTGTTCAATGTATTTTGAGTGCCATTATTACTTAATTTGTGCAGAGCCAACCCAATCGCCAACATCACTGGATACACCTGGATAGTTCTCTGTTTCTGACCCACACCTTCATCTCAGAATCTGATTTTAGGTTGCAGTTAGTCAAGAACAGAAGTACTTTCTTACCGGTATTGGTCAAGGTTCTGTCCTCCACCACTATTTCTTTTCTCCCATTCTCCTCCACCCCCATGGTTTCAGGAGGCGATGTAAAAGATGGGTCAGTGCTCTGAAGTCAGACTCCCTGGGTTCAAGCACCTGGTCTTACCACTTGCTTGCTGTATGACCTTAGGTGGGATATGTAAGTTTTCCTTATTTGTAAAGTGGGTGTAAACACAACATATTTGTCATAGAATTGTTGTGTGAATTATAGGCGCACATCTGTGTGGAGGGCTCCCCAAGGGCCTGGAGCATACTAAGCACTTGATATGTGTTGCTGGTATTCTTATTACTATTTCTTCTGCTAACCATGACTCCTGACTCCATTCTTATCAATTAGTCCCAATCTCTCTTCTTAACTCCAGCTGCTTGTGTCCAGATGCCTCCTGAACAATTCCTTGTAAAGATCCAGCCAGTACTTACTTTGTTCTCCATCTGTCCTAAAATACACCCGTCCACTTTCCTCTTTCCCCAGATTTACTCCTCCTCCTTGCAGCCATGCTTTCCATTAGTGTCAGCACCTGTGGGAAACACAAGACTTCGTTCCCTGTTTCAAGAATTCCAGACATCAGAAAGCCTTGCTTCCCGCCCTTCCATACACACAAATTGTCAGGGTTGGAGGGCACTTCCAACTGACTGGAGAGAAATGAGGCCAGAATGGTGCAGTCACCTGCCTGGGGTCACCAGCAAGTGGGTATGGAAGGAAGCCAGACCTCATCCTTTCAAGGTGATTCTCCTTCCATCACCCCATGGTTCACTGTTTCTCTGAGCCATGGAATCACCCTGCCACCATTGTCCTAAGGGCCCCTGGCAGGCTCACAGTCCCAGGGTTGGGAGTGGGAGGCTGAGAGTCCCCAAATAGTTCTTGAAACAACCCCAAATCAGAGTTTTCATAAGCTGAGTCTCCCGAGTTTGTGGAGGTGGGAAGGTGGAGGAGGCTAGCTCCTTAGAGAGTTTGCAAGCATTATGAGCAAAGTAAAACCTAAACAGAAGTCTGTGAGTCATTCTGAGTGTGCCTCTGTCAGCCACAAATGGGCACAAGAGATGTAAATTCTGCAGGGGTTATGAGTGGTTTCGCCAGTGTTTTTCAATGAGAAATTCCATCACATGGAATTGGAGGGTGCCCAAGAGGGCCCTCCTTGTCTCTTCTTGCATTCCCATCTCTCTTAGCCCCGAAAGATCTCAGGTGCCTAACTCTGCAACTGACCAGCACTAAAGGGAGTCCACATAGGCTTCAGACACCAAAACAGCCATCTAGCTGATGGCGTTCCATTTACTCAGACCATTGAAGTCAGAAAATTCCTGCCATTCCTGAGCTTATAACAGAGACTCAGACCCAGTGACCTTTTGTTCTCGCTGGGGGCTGCAGCCCCTCTGAAAGTTTAAACCGTTCAAATGAGCTCCAGCTTCTTCTCAGACACGCTGTTGGTGAAGGTAAGGGGCACCAGGAAGGCTCTACAAGGTGAAAAAAGGATGGCCACAACTTTCCTGGTTCTCCCACCACAACATCGTGGGAAGGGGAAAAGCCCCAAAGAAAAACTGGAGTGTAAAACTGTTCTCTGTTCATGGAGACAGAAAGTAGAACAGAGGTTAGGGAGTGGGGAAAGGGAGTTATTGTTTAATGGGCACAAAGTTTTTGCTGGAGATGATGAAAAAGCTTTGCGTATGGATAGTGGTGATGCTTACACAGCATTGTGAATTTAATTTATTTAATGCTGCTGAATTGTATATTTACAAATAGTTAAAATGATAAATATTATGCTATGTATTTTGCCACAATAAAAAAAAACTACAATAATGTACAAAACATCCCCCCCCAACTCCAAGCACATGCATTTCTTTTGTGATGGACTTCAAATAGGTTGGCCCTTGAATCTATGCAGCTGGAGCCTTTGTCAGGAGACCATTATACTTTGCTTTAGGCTGGTGGTTCTAGAGAATTATGGATGACACGAATGATTGAAACTGATTTATTTCTCAAGTGTTTGAGATTCCTTCATCTCTACCGAATAATGTCTATTCAGGAAAAGCTCGTCTTAACCAAAGTCATAAAAATTTTAAAAAATGCACAGCCGCCATCTAAAATGGACCCTGGTTTAAGAAAATCTATGTGAAATCTCAGATTTGGATAACAAATTGGAGGCTGATGATTTGCCTCACAAAAGACTGCTTCACTTAACAAAAGAGTTTATTCCAAAGTTCCTTTAAAAAGAGAGCCCCCTGGTGTATTTAATGATATTATTGGATTTAAAAAAAAAAAAAAAAAAAAAACCCATCCAGACCATTCAAGGACACTGCACTGTAATATGTGAATGCATTGTATTGTGTTGTAAGACTGGGAATAAAGGAGTCAGTACTCTGACAAATGGAGCATTTTGGCCCAAAGTAACACAAGGAGGGAGCAAGATGAGTTTTCTTGGCCTAAAATCCTGGCAGCTTTCTGGAAAGGCTTTGGGAGTTTATGTGATTTATTTAAGACCAGCTAAGCCCGAGGCCTGTGAGGGGTCCACTTTGAGAAAGGGCTTATGCCAAACTAGGGTCAAAGTTCCAACGCTGCTCATGCTGACCCCTGTCACCTGCCCTGATGAGAAAGTTTCTCAGACGTGAGCTCAACACTGTCCTGTGATGGCAGAAAAATATATCTCTTGCCAGAAAGTGGATTCTCCAGTGGTGAAGAATGTTCCTTATTTATGTCTGCATAGGTACATTCTGGGACCCATAAAGGTTTAATTGTCCCTCTAACTAGTTTTTTAAAAAACCCACAAAGAGGCTGCCAGCTTTCCCCAGAGTTTAAAACCAACTGAATGCGGTTCTGTGGAAACTGCTTTAAGTGTGTAACTTGCGCCGTGTCCTGGGGCACAAGGCGCGATTGTTTTGGGGTCTCAAAAGATGCAGCTCTTAGGAGGACTTTTAAGTCAGTTTTCACGGCTTTGGGCTGCTGCTGACCCTGGGTTGCTCTGCAGAGAGAGAAACTTCTCCATCCAGGAACCTGCCTCTATGAATTACTCCCATGGTGCCACTGCCCCTAGCTGCCACCTTCCGGTTGGGGGGAAACCCCAGTGTCACAGGGCCCTAAACAGCCTTCCTTTTCTCTCAGATGTTGTCTTTGCTAGTTCAAAAGGCTGTCACGGGAAGCTAAGGACAGAGGAGAGACAGAAAGAGAGAAAACATGTCTGTAAGTCTATGAGACAAAAAGAGAAAGACAGACCCTGGTAATCGAGACTGGGTCCAGAGAGACACACCTTGCCTGACTGCTTGGGTGTGTAGGGGGAGCAGTGCCCACTCTCTGTCACTCCTCCAACACTGCCGTCTACCCTGCTCATTCACTCCACAGTTATTCATTGGGCACCTACTGGGTTCCAGGCACAGTGGAACAAAATGCTGTGAATAAAATGCACAGTCCCTACTCTGAGAAAGCTTACAGTCTCATGGGAGAGTTAGACATTTCAACAAAGTTTAATTATGCAAACAAACACATGATTACAAAATGTTATGACTGCTATGACGAAAATGTACAGGGTATTGAGAGAAGCTAACAAAGGGCCATGGAAGTTTCTCTGAGGAAATTAGGCCTTGTAAGCTAGATCTGAAGGATGAGAAGGAATCAGGGAGGTGAAAGGAGGTTGTCAGAGCAGGGAGAAACATGCTACATGGAAGGAAGAGCATGTGCAAAGACCCTGAGGTAGGAAGGAGCGAAGCCTCTTAAGTGTTGCTCAGGAGTGAGATGTGGCTGGAGAAGTAGGCGGTAAATGCTGCTGCCAGAATCTTCTTTGTCTTCTGCTTTGAGGCTCCTTTTCTTAAAGATTTGTAATGGCTTCCCCATCCATCACACTTCACCCTGAGCTTCAAAGGGCCACGGCCAGAATGCCCCCAGATTACCTCACCCTTCTCATACTCCTCTTGGGTTCTGTGAAGAAAACACATTTGTCAAAAGACTAAAGCAAATAGTTTTGACGTGCGGTTCTGTACTGTAAGGGAGGCTATAATGAAGTCAGTCTCAGTTTACATGACTCCAAATGGTTCCATTTAAATGCCCCACCCTGTATTTACGTGTCCCTACCACTTTAGTTGACTGTTTATCTTCCAGTATACTCCACTATACTTGCAGCCTTGGCCTCTATTTAACTTCATCCCTCACTTTTTCCATTCCATGGCCTATCATTTACATTTTTCTTTAGGAAATGTAAATATTTATTTACGGTATTAGATTTTACTCTTGCATAGCCCCATACATCATGGAGTAAACAGACCGAGATATGGGTTCTAGTCCTGAATTTTCCATAAACTGGTGGTGACCTTAGCCAAGTCATTTAACCTCACTGAGCCTACGATGTTTCTTTGTAAAATGAGGTGTTTTTCTTTTTTCCTTTTTGTTTTATTTTAGCAAGCAAATGTATATCCAGGATTACCCTTAAAATCTGTGATTCTGTATCTCTTATAGCCACCTAGGAGTATTTCCCTCATATCTTTAATTTATCCACCTCTCTTTCAGAATGTCTTTGTGAATAGGACTGACTTTCTGTGTAATTTGCTTCTGTGGGGTAGTGTACACAGAATAGTATTTAACAAATGAGAATAGTCATACTGTTGGGCTTGTGTTAAAGCTCTCATACGTGAGGAAGTGGTTGAAGAGTAGCAAAATTCCAGCTGCAGGCCTGAAATTACCATAGACTGCTTCTCAAACTGGGATGTAGGTACCCACAGGGGTATATTGAGGTATGTCACCAAGTATAGGAAGCCCTTCCTTCTGGGACAAGAATTCTACTCAAAGATTTGAGGAGGGGAAATCGACTTTAGTATTAAAACAAACATAGATACATTAGGAAAAGAAGATAAAAGTCATATGACATCTTAGTATAAAAAAGGAACCCCAGATGGACAGATTTGGACATACTTCAATGTGAGAGGAAACAGGGCCTTTATTTCTGCTCTTAGGTTGCTTGAGGAATACTTGCTTTATGGGTCTTTTGAGGTATGTGCACTTTAGTAGGGTAAAGGTGTTAAGTTACAGGAGGGGCATTCCTGCTAAATAATGGACATATGTAGAAAATCCAGTTTCACCCATTAAGAGAGTTTAGAGAGGGTTCTAAGGTTGAGGGAGAGCCAGGCCTAACAAGAGACTGTCTCCAAAGACCAAATGAGTTACAGAATCTTACTTAGAACTCTGGCTGAAGGCTGAGCTTGAACTGGTCCAAATACCTGGGGAAGATCTCTCACCCTTTCTTGGAGAAAGCACTTCTCGTTTGTACACCTAGCCGTGGTACTAACCGTGCCATTATATGTTAGTTATATTTTCTTGTGTGTATATGGCTTCTCAGCCAGAGAAAGGGAAGTGGTGTGAATTAAGAAAAAGCATATAATCAAGAGTCAAGACTTTGCTTACTGTGACTTTTTGTTACTCCCTGAAATCTCTCTGATCCCCAGTTTGCTCACCTATTAAGTGATCCAATATAATACCTGCCTTACCTATTGAATAGAATTGTGTGCAGAGCATAGGATTTGTGATGTAAAAGTATGTTGTAAACCATTAAACAAAAATCAGTTATTAACTAAGACCCCAAAGAGAAGAAGGGTGTATCTCTCACATCATCTTTCTATTCCCCTCAACCTCTAACTTTTGCTTGGTTGGTTCTGATAACTATTAATGATAAAGATCATGAAATGCTGTACTTGGGTTGACCCTGGGAAAACTCTAATTTTGTCTTTCTCTGCTACCTCCACCTTTGCCTTCTCTTCTGGCTTCAGTCCCCCCCACCATACCGTGAGTTTCTGCACTGCTGTTTCTTCCCACTGACCCTCCCACAGAATTTGGATATTAAGAGGACATTTAAAGAGACTATTTAATATATGTGACTGAACTGCTAGAGAAATTTCAGACATCAGTAGGGAGAGTTTTACAACAATGCCATTTTTTTTTTTGTGGGGGAAACAAACTGGTGTTATTTTGGAAAATTTCTGCCAGAAATAAAAATGTCAGACAGAATTCTGGATTTTTTAAAAAACAGGAATCAACAGCCAGGCCTAACTATCTCTCTGTGTAACACAAAGCGTCATATTCCATTGAACGCTCTACTGAAGTCACCGTGCAAATTCCTCCCACTTCTGGTGGGTTTGGGGTGAAGGCCAGCCTGCTTCACAGTCGACATCCCTGAGGGAAATACCAGGAGAGGGCGAGAAGGAGGAAGGAGAAGGTTTAATCGGTTTGAGATACTCTCTGGGTAAACAGTAACTTTACTAGGCCATTCCCCTCATATCCACCTGGACCTCACAGTAGAATGAACTGTTTAAAGTAGAAATGTTCTCAGGTCTCTTCATAATTTTCCCCTTCAAAACCCGTGAGTCGTGCAAGAAACATCCACACTCCACGCTAATGGGGCAAGGGTTGTAATAAGAACTCAGTCAAGGCAGAGTTTCTTACAGGCAATACTTTTATTTTTATTTATTTTTATTTTTTTAAGTAAGTTTTTGTGGTAAGAAATCGAGTCAGAGTGATCCGAGGGATGGGAGAATGTGGAGGTGAACTTTCTTTTCATTCCCTCGGTCGGGGGCACTCCATTTCTTCACATCATTCTTGGGGCGACAGAGCAGACTCCAAGCAAGAAAGGCTGGGGACCTGGAGTCAAGGGGCAGGAGGGCCACCACAGACGAGCTGGGGCCAGAAGGCAGTGGGAAGACCCTGAATAGAAGCTGGCCTGCCTGGCAGCCCTCACGGCTCCTCCGCCGACCAGCCCCGCGCCAGGAGTCTAGTTTCCACGTCCGTACGGTGAGAGCGCGCCCTCCCGGGCCGCCTGTCACAGCGTGCCCAGGATGCGCGGAAGAAACGACCCTCCTGGGTGTGGTTCTGTTTCTTGGGCTTAACAGGCTGAAGAAAAACCACAAACAGTGCTCCTTCCCTCCCCTAGGTAGACCCAGGTGATCGTTCTTGAGGGGGGCAGGAGGTGACCGGCAGGGACGGGCCGCAGCGACCAAGTCACCAGAGGCCTGGGAGGCTTCGAGCTGACGACGGAGGCACAAGCTGCTGCAGCTTCCAGCCGGCGCGGCGGGGCCCGCACGTGCCCTGCCCGGTTGCCCCTGGAAACCGCGGCGGTTTGTTTTCAAATCCCGGACTCTCCCACCGGGCGCCCCTGGCGTCGCGCGCTGGGGTGCGCGCGGGTGGCCTCTCACCTCCATGCCGCCGCCCCGCCGCGGTGGTACAGCCCGGGCCGCGAGGCTGCCGGGCCGCGGAGCCGATCCAGAGTGGGTGGCCAGCGGCGGGGGAGGAGGTGAGGGGCAGGGCGCGGGCCTGGGTGGGCGTTGCGGGAATGGGGGTCGCCTGGTGGGGGAGGAAGGGGCCTCGGACCTCAGTTTCCTCGTTGCGGCCCAGCACTCGGCTTCTTTCTGGTCCCCCATCCCTGCTCCTCCAGGCTCCTTTGCCCCCGGTCTTTCCCCGCCCCGAGAGACTCAGACTCTGGAGCGGCTCACCCGCCCCTCGCCCCCAGGCCGGGTCCGAGGGCCCTCCTTGGCGGTTGCGGAGCCCCCTTCCCCGATGCCCACAGCGCGCCGTTTCTCCCCAGCCCAGATACCACCAGCAAAATGCCGGACGTCGAGGAGAACGTGCCCCCGAAGGACCCTGGCGATGCAGAGAGCGGGTCCTGCAAGCCTGAAACGTCAGGACCGACTCAGGAAGACAAGAGCGGCCCCGAGGACCCCCCTGCGCGTAGGTCCAGCAGTCCCCTTGGCCACCCTCGAGGGAGGGTGGGACCCGTTGGAAGGAACCCACTGCCCCGGGCTCCAACGCTGTTCAGGGGACCCGCAGACCGCTCACCCGCCAAGTTTTCTCTCTTGGCCTTCCCCCTCTTTTGTTTGCCCTTCTCCTTGTCTCCCCCACCGTCTTGACTTACAGGCCCTAGGCCCCCTGTTGACCAGAGGTCTTCAGAGAGTCTGGTCCTGGGGAAAGAATTGATCCAATGTGATTACTTGAATCTGACAAAATTCGAGGCTGAGTCAGTTCAAAGGCATTTGAATTGTTGTGTTTTGAATTTGTAGGTGGAAAATGGCAGATATCTGGGGTCGATTTTTAAAAGACCCAAATGATCCCGGAAAGGAATTGTGTTTTTTGTTGACTCAAGAAGTAGTACTGCCCTGGGCTCATATTCTTTAGCTCTGTACTGTAGTAGAGGTTCTTTTGTGTTCATATTGGGGCACGAGGTCTCCTCCCCACATCGTGGTAGGTCCAATCTCACTGGGACTCCTGCTGCGTTTCTCTTATAATTATCTCCAGGGAACTCAACCAGTCATCAGTCTGAAGAGCTGTGTACATGCAACAACCTGAGCTAAAATTCTTGAAGATTTAAATACAAGAAATTGGTTCTCGGCCCGGCTGCTAAATTGAATCAGATTTGTTTCTCCTGTGGCCACGTGGGGTCGCTGCTGGTTAACAGAATGGCAGCATATTCCGCGCATATTGGACAGAGAAAAACCTGATGTGGGGTGAAAGTCAATTTTTTTGTAAATACAATTTAAGTTCTTGAGGCGGCTATTTAAATGAATCCATAGATGAAACAACTCTCAGTAAAATGAATAGCCAAATCCTTTCTTAAAAAAATAAATTTGAAATTTTATGTATTAGGTTGATTTGATTAAATTACTGTATTATTTGAAAATTTCTTTGTCCTTGGGCTCTGGATTTTTAAAACCTATTTTAGTTACGTTTTATCGTTGATTTCTCTTTGAGTCTTCCTCTTTCCTGAATTTTAGAACCGTTTTGGAGTTGCTTAGTGCTATGTTACTTTTGAGCAACAAAATAGTCTTGTCAATGCAGGCTATGGACTTGGATTTGTTGTAGTTGGAAAGTGTTTCAGCGTATATTTCCTTCAGTCCTTCAGTAAGCTGTCGTAACTCAATCTCTTTTTAGAGATTTTTCTCTTAGTTCTCACTTAGCATTAGTGAATTAACGGTGAGTCTATTTACATATTTGATTGTGTTTTGCTATTTTGGCTAGAACTAAAGACTTCAGAGAGGCTGTATAAAACAAAGGGAACTTCAACCATCTACTTAAGGATCAGTTCACCTTGGTTTGCCTAAGCAGGGATCCAGTGGATTTTTGATAAAGGTCTACAATCCCTGTAACTTTTAATTTTGAAATATTCCAAATCTGTTGAAAAGTTAAAAAAAAATAGTGAATGCCCACATTGTTAATATTCTGCTATATTGGTTTTTCTATCTCCATATATATATATTTTCCCCCCTTTGTGGAAGATACAAAGTTACGACTTTACCTCTAAATACTTCATCATGTATTTTTCTGAGAACAAGGGCATTCTCCTATGTAACCTCTTTTCTACAGTAACTGTATTTTTTATTTTTACACGTTTTAATCTTTTTATTATAGAAAACTTACACATTTATAAAAGTAGAGCAACTAATATAATGAACTCCCATTTATGCATCACCCAGCTTCAATAATTGTCAACTCATGGCCAATCTTACTTCCTCTAAATCCCCTTCACAGCTTGAGGCCAAATTATGAAGCTTCATTGAAAGAGAGAGAAAATATGATTTATTGTGTGCAACTTCATTTTTTATACCAAGTAATCATTATAACTGCCATATATACCTATTATGTGAGAATGCTATCAGCTGTACTATGGGCCTGTACTAAGAAGTTAGAACAGTGTTTGCCAAATGCTGGTGCTGGTCTGTGACAAAATTCTTAGTAATGTTCAGCAAAATGAAATTACTATATAAAGAGACTGTAATGAGTTTTCCTAAAGCTGTATTGATTGAATTTAAAGGATTGTTCTTTATTTTGACAATATTTCCTTTCTGCTTTTTTGGAGGTTAAACTGTATTTCCTTTTTATGAAATGATGATTTCGGTGGTGGTAGAGTGGATTTTTTTATTCCTTGTTTCACTGTCCATACTTGGCAAAACAAAAAGTTGGCACGTTGTCAGTTGCTTAAAATTTTTGGAAATTTTATTAGTCTGTGAAATCCTAAAATCTGGAAACTGCTACTTTAGAAGACCAAATGACTTTGGCACTATTCAATAACATCTGAGTGTTATCTGTAGGGAGAATTTAGCTTTCATTGTATGTAGCATTAGAGGCAGAAGAGGAAAGTGGACTTTTAATATCCTTAGATAAATATTTACTTTTGCAAATCACAAATTATTGTTTCTTTGCTACTATAATTATGATTTTACTTTTTAAGACAAATGTTTTTAATCAGTTTCACTCTATTTTTTATACACTAGCTCTTTGTGCTCTGTTTCCCCATGCTGGACTACTCTGAGAGTTTCTAGCACTATCATGGGGCATAAAGTTCAGAAAACATAAATAACTAAAATGGTTGAGTGAGTCTGTGTAAGATAAGTCTGATGACTCTAAATTTGGGGGCCACTAGCTTGAGTGAACTCTGAATAAAATAAAAATTCAGACTTCTGTGGGTTCATTGTTGTCCATTATAAGTTCTTTCTGTCACAGTTCTGACAGAGACAGTTAACGAAGTTCCCAAGCTGAGCAACAAGAGTGGGATGAATCATGATTACCGCATGGAAGAGAAGATTGTACCTCCAAGCAGGTATAGACTCTTCTCCATTTTACTCATCCTGTCATATTTACTTAGCACTAATGTCTTCTGATCAGACTATGCATGTTTATTTGATAATATAATCAGTATTTGAATTTGAGAAGTTTCAACAACTTAAACAGAAGAGTAATAACTGTAATTATTAGTATCTGAAGAAGAAAATGTTATTTAACCAGCGAATGAACCAAAGCAGCAATAGTCGGAATAAATAGGGTGGAATTTAGGCCTTCTCTGGCAGACTTGGAGGAAGTAGCCTGTAGTAGATATCTATTGCTGCATAACAAATCACCCCAGAATTTAGCAGCTTAAAATAACATTCATTATGTCACAATTTCTGTGGGTCAGAAAGATGGGCATGGTTTAACTGTGTGCCTTTGGTTTATAGTCTTTCATGAGGTTGCAGTCAATCTGCTGACTCTTGTTCAGAGCCTCCCTCAGCCTTGCTACATGGACCTCTCTACAGGGCAGCTCTAAACACGGAAGCTGGCTTCCCTCAGAGTGAGGGAATGAGAGAGTCGAGGGTTCAAGACAGAAAACATAGTCTTTTTGATACCTTATCTCAGGAGTGACATCCCATTGCCGCATCTACATTTTGTTTGCTGAAAGCCAGTCATTAAACTCAGCCCACAGTCAAGGGGAGGGGACGACACAAGGACGTCAATACAGTTGGCCCTTGCATACACGGAGTCAACCAAATGTGGATCAAAACATTAAAAAATTTTAACAGTAACAAAAAACAATACAAATAAAAAAAGCAACACAGTATAACAGCTATTTATATAGCATTTACATTGTATTAGGTATTATAAATAATCTAGAGATGATTTAAAGTTTATAAGGGAGTGTGCAATACTACACTATTTTTTAATCAGGGACTTGAGCATCTGTGGATTTAGGTATTCAAGGGGGGCGGGTCCTGGAACCAATTTCCAGATAATAAGATTTTCTGTTAGTGGTGTTTTCAACTCTTGGGTTGAAAAAAACTTGGGTTTTTACACCTTCATAAATCAGCTTAATTTATTTATCAGGATCTGAACTCTATTGATAAATAATGCTTCCCTATCCCCATCAAGCTCTGTTTTGATTCTTCTTAGTTATATTGACATTGCAATAAATGAGAACCATTCGTAAGTATGAAAGGAATTGGCTCTGCTGGTTTATTGGCAACTAAGTGGGTAAATTTCAGTGCCAGATTTTACATTTTAAAACTGTTCTAATTTCCCACCAACAGACAGATAAATAATGGCAACTTGTGATTAGTTTGCATCCTTACATTGTTTTATTTGGCCACTTCAAGGAATCTGTTATGAAAGTGTCTTTTCTCTGTCACAAGTTGCTCCCCTGGTCTTCGTGCTCCTTGATTTGCTCTTGCCTGATGCTAACAGGTGTCCATGCCGAGCACAGTTTCTCCAGGAACAGGTTTTCACCGAAAACTCAGATCTCCTAGCATCTCTCTCACTGGTTGGTATGTTCGTTGCTGTCAGGTGGGGAGAGAAAAATGAAACTGGGAGAGTGAAGGTCTGTTATAGATGATGGTGAGGCAGTTGTTGAGGGGCGTGGAGAGGAGTGTTTCACGTAGAGGAAATGGAGAGGGAGAAATGAAGCAGGGGAGATAAATAGAACTATTCAGAGCTGGGTTCCTAGTATGGTGATACAAAAAATTATATTGGGAAAAGGTTGAGAGAGTTTGAGGTTACCCATTATTGGGCAGTTGGCTTTACCTTGGGCACATAGAATGATGTTAATTAATTATAATAGTAGGTTTCTAAGGGAAATCCCATGCTCAAGCATTCATGTACCAGGCATTTATTGAGTCCTTATTGTGTGGCAGGCAAAATGCTGGGTGCTAGGGGTAGATATAGATAAAGATAAATAAGGCATGGTCTTTGCTGTCAAGAAGCTTTTATAGGGGAGACAGTTGAATAACATAAAACAACTGATGAGACTGATAAGTTCACTCCTAGCTGTGCATATAGAGAGAGTTTAACAGAGTGCCTGCCTGGCTGCCTAAGGAAGATCAGGGAAGATTTGCCGATAGTGGAAGATTCTGCCTCTGAGGACTTGAGTTGAATCTTAGATGATGAATAGGTGCTTTCCAGGTGGTATCAGTGGAAAAGGATGCTCCAGGCAGTGGAAGCAACATGGAGGCACAGAATGGTGGTAGAACACGGTGTGTTCTTTACAAGTATTAGGTTGGTGCAAAAGTAACTGCGGTTTCACACCGTGAATTTTAAATCATTATGACTAGGCTCAAACACATCTTTATTAATCACTTTAGGAAACATTACAATCAACACATTTTTGCCAACGAGAAATAAGTTTGTTTATTCTTGTAGTGTAAAAATCTGTGCTTCGGGATTCGACTAAGTCTTGGAAAGCATTTTCTCCATCCTGCTCGTGGAAGGGTTTTCCCTGCAAAATGTTGTCGAGATGCTTGAAGGAGTGGTATTAGGTTGGCGAGAGGTCAGGTGAATATGGCAGATGAGGCAAAACTTCGTAGCCCAATTTGTTCAACTTTTGAAGTGCTGGTTGTGCAACGTGCGGTTGAGCGTTGTCGTGGAGAAGAATTGGGCCCTTTCTGTTGACCAATGCCGTCTGCAGGCGTTGCAGTTTTCAGGGCATCTCATGGATTTGCTGAGCACACTTCTCAGATGGAATGCTTTCACTGGGATTCAGAAAGCTGTAGCGGAACAGCCTGGCAGCAGATCACCAAACAGTGACTGTGACCTTTTTCTGGTGCAAATTTGGCTTTGGGAAGTGCTTTGAAGCTTCTTCTCTGTCCAACCACTGAGCTAGTCATCGCTGGTTGTCGTATAAAATCCCCTTTTCGTTGCACATAAAATCCAATTGAGAAATGGTTCATTGTTGTTGCATACAAGAAGAGAAGACGACCACTTCGAAATGACGGTTTTTTTAATTTTTGGTCAGCTCATGAGGCACCCACTTACTGGGCTTTTTCACCTTTCCAGTGGTCAACGTTGGGTTCTTTGGCAGCTTCTCATGTAGTTGTAAGAGGACTGGCTTCGGTGATGGCTCTCAACTGGTTGTTGTCTACTTCCAATGGCCGGCCACTGAGCTCCTCATCTTCAAGGCTCTCATCTCCTTTGCAAAACTTCTTGAACCACCACTGCACTGTACGTTCCTTAGCAGTTCCTGGGCCAAATGCATTGTTGATGTTGCAAGTTGTCTCCGCTGCTTTATGGCCCATTTTGAATAAGAAAATCGCTTGATTTTGCTTTTTGTCTAACATCATTTCCATAGTCTAAAATAAATATGAAATAAACAGCAAGTAACAAGTCATTAGCAAAAAAATAAAGTGAGAAATGTGCATTAAAATGATGTATAACGGCCGGGCGCGGTGGCTCACGCCTGTAATCCTAGCACTCTGGGAGGCCGAGGCGGGTGGATCGCTCGAGGTCAGGAGTTCAAGACCAGCCTGAGCAAGAGTGAGACCCCGTCTCTACTAAAAATAGAAAGAAATTATATGGACAACTAAAATACATATATACAAAAAAAATTAGCCGGGCATGGTGGTGCATGCCTGTAGTCCCAGCTACTCGGGAGGCTGAGGCAGTAGGATCGCTTAAGCCCAGGAGTATGAGGTTGCTGTGAGCTAGGCTGACGCCACGGCACTCACTCTAGCCCGGGCAACAGAGTGAGACTCTGTCTCAAAAAAAAAAAAAAAAATGATGTATAACATAACCACATTTATTTAAGAATGTATTTCATGGGCCGGGCGCCGTGGCTCATGCCTGTAATCCTAGCTCTCTGGGAGGCCGAGGCGGGCGGATCGTTTGAGCTCAGGAGTTCAAGACCAGCCTGAGCAAGAGCGAGACCCCGTCTCTACTAAAAAAATAGAAAGAAATTAGCTGGACAACTAAAAAAAAATATATATAAAAAATTAGCCAGGCATGGTGGCGCATGCCTGTAGTCCCAGCTACTCGGGAGGCTGAGGCAGGTGGATTGCTTGAGCCCAGGAGTTTGAGGTTGCTGTGAGCTAGGCTGATGCCACGGCACTCTAGCCCAGGCAACAGAGTGAGACTCTGTCTCAAAAAAAAAAAAAAAAAGAATGCATTCCAATATCAAATGACAAATGTCAATGCTAAAGCCACAATTACTTTTGCACCAACCTAATAGCTTGATATGACTGAGCACAGGGTGAGGAGATACATTGGAGAAGAGCGGCCATTTACCCTGCTGGTGATAGGGAGCCCCCAAAGCCCCAAAGGACTTTTTTTTTTTTGTCAGAGACAGGGTCTTCCCCTGTTGCCCAGGCTGTTGCCTCAGCCTCTCAAGTAGCTGGAACTACAGGCACATGCCACCATGTCCAGCTAATTTTTTTTTTTTTTTTTTTTTTTTTTTTTGGTAGAGTTAAGGTCTTGCAGTGTTGCCCAGGCTGGTCTTGAACTCCTGGCCTCAAGTGATCCTCCTACCTTGGCCTCCCAAAGTGCTGGGATTATAGGCATGAACCACTGCACCTGGTCCCCAAAAGGACTCTAAATGAGCATGGCATCAGGATCAGAATTGTATCGTAGAAAAATTGTGGATTTTAGAATGAATCAGTGGCAGTGTGGAAAACAGATTAAAAAGGGACAAGACTAGAGGCAGGGGGACCTGTTAATAGTAAGAAATGATGGTAGAAGGGGATGGATTCCAGACATCGAAGAAGCAGAATTTGTGGAACTTTATGATCGATTGGATAAATTAGATGAGGAGACAGGAGTTAAGAACAATTCTAGTACACACTAGACCATTAGATTATAGTCAGTTACCTCTGATGATTCAGATTATATGTTGGGAGAGGAAGTTTGGCTATTTGTTTTATTTACCTTTGTATTGCTTATATTATTTTTACAAGGAGTATGCATTGCTACTATGTGTGGTTGTTTCTTTTCTTTTCTTTCTTTCTTTCTTTTTTTTTTTTTTTTGAGACAGTCTTGCTCTGTTGCCTGCGCTAGAGTGCCGTAGCATCAGCCTAGCTCACAGCAACCTCAAACTCCTGAGCTCAAGGGATCCTCCTGTCTCAGCCTCCTGAGTAGCTGGGACTACAGGCATGCACCACCATGCCTGGCTAATTTTTGTCTATATATATTTTTAGCTGTCCAGATAATTGCTTTCTATTTTTAGTAGAGACGGGGTCTCGCTCTTGCTTAGGCTGGTCTCGAACTCCTGAGCTCAAGCGATCTTCCCGCCTCAGCCTCCCAGAGTGCTAGGATTACAGGCGTGAGCCACCGTGCCCAGCCTGAGGAAGGATGTTTAATTCAAGAAAACCAATAACTATTTGGCAATGACTAGATAAAGCCTCAGAATTTTCAAATGGTTCTTTTTCTTCTTATTGGTCTAGCTCAGTAGGTCAGAGACATCATTTAAATAAACATTCACAGGAGAAAATTCCTGTAATTTCACTTTTTAAAATTCATAGGCTTTATTTTTTTAGAGTAGTTTTAGGTTTACAGAAAAATGATTGGAAAATACGGAGTTCCCACATCACCCCTCTACTCCCTCATGCAGTTTCCCCTATTATTTTATTTTTATTTTTACTTTTTTTGAGAAAGAGCCTCACTCTGTCACCCTGGCTGGTATGCAATGGCGTGATAACAGCTCACGATAACCTTGAATTCCTGGGCTCGAGCGATCCTCACAGCTCAGCCTCCCGAGTAGCTGGGACAGGTGCGTGCCACCGTGCCTGGCCCCCAAAGAAGGGGGTTAGTATTGTGTTAGTATGGTACATTTGTTAAAATTGATATATTATTATTAATACTAGCTCAAGTCCATAGTTTACATTGGGGTTCACTTTTTGTGTTGTATATCCTATAGATTTTGAATAATGTATGACATGTATCTGCTATTACTGTGTCATACAAAGTGATTTCACTGCCCTACAAGTCCTCTGTGCTCCACCTACTCATACCTCCTCTTACCTCCAAACCCTTGGCAACCACTGATCTTTTTACTGTCTCCATAAGTTTGTCTCTTCCATAATGTCATGTAGTTGGAATCATACAGTACATACCCTTTGCAGATTGGCTTGTTTTACTTAGTGATATGCATTTAAGGTTCTTCCATGTTTTTTCATGGCTTGATGGCTCATGTTTTTTTATCACTGAATAATATTTCATTGTATGGACAGTTTGTTTATCCATTCACCAAGTGAAGGACACTTTGGTTGCTTCCAAGATTTGGTAATTACGTATAAAGCTGCTGTAAACATTTGTGTGCAGTTTTTTTGTGGACAGAAGTTTTCAACTCATTTGGATAAATACCAAGGAGCATGCTTGTTGAATGGTAAGAATATGTTTAGCTTTGTAAGAAATTGCTAAACTGTCTTCCCCAGAGTGGCTGTACCGTTTTGCATTCCTGCTAGCTGTGAGTGAGAGTTCTTGTTGTACCACATCCTCATGAGCATTTGTTGTTGTCAGTGTTCTGATTTGGGCCATGCTAATAGGTATGTAATGGTATCTTAATTGCTGTTTTAATTTGCAATTCTTTAGTGGCAAATGAAGTTGAGCATCTTTTCATATGCTTATTTGCTGTTTTATATATCATCTTTGGTGAGATGTCTGTTAAGGTCTTTGGCCCATTTTGATTGGGTTTTTCATTTTCTTATTGTTGAGTTTTAAGAGTTCTTTGTATATTTTGGATATATATGCTTTACCATGTATGTGTTTTTCAAAGATTGTCACCCAATCTATGGATTATCTTTTTTTTCTCTTAATGTTGTCTTTCACAGAGCAGAAGTGTTTTATTTTAATGAAGTCCAACTTACCAATTTTTTCTTTCACGGATCATGCTTTTGGTGTTTTATCCAAAAAGTCAATTCCAAACCCAAGGTCACCTAGATTTTCTCCTGTGTTATCTTCACTAGGATTTTTTTTATTCTTTTTATTTTTAGTTTTTTAGACACAAGGTCTTGCTCTGTTACCCAGGCTGGAGTGCAGTGCTGCGATCATAGCTCACTGTAACCTCGAACTCTTGGCCTCAAGCAATCCTCCTGTCTTAGCCTTCAAAGTGCTGGGATTACAGGTGTGAGCCACCACATTCAGCCTCTTATAGGACTTTTTTAGTTTTATGTTTTACATTTAGGTTTGTGATCCATTTTGAGTTAACTTTTGTGAAGAGTGTAAGACCTACATTTAGATGTATTTTTTTGCATGTGGATGCCTAGTAGTTCCAACACCATTTGTTGAAAGATCCTCTTTTCTACATTGTGTTGCCTTTGCTTCTTGCATTTTTTTTAAGGTGAAAAAAAAGACTCATCCTTCTGGCTCCCATAACTAGGTAGATGGTAGTACACTGAGATTGGGAATACAAGAGGAACAGGTTTGGAGGGAGAAGATGATAAATTCAGTTTTAGGCCTCCTGCTTCGGAAATATCTATGGACATCCAGGTATTTTCAAAGAAGGAAAATCTTTTCTTAGATTTTAGGAGTATAAGTAAATGAACGATTGTTTAGTTCAATGCTATATGTATACCTAAATGAAGACTAAGTCATACATCTATGCTGCATAGACAATTAGTGCTAAAATTCAGCCTGACCTCTCTTCATTCAGGGTTCTTCCTACTGCAGAGGGAGGGCTGCTCTGGAATCAGAAGGAACCCTTCTGAGAGGTTTTGCTGATGGTTTTGAAATCCAAGTCTAATCCTAGCTTATTCAACTCTGCTATATTTCAAACGTAGTTCCTGGCCTTTTCCTGTCAGTGTAATGCTATTTTACCATATCAAATGCTGTCTGGGCTCAGGAGATTATGACCCTGTAACAGTTTTTGGGTATCATTTAACCCTCTTACAGTCTGGAAGGCAAGGTCAAGGAGACAATGCACAATGCTTTTTGGGACCATCTTAAAGAGCAACTATCAGGAGCTCCCCCTGACTTCAGCTGTGCTCTTGAACTTCTGAAAGAAATTAAAGAGGTGAGTGTCTGACCTTCCATTTGTAGAAATAAAGTTCTTAGACATCACCAGCTCATTGGAGTGTCAGTGGCTAGCAAATCTTAACTGAACATGGCTCATAAATCAGTCAGACTCTAATCAGTAGACAGAAATCACATAGTCATTTGAACAGGGAAGGTTTAATATAAAAATTATTATAACAAGGAATTAGAGAAATGAAGGAATAGCTAGTAAGAAGTAAAGAGAACTCTAAAGAATCCTGGAATATCAGATCTAAAGTTCATCCACCGTACTCCGGGGCTGAGATAGAACACCCAAGGGCCTCATCTGAGAGGGCATGGCCGTGCCAGGGGAAGTTGCTGGCCTAATGTGCGTTGCTGATCACTGTGCACTGCGGGAGCCAAGCACTGGAGAAGCCACACACACTGTGGGAGCCTGCCCAGTGTGCATGCCAGAACACAGAAGAGAAGCTCTTGCCTTTGCAATGTCTTTGTAGTATATGGTGGACACGCCTTAAGGTGACCCACAATGATCTGCACCCTCGTATCTTCTCCCCTTCAGTGTAGGTGAGATCTGCAACTCACTTCTAACCAATAGAATATGGCAAAGGTAATGGGCTATCACTTCCATGATTACATTTCATCATATAAGACTCCATCTTAGCAGACTGGGAGGAGAGATTCTTCTGCTGGCCCTGAGGAAGCAAACAAATGTGTTGTAAACTGCCTATGGAGAGGGCTGCATAGAAAGGAACTGCAGGTGGCTTCTAGGACCTGGGGGTAGCATCCAGCCAACAGCCAGTTGGGGCCCTCAAGCATACAGCTGTAAGGAAGTGACTCTGAATGAGCTTGGAAATGGAGTCTTCCCCAGTGAAGTTTCCAAATGAGAATGCAGCCCAGATAACACTTTGCAGCCTTGGGAGACCCTGAACAGAGGACCCAGCTAAACTGTGCCTGGACTCCCGAGCCACAGAAACTGTGAGATAATAAATGTATGTGTTGTTTTAACCTAAGTTGATGACAATATGTTATACAGCACAGAAAACTAAATAATAACACCCTCTACAGATAAAGCTTAAAATTTGTACCATCTGGGGCCAGGCACAGTGGTACATGCCTATAATTCTAGTATTTTGAGAGGCTGAGGCAGGATTGCTGAGGCAGGATTGCTGAGGCTAAGAGTTTGCGACCAGCCTGAGCAACATAGCAAGACTCCATCTCTACCAAAAAAAAAAATAATAATAATAAAAATCCAGGCACCTTGGTGGGCACCTATAGTCCTAGCTACTCAGGAAGCCAAGGTGGGAAGATGGCTTGAGCCCGGGAGTTTGAAGCTGCATTGAGCTATGATTGTGCCACTGTGCTCCAGCTGGGGCAACAGAGTGAGACCCGCTCTCTATTTAAAAAAAAAAAAAAAAAAAAAAAAAATATATATATATATATATATATATATATATATATATAGTGTCATCTTGGAAAGATATCGAAAGGTCTTAGCTCCATTTTCACAGAGCAGAGAAAAGAACAGTGGATTTGGAGCTGTGAAGCAATATATTCATAAATGGCAGAGTCACTCCTTTGGCTACTCAGCTTCTATGTGCACCATTTGAATCCCTGAAGAGAACTCTATTTCTGCCTAATGATAAATAGCCGTCCGTCTGTCAAGTTTCATCCTCTCCCCAAACGAGGAGACACATGGCCCAAATAGTTGTGGTATCCATCACTGGCTGCTCCTCAAATTCAGTCACAGTTTTGTTGAATATTCTGTTACCTAAAGGCTAAATTGCAAAGTTAAATTCCAACAAGCTGTATATAAAACAATAATGGGAAGGAGGAGGAAGAACAAAGTGGTTAGCAAATACAAATAAACATACCTATAACAAGCAAAGAGAAAATTTATAGTCCTTGTTTCTGTAATTGGTCAGAAGGCTATAGTTGATATCTATGGCGTCCTTCTTCCACTCTTCCTTCCATATTTCCCTTGTCCTTTGCCAGAACTTCAGCTGGTTATGGTTCTTTATCTGTTGCAGTGACCCAAACCTTCATTGACAAAGAGTCTGAGTCCTCAAACGTTTTGTTCTTCTTGTTTGTTTGCTGTGGTTTTCCATTAATCTTTAATATTGAGCTTGGAAATTCTAAGAGGCACCTCAGAGAATCTCCTAGGTTCCAGGCATAGTCTATCTTGCCCGCATTGTGTAGCAGCAATCCAGCTTATCCTTGGTACTTGGGATCAGTTACTCCAGCCAGCAGAGTAACTCTTTTTTGACCCTGTTGGTTCAGTGTTGTAAGGAGCCCCAAATGGCCAGGTAATGGCTTCATCTTCTGATTCACTGGAACCAATCCAAGTACTTCACACAAATCAGCAAATCTCGACTTGGCAGAACGGGAAACAAAATCCTGTTAAGTGGGTTATTAGATGAACTAGTGCCGAAATTGATGCCCTTAAGCCTTAAATTATCATTGGCCCCTAAACAAAGGTAAATAATATTGTACAGGAAACTTGGGGACCCAACTTCTTGATCCCTAAAAGACATAGGCTGGGATGTCTTTAGCTAAAGGGTTTGCCCACTGCAGAGAGCTTGGGGCTCTAAACACAATGCAACTCCTTCTTTGACTTTCTTTCTTGGGTAGATCTTGCTGTCACTGCTGTTACCACGCCAGAACCGCCTAAAAACTGAGATCGAAGAAGCTCTGGACATGGACTTCCTCAAGCAGAAAGCAGAACATGGGGCCCTGGATGTCCCTTACCTCTCTAAGTACATTCTCAACATGATGACTTTGCTGTGTGCACCGGTTCGAGACGAAGCATTGCAGAAACTAGAACACGTTACAGACCCTGCTCAGTTACTGAGGTGTGAGACTTGATCCCTGCCCTCTGAAACCTGCTGCAGCCCCTGGGCCAGGAAAAGCTGGGGCAGACACTGGGTTATAGCCGTTGTCTCTACCAGTTTTTCCCCACTGAAGACCCGACCACACTCCTTCTCTCCTCTCTGGTCTGTTGGCCTTTCTTTTCCAAAGATCGCCTCACAGGGCCTTTGGTTATCCTTAGATTGGTCTGGCCCCCCATATAATACAATAAGACATTAGAATACATAATTATTTATTCAAGGAGTTAAAACATCCCTTTTCCAGGTTTTCTCTTGTCCCAGTTCACACACTGTGAGGGGCAGGGATGGGAGATTATCCCTACTATTTCACAGCTATAGGAACCAAGACTCAGAAAGTTAAAAAAGAAAAAAAACGTGGCCCAATTAGTCAGAAATAGCATCACCTATAATACCACTTTCCAAATAGAATTGTTAATATGATAATTTATTGCTTTCCACTGACTGCCCTTTTTAAGAATCAACAGAATGACCATAGTAAAAGGGATCTAGACCAGAGGCTTTAAGGTCCAGAGACTTACTGTTCCCAGTTTTGCTACTAACTCACCTAATTCAACCTGGGTCTTGGATCCTGGGCTATGTGTCATCTTCTGTAAATGTAGGAGGTAGAACTAGTTTTAAGGCCCCTCCTAACTCTAGAATATAGTGACTTAGTGACTCCTTGTTTGGGTTTCCAGCTCACTGGATTTCCTTTCATAGTATAAATATTTTATTTCCCCCGTGTGTCAGGGGGATCTTCCAGGTTCTGGGCCTCATGAAAATGGACATGGTGAACTACACTATCCAGAGCCTTCAACCCCACCTGCAGGAACATTCCATCCAGTATGAACGGGCCAAATTCCAGGAACAACTCAATGAGCAGCCTAGTATGTATATAACGTGAGGGCAGGAGTGGGAAGACATGACTTTGGGTCTGACTTTTATGATGTTAGAGAGTATTCTGTCTCTTTGTAGGAATAGAAAGTTTCTTCCTCAGGTAAAGGGAGAGAGAAGGAACATTTATTTAAGACAGAAAGGCTCTTAAATCATTTATTTATTGGCCAAGAGTCTATCTTGAAAAGAACTTTGGTCTTAAAGCCTCAGACATGAAAATGCTGAAGATGTTTACACACCCCTTTCCCTGCCGTAGGCCTCCTCAATCACACCACCAAATGGCTGACCAAAGCAGCAGCAGACCTCACCATGCCACCTCCGACTTGCCCTGACATGCCTGACTCCCCCAGTGTGGCCGGCCCCTCTCCAAATGAAGCAGCTAACAACCCAGAGCCCCTCAGCCCCTCAATGGTGCTGTCCCAGGGCTTCCTGAACCTCCTTCTCTGGGACCCTGAAAATGAAGAGTTCCCTGAGGTAGGAATGTCTGGGGGCGTTGCCTTGTTTTGTATGCAGGGCTTCCATCAGGACCCTCGTTTCCTGACAGCCTGTTCTTCCCTGGTCCCCAGACCCTGCTGATGGACAGAACCCGGCTGCAGGAGCTGGAGTCCCAGTTGCACCAGTTAACTGTCCTGGCCTCAGTCTTGCTAGTGGCCAGTAGTTTCTCTGGCAGTGTTTTATTTGGCTCACCCCAGTTTGTGGATAAACTGAAGCGCATAACCAAATCCCTGTTGGAGGACTTTAACTCCAGGTAAGCGGCAGAGATCTTTTTTAGAGTACAAGATGCTATGAGGTATTTAGGACATAGGCAGGTAATGACTGATCGCTTGCTGTCTACCACAAACCACAGGAGGCCCTTTGGAAGCATCTACAAAGATTGTCAGTTTCTTTCCATAAGTGGTCTTGGGGCTCGAGACAAAGAAAAATAAAACTTTCTTCCAAAAAGGGTAGTGTGGGGGCAGTTTGCCGCCCCCACAGAGGAGTCATCATCTGCTTGAGTAGGTGACGGAGGGCTGGTATTCTTACGGATATCCAGGAGTTGGTCAGTCAGTCAGCAATACTGATTGAACATCCACTGTGTGTGGGCCACCACACCTAAGGAAAAAGAGGAATCAGAAGACTGGGTTTGTAATTATAATTTCTGAGTTAGGACAAATGACCATGGAAAATGCCTGAGCAAGTCTTAAAAATGTATACATAAAAATAAAGGGCCAGGCATGGCGGATCACACCTGTAGTCCAGCACTTTGAGGGGCCAAGGTGAGAGGAGAGGATAGCCTGAGCCCAGGAGTTCAAGGCTGCAGTGAGCTATGGTTGTACCACTGCATTCCAGCCTGGGTGACAGAGTGAGACCCCATCCCCAAAATAAATTCATTAATTAAAAAGTCCATGGGACTAAAGAATGCTGAGTAGATCCAAGGACAGAACTAAATGCCGTCCCAGAGTTGATTTTATAGTTTATCTTGTTTCCTGAATAGAACGTGGTAACATAGAGAATCGTTGGTATCTTGAGGATTATAGTGAAGACATTGTAGCTGCCCACTGGGCCCTGCTGCCTACCAGGGGCTGGGCGTCGGAGGTGGGGAGGGTGGCTGGGATTCTCCTTCAAGTGGGCCTCGCTTCTGGTGTGGAGCTTCCTTGCCAGGGCCACCTGGTGGGTACCAGCTTACTCTTTTTTATGCTCCAGGCCTGAGGAGGCTATGCTGACTGTGAGTGAACAGGTATCTCAGGAAATCCATCAAAGCCTCAAGAATATGGGCCTTGCTGCTCTGAGCAGTGACAATACTGCATCTCTGATAGGACAGCTCCAGAACATTGCCAAGAAGGAGAACTGTGTCCGCAGTGTCATTGGTGAGCATGCTCATGAGGTGGTGAGAATGCTGGGGAGAGAGGTAAATCCTAACCCTGGAAGTGAGTTACGCAACCATTTACCAAATAAGGCATGGTCATTGGGTGAGTCACTGTATAGCCTTTAATTTTTTCAAAATGCTGGATTGAAAATATATCCATTTCAGTATAAAGACTGACTCTATGGTTCTGAGGAAGATTTGCACCAGGAATTCATGACTTCTAGGTGTAGGATACTGTCCAACCAACCTGATTAAGTCACCCTGGCGTACTGGTTGGTCATTCTCTGACTGCAGCCCAAGACGTTTGACATTCCCCTCCCCAACAAGAAACTGATACTGAATTAGGCTGGAAGACATGTTCCCATAGTAGGGACCCCCCTACCTCTATGTTGGAATGGAGGCTGTGAGCTCGGCCAGCTGGCTCCTAACCTTAGCCATCTGAAGGATCACTCTAAGATCTTCCTGTGATGCCAGATGCTCACTAGGATCTAACTGATGGCTACGCAGACAATCTTTTGAATAGTAAGAAATTTACTTACCCACTAGTTTTTGATCTTTGCTTTGTCCTTGAGAGCTAGACAGTAGCCTCCTTATCTATAGGTGAGTGGACAGCTTGGTGAATATCTCAGTTAACTCAGAATGTGGTGAGTGGAGTCCAGGGGAAATGTTTCTCGCTGAAATCTGTTTGCCCTTTCTTTTCTCCTGTCTTTTCCTGCTCACAGATCAGCGGATCCATTTGTTTCTCAAATGCTGTTTGGTTCTTGGTGTGCAGAGGTCTCTGCTAGACCTCCCTGGAGGCCTTACTCTCATTGAGGCAGAGCTGGCGGAACTGGGCCAAAAATTTGTCAACGTGACCTATCACAATCAGCAGGTGTTTGGCCCCTACTACACTGAGATCCTAAAAACCCTCACCTCCCCAGCCCAGGCACTGGAAACAAAAGTGGAGTCTCTCTGAAAGCACTGGCTCAGAGCCCTGGCACCTTGGACCCAGGAGAGAGGCCCATCATCTTCCTGGGGTAACATCACCAGTGACCAGCACAGCAATGAATCCCCACACCAACCTCCCAACAGCCAGTACACCAGGGCTGTAGGGATCAAGATGTAAACACCAACTGGCCCACACTCATTCACTAATAAACTTCTGAATTGCAAGAAAACCTCCATTCTTCCTGTGATGCAGCTGAGACCAAGCCCCATGAGCTCAGCCCCAACTAGCTGGGAAGTCAACAAGCCCTCAGTTTTCTTTTCTCTGGCTATGTGCTCCCGTCAACATGCAGAGCTGAGCAGCCTGGACACCAGGTGCTAGCATTATTTTCTCTAAAGGTGGAGCATTTCTCTGAGGGCTGTGAGAATTCTGAAATTATCCAAAATGTGAGTACTAGGGCTTCTCTGGATGCCTTTGTTTTTTGTCCAGGTCAGCTCGGAGATATGTTTTGTCCAATTCAGCTCAGGGAAGAACATGGTTGAAAGAAGATAGAAAGCTCATTTCCAGGACCACGTCCTCCTGAGGGTTTCAAACGATGCAACAGCAAGTCAGTAATAGTAAGCATCAGCCTCCTCTTCTGTTGTGTGGTGCTAGGGCTGGACGGGAATGGGTGCTGGCTGCAAGCAGGCGTTCCGGTAAGGGCAAGTTTCAGAGTTCATGGGTGCTCTCTCGCAAGTTATCCAGAGTTCGGGCTTGGACAGTTTTGTCAGGAACTGCCTTGGATCAAGTTTATCCCTGTCCTGTTCTCTAGCCCAGTAAGTTTCTTGTTCCCTCATCTCTAAGCTTAAAACATACTGCGCGTCCTGACAGAGGTGACATGGTCACTCAGAGGTGGAGCAGCCTCCGGTCCTTCCCATTTCCAGTCTGGGCAGTTGTGGTTGTGAGCTCTCGTTGGCATCACAAATGAGAGTTGTTCTAGGAAAGACCTGGGCTTGTCTCCTGAGATTGCAGAGCTCCAACCTATCATTTTCAGGCTGAGTGCAGCAGACCAGCCCCAACTATTATGGCTAAAATGAGGGAAATGTTCAATTCAGATTTAGAAAATGGAAATTCATTTATGTGTTCTCAAGTCAAGGTGAAAAAAGACAATGTTCTCACCAATTCAGGAGATGGAAGGAGCTGAGTATAACACACTTAATCTAGAAGAACAGCAGGAGGATTTGAGTTCATCAGGCCCAGAGTTTCCTCCTAATTGAATTCCTTTTTTTAGAGGGTAGATCCTAGGTGGGTGATAGCTAGGTCAACAGAGTGTGACTTTTACTATGACTAGAAAAGCTGGAAGGCCTGGATCATTCAAAGTTTCCAATATTATAACTAGACAACTTCAGGATGGGGAAACTCAGAGGAAATGGTTTGTTTAGTAAACAGTGAGGCTTGCCTAGTTGGATTCTCTGATTTGCAACTATTAATTTGGATTTTTTTAAAAAATCCACATTTTAGAAGCATCATCTTAGAGGCAAAAGTGCTCTGAAGGGATTCCTGTGAAGAAGACTGGTTGGTGGGTGCACACACTGGGTTGACAATAGAATCTTGCTTCATAAATAAAATCTGGAATGATTAATTTATTAGAAATTTTGAGTTGATTTTCTTGTGCTTCCACATGGAGGAGACAGGGATCCTGTCCCTAAACAAGGACATAGCTGCATTCAATCCAGCTCACTGGTTTGAGGGAATTTTTAAAATTTACATATATATATTTATATTTTCAATTGTGATAAAATATACATAACATTTACAAAAAAAAAGAAAACAATAAAAACAAATACATTAAATAAAAAAAAAAACAAAAAGCAAACATTTACTATTTGTGACATTTAGTGCATTCACAATGTTGTACAGCCATCACGACTGTCTAGTCTAGAACATTTTCATCACCATAAAAGGAAATCCCATCCAGTAACCGGTCACTCCCCTTTCCCGCCTCACTTTTGCTCCTGGCAACCACTAATCTCCTTTCTGAGTCAGGGTTTTCTGACCCTGGGTGTTTCATATAAATAGAATCATTTGTGACTGGATTCTTTCACTTAGTTTTCAAGATTCATTCATGTTCTAGATGTATTGGTATTTCATTCCTTTTTATGGCTAAATGATATTTTATTGTATTGATATACCACATTTTGTTTATCCATTCATCAGTTGATGGACATCTGGGTTGTTTTCACCATTTGGCTTTTGTGAATAATGGCATAATGAACATTTCTGTACCAGCTTTTTTTTTGAACACCTGTTTTCAATGCTATTGAGCATATACTCAAATACCGAGGAGTAGAATTGCTAAGTCATATGATAATCTGTGTTTAATTTATTGAGAAACCACCATTTTGATATTTATATATAATGTAAGGAAAGGGTCCAACTTTATTCTTTTGCACATGCATATCCAGTTTTCCAAGGACCAGTTGTTGAAGAGACTGACCTTTCCCCTTTGAATGGTCTTGGCACCTTTGTCAAAAATCAATGGACCATATATACGTATGAGGGTTTATTTTGGGGCTTTCTATTCTATTCCATTGGTCTATGTGTTTGTCCTTATGACAGTACCACACTGTTTTGATTACTGTAAGCTTTGTAGTTTTGAAATAGGGAAATATGAGTTTTCCAACTTTGTTCTTTTCTAAGATTGTTGTGGCTGTCCCTTGTATTTCCATGTGAATTTTAGGATCAGTGTTACCAATTCTGCAAAACAAGCAGTCGGTATACTCGACAGTATCCCACACGCCCTTTAGACTCTGTTCCTTTTTCTTTCTGCTCTTCAAACTGGACATTTTAATTGACCTATTACATCTTCAAGTTCACTGATTCTTTCCTCTGTGTCCTCAAATCTTCTTTTGAACTCTTCTAGTGAATTTTTCATTTTAGCTATTTTACTTTTCAGCTCCAGAATTTCTATTTGATTCCCTTTTATAATTTCTATCTCTTTATTGATATTTTCTATTTGTGCAAACATCATTCTCCTGGTTTCCTTTAGTTCTTTGTCCACAGTTTCTACTGGCCCTTTGAGTACATTTAATACAGTGGGTTTAAACCCTTCGTCTAGTCCAATGTCTTGGCTTTCAGGAGCAGTGTTTCTCAAATTCTTTTTTCTTGTGAATGGGTCATATTTTCCTATTTCCTTGTATGTCTTGTAATTTCTTGCTGAAAACCAGGCATTTTGAATATTATAATATAGTAACTCTTGAAATCAGAATACCCCCTCCAGGGTTTTCTATTGTTGCTTGTTGTGGGTTATAGTCATCCATTTAGTGACTTTTTTGCAAAGATTGTATTCTTTGTCATGTGTGTTCACTGACAGAAATTTCTTTAAATGCTTATAGAGAGAAAAGAAAGAATAAAAACTTTCCTGAGACTTGCAGATTGGCTCTGAGCTGGGACATTCCTTCAGTGCTTAGCCAGGTTTATTACAACTCTGCCTTGGCCTTTACTTTGTGCTTCCTTGGAGCCCAAAGATCAGAGGTGCAATGTTAGGTCCCCTTAAGTCTGTTCTGAGCATGCATCCAGCCCTGGATATGCATGTTGCAGTCTGGATTCTCCAGTATATGCAAGAGCCCATCAAAGCCCTTATTCCTCTATGTGTCTTCCTCCTTAGCTTTCTCTTTCTGGGTTTTAGGTCTGTCTGCTGCTTGCCCCATCCTCTGTCCTTGTCCCAGGTGGCCATGGGTGGTGTATATATTTTGACAGACACCACTTGGGAAGTTGCTCCATTCCTGAGAGAGCTCTGAGGGGGACAAAACAAAGGCAAGCCTATACACAATGGAATATTATTCAGCCATAAAAAAGAATGAAATCCTGTCACTTGCAACAACATGGATGGAACTAGAGAATATTAAGTGAAATAAGCCAAGCACAGAAAGACAAATTTTATATGTTCTTGCTCACATGTAGGAGCTAAAAATTAAAACAATGGATCTCATGGAGATAGAGAGTAGAATGATGGTTACCAGAGCCTGGGAAGGGTAGTGGGGATGAGGGGATAAAGTAGGGATGGTTAATGGGTGCAAAAATATCGCTATAATGAACAAGATCTAGTATTGGATAGCGCAACAGGGTGACTGTAGTCAACAAAAAGTTATTGTATATTTTTAAATAACTAAAAGAGTGGCATTGGAATGTTCCTAATACAAAGAAATGATAAATACTTGAGGTGATGTATACCACAATCACCCTGATTTGATTATTAAACATTGTATGCCTGTATCAAAACATCACATGTACCCCATCAATAAATACAACTATTATGTAGCCATAATAATTAAAAATGATTTTTAAAAATCATTTTAAAAAGGCCAGGTGCAGTGGCTTACACCTGTAATGCTAGCACTCTGGGAGGCTGAGGTGGGAGGATTGCTTGAGGTCAAGAGTTCAAGACCAGCCTGAGCAAGAGTGATACCTCATCTCTACTAAAAATAGAAAAATTAGCCAGGCACAGTGGCGCATGCCTGTAGTCCCAGCTACTTGGGAGGCTGAGGCAGGAGGATCGCTGGAGCCCAGGAGTTTGAGGTTGCAGTGAGCTATGATGATGCCACTGCACTCCTGCCAGGGCAACAGAGTGAGACTGTGTCTCAAAAAAGAAAAAAAAAATCATTAAAAAAAGATGTAGCCTAACATATTTTAAAGTGTACAGTACCATATTGTTTTTTTTTTTTTTTTTTTTTGAGACAGAGTCTCACTCTGTTGCCCAGGCTAGAGTGAGTGCCGTGGCGTCAGCCTAGCTCACAGCAACCTCAAACTCCTGGGCTCAAGCGATCCTCCTGTCTCAGCCTCCCGAGTAGCTGGGACTATAGGCATGCACCACCATGCCCGGCTAATTTTTTCTGTATATATTTTTAGCTGTCCATATAATTTCTTTCTATTTTTAGTAGAGATGGGGTCTCGCTCTTGCTCAGGCTGGTCTCGAACTCCTGAGCTCAAACGATCCGCCCACCTCGGCCTCCCAGAGAGCTAGGATTACAGGCGTGAGCCACCGCGCCCGGCCCATATTGTTAACTATAGGTACTACGTTATACGGCAGATCTCCAGAAGTTATTCACCTTGCATAACTGAAACTTTATACCAATTGAACAACAATTCCCCATTTCCTCTTCCCCACTGCCCCTGGCAACCACCATCCTATTCTGTGGCTTTTATGAGTTTGACTATTTTGATACCTCATATAAGTGGAATCTGCAATATTTGTCCTTAATAGTATTTTATTTTTATGTATGGTATCCATATATTCATTGCTAACCTAGAAATACAATTGATTTTTTTATGTTTATCTTATATCCTATGACCTTGCTTAACTCACTTATTAGCTCTAGGAATTTTTTCTGTAGATTCCCTGGAATTTTCTACATAGACAGTCATGTCATTTGCAAATAGAGACAGTTTTCTTTTCGTTTTTCTTTCTGATATGAATGTCTTTTATTTCTTTTTCTTGCCTTATTGCACAGGCTAGAACTTCCAGCACTTTGTTTAATAAGGCTGGTGAGAGCTGACATCCTTTCCCTATTCCCAGTCTGAGGGGAAAACATTCAGTCATTCACCATTAAATGTAATGTTAGCTGTAGGGTTTTTGTAGATGCTCTTTATCAAGTTGAGGAAGTTCCCTTCTGAATTAGCTTCCTATTGCTACTATAACAGACACAAAAATTTAGTGCCTTAAGATAATGTAAGTTTATTAACTTACAGTTATGGATATGAGAAGTCCAAAATGCTGGGGTTTTTTTTTTTTTTTTTGTTTGTTTGTTTTTTGGCTAAAATGAAGGTACAGGCAGAGCTGAAGTCCTTCTTGAGGTTCTAGGAACAGAATAGTTTCCTACGGCTTCTGTAACAAATTACCATAAATTGGGAGGCTTAAAATAACAGTAATTTATTATCTCACAGTTCTGGAGGCCAGAAATCAGAATCTGTTTCATCAGGCTAAAATCAAGGTGTCAGCAGGACCATACGTCCTCTGGACGGTCTGGGGAGAATCTGTTCCTTGCCTCTGTAAGCTTCTGGTGGCTGCTGGCTTTCCTTGACTTGTGGCCACGTTACTCCAGTATTGGCTCCATGGTTACATGGAAATCACATGGTTCTTTTCTGTAAATATCAACTATCCCTCTGACTCTTTCTTATAAGAATACTTGTGATTATATTTAGGGTACACCCAGATAATTCAATTTAATCTCCCCACCTCAAGATCATTATGTATGAAGGCCTCCTTTTCCTTATAAGGTAACTGCTATGGGTTGAATTGTTTTGCCCCGCAAAATTCATGTTAGTCCTATCCCCCGGTACCTCAGAATGTGACTTTATTTGGGAATAAGGTAACTGCAGATATAGTAATTCATACAGGAATTAGATGGGCCCCTAATCCAATGTGACTTGTGTCCTTCGAAAAGAATGCACATGAAGAGACAGACACATGCAGAGGTATGATGTGGTGACAGAGAGAATGCCATTTACAAGCCAAGGGACATCGGAGGCTACCAGAAGCTAGAAGAGAGATATGGAACAAATTCTCCCTCACAACCCTCAGAAGGAACCAGACTTGCTGACTGACATCTTTTTTTTTTTTTTTTTATTTTATGAGACAGAGTCTCACTCTGTTGCCTAGGCTAGAGTGAGTGCCGTGACATCAGCCTAGCTCACAGCAACCTCAAACTCCTGAGCTCAAGGGATCCTCCTGTCTCAGCCTCCCGAGTAGCTGGGACTACAGGCATGCACCACCATGCCCGGCTAATTTTTTCTATATATATTTTTAGCTGTCCATATAATTTCTTTCTATTTTTTTTTAGTAGAGATGGGGTCTCGCTCTTGCTCAGGCTGGTCTCGAACTCCTGAGCTCAAACGATCCGCCCACCTCGGCCTCCCAGAGTGCTAGGATTACAGGCGTGAGCCACCGCGCCCGGCCCTGACTGACATCTTGATTTGAGACTCCTAGCCTTCAAATAAAACAGAAATGTATTGCTGTTGCTTAAACCACCTGGTTTGTGGTGCTTTGTCACACCAGCCCTGGGAAACTAATACAGTAACATTTACAGATTCCAGGAATTAGGACCTAATATCTTTAGGTGACCATTATTCAGCCTACTACCAAAAAAAAGTGTTTCTTTGACTTTTCCAGGTCCTACAAGCTGCCCATATTCCTTGACTGGTCTCCCTTTCCTCCATCTTCAAAGCATGTCACTACAACTCGTGCTTCCGTCATCACACCTCCTCTCTTACTTTGTCCCTCCTTCCTCCCTCCTTCAGTAGCCCTTGTGATTGCATTGGACCCTTCCAGATAATTGAGGATGATCTCCCCATCTCAAGATGCTTGATTTAATCACATTTGCAAAGTACCTTTTGCCACATAAGGTGACATATTCACAGGTCCTTTTGATTAGGATGTGGACCTCTTTGGGGAGCTATTATTCACCCTCTATTTCCATTTTTCTTAGAGTGTCATGAATGGGTGTTGAATTTTGTCAAACTCTTTTATGCATCAATTGAAATGATTATGTGATTTTGTTTTCATGTTTAGTTTGTTGGATTTTATGTTGGATTGCATTGATTGATCTTTAGCTTTTGACCAGCCTTGTCAAAAGTTGCAGCCCTGGAATAAACTCCACTTGGTCATGATGTATAATCCTCTCTCTCTCTCTATATATATATATATTCATATAGGATGGCTTGAAGCCAGGAGTTTGAGACCAGACTGGGCAACATAGCAAGACCTTGTCTCTACAAAAAATTTTAAAAAATTAGCTGGGTATGTTGGTATGCACCTGTTGTCCTAGCTACTCAGGAGGCTGAGGCAGGAGGATTACTTGAGCTTAGGAGTTCAAGGCTGCTGTGAGCTATAATAGTGTCACTGCACTCCAGCCTGCATGATAGACTGAGACCCTATTTCTTAAAAAGAAAAGCAAAACCCTTTTGCCCACATTTGAGCAACAAAGGAGGTTTGAGGGAGTGGTTCCTAGGTTAAGTCTACCTGGAGTCTGTTATTAAATTCAATTTTATCTGTTCCTTAGTCTTGCTATCATCTCAAAGCGCTGGATCAGCATTTTTGGTTAGGAACATATTCTGCCAGGCGTTGTACTTCTGCAAAAATTTAACAAGTAATATACAAAGTTTAAAAAGTTAAAGTACAAAGTAAAATTAATAGTAATATGGCAATCCCAGTTTGCATAATGATTTTGAGCCATGAACTCATGCTTAAAGGCAACCAGTTGAAGAAATCAAATGACCATTACCCTGTCAGGTGAAAACGGTAAGCATTAAGAGAGTTAAGAGGCCGGGCGTGGTGGCTTGTGCCTGTAATCCTAGCACTCTGGGAGGCCAAGGCGGGAGGATTGCTCGAGGTCAGGAGTTCGAGACCAGCCTGAGCAAGAGCAAGACCCCGTCTCTACTAAAAGTAGAAAGAAAGTAGCTGGACAACTAAAAATATGTAGAAAAAATTAGCTGGGCACGGTGGCACATGCCTGTAGTCCCAGCTACTCAGGAGGCTGAGGCAGAAGGATTGCTTAAGTCCAGGAGTTTGAGGTTGCTGTGAGCTAGGCTGACGCCACGGCACTCTAGCCCAGGCAACAGAGTGAGACTCTGTCTCCAAAAAAAAAAAAAAAAAAAAGAGAGAGAGAGAGTTAAGAGTCTGATTATGTAGGGAGTCTTATTCTAACATCTTGAGAAAAGCTGTCTACAGTGTGAAAACATCAACTTCTCATCCTGATTTGCAGTTTGAATGTTTTTGGTTATGACATTGCATGGTTTGGTGAACTTTTTGTGTGGCTCATACTTCAGGCATGACACTTGTTCCTTAAAATTCATCTAGTTTCAGCTTTATAGGGCTTTAGGAACACAATTCCTGTTTTTAGTAAGTCCATTAAAGAAATTTAGACTGGAGCAATCTAGATGATTTTAGGATGTGTTCTAGCCTATAGGCAGATAACAAGAACTTGAAAATATTGAGCAGAGCTATAATCTAATAACAGGTATATTATAGCTTTTCTTTAGAACTATAACTTTTTCTGTCAACATTGATCACATAGGAATCTCAGATTTAAGAACTTATTGAAGCTAGGTGCAATGGCACACATTTGTAATCTCAATTACTTGGGAGCCTGAGGCAGGTGGATTGCTTGGGCCCAGGAGTTCAAGTTCAACCTGGGCAATATAGAGAAACTCTGTGTCTTATAAATACACACATACCTACCTCTTGAGGCTAAGAAGCCAAACCAAGGCAGACCTTACTTTGACCTACAGTCTTAAGGTTCCCGGGCCTGCTAGGAAGTGACAACTTTTACTTGTTCACTGTAGGGCTGGGAACACTTCAAGCCAGGCATTCTATGTACATTCTCAAATATGATATTCCAGTCAAAGCCTTGGTACTATAACCAATGTTTTCGATTGCACCCTGCTATAAAGAGCAAGTTTTTATTGAACTTATGAAAATAACCATATTGCCATAAAAGGTAATACAAGTAGTTTCTGAATTTTGGAAGCTGTCAAGTAGGAAGAAAAAGAAAATGCTTCCACCTTTGTTCACAAATAAAGTGTAGATAGCTTAAGAGAAAAAAATTCCTTAAATCTGGAAAATAAAACATTTACGGAAACAACCAATGATGTTTCAAATAAAATAAAAACATTATCTTCATCAGTTACTTAGTCTCATGTAGTTAATTTTTGTTCTCCTTCATCTTGATTAGCAGCTTCATGAATTCATCAGTTTCTTCATTAGAGTTCTGAAAAAATTTTATTCAGTACATTGATCTTGAAATCTATACTTAAGAGTACTTGTTAGAGTCTTTTCCATGAATTTGATTACAGATGTCCTAGTAGAGAAAAATCACAACTATGGATGACAGACACTTAGAATAACCATGGTTAAAAACGTGATGGAAGTTCACTATAGCCAGCAATTGACAAGGAAATCTGGCTATTTTCTGGCATACAATACAACCAGAATTAAGACCTACGACATGTTAGATTTCTAAGAGTTTTATATAATTTTGGAACATGCATATCAATAACTTGCCCATAAATGTAACTGAAAGAAGATCTAGCATCACTTGTCATTTGATAATGTTTCCCATACAATTTACCAAATAAGCCTAATCATTTAACAGCTCTACAAGATGAGAGATACATTCTTTGATGCTCTCCAGTGGCTCAAAAGGAAAATCCCAAACTTAATTCTAAGTCAAAAAGACATAACTTGGGGAAGCTCATCAAAGATGCCGAAAGGTATAAAACACTTGATCAAAACAGGATCACGGGTCACTGTAAAGCTGCAGTCCCCAATCCCCGGGCCATAGAGCTCTGCACCCCGCCTCCACCATCCATGGAAAAGTTGTCTTCCATGAAACTTAGGAACCTGGGGGCCGCACGGCAGGTGGTGAGCGGCAGGCAGGCCAGGCAAGGGAGCGAAGCTTCGTCTGTATTTACAGCCACTCCCTATCGTTCGCATAGCTGCCTGAGCTCCACCTCCTCCCCCATCCCTGACCATTTGTGGAAAAATTGTCATGCATGAAACCAGTCCCTGGTGCTGAAAAGGTTAGGGACTGTTGCTGTAAAGTAGTAGTCATTAATTTAACCAGAATTATAATTAAAAGACTTCAAAAGCAATAGGGAAAGTTACATGAATGTAAAAACCTTAACCTTTTCAAATCTCAGTTTTCCTATGTAATCAAAAAATCCAATTAAAGAGAACACAGGCACTTATCATGATAAAACAGAATCTTTGGTTTTCTTAGGTCAGTTGCCAAAAATGTATAGAAAATCCTTTTGGGATGGTTGTGGTGGCTCACTTCTGTAATCCTAGCACTTTGGGAGGCTGAGTGGGAGAATCACTTGAGGCCAGGAGGACAAGACTAGCCTGGGCAACATAGCAAGACCCTATCTCTACAAAATTAAAAAAATTAGGCTGGGTGCAGTGTCTCACCCCTGTAATCCTGGCATTTGGGGAGGCTGAGGTGGGAGGATTGCTGGAAGCCAGAAGTTTGAGACCAGCCTGAGCACAAATGAGACCCCATCTCTACAAAAAATAGAAAAAATTAGCTGGGAGTGGTGGCACGCACCTGTGGTCCCAGCTACTCAGGAGTCTGAGGCAGAAGGATCGGTTGAGCCCAGGAGTTTAAAGCTGTAATGAGCTATGATGCACTCTAGCCCTGGGCAGCAGAGCTCAACCCTGTCTCAAAAAAAAAAAAAAAAAAAAAGAAGGAAAATAAGAAAAAAGTCAGCAGATTCAAAGTAGACAGGAAAAAAAAAAAAATTGAGAGCTTAGAACACTCTATATGTTAACTCTATAGTTACAGGTGTTTGGTTTTTCTTTCCGAGAGAGTTTGAGTAAAGACCATTGAGCTCTGACTTTTCCTTGATGTAATTTGCCCATCAGTTTAAAAATGTGTGTAAGAATGGGGGATATTACGTAGCTGGCTGGAGTCCCAGAAAACCTGGCATGCCTTAATGTTTGAGAATCCCATTCCATTTCTTGTTAATTTCTTGAGAGCAAAGAAAATCCTATAAATCCTGTAAGAGAATGTCAAGAGTTTGGACTAGTGTTTTAGACCTTGGCAACTTCCCTAGTGGCTTTTAATTAGCCGTCCAGTCATGCTCACCATTTAGGATGTTTTTGCTCTTGGAAGATTTCCAGAAACAAGCAAGGGAAAAGCACTAAATAATTTACACATGCATATAACCAAACCAAAACGGAACCAAAATCAGAGTCCTCACAATAATGTTAGCACGGGCATGCAGATTAAACAAAATATCAAATTAGGTATACAGAAAGAACCCAAAGTAAATTCACCAGAAAAGACATGCTTCAGAGACACAATGTAAATTCTGTAGAAACCAGGACATTTGTCCTTATATCAGATACCTCTTGCCAGCAAAGACAAAAGTCTTTTACCATCCAGGAGTGATTTAAGGTCCTTTTTTAAAGGCAGACTTATAACTGAAACAAATCTCAAATAAAGTAAAACACAACTCAATGAAGGAAGGGAGTCTGAGAATCCTAGAGCGGATTCACCAGGGCGGCGACTGTGACTCACAGACACGGAGAGCACGAAGGGCTCACTCAGCCCTGCACTGGACTCCAGGGGCCACCGAGTCTTCCAAAGTGAGCTCGCCTCAGTCCCACTTCTGACACCACTTATGTCAGCCTAAACAACAGCGGCTCTCTAACAGAAGATGGTACATATTCAGGGATAGGGCATTGGGGTGGGAATATGTGTGCCATAGTAAACTATGTGTATTCAAGGAGGTAATGGGAGACAAAAGTTTTTAAAGGAAAAATGAGGATTACGTAATTGTTTTGAAATAATCACCCTTGGCTACAAGGCTCAGTAACAAGGGTGGTGCCAGTCTGGGGTTGGACAGTCAGTTGCTGAACAGATGTCCTCGCAGAAGTATTTTTTTTATGTAAGGTTGCAATGGCCTTTATGCAAGGTTGTGGTTCTGCAGTCTTTTGTAATAGTTTTTATTATCAGGCATTTATGCATGAGAACCCTCTCTTCATAGCCTTCCCTGGCTCTATTTGTCATGTGTTGTTGTTTTTTTTTTTTCTTCTTCTTTAAAACACAAGTGACTCTATTTTAAATCTGATAAATTTCACAGGGTTCATCTGGTTTGGGGTTTGCTCAGCTTGTTGAATCTTTAGGTTTGTTTGATGCTAAATTTTGTGAGTTTTCCGGCATTATTTCTTTGAGTGCTTTATTAGCCCCACTCTTTTCCCTCTCTCCTGGGACTTTGTTGACACAAATGCTAGATCTTGTGTTACAGTCCCAGAGGTCCCTGACACTCTGTTCATTCTTTTCAGTCTATTTCCTGTTTTTCAGACTGGGCAATTTCTATTCTATTTTCCAGTTTGTACATTTTCTTTTTCTCTTCCGCTCTACTCGAGCCCATCTACTGAGCTTTTTGTGTTGGTTATCGTATTTTTCAGTTCTAAAATTTCCATTAGATTCTTAATATCTTTTCTATGCTCAGACTTTCAGTTTTTTCATGTGCTTCAAGTATGTTCATAATTGCTTGTTGAAACACTTTTATCATGGCTGCCTTAAAATTTTTGTCAGATAATTCTAACACCTTTGTCACCTTGGTGTTGATGTCTGTTGATTGCCTTTTAAATTTTAGGTTGAGATTTTTCTGGTTCTTGGTATGATGAGTGATTTTCTATTGAAACTTGGACATTTTCGTTTTATGTTCTGAGACTCGATCTTATTTATACCTTCTATTTTAGCTGATTTTGACCCTACTCAGCAAGGGAGGCGGAAACATCACCTCATTATTACCAGATGGGGGTCAAAGTCCAGCTTCCTCACCTGGCCTCCGCTGACACCTGAAGTGGGAGGCTGCTTATTGCTGCTGGGTTGCCTGGGTGGGGGGAGTGTCCGCGCCCCTGTGAGTCCCACTGGCTCCCAGCTGGGAGCAGCCTCATCACCACTGGATGATGGCGAACATCCGACTCTCCGTTAGGCCGCCCCTGACACCATCTCAGTGGCAAGTGCTGGCACCTCACTGCAGCCTGGGAAGGGAAAATGTCTAGGTTCCAAACTGGCCTCTGCTGGCGTGGGTGGGCCACAGTGTTTTCTGTGCTGTTTGGCTAGAGTAGAGCAGTTATTGTCCAGAAGTTTCCGTCTTGCTAGGCTGTTCCTTTCCTGATCCTTTGACTTGGGAAAGTAGGTTTTTGTTTGGGCTTCTGTCTGTGCCCATCGGTGGTTCCACTAGGGGCTTTAACTGTACTTAGTGGGAAAAATACATCTACTTGCCAGTTTACTTTTGACAGCTATTATTAAGTTGTCCTTGTTACATGTCCTTGTTATTTCTTGATTGTTTCCTTTTCATAATGGTGCATTTTGCTATGCAGAAATGTTTGGTTTGTCATACATATCTTTTTTAAAAGAAGTGTATTCAGGCCAGGCACGGTGGCTCACGCCTGTAATCCTAGCACTTTGGCAAGCCGAGGCAGGAGGATGGCTTGAGGCCAGGAGTTTGAGATCAGCCTGAGCCAAAGCGAGACCCCTTTTCTACAAAAAACAGAAAAAATTAACTGGGTGTGGTGGCGCATGCCTGTAGTCCCAGCTACTCGGGAGGCTGAGGCAGGAGGATCGCTTGAGCCCAGGAGTTTGAGGTTGCTGTGAGCTATGATGATGCCACTGCACTCTAGCCTGGGTGACAGAGTGAAACTGTCTCAAAAAAAAAAAAAAAAAAAAAAAAAAGATTCAGAGTTTTATAACACGTTTTGAAAGACCTTTCTCATACCATGCTTATGAGAAAAAATGTCTCCCCTTCTAGTTTTGAGTAGCCTTGAGGTTTCTGTTTTACATTTAAATATGTGAGCCATATGCACTTTATTTTGGCATAAGTAGGAATAGGAATCTCCCTGCACCCCCTCACCCCTTGGCTACCCAGTTGTCCCAGCTCCATTTAGTGGGTAATAAATATTTCATGGTATTGGGAAATTCTTTTTATTTGGTAAATGCTTGTTTATAATAGTGTTCCTAACAGCTGAATCCTGAAAAAAGAAGTTTCAGGGTCCTAGAGGCTGTGTAGAGCAAGGAATGGTTCAAATCTCTGCTTTCCTTTGCTGTTGATAACTGGTGCCGTGTGAGCCACAGTTTGAACTACATGTCATACTGTATGTCTGCCTGTCCCTGTCTGTGGGACTTGGGTGGGACCTGGATACCCTCCAGGTTTAGGAAGCCAGGGGTGGCCATGGCTAACTGGAGGGCGTTTTGTGCTGCCTTGGAAAGTGCTCCCGTTTGCAAAGTTCTTCCTCCTCAGCAGCCTGGTCACTGCGGAGGGTGATCTATGTCAGCCTGCAATGGTGATGGCCCAGCTCCCTGGGAGCCTGGACCAGAGCACTGTGAAGGCAGCGGGGGTGGGGGTGGGGCTGAAAAGACGCAGGGGAGTGTGACAGAAACAAGCCCCCGAAGGGGAAGAGAGAGGAGCAAGTGGAAGAGGGCAGGGAGGTGTACCTCACCCTCCACTCTAAGATCAGTGCTCCCTGCCTCCAGGTCCTGAGGCCACCAGCGTGTACCCCCACTGTCTAGAGAGTTGGAGGGAGATGGAGAATGGTTCGGGGTAGAGCCATGTGGACGGACGCAGGGCTGCCGAGCGCGTCCCATCCCCTCCTCCTCCGTCTTTCCATTCTCCCTTCCCTGTAGCTCTGGTTCCCACGTGGCCTGGCAGAGCGCTGCCTGTGGCTCAGAACAGCAAGCCCGGGCGCCCAGTGCGCACTGGTCTGTGGCTCCCCCCCGTCGCCCCCCAGGGCACCATCAGCACTGCATTCTTGGGGCTGAGCAGAGTAAGACGTTCACGTGTCAGGTGGCGCCAAAAGGGATTATGACAGTGGCACTGTATCCTGGTACCCTGTTCTAGTAGAGCAGTGACACTGGTTATAACCAGACCTTTCTCTTCTGGCCACCACGTTTCTTCTGCCTAGGAAAGCACGCCCTAGCCAGGGGGGCAACGGGGTGTGAGGATGACGGACCCCGTCGTCCGGAATGTGAGGCCCTCCACGACCGGGCTTCAGTCTGCTTTCCCGGTTTGAATGTAGTGTGGCCTAAGAAGCCCTAACTGGGAGTAACAAGCTGGGTTTTAGCTCGCTGGCCAAGAGAAAATCATTTTCCTTGTCTGGGCCTTGTTTTCCTCACCAATAAACTGAGTATTGGACTAGATCAGTGATCTTCTTTTTTAAAGCCCTTTTAAAAAGTGGAAGATTTCACAGAAACTCATGAATAGGAGTGTTCACTGCCGGGCAGGTGGGGTTGAAGCAGCCCTGGGAGCAGTGGCTCTGGCTGCTGCAGCCACTGGACCAGATGGGCCCCAAGGTCCCTCCTGCTGGCCCCGGGCCCTTCTCTATGAATAGCGGTGATAACACCTGCCCAGCGAGGTGTGGGGCTAAGGAGACGCTGCTGCTAAAGCTTCTAGCCGAGTTGGGAACACAGGTGCTCCGCCGATGAAGGCGCTACTGTTACCTGTGCCTTTCCAAACTCTCCCCTTTAAATCCCAGCTCAGTCCCACCCTCCCTCCTTTCCCCGCCACCCGGTCCTGGGGGAACCCCTTGCCCCCTTCACCCCTACCACGGCGTGGCTTCCGTGCGGCTTCAGGCTGGTGGCTAGTTGTTTATGTGCAGAACTTAAGCTCCACAATCACACTAAGCTCCTGAAAGGAGACAATTTTCTCTCTCAGCTTTAGACGCCCCCGTGCTGCCTGGCACACAGATGTCCAATACACGTCTGTGGACTGACACAGCCAGACCACGATGCAGACATGCACACGTAGCAACAACTCGAACGTGGCTCTTGCTTGGTATTCACAAGATGTCCCCAAAGAGAGGAAGGTGAATGGCCGGGCCCCTGCACCGGGACAGGGGGAGCTGTAACTGCTGCGGGGGCAAGAGGGAGCAGAATTCCCAGACTGCCATCGCGGCCGAACAGAGCACACACTCATTACCAACCCAGAACTGGCCTGTGCCCACGCTTCTGCCAGAAAGCAGTCAACGCTTTCCAATGCACAGACTCCAACAAACAAGGCTGGTTTTATGTCGCTTCTCATTTATTAATTCGGGCTGTTCTAAGTTGTACAGTTATGAAAATAACAAAACCAAAGCTGGAAGCCCAGGAATATTTACACTCTCTGTGTAGTGAGGTCAGTCTATGTTGTTGCACAGATTGGTTATGTTTGGTACCTTAAGATGTTTATAATTCAGACAAAATCAGACAGATTAACAATTATATGTACAGTAAAACAAAAGGGGAATTCATTCAAGTATCAAAATACAGAGACAAAGATTAAATAACATTTTTATTACAATTCGGTCCCGTTGCCACACCATTAGCAACAACACTTTTGTGAGCTGCGTTCTACAGGCCTGGGCATCTCAAAGCAGACCAAGTTCAGACTGGTTTTCTAATGTCTCGACGACAACTGCAGCTGTGCTTGCTGCCTGCTCAAACCCAAGGCTTCCCAAGGAGCTGCCCCCGGTAGGTAAGGCTGGCGGCCGCAGAGGGGTGCGGAGCATCGCAAATGCAGAGCCTGTCAGGACAGTCCCACCGCACAGAGCAGCTGGCGAGCAGAAGAGGAGAGGACAGCAAGGAGCCTGCGGCCAGGGATGGGCACGAACCCATTTTAAGTTTCCCACCGAAACGGGCTCCTTCACAGTTCAGACACGCAGCAACAGGGCTTGCCACATTGCATGACCTGCACTTAGAGTAAGTGCAAAATTAGGGGCTTTTCCGCTTGAAGCCTGTCCTTAAAGTTACAATAACCTTTCTAGGGAAGGGAAAGTACCTGCCCCAGAGGAGGAGTAGAAAAGAAAGATCCAGTCACTTTCCTTCCTTGAATATTCAGAAATAAACCAATCTTAAAACAAAACTCAGAGCCAGAGCAGACTAGCCAAGGCTTGCCAAAATGAAAACACCCTGAATAAATAAAGAAGATATAGCAGCTTCAAGGGGAAGAAACACCTATGTATGATCTAAAAACAAAAGACAGCTTGAGCAACTCATCGTAGTGTCTGTACAGCTTTGTGTTTGGACCTACCGTCCACCAGCAGAGGCCGGTTCGATGTGGCTTGGCCTCCTTAGGAGGAAGGCACCGGCACAGGTGCGGCCGCAGAAGCAGCACAATCTACTCTAGATCTTTAGCTTTCCTGGTCAGCTTCTGGAAGAAAGCAGGGGCTGAATACTGTACAGTGTTAGCTCATGGGAATCCTCACAGGCCCCGAAAGAAGCAGGAAATGAAATAAAACTTGAAGGGGTCCAGGTCCTAGTTCAGTACCAAGAAGCAGAGCACAGCCTGCCTCCACCGCAGGGGGCCGCTGCGTCCCAGGCCCTGCTGCGCTGGACGCTCAGCAGACAGACCAGCAGACAGACCGCCCGCAGGCCCAGCCCGACCACGGGCTGTGAATGGGCCCAAGAGTACTCTCTCTGCACACACAGCAACAAAGGATTTAAACTCATAACCTTTGCTGGGAAAGAGCAGCGCTGCTGAGGCTGGAATATTCACCCTGAGACCAGAATGAACCGTGCCAGGGAGGCAGGGGGCCTGCTGAAGTACCCGTGGGAGGAGGCGCTCCCCTCCGCTCCCTACCCTGGGAGGTACTAGGCGCGCAGCTGACTGGCTTTGCCTCGCAACACCACAGGAAGTAGCTCCGTCCTTTCTGTTATGGTCCAGGAGGAAGAACACAACCCGTTACTTTTAAAAGCAAAGCAAGCCAGCAGGAAGCTTCAAGCAGTGGTGCACTAGGACACTAGCCTCCCTGAAGGCCACACTGGAGTAGAATCAATGGACTGTCACCTTTTCCACACCTACCCAGAGATGAGCCTAGCAGCTGAGAATATAACAATCAAACCAATAATTCAGAGAATCAAAACGAGCCCTAGTCACACAGACCTGATTAGACAAATCACAAACTGGCAAGTAGCAATCTCAGCTGACCTACCCATTAATGCCCAAAACAAAGCTGCTTGTTCTCTGTGGCGCACCTCAGGCAGTGTGTCACCAGAGAGCCTGCGGGCCAGCCCGCCCAGGGCGGTGCGCTCACCACCAACAGGCGAGAGACGGCACCAGAAACTGCACCTCGTCTCCATTTGGCCACTGGACCTTCACATCCGGAAGCCCAGGAACGGACTGGAAGCCTTTGCTTTTGCCCAGGTGCCTCTAAGGCTGCGTTCCTAACTGAGGAGCTTGTCCAGCTCTGCACAGGGACAAGAAGTTGGGCAGTTCGTGAAGAACGGCAACTAGCTTGGCTGAATTTGGAAAGCAGACTGTCACCAGCCTACTTGATTTTGCCCCCGAGCCTGCTCCTTTCAACTCACCCACAGGCCACTGCCTGCTCTTCAGCCCTGCAGGGCCAAGGTCCCATCCTGAGGACAGGGGGCTGCACACACTGGCCTTTTGACCATTTCAGTTCCCCTGTCCTCTGACCCTACGGCCACTTGTCTAAAGACTGGCAGTTTAACCTAGAGGTTTGAGCCAAGTGTTAAAAGTTCATTTTATAAAAAGATTTTTTTCTGTTAAAAAAAAAAACATGTTCTGAATAAGTCACTTCTCGACCCTTCGGAGTTCCAGTCTCCTCTGCCAGAGGCCTGGAGTGCTTCTCTGCAGCCAGGGCAGGGCTCACCTGCAAGACCTGGCGGTGGCAGGCCCAGGCCGCGCAGCTGAAAGGAGGTCCTACCCGGCGGTGGGGCCTGGGTCTTCTCAGCTGCAGGTGAGGCGGCGGTGGCGGTGGGAGGAGCCTGTGCTCCCCGCGGCTATGTTTCCGCAGCACAGTGTGGTTCCTCAGTGGCTCAGCTTGGCAGAAGCAAACAACGGGGGAGGAAAGGGTTAACCGAAGGGCCTGCAGAAAGTGCAGGAAACTGAAAGGAAACACAGAGCAGGACAGAAGGTGCTCACAGCCTCCCTCGAGTACCCACAACCTGCTCTGAGCACCCGCAGCCCACTGCCCACTGCTGCCTCTGGCCCAGCGAGTCTGCGCAGGAAGGCACAAGGACAGGCAGGCAGGCCCCGCCCTGGTTTATCAACTTGGGTTTCAGCTCCAAAATAACTGCCATAACTTCTGGCTTTTCCTCTGGACTATGCTACACGTGCACTGCTTCCTACCGGAAGTGCCTCCTTCCTGTCTCCTGCGTCTAAACTGATCTGCCCGCAGAGAGAATGCGGGGCTTCTCCAGAGCCTCAACTCCACCCTCCCAGCTGCTGAGCTGCGGGCGGGGGACAGGCGGCATGGCCCCTCTCAGAGCAGGCGGGAGGCTGCGGCAGGCTGGGCAGGGAAGGGCCACTATCTCCGATCCCACTCTGCGGAGAAGGGTCAGCTCCTGGAGAACAGTGGAAGTTGCCTGGCGCAGGTCCCCGTCCTCAGGCAGCTGTTCTGAGGGAAGAAGGTGCATTGTGCGCACAGGGCACAGGCCTTCCTCCTCGGCAAGCCAGACTCCAGAGCCAGGCCCGGGGCTTCCAGACTTTGTGACTCAACGGCGAAGACACGGGGGACCAGCCACATGTATGCCACCCCATTCCCTGGAATGCAAGGCCCATCGGGACTGAGAGAGCCGCCGAGTGGAGCCAGCCTGTGGGTGTCCAGACGCTCAGAGCCCCACACTTTGGTGTCGGCATGTGCCCAAGGGCCTGGCGCGGGCCTCGGGCCCTCACAGAAAGCAGTCTGTCCCTGGTCAAGCCACGTCACTGAGCTCAGGGTCTCACAAGGCCTGACCACAAGAGTGAGGCCAGCACCGGAGAGCAGCAGAGGAGGGCGGGGCGGGGCTGCAGGCCAGCTATGGGCATAGCGCTGGGGGGTCTGGCACTGGGTGGTCACAGTGGTTGGTTGTGTCAGCAAAGGTGAAACAGACAGCTCTTGGCGGCGGCACCCAGCCGTGGCCGAGTACAGCAGACAGGAGAAGGGACCGCAGGGCCCGGCCCACTCGGGAGTTATCAGTGGTGCCGTCTGGACTCTGCTCGAAGACTTCCCTACCCTCAGGATTCAGTGCCTGCCGCAGGGGCTTCCTGGATGCCACTGGGCCCCCAGCCCTCTTGGTGCCCACCTCAAAGGCAACTCACCCCCCCAAGCTGTCCTCAGCCCAAGGGGGAGAATTCACAGTGTTCAGTGGCGTTAGGTACGAGAGCTACGAGTGCAGCGTCTAGAGCTGCTGCCAGGAGCAGAGCGGGTCCCCGCGGAGGTGGGGCCCTGGCGCCAGCAGCTGGAAGAAGAGAGCTGAGGACAGCAGAAGGACTGGGTGGCAAAGGCACAGTGAGACTAGTGGAGACAGGGAGTGGGTTGTTTTAGAAGATAGTGGTCTCATACTTGGTGCTGAGGCTCCGCTTAGAGTCTGGTTTTGGGTCCACAACCCAGGAGACACTGGCGTGGGACTGGGCATCTTGGTCCGTATCGGGTGGTTCCAGCTGCCAACAGGGAACAGTGAGAGTCAGGGGGGCTGTGCACCAGGGCAGGAGGCGAGCAGGGCCCAGCACGCCCCTCCACCCCAGGCAGCGCCGGAGCCCACCCTGAGGGGTGGGGACTGTCACCCTCCCTGGAGCTTCTTGGGAGGCCACCCAGGGATTTCTTGGGGCTGCTCAGTTAAGGGAAACTTGCCCTTCCTGAGCCCCCTGCTCTGAGCCCCAAACTGGCCAGGGTGGGCGGGAAGGGGTTTTGAGGCTTAGACACTCCAAGCCTTGGTTCCCTCTGGTGGGGCCAGGGAGCTCGCCCTGAGGCAAGACAGCAGTCACCCCACACCTCTGGAGAGAGGACACACGACAGAAGAACAGAGAGGGCTAAAGCACACACGGGAAGGGCAGAGGGCATCTCAGGAGAGGAGAAAAGAATGTCACGCAGGCAGAGGCAGAGGCCACCAGAGCCTAAGAACGCTCACGGTCACTTCAGGGAGACTGACACACAAGACAGCAGGAGGCGTAAGGACCTTGACTCCAGGACTAACAGACGGCAGCGGTAGGTAGGACGGACGGTGGGTGGTGCAGGTGTGACAGTAACAACAGCGACTATCAGGGGGCAGCGGCACCTGGGGTGCGAAGCAAAGCAGACACAGACACGGGGACGACACGGTTACTGGGGGCTGCCTGCGGCCGGCTCTCTGCAGCCCCTCGACAAGGGTGGGGACAGTGGCTCTGGTGGCAGAGGGGTGGCCGCCCGTCCAGGGGAGGGCCCGGGCCGCGTGGGGGAGCTAGTTAGGAGTTTTGCCCCCGAGGGGCCGGCTGCCTGAAAGAGGGGGGGACCCTCCTCGTCTTGGAGGCTTCCACCCCAAGCCGTCCAATCCCAGGGCCGGGGAGGTGGGCAATCTTGGCGACTGGGGCCACGTACTGCGGATTTCCTCATGCCGACCCGAGGCTTAGGCACCGGTTTGGAAGATTTTGTTTCAATCATCTCAACTGCAGACGCCCCCATCGGCCTGGACTTCTGGGCCTGCAGGGCCAACTGATAGGCCACCTCAAATGCCTGTCCCAGCGTCAGGATGATCTCGTACGTCAGATTCTGGGAGGAACAGAGCAGCACGCGTGAGCCTGTGAGGCGTAGGAACAGCTTCATCCCCTCTCTCCTGTCCTCACACCCCACCCTGAGCACTGGCACAGATGACATCCGGACAGGAAACAAGAGAACACTTGTTTTGAAAACACAAATCTGTTCCAACACAATTGGTACTGGGAGGAACAATTCAAGCAAAACACATTTGGTCTCCTTACTCACGATTTCGTCTGACAGAGACACTAGGTAGATGCAGAAACTGCTGCCAGCTGAGGCAAGTCCCCTGACGGCACACACCTCCCCACACCTTTCCACAGCTCCCCACAGCTCTCCCCACGGCTCCCCACAGCTGCCCACACCTGCCAACACCTCCCCACAGCTGCCCACGGCTCCCCACAGCTGCCACACAGCTCCCCAGAGCTGCCCACGGCTGCCTCAGCTCCCCACAGCTGCCCACACCTACCAACACCTCCCGACACCTGCCACACAGCTCCCGATGGCTGCCCACGGCTCCCCACGGCTGCCCCCGGCTCCCCACGGCTGCCACAGATGCCCACGGCTCCCACAGATGCCCACGGCTCCCACAGCTGCCCACGGCTCCCCACAGCTCCCACGGCTCCCCACAGCTCCCCCAGCTCCCACAGCTCCCCACAGCTGCCCCAGCTCCCCACAGCTGCCCCAGCTCCCACAGCTCCCACAGCTGCCCCAGCTCCCCACAGCTCCCCACAGCTCCCCACAGCTCCCCACAGCTGCCCCAGCTCCCCACAGCTGCCCCAGCTCCCACAGCTCCCCCAGCTCCCCACAGCTGCCCCACAGCTCCCCCAGCTCCCCACAGCTCCCACAGCTCCTACAGCTCCCCACAGCTGCCCCACAGCTCCCCCAGCTCCCCACAGCTCCCACAGCTCCCCACAGCTCCCACAGCTCCCCACAGCTCCCCACAGCTCCCACAGCTCCCCACAGCTGCCCACAGCTCCCACAGCTCCTACAGCTCCCCACAGCTCCCACAGCTCCCACAGCTCCCCACAGCTCCCACAGCTCCCCACAGCTCCCACAGCTCCCCACAGCTCCCACAGCTCCCACAGCTCCCACAGCTCCCCCAGCTCCCCACAGCTGCCCACAGCTCCTACAGCTCCCCACAGCTGCCCCACAGCTCCCCCAGCTCCCCACAGCTCCCCCAGCTCCCCACAGCTCCCACAGCTCCCCACAGCTGCCTCAGCTCCCCACAGCTCCCCCAGCTCCCCACAGCTGCCCCAGCTCCCAGCAGCACAGAGCTGTGACCCTCCCATGCCACCAGGCCACGCATGTGTCCCTCCTGTGGGCCCACTTGCTGTTGCTCCTCCTGTTCTCTGTCCTTTCTCCCCCTCCAGGTCCTTGTCCCTTCCTCACACACAGGCTGGTGGCGGGTGGGCTTGTGGGAGGCCAGGCGCGCGCTCTGGGGGCCGAGTGCAGGGCTTTCTGAGACAGCGTGACATGCTCACTGGAGCATTTAGCTATTTCTTAACCATTTTATGAATAAAATGGTGCTATTGCTTTTATTAAGTTCCTATCTTTTATTTTTAATGTATCACTGACAAAGTTCGTGAGTGTTGTGTCCCTCACCCCATTTCTCCATAAACCTATGGCCTTCGCCATGTGGTTCTAGCTAGCAGGTGGTCACCAGGCACATACATGTGTCACAGCAGAGCGGACTATGTGGAGCACATGACTGCCACCAGCTCTGAGGGCTGTGCAGCCCCACGAGGGCGACCACACAGTATTGCCCTTTGTACAGATGGGGAAACAGGCAGCAGTGACATTTCAAGGTCACACAGCTAGCAAGTGGCAGAGCCAGGAATATCTGATGCCACAGCCCAGGCTCCTGAGCCTCGCTGGCCCGAGCAAGCGGGAGGCTGGGCTGTATACGGTGTTGGGGGTGCGGGGAACGCCCAGAGCTGTGTTCCAAGAGCCACAGAGATTCTGGAAACAGCTATTTTCCCTGAGGGCAGCAGAGACCTAGACACACTGGCTTCCTTGTGGGGTGAGGAGACGGCCTAGGGCCACCGCTGGGCCTTATCGCAGGGCAGACGGAATCCCTGCCGTGGGGGCTTTCGTCTCTCGTCCACCCCCGTGGGCAGCTGAGTGAGCACGAACTCGCCTCGGCCCGGCGGCACCCAGGGGCTAGCTTCAGCAGAAATCTGAGGGAAAAAGACCTCCTGCCAAGGAGGCACTGCTGCCCCTAAGAGGGACGTAGAGGGCATTTCAGGGAAACTCTGGGCTGAAGGTTTGGGGAGTGGGTTGACGAACAGAAAGCCATGGGAGACAGAGGCCTTGCCTTACCTAAGAAACACTCAACTAACAGCTGGAAAGCCGGGCGTGGTGGCTTGTACCTGCAGTCCCAGCTACTTGGGAGGCTGAGGCAGGAGGATCGCCTGGGCCCAGGAGTTTGAGGTCAGCCTGGGCAACATAGCGAGGCCCCATCTCTATAAATAAATAAATGAAAGCTCGAACCCCCTGGCACTAGCACCCTGGACCGACCTGCCACCTGCACCCCTCTTCAGTCTCATCGCCGTGTGAGGGGCTGGCCCGGGAGCTGCTAGGCTTCGTTCACAAGCCACACGACTGCCACGCGCCAGCCAGGGGCCGGGACGCCCTGCGTCTGTGCCCCACCCGCCCGGGACCCCACCCACCACATCCACGGTGCTGAACACGTGGCAATAGTGGTGGCTGGTCTGCAGGTCCTTGGTGATGTAGGCAAAGGTACAGAGGTCTTCCGGGTCCTGGGCCGCACAGGAAATGTTCCGGATCTCGTGCTCAGCGATGACGTTCTGCTGGGGAAAGGAGTGTTCTGGAATCCCCGGAGTGCTCGGGCGTGTCTCTGGCACCACCTACCCTTTCACCGTCACGTTCTTTCTTTGTCTCAGCCTATGGCATTAGCCAAACCCACACTGCCTCTTCTCACTTCTGTTTGGTGGAGGTGGCGGCAGTGTCTAACCCTGCCTGATTTAGCTTTGGGGTCTCCACCCTTGACATGGCAACTAAGGCAGTGAAATGTTCACCTCCAACCGCGTGCTCTCCAGCCCCTCCCACCTTCCTCCCAGGGTGGGGCAGGGGAAGGGGCTCAGGAAGGTGGGTCCCAGGCAGCGGTGCAAGGGGGCAGTCCTTTGCTCACTGAGGGACTCACACCACGGAAGGCCTGTGAACAGCCAAGGTGGCCAGTGGGGCCCCCACCGAGGAAGGTAACAGCCGTTGTCTCGGCAGGGCCGGGGGCTGGTGGCTGGCACCCAGCAATGAGGTTTTGCAGGCAGATGAGCGATAAGCACCTGGGCGAGGTGGTGGAAACAGGAAGTAATAAAAGGGGACCAGGGACCCTCTAGGGAGATAAGGAAGGAGAAAGGGCACCGGGTTGCTCGCCCTGGAGCCCCGTGGCTCTGAAAGGGAGATGGGTCCCTCTCCCATCAACAGTCCTTGTGAGAAACACACCTTATTGGAGGCATCAATGAACTTGACACCTTTGTATGTGATGGACAGGATGATGGTGGGGATCTTCTTCATGTGCTCAGTCGACTTCTGCAGGAAAGAAGGGGTGGCCCTGTGAATGCCCCTTCTCGGGGCTGGGCCTCCTGGGATTCCACAGCCCCGGCCTCCCTCCCATTCGGACGTGGTGTGGCAGGGCCTGGGCAGCCGCGCTGCTTTCTGTGCCAGCCAGCCCCCCACAGCACGCTCCGCCCACCCGACTGGGCCAACATACCCGCATCTTGGCACAGGCGTCTTGCGTGGATTCTGTCCCTCGCAGATCTTTGATCAGCATGGAGCCCAGATACTGCGGGAGCGAGCAGGGGTCGGGCTTAGGAGCCCTGCATTATCGTGCAGGGGTGACCCAACCAATTTGGGACTGTCTCATGATCAGGTGGTTACCCCTCCCAGTGATCCTCCCTTCTGTCCCAGCTGGAGAGGCCCTTCATCTTCCTCTCTGGCTAAGCCCACCAGAGGCCTCCCCCAGCCCCCGTCCCCTTTGCTGCTGAGAATGGCTGAAGAGTAGGGAACAGCGTCCGAGCCCTGGGCCTGGGACTGCAGAGGGTCCGAGTCTGCTGGGATTCAGGGCTGCAGGGGCCCAGCGGGAAGGGCAGGGAGCAGGGAGGCTGGCTGTGCTGGGAGGGCAGGAGCAACTCACATTGGCCTCATAACCGCAGGACTCAAAGATGAGCTTCTCTGGCTGGTGTTGCCAACTCTGCACGGGGGCATAGGGCGCGGCCAGGCTGGGGGGCCGAAGGGTCAGCTTGGCCTCGTGGTGCTCTTCCTGCAGAACACCCGCAGTTGGTCATTGCTTGCTTGCGCCAGAGGAGCTCACAGGCTCACCGTCTGGTTCTCGCACCCAGGGGTGAAGAAGCCAGCGACCTCAACGAGTTCCATGGGCGGGTGGGGAGGGCAGGGGCAGACACGCAGTTCAAACGCACTGCGGTGGAGGGGAGGCGCTGCTGACGCCGGGGAGCAGAGAAGCAGGGCCCCACCCAGAGCAGGCTCCGTCTGCAAGGCTCTGTGGGGTCTGGGGTGAGGCTCAGAGGTGGCGGGAGGGGCCCGAAGGACACAGCAGCAGGAGCCAGGCCCCGAGGCCTCTCCACTCAAGGGCCTGGAGTGTCCTCACAGTGGGAGCCAGGGTCGTGCCCGGGCTCGGGGTGCGTTATTAAATAGCTCCTTCTGGCAGGAGCTGGGGGCTCTGCCGTCCAGGTGAGATGCTGGGGGTCCGTACTCATGGCTGGTAGGAGGAAAGACTCGGGAAACACTGAGGACTTCCGTTCCCAGCAATGTGCAAAGAGCCTCTCAGTACACAGCAATTAGAACTGCTGGACAATGTGTTTTTAAAATCTTTTAAAATTCACGGTTGTGCTTGTGGAAAGGTAAAGGGAGTGCCCAGAGGCCAGAAATGAGAAGCGTGAGTTAGAGAAACAAGCAGAAGTGAAGCTGAAGTTCACCCTGAGGGGCATGAGGGACACCTGCCAAGCCCGTGTCCAACAGGCCAAGACGGGGACAAGGGACAAGGCCAGGGTCTGTGCAGGGCAGGAGGCAGGACAGGCAGGTCGTGAGTAAATCCGGGATCCCTGAAAGCGACACCCTGCGAAGGCGAGCCAGGAAAGCGAGGGAGTCAGCCGTGGGCAGGGGCTGGAGGTGGTGCCACGGAGCGTGGGGGGCTCAGCTGCGCCCACCCCAGGGCTGTGGACGTGGAACAGGAAGGACAGGTCTGATCTGGGCTGCAGTTGGGCTGGGCAGGCAGAAGAGAAGGCTGTGGGTCTACGCGGCGGGAGAGAAGGCAGTTCTGGGGAACCAGCCGGGTAAGGAGGCCGGAGAGCACCGAGGGCTGTGGGACCAGCAGGGACCCGCGGGGCTGGACGGGGGAGGCTACAGTGGGAGAGGAGACGGTGGATCCGAACTTCTGAGGGAGGGTGGTCCAGGCCACCCACAACGCTGGAGCCCACGGCTGAAGTGAGCTGTGCATCCAGGCCCCGGGAGGCCTGGGGGCTGGGTGGGGACCAGGGGAGCGGGCCGGTGTCTGCCTCCCGACCCCATGCCAGCCCGACTGTGCTTGGGCACAGGGGCAGCAGGTGGCCCTGAGAGGCCCTGTCCTGCCCAGAGGAGCCAGGTGGACCCCGGCCGCAGTCCCTCCTGCCCACCTGGATCCTGAAGCGCTCTGCTCGAGAGGGTGCGGCAGGGTCGTGAAAGCTGTCATGGCGCCTCCTGCCAGTGTCCCCAGGAGGCAGCAGCAGGTCTGCTGACCGCCCTGTGCAGGAATCGTTCTGGCTCAGGGGGGATGACGTCTGCGAGAGCAAGTCTTGGCACTGTAGGGGGAGAAGTCCAGGTAGAACCCACAACCCAGCGGCCCCGTCCCTGGGCCATAGGTGTCAGCAGGTCCCAGGCAGCCACGTAGCGAGACAGAAGTGGCAGGGAGTGAGGAGCCAACAGCACGCAGGCGTCAGCCCAGTGGCAATGCAGGCAGCCGGCCCGGCCTAGTGACAGTGGAAGCAGCCAGATCCCTCCTGGAGCCCAGGGAGCCCTGAGAACCCATCCTGCGGGGCAGCTGCCCCCTGTATCTGTCCCCTCTACTAGTGCCCTCCGCCCCAGCCTAGAGCCACAGGGAGAAGGGAATGGTTATAGGGCAGGGGAGCCACCTGTACGTTTATCAGAGATAAAATCATCTGTCACAATCTGTCGCAGGCCTCTGTGCATGACCAAATCCAAATGCTTTCCTGAGGAAGAGCTTAGTCCTGCCAGTCGGCGCCCTGAGGCCACCGTCTCACAGGAACACTAACCAGGCTCCTCGGTTGTCACACTTGAATGTCAGCTATGTGTTCCCAGAGCAAGGCTGGGCCCTAGCTCCCCTCTGGAAAAGGACAAAACAGTGCGCACTTTCTGCGGCTGCTGGGGAACTAAATGGCACGAGGCTGGCAGGAGCCCGGTGCACCGCCAGGCCTTGCGGGGAGCGGCGGCTCTTGCTGCCATCCCGGGTAGAGGGGGACAGCTCTCCCTGACCTGAGAGCTCTCACCCATTTTTGCAGGCAGGGATCACCCAGCTTGAGCAACACCGCACCCGTGAGGTTTTTAACATGCAGGCTCTCTCAGCTGCCCCAGCCCAGGAATTCTGATTCAGAAGACTTGGGGAGGGGCCCGAGAGGCTGGGAGTCCTCGCCATGTGTTCCAAGGGTTGACTCAGGTTCACGCCGGCTGCCCGAAGTGGGGACTCCTCAAACTACTGGCCCTCCTGCCCCCGAGCTCTGGCCCAGGTACAGAGCTGGGTTTAACACCCAGACACAGCCCTAGCTAGGCCTGGGGTCCGTGTATGTTTTCCTACTTTCCCCACATTTTATTTTCTACTTAAGCTGCATCCATCTCAAGCTTCTTTGAATGTGAACGGTGGCATGTAATTTACAGACGAAACTGCCTGTGCGGCCGTCCTGACCTGGGCCTAGGGCCCGACTCGGCCCCAACAACGCGAGAGGGGAGGGGCTGTTTTCCCCTATTCCACAGAGGTCACGCTGTCTCTGAAGGCTCCTCACGAATTCTATTTAATTCCTAAAAATACAAAGAACAAACATTTCGCCCCTCCCCAACTCCCCAACTCACTCTGAGCTGGGAAAACCTCGGGGGCTTCTGGGGCGGCTCCTCGTACGGCCTGTCTGCCAGGGAGGCGATGATGCGCTTGCGATGGCCAAGCAGGTGGACCTTGAGGACCTGCACAGGGAAGAAGAGGGGAGAGGGGAGAAGTCAGGTGGCCGATGGGCCCACAGCCCCCTTGAGCCCCTGGACCTCCCTGATGGGCCAGCTGTGACTGAGGGAAGCTCCCACTGCAGGAGGGGCCGGGCCGGGCCCGAGCAGAGGCTGGACTCACGTTGACGAGCTCCAGCTCCCAGAGGTTCTTCACAGTGTCGATGGAGCTGTAGCCGCTGGCCAGGAAGGAATGCACATAGTCCTGCAGCCCCAGCGAGTCCAGCCAGGAGGGCACGGAAGGCGGGCTGTTCCCGTCATAGCCCAGAGCCTTCACCTGTGGGGCAAGGAGGGAGGTGGGACTGATATCTTGGCACCCCCAGGATGAGGACCCCAGGAGCCCTGCAGGCCTGGGGTCCTTGGCACCTTCCAGTCCCTCCCTTCACACACCCTCTCTGTCAGTGCTCTGGCTCAGCCCCGTCTGGGAGGTGGGAGGTGGGAGCTGCCGGAGCAGCCCTGGTCTGGGGACAATGGCCCTCGCAGTAAGGCCAGGTGGGGAGCAGGGTCTGCGGAAGGCCTCCACCCTGTGCTCTGACCAGGTCATGGGCCTGCAGGGACAAGAAAATGGTGTGTGCCTGTGAGCCCAGGTGCTTCCCAGGCTCTGGGCAGGTGAAGGGACAAGGGGACACTGGGCTCAGCACCAGCACAGTCGAGGGGAGAGGCTCAGCCTACCAGCTCCTGGCTCCCCAGGGAAGACTGCCGTCCCGCCTGGAGGGCCTGCTGCCAGAGGGCAGTACGAGCGGGCTTGAGTGAGCGAGGAGAGACCTCCCACCCCCCTGCCATGAGCACCAGGCTCCAGAGCCAGGCAGACCCCAGGAACCGCCCTCGTGAGCCCTGCAAGGTGCTCATGGCCCAAGTGCCCTGCTGACCCTCCAGAGGCCTTAGGGGTCAGCCAGGAAGCAAACAGGGGCTCCTAGGATGAGGGGCAGACCCCTGCCATGATCAGCACGCGCCGGAGCCAAGCTCCCTCCCCGTTCTCAGTCCCGGCCGTGCTGGGGAATGGCCCTGGCTCTGGCACAGGCCGAGGCTGCCGGCGGTCACCTTGGGCAGGGAGCGTGCGGCCTGCAGCAGCTTCCGCCGGTGCTGTGGGTCGCTGACGCCGATCTCCCGCAGGTCCTGCTCTTCCATCACGTTAGACCCCTGAGAGCAGAAGGGAGGACATCAGGTCGGCCTTTGAGGGCCCCCACACCAAATTCTTCCCCTTCGCCACGGCGCCGAGAGGGTGCGGAGACACATCTGCCCGGACTGCCCACTCCCCCCGGGTGGCTCCCAGGGAGCTGGGGCACTGTATGCCCAGGCTCGGCCGCATGCCCCGGCCCACCTGAGTGTACCCCGGCCCACCCGAGTGTACGTGCATCTTTCTGGGGAGCAGGTTCCACGACCACCCAAGATGAAGAACCGGTTGGTGGATTACTCCTAAGGTTCCTCACAGATGTGATTTTCCCATTCCAAGGCTGTCACAACCACCTCTGGCAGGCAGCTGGTGACAGAGGCAGGTCCCCAAAGAGCCAGCCTCACCCCAAGGAGGAAAGAAGCCTCAAGGGGGAGATTCTGTTGGCCAAAGGCTTCCCTGGCCTGGGGAGAAGGTGGGTTAGAGCGGAGCCCAATTTGGGCAGTCCTTGTCGCCCTCCACTGGCCCTGCCAGAGCAGCTGAGGGTGGGGAGGTGCACGGAGTCCCCACCGCACAGCGCTGAGCTCCATGGGGACGATGGAGCTGGCTGGCGTTGGCCGAGTGCTTGCTTACTGCGTGCCGGAGCTTTCCCACGGACTCTCTCGCTTCATGCTCACAACCCTGCGCATTAGGGTCTCTTTTAATTCGTGTTTTACAGATGAAGAAACTGAGGCACGCTGAGGTCAGAAATTTCCTGAGGTCACATATCTAGCGTGGAGCCAAGGTTGCGAACCCAGGCAGCCCACTCCTCACTCCCCTCCTGGCACCTGTGAGGGGGCTCTCACTACTCACATAGCCATGAGACAAGTATTTCCATTTTTTTTCTTTTTTTAAAAAATGGAATAAGCTGCTAACGAGACAGCTATTTTCAGAGTAAACTTAGAAACACACAGTATGGCGTAGGATAGAAAACGCACGGGTTTGCCCCGTCCTTCAGCCGCAGAGCCCCGCCCAGAGGCCACTGCTGCCACTTCCTGGACGCCCCCGGAGTCCAGCTGGGCACACGGACGCCTGCACAGCCCATTTCACACAAATGCGCCTCCAGCCCACGCTGCTGGACACCTTGTTCTTACCACTCGACGTATGCAGGAGGCTGTGCCACACCAGCATATGAGGCTGCATGATCACCCGGGTTAGGGGTATAGCATAGCTTATCTGACCAGCCCCCAGCACCGGGCGCCGGCTCTGCTGTTGCAAACGGTGCTGCGGGAACACCCGGCCCTGAATGTGCGTCATTTCTAGGCCGCTTCCTCAAAGGGTGTAGGAATTCAAAGTTCTGACAGGTATTTCTGCTGCCCTCAGTGCCAGCGCTAGATCCCCACACTGTCGCCAACACTGCGGAGAAACAGTCTATGACCGCAGTTTCAACCTGCAGGTTTTTTCTTCTTTTTTTTTTGAGACAGAGTCTCACTATTGCCCAGGGTAGAGCGCAGTGGCATCATCATAGCTCACTGTGGCCTCAAACTCCTGGGCTCAAGCCATCCTCCTGCCTCAGCCTCCCGAGTAGGCTACACGTGTGTGCCACCACAGCTGGCTGATTTTCCCATTTTTTGTAAAGATGGGGTCTCCCTACGTTGCTCGGGCGTGAGCCAGCTGTAACCCCAGCCGCAGGCTGCGTATTTCTCATCAGAGTCAAGTCGTCTCGCCCAGAGGTGAGGCTGGGCGTCTTCACACTCCATCATCAAGCATCTACGCGGCACCTCTCCACCCCACGCGCCGGACACGTGCCATGCCATTTGGCAATGGGGACTGCTGTCATCCCCACCATACAGCTGAGGAACCTGAGGCCCTGCGAGCGTCGGTCCCCTGCCAAGGTCACACACTGAAGTACCTGAGGAGCCGGCTTTAGCCCCCAGGCTGCTGGCACGTTCCTGCTGCCGCACTCGGGGCAGCCGAGCGCCTTTGGCAGGAACAACCTGCTCACGCTCCTCGCGTGCTTTTCTGCAGAGTTGCTGGTCTTTTCTGTATGGATCTGTAGAAGTTCTTTCCATAGCAAGAAAACTAACTTTTTATCTGTAGCATGGATCGGATATTTGCTTTTCCAGTTTGTCCTTTATCTTTTGACTTTTTATGTTATCTTTATTCATGTAGCAATTTAATTTTTATACCTGAACGTGCCCAGTTTTTCTTATAGAGCTTTGCAGTTTTGTCAGGCTTGGAGAGATTTTCCCTCTCCAAGATTGTTTCTAAAATTCTTCTACATTTTTTCCTGTAATTTTAATTTTTTACTTTTTTTTTTTTTTGAGACAGAGTCTCACTCTGTTGCCCGGGCTAGAGTGAGTGCTGTGGCGTCAGTCTAGCTCACAGCAACCTCAAACTCCTGGGCTTAAGCGATCCTACTGCCTCAGCCTCCCGAGTAGCTGGGACTACAGGCATGCGCCACCATGCCCGGCTAATTTTTTGTATATATATATTTTAGTTGTCCATATAATGTCTTTCTATTTTTAGTAGAGACGGGGTCTCACTCTTGCTCAGGCTGGTCTCGAACTCCTGACCTCGAGCGATCCACCCGCCTCGGCCTCCCAGAGTGCTAGGATTACAGGCGTGAGCCACCGCGCCCGGCCATTTCCTGTAATTTTAGTTTCCTTTTTTACAATTATATCTTTAATCCACCTGGAATTGATTTTGAAGTAAAGTTTAAGAGTCAGGATCCAGCCTATTTTTTTCCAGGCAGCGAGCTGTCCATTTCTTGAACGAGCTGCCTTTTCCCCACCAATCTGGAATCACCTCTGAGGTGTCTGAAATTCCTGTGTGTGTCCGGGCCGCTTTCTGGGCCTTTTCTATTGAGGTGGGTATTACTTTACACGTGGGAAAGCTAAGGAACTCAGGCCAGCCCATGCAAACCATTACCTGGCGGCCCCCTCTGTAGCAGAACTGCAGTGACTGCTGGCCTCAGGGGCCTCCCCAGAGCCTGTGCACAGTGACATGAACCGTCCCACAGAGGACACTGCCAGCCATAAGCTCCACAGAGCCCCAAAGCCAGGCTGCAGGCACACCCCTCGCTGGGCACGAGGGAGACCTGGGCACCACTCCAGGTCTGAGGCCAGCTCCTGAGTCAACCCCAAACCCAGAGGTCACCACACAGTTCCTGCAGTCACCCTGGGACAAATGTAGTGTCTGCTCATGGGGGAGGCAGGGGAGGCAGCCACCTGCCAGGCGCTCTACCTGATGAGGACACCTGAGTGAGAGGACTGATCTGAACCAAGCTCGAACCTCCAAGAGGGACTGAACGTCCGAGAACAGCACCCCAGTCATTTCTGGAACTCCTATTGGAACCCCAACATTCACTCATAACCCCCCCCCAGCTTTTAGGGTAACACGAATGCCAGGCTGAAGGCTGACAACCAGGAAAACCAGATCCAACTGGAGACAGGCCCTTCGTTAGCCAGACGCCAGAGAATAGGAGTGGGGGCCGTACGCAGCTTTGAGCAAAGAGAGGGGAATGGAAACAAAAAATAAAAGCAAACAGTTGCCAGAGCATGTCCCAGGTGCAGTCCAGGGTCCTCCCAATTCCTGAACTGGCCATAGCTCGTTCTGTGGGATTGGTCTGTGTGGCGACTAGTGCTACGGACCCTCAAAGGGTAAGAAAACCACACCCTCTTTACTGAGGGAGATATGGCCCATGGCCTTTCAGAAACCCCTTCACAAGAAGGGGTTTCTACTTTACCTTCTACCACACTAACTTTACTGAGAGCTCACTATATATGCAAGGCCCTGTTCTGAGTTCTTAGTGAGTTAATAATTAGAAAGCTCATAAAGTAAAACAGTCCATTGGTCTAAGCATTTCAGTTAATAGAGATTTTCTTAGCTTTAAAAAAAGTCTCAGGCTGGGTGCGGTGGCTCAGGCCTGTAATCCTAGCACTCTCAGAGGCTGAGGCGGGAGGATCACTTGAGGTCAGGAGTTCGAGACCAGCCTGAGCAAGAGCAAGACCCCATTTCTACTAAAAATAGAAAAATTAGCCGGCATGGTGGCGCATGCCTGTAGTCCCAGCTACTCGGGAGGCTGAGGCAGGAGGATTGCTTGAGCCCAGGAGCTTGAGGTTGCTGTGAACTAGGCTGATGCCACGGCACTCTAGCCATGGTGACAGAGCAAGACTCTGTCTGAAAAAAAAAATAAAAAATAAAAAAGCCTCACCCCTCCAAGTGAAATCTAAAGCACATAACAAGTCTTCAGGCCTGGCCTGGTTTGGGTCCAGTCCCTGAGGAAGTGGAGACGGGGTAGGTGTTTCTACTGCTCCCCACTTTGCAGATAAGAAAAAGGCTGTGCAAGTGGCAGAGCCAGGATGGCACCCTGGTGGCTGGCTCCTGAGCCTGCGTTCTTGGCCACAGCCTGCTTTTGAGAGCTCGAGGGGAGAGGGTGGCAAGAAGTGGGTCTCAGGGTCACTGAGCTTTGGACATAACAAGAATACCTGGGGCACCCTCTGCTGGGCTTTGTAGGGGAGGTGACATGGGACCTGCTCCCGGCTCCCAGCAAAGATGTGAGCCAGCAATGCTGGGTCCCAGCCACGTCCCGGCACTGGGCCGGGGGCTTTACATTCACCTGAAAAAATACTCCCCCTAAGCCTTTGTGATAGGAATCATCCACATTATACAGAAAGAAACTCAGAGGCTCAGAGAGCTAACTTGACTTATCCAAAGTCACAGAGCTAGTAAGTGGCAGAGGAACTGTTAACCCCCATCTGACAAACTCCAAAGTCATGGGCCAAGCTCCTCCTACTAGGTCCGCTAAGATGAGCGCCAAGCGCGGAAGGCGCAGGCAGCAGCCGCCCGGGAACAGGTCTGAGGGAACAGCACGGTGCGACCAACAACGCTGCCTCACCGCTGCCTCACCTCCCACAGAACCACATCACGTGGGTGGCATCTTGAACAAATGTCCCTCCCATGGAAGTCCCCTCCCCTCTACCTCTTCTCTACCTCTGGGGGAAGGGACAGTGTTTCTTTTTAAAGGTACAGAATCCAGTTCATAAGCTGAGTGGGTCCCTGGAGACATATCGCTGCTCATTTTGGAGACGAGGGGACGGGAAAGCCAAGGCCTGCAGTGAGGGAGGCAGGGGCAGGACGTGGGCCCAGGCCCGAGCCACAGCCAGCCCGGCCTGCGAGCTCAGTGAGGGGCAGGGCGGGTCCGCTGTGTGTGATGGGTGCCCACAGGGTCGCACCCGGCCGGTACTGGGGCCCTTCCTGGATCAGGCGCGCTGGAGAAGTGTCTGCCGTGGCAGCTGTAACTAGTTTTACTTTCCACTGGCTGAATCCACTGGAGCGTTTTCTCCTTTGCACCAGCATCTGTCCCAGGGCTCTACCCACCAGCGAAGGTCGTAGCTTGAACCGTGCCCCGGGGGGCGGGGGAGCACTCGAGAACTGGCTAGAGGGGAGGGGTGCTGCAGGACCCTCACTCCCTTCTGCTCAGCTTTCTCCGGCTCCCCAGGGCTCTGAATACCTTCCGAGCCTCCTGACCGTGTGACTCTGGGAGAAGGAAAATGTCCGACTCCCTGAAGGCATCTCACTCAACATTCTGCTTAACTGCAGGTAGGGTCTTCGTTCAACAGTGACAAAGATCTAGAAAGGGAACCTCTGGGAGTGGTAGAGGACACACAGGGCTGTTCTGCGTTACTTGCTGAGGGTCACAGGGCTGTCCCGGCCCAGCCTCAGCCCCCGTCTCCCTCGGCACTGGTCTGCCCCCAGCGCCTGGCCCTGTTGACGGGGCAGGGCAATGAGCAGGGCTGCGGGAGGCTCCACAAGGGCAGAGGCTTCTGTGTGTCTGCTGCTTACCTCATGCTGAGCCTGGCGTGCTGACTGTGGAGGCCACAGCAACTCCATCTTGGATGCTATCCGCCATGTTAACTTCCGATTAACCCCTGTTCTGGGGTACCTACTGTTACCGGAGGTCCTGCCCTCAGGCAGACTCAACACTCTTGCCTTTCTCTGAGTCCACCCCGATTGCCCCCCCACTCCTTCCCTGGGGTACGTAAGGCCTGGGGCTGCCGGCCAGTGGCGCAGGGACCCACAATCCCACCTCGCAGCCACGGGATGTGGCCCCCACATGTTTCTTTCTAAGGAACCGGATATGGCAGCCTCTTCGGTCGCCTCTCAGCTTCCTCAGACTTTGGGGTAGGTTTGCACAGACCTGCTCACCGTGGAGCACTGTCCATGCTCAGTGGCTCTGCTGAATGACCAAGGACACGTGTGTCTGGAGAGGACACCACTGACGTAAAGAAAGAAAGAAAAGGCTGAATAGCCGAAGTCAATGCTGCTGACTTTACAATTTTGGTCTTTTCAGATCATTTCTGAAGGACTGGGGTGAGGGCTGGTGTGAGGGAAAAGAAACAAAACCGTTCCTTCTGTGCTCACCCCACTCTCCATACTTCACTCCTGCCACCACTCCGCCTTGGCCTGCAGGGATGGCAGAGCCAGGGGGCTTCACAGGCGGTGGTTTAAGTGGGCAAGGCCGAGAGCCCAGTGGGCGCAGAGGGGGTCAAGGGTGGTGCAGAGGGGGTCAAGGGTGGCGCAGAGGGGGTCAAGGGCAGCGCAGCCGAGGGACACCCCGGGGCAGGGCGCAGGCAGGGGAGCGCTGGGCTCTAGGTAAAGGGAAGCTGCCCCACTTTGTAATGAGCGGAAGCTGAGGTTCCGCAAGAGAAGGAAGTGCCTATGGCCACACAGCCCTGTCCCTGCTAGATTCAGTTCACAGAGCCGCCTCTTTCCTAGTGCCAAGGGGAAGAACTGAAGCAAGGCGAGGCTGGCCACCCGAGCTTCGCCCTGCAGGGCGCTGTCTGGGGCTCGTCTGCAGGCACACGGGACTCAGCCATTTCCTGGCAAAGGGGCCACTGTTAGGAAAGCCGATTTAAGACCCGGGACTAACGATCCACAGGAGCTCCAATGCATGCCCATAGCCTGTGCTCTGCCCACCCGGCACAGGGTGGCACCTGGGACAAGGAAGGACACGGCAGCGGCGGATGAGCCTGGCCAGGGGGAAGCAAGGTCTCTTGTCCGACCCATCGCTAAGATCCAAGGCCACGGGATAGTTCAGCCTCTCCTAGAGAAAGACAAGCCCTCCACCAGGGGATGTTTAGTGGACCCCTGGCACCACATTGGAGTGCTCTTTTTCTGGTGATCTGAATGGCCTGAGTACCAGCAAACTGCAAAGTCAGCTGGGATCTCCTGGGGCTGGCCAACCCCACCCCTCCACCCTACCAGCTGGGAATCTAGGCCCCAACAGGCGGGCAGTGTGGGTAAGTCCCAAAGCCCAAACTTTCCAACATGCTCGACCTCCAGCCCTTGCTAGAAAGCAATCCAGAGTGCAGGGCAAGGCTGCCAGGTGCCGGGGGAGATGCTGCCAGTGCCTGTAGATTTTTTTTTTTTTTTGAGATAGGATCTCTCTCTGTCGCCCGGGCTGGAGTGCAGTGGTGCCATCATTGCTCACTGTAACCTCAAACTCCTGGCCTCAAATGATCCTCCCACCTTGGCCTCCCAAAGTGATGCGATTACAGGTGTGAGCTACTGTGCACAGCCCTGTATAGATGTTTAAGAGTGCATGTGGCACAAATGATTTTTGGCCAACTAATGAAGTCACTGCCCTGGGAGAGCCAAGGAAAACCCCAAGGCCATATTGGTTTGTCAGGAATAGAGTGTCCCCTCCCAGCCAAGAAGGCCAGAGGTCAGAGATGTCCTTGGCCAGCTCCAGCCTACGGGTATCCTCAATGGTCTACACTGACAAACAAGCCAGGGGCTCTGAAAGTCATCCGAGGGAGACAATGTCAACGGCAGTATTGTCCCCAAGGTATAGGGCAAAAAAAAATTATATATACACACACACACAAACACACACACACATATATATGAATATATAAAATTTTTAAAAAATGTCAAGGGCAGGAGTGTCTCATTAGTGCCCATCCACCTACACTCACCCCATATAGGTTCTTCTCTGTGGTCAAAAGCCACACGATGTCTCTAAAAGAAAAGTTGGTGGGAGAGAAAACATGGTGTGGCAGCTGTGACTGTCACAACCCCCCGTACAGCGAAGATCTGGTTCTGCTCCCTCAGTCGGAGATGCACTCCCACAGTCAGAACCTCTCTGCGTTTTGGACGTGTCAGGGCACTGTTTCCAGAAAGCCCGTTAAAGTAAAGGCACATGCCTACCGCCCCACCCCCACCCCAGAGCTACTCAGGTCAGAGGTCCCTGCGGTCAGGCTGCCCTGGACTCCCCAAGGCAGGCAGGGCCGGGGCCCCACACACAGCATTCTGGACACATCTTTACGCTTGCTTACACTGTGGCTGCTGTCTGTCCCCTCGAGGAGATGGTGCTCCCCTTCCACCTGCTTCCCTCTGCCCAGGAGAGCCAGGGAAGTGGGGGCTGGGCCTTGTGGCTGGATCCTGGGGCCATGGAGTGGAGGGGCAGTAGTTGATATGAGCCAAAAGACCCTTCCAGGGTCCATTAGTAGTTGTGATGGTCACAAAACAACAACTGGACTTAATACATACCAACACCGTGCCTCTGAATATATCTTTGAGCACTAAGTGCACACTTCTAATCTGCAAGGTTCAACAAAAGTCTAATAAACTCACTTTAGGGATAACAATGTATCTAAACATAGCATTTTCCCTTCAAAGCCAAATCCCAAAGTTTTCGAAACTGGAACAGTTTTGAAACTGCCAATGATCAACCTTTGCCTAAACCAGGCCACTGGACACTGGCAGCAGAGTGATTCTGACGGCCAGGGAAGCGCCAGCCTGGACTCTGGCTTCAGACGTCACACTCGGCCCACTGCGCCCCCAGCCTAACTTCCACGTTCGGCTTGCCTCGCTCTTCTGTCACCTGGGCCTTTCCCCTGCCTGCCGTCAGTCACCAAAAAGCAAAGGGTGCAATCTCTCTATGGGTAGAAAGACTGGGACGGAGCTGTGGTCCTTCGAACACAAGGTGCCTCCCCCTGCACTGCCCATTCCGTTCTGGGTCTCAAGGAGCAGGACACCTTGGGACAGGACACTCCCGCCAGGGGAGGCGGGTGTGTGTGTGTGTGGGGGGGTGTAACCTGCAGATACCAGAAAATGCAAATTAAGGCCACAAGAGCTGATTCCTCCACTCAAGGGCAGGGACAGCGGGAGGAGGAGGGGAGAGCTGCGTGCAGGGGAAGGAGCCACACCCACGGCTAGATTGCCTTGTGGGGCTGCCTGCTCCAGGGAGGGGCGGCCAAAGCTCATTAGCAAACCCCAGGCAGATGACGCTGGGGGCACACCCCGCCCTGCCCTTCTCCCCAGAGCTTCCCTGGCACGGGCTGGTCCAACGTGACATTCGTGCTATCTCTGCCTTCAAGAATGTGGTGGATTTCCAATGGGCCCCTCCTCTATCTCTTCCCCACATTAAAATATTCTTTTTCCGAGAACAAAAGGCATACAAGTTTATCGTAGAAAATTTTGAAACTAAAGAAAGCACAAAGAAAAATGTAAACGACACCTGTAAATTTATTACCTCGGGGGAAAGAGAAGGCTATTTTTCTAAGCGTATTGATTTTCTTAAAAAAGTAAGATTGGGGCCAGGAGCGTGGCTCCTGTCTGTAATCCCAGCACTTTAAGAGGCCGAGGAGGGAGGATTGCTTGAGGCTAGGAGTTTGAGACCAGCCTGAGCAACACAGTGAGACCCTATCTCTACAAAAATTTTTTTAAAAAATTAGGCATGGTGGCATGTGCCTGTGATCCCTGCTGCTGGGGACCCTGAGGCAGACGGATCAGTCGAGCCCGTGAGTTTGAGGTTACAGTGAGCTATGTTTACTACGCCACTGCACTCCAGCCTGGTGACAGAAATTTTTAGCAAAATCGGGATTGTAGTATGAATATATATAGTTTTTTAACCTGCTTTTCCACATATCCATATATTGCATGGGAATATTTCCCCATTCTTAACTGTGTTTTATGAATTTCTGCAGCGACTGCACACTCTCCAGCACTCTGGTAATTTAACCTGCCACTGGATGTTGAGGCTTCCTCCAGTCATTGCTGATGCTGGCAGCTGCCACTGCAGGCAGTTTCTGCAGTCCCCAGAATGTGCTACTCGGCACGGTCATCTGGGGTGCAGGGCACAACACACAGACCAGGGCCAGGCACGGTGGCTTGTGCCTGTAGTCCTAGCACTCTGGGAGGCTGAGGCAGGATAGCTTGAGCCCGGGAACTTGAAGTTGCAATGAGCTATGATGACACCACTGCACTCTAGCCGGGATGAAAGAGTGAGACTGTCTCAAAAACAAACAAAAACAAAACAAAACAAATAAAAAAACAGACCAGGTCCTGGGTCTCAGCAGGGACCAACTTCTGAGGCTGGGGTGTTAATGGCCACATGTGTGCCCTCTCGGGTGGACAGAGAAGAGCGGAGTGCCCTCTTCATCCCAACCCAGAGTGCCAGCCCAGGCAGAGCAGGGAGAAGCCCAGGAGAAGGGGCAGAAGACGAGGAGGAGGGGCGGGGCTCTCTGACACTCAATGCTGTGGCCCCTAGAGCTTAACGGTGACAGAAACAGAGGCCACGCTCCCTGCAGCACACCTGCCCGCATCGCCGAGGGGTGAGCGCTTTCCCAGTGGCGTGACAATGCAAGGCAGCTGTGGCAGAAAGGAAAAAAAACTGGGTCCCAATCCTGGGCTAGCTGTTCCAGCTCTTAGGAAGTCAAGACCTGCTAACAGGAATGAACCATCTGCCTCGTGGGGTTAAATGCCAAATGTCACAGTGTCATGCACAGAACTGCTGGCAGGAATCGGGTGCTGAATGATGCTCTTGTGTTTGTTCACCTGCTCACCGCTGCCTGGCTGAGCCCACCTTTGTTTGCTTCCTCGGGGACTCTGTGACAGAACTTTCCAAAGTGGCCCCAAACATGCCCTTCCCTTGCCTTAGGGCTGGCGCCAGGAGCACCCAGTGTGACTCACAGCACCCTCCGTCCCTAACTGCCCTGCACCTAGCCCAGGTTTCACCTTAGAGAGAAAACGTACCTAGTGGTGACAGCCACCAGGGAGAAGCAAGTGTTACCTACTCCTCGTTCCTGATGCCTCAACATGTGGCTTTTGGAGGCCCTGTCCACCTGTCACGTCACGAGAAGGGCTCTCACGGATGGACACAACAGCACGAGGGCTTGGGAAACTTCCCAGCTTCACGAACGCACCCCCTTTCTGACCTGTGCTCCCTGTGGGCACACACGCAACCCTCCCGCTCACCTCCTGCCCATCATCCCGAAACGCCTTCCTCTTTGAGGTCTTGGCTGAGGTCAAGGTGCCACAGTCACCCCCAAATCAGCAGTGTAGATTTGCAGGGCCCAAGTCAGCCTGGTGAAAGGGCCTGGTCCCAAGACCACACAAAACAGCATTACCTCCTGGACCTGAGGACCACAAGCAGAGACAAAGCCAACCTCTGCTTCCTGCAGAGAAAGATGGCGGCTCGCCTGCTGTTTCAGAGAAAACGCCACCCGACCTGCTCACACACAGGAATGGCTGGCTGCCATCTCCGACATGACGCATCACCCACATAACAATGTGTCTCCTTTGGAGCTTATGCCCCCATGAAGTAAGCAGGTCAAATGAAATCTCCTGTGACAGGACGAACAGGGAGGCAGAGTAACCTGTGCAAAGTCACGTGGGACCTGGAGGGGAACCCAGGTGTCCCGACTCCTGGTCCGGTTCCCTTTGCCACTAAGTAGAATCCTGACTCTTCTCTTGAGCTTTCCGCATCCAGATTATGTAACTGTGACCTCTGCCCCCAGCTTCACAGACAGCGTGCCACCATGGGCCAGGCTGTAGCAGTGGCTGCACAGGCCAGAAGGGTGTCAGTGGGCCCCTAGGCCAGTGCAGAGCTTCCTGCTGAACGCCTGCCAGCACCTTTCCCAGCCTTTTGTACAACGGCTCCCAACACAGAGCGGGCAGACAGATGGGCTGCCTAAGCAGACCACCCCGGTAGTGACGCACTCGCCCAGCCTGACCGGCCCCTGCACCAGGCTCCGACCTCATGGGGCCATGCTGGGCAGGAGGCAGTGCCTTCCTGGGAAAGGGGTGTGGGGACCAGGCTGGGAGGCCAGGGTACCACTCTAAGCCCAGGGGACCTAGCTTCTAGTCCTGGCTCCAGTCTGCTTGAGGAGCAACATGGGCAAATTACTGTCTTCATCCAAGGGCCCTGAATCTGGTATCCATGGACCCCCCGGGAGGGGCTTCAGGGTTGCCTGCAAACCCCTGAATTTTAAGTGGCACTTGGTATGTTAGGAGGTCCACGGCTTTGACAGAGACACAGGCCCCACTGCCCTGGCCCTGGGCTTCATGTTCTGTACATTCTGTACAATGAGGGGGCTTGGCCAAGTGACTACAGACATTGTGAGGTGCCAGGGAAGACATCTCTGCTGCCACTCACACCAAGATGTCGGCAATCAGAAGTGACAGAACAGGATCTGTCAGCCAGTCCAATTCCATCTTAGAGCGCAGTCGGTCAAATTAGCAGGCATGAAAACAGGCGTTCAAAAAAGTTCTCAAACTTCCTTCTACTATAAAGGGGACTGAAGGAGGCCAGAGCAGTACCTGGGGCCGTCAGAGCTGGGCTTCTAATTCTGGTTGCCGTCACCCTGAACACCTGCACTGGCTGCGAGCCTGCACCCTTGTCTCAAGGTAAAAGGGCTGCCCTTGGCCAGGCTCCCGAGACCAAGCAAGGGCCTGGCAGACACCGGCAGGCCCCCAGCAGCATCAACTCCTGCGATACGGAGGAGTGAAGTTCTTAGCAGAACTTAGCTAGTCCAGGTGGCAGGACCCACACCGTCTAAGAATATCCCTCTCCAGGCCCCGCTCCACGGTCCTCCTCCGTCAGGCCCTCCTTCAGCTGCCCACAGACAATTCCAACACCGTAGTCGACTCATAAAGTGCTGTGCAAAGAGACGGCAGGGCCAAGGCTGGCAAGGGGGACGTCTTGGCACTGACCATTGTGAGTGACAGTGGCACTGGGTGGCACCTCGCTCAGGCTGGCAGTGACCCCCCTGGGCCTAGGACAGAAGGCGGCAAAGGGAGGGACATCCAAGGAGGGGATGAGGAGGCAGGATGGGACAGGGAAGGAAAGCAAGGCCACAAGCCCCACTGGGCGTGTGAGGCTGGCCTAGGGGGCTGCAGAGTGAGGAGCAAGTACGGGGACAGGGAACCTCAGGGGCTCGGGGACCTAGTTGGAAAGTTTCATAGAAGCCAACAAAGGACATCGCGGCCCAGCGTATGCCTTTCGGCCCGTCTGCGCTAGCCCGTCTTCACCTGCCATCTCCCTCCCACACGTGGGAACGCGCCGCACAGCCTCAGAGACAGACAGGAGAACAGTGGGGCCCACCTGCCACGAGGCAGGAGCCTGCGGAGAAGGAACCGACGGGAGGAGCAGGGCTTGGCTGCAGGCAGCAAGGGCCTCCCCCACTCGGGCTTCTGGCCCACCCTGAGACCCTGCCGGACTCGCGTCCATTTCTCACTTATCCACCCCCCGAGTCACGGCCGCCTGCCGCACGCTGGCTCCTACGCATGCCCTGAACGCCACGGTGTGCCTCCATTCCAGGGGCACAAACTGGAGACCCACGCCCCTCACACCAGGGCTCAGAGACCTCGGGACTCCCCCACAAGAGGCTCGAGGCCCTGGGGTCTGGCCCAGCCCACTTCTCCCGCCTGGCCGGGGCCCTACCTTCACTACCTCCAGCCCCCTCCCGCCTGCCCCCTCCTGCTGACCTTCCGAGTCTCACAGCCTCTATGAAACCCCCGGACGGAGAACAGAACCCAGGGGTTCAAAGTTGCACAGATGGGGCAGGCGTCCCGGCGGCTCCCCTGGGCAGCGCCTGCACACCGGCCCTGCCCCCACTCTGTGCGGGGCGCTCGCCGGCCTCACCTCCCACTTAACGCTGGGACGGTCTATCGTTTTTTTTTTTTTTTTTTTTTTGTTGAGACAGAGTCTCACTTTGTTGCCCAGGCTAGAGTGAGTGCCGTGGCGTCAGCTTAGCTCACAGCAACCTCAGACTCCTCGGCTTAAGCGATCCTACTGCCTCAGCCTCCCGAGTAGCTGGGACTACAGGCATGCGCCACCATGCCCGGCTAATTTTTTCTATATTGATTTTTAGTTGTCCATATAATGTCTTTCTATTTTTAGTAGAGACGGGGTCTCGCTCAGGCTGGTCTCGAACTCCTGACCTTGAGCGATCCACCCGCCTCGGCCTCCCAGAGTGCTAGGATTACAGGCGTGAGCCACCGCGCCCGGCCGGTCTATCGTTTTTATGGCTTTATGTGCCTTGTTTTCCCAGATGGACCATAAAGTTCCCTAAAACATCTACATTATTTGCTTTTCTGATTTCACATCCATTCACAGTAGGAAATGGAGAAAATCCATTACACTCCAAGAAGAAAATGAAGGCACCTCGCATCTTCCCAAGATGCCCACAGAAAACGCCTGGCTCACTCGCCGTACCTCCTATACACAGGTGTTTTCTTTTTCAAAAATTAAGATCGTATTCCATGAACTTTTGTGTCTCGCTTTTCTTCAATCAACACTACAAGGTGAACATTTCCCCACATCAGAAATTCTTTAAAAACTTGTTTTTTGCCAGGCCCAGCGGCTCAAGTCTGTAGTCCCAGCTACTCGAGGGGCTGGGACAGGAGGATTGCTGAGACTAGGAGTTTGACACCAGCCTGCCCAACATACGAGACCCCAAATCTAAACAAACCAAACACTATGCATGTATTTTTAGAGACAGAATCTCTCTCTGTTGCTGAAGTACAGTGGTGTGATCATAGCTCACTGCAGCCTTGAACTCCTGGGCCCAAGCGATACTCTCGCCTTGGCCTCTCTAGGAGCTGGGACTACAAGTGCACATCACCACACCCAGCTAATTTTTAAAATTTTTTGTAGAGATAGGGTCTTGCTGTGTTGCTCAGGCTGCTGAACTCCTGTCCTCAGGTAATCCTCCCACCTTGGCCTCCCAAAGTGCTGGGATTACAGGTGTGAGCCACTGCGCTCAGCCAGCCAAAACATGTATTTAACGTCTGCTGTGGCACTCCAGCATCAGGACCACTATTGGTTATTTAATCAATACTTCTGTGAGGAAGGGAGGTCAAGCTGAGTCTTGAGATACCAAGGTCTGCACTGGCATACTTGGAGCTACACATTTGCCAACCACTAATTACCTTCCTTCCATGCTGATTAAATGCATTTCCTCCCTTCTCCCAAGAAAGCTCATTTCCTGTGGACAAGATTTGTGGTGCGAATGGAACTGGCTATGAAGCAGGAGCCAGTGCGGCGGGCTGGCCGGCAGATGTGTGAGCCACAGTCCCCTGCCTGTCCCCCTGGGTCTGGTGTCAGTCCCATCAGCCTAGGGAGCATGTGGCAGCCCCCACTGCCCTGGGCCTTCCAGATTAAAGGCCCTTTCTGCCTGCAGGCAAGAGAGTACGGACAAAGCTCGCCCTGCAGTGCCGGCTGGTGGGGCCCAGTCACCCCGTCAGAGGAGGAAGAGCCCAGTGTAAGAGGATGTGGCGTCTCAACAAGACAGGACCCAGGAGGTCTTCAACTTTCGGAAGGGCTTAACTGTGTTCTGTGTGGTCCCAAAAGCTAAACCTGGGACCAAAGACAGAAGCCACAAAGAAGCAGATTTTGACTCCCACATAAAGAATGGAGAAAAGGGAGGGGAGAGGCAAAAACCCACCTAATGGGTACAACGAACACTATCTGGGTCATGGGCACACCTGTAGCCATGACTTGAGCATTACAAAAGCGATCCATATAACCAAAAACATTTGTACCCCTCAATTATTTTGAAATTAAAAAAAAAAAAAAAAACAAGCTTGAAATGAGCCGGAGCAATGCAAGGAATGTGCTCAGCGAACCCCTCGTCACTTAACAATACCATGACAGAAAATATCCGGAAGGGATTCAGACAGAAAGGACGATTAGACCATATGACGGTAAAGTCCCTTGCACCCTGGGAGAGAGCTGTGTGGCACCCACAGGTGTCCTGCACGCCTCTCCAGCAGCTCACAGGACCCTGTCACAGGGAAATCCCGCCGCAGCACCTTGCCTGTGGAACAGCCTCACTCTCTAGATGTTCCAAACACATCCCACGCCTGGCTTCCTGGGAATTACTTGTGCATCTTGTAGAAGAGTCTCCAGGGCATTTCAGAACCCAGGGAAACATTTGTAGCCTATTGAAAACCAAACCACATGGGGATACACTGTAGCTGATGTGATATAAATTATACCTCATGCAACAACGGAATGTTTCAATAACAAAAATGCTCCCCTTCATGTGTTTTCTTCTTTTCTGGAACATAATTAGACTCACAGCACATCTGGCCATTCACGTGCAATTACCCAACATGCCGTGCAGGCCACTCTCGGTATTTGAAGTGACATGCTCAGCTGTGGTGTACTCAGCATTCCTCCTCACACAGACCACACCTGCCGGCCACCAGCCATAACGGAGAAAGCCCCCGGAAGGACTGAGTTGCTGGCATCCCTCGATGGGGGTCCTTCCAGTGCAGGAACAGACGCCCTGTGCCGTGTGTGGACTTTTGGCCCACGGCCACACTTCCCCAAATGCCCACACTGCGCTCTGGTCTGGGAGCCCAGGCAGTGGCAGTTCAACAGTTCTAGGCCGCCTTGGGGCTACTCGAGGGGTGGGAACCTTACCCTTTCCAAAATCAGCAGGAGGGGTGAGAAGTCAAGAGCTCAGCCTCTAGAGCATCAGCATCCAGAGAGGCGGAGAGTCTGTGGTCCAAGACCACCTACCTGCCGACCTGGTGGCCGGTCTGATGAAGGGGTGAGCTAAGAGCCAGAGGCCGCCCTGGATCCCGCCTGCCGCCCGAGCTCCCACCTCCACCCTGGGTGTGTCCTCCTTCCCCAAGGAATGTGGTGAGTCAGGGGTTAGGTCACAAGAACCATAAATAAACTCAGTTTAACTTTTAAAAAGAAAGAAAAATAAATTACTATTTTAAAACTTGAGATTTTTTTCAAGCTGAAAAATAACTGCCCCAAGGCTAGCTTTGGAAGAGCGGTTTGCTGCAGAAGTCACTGTCTGCCCTGGAGACGGAGCTGGCCCTAGGGGAGGTGGGTTATCGCAGCCAGCGTCCCTCCTGGCAGCCTCAGGCCAGTCACAGGGCAGGCTGCAGACACAGTCGTCAGTGGGAAACCCACGGAGCCCCCATGGGGAACACAGGACGGGCAATGGCAGCTCTGAGCTGACTCTGACCCCTGCCCCCAACCGACACGCAGAGCGAGATGGGCACAGGTTAGGGAGATCCGCTTCAGAGAGAGCGGCGACCCAGCATCCACTCAGGCCCGCGTGCCCGGGGACTACGAGAGCAGGAAACAGCCCTTCAGGACACGAGGAGGAGCAGGGCGGGCAGGGACGGCTAGATGAACCCAAACCTCACTTCCATGAGGACGCGAGTAAGAAGGTGACCTAAAGCACACAGGTGGCTCCATCTGCTCCCTGTGCAGCACTGTGGTCAAGCATGACCCCGAAACCCAAAGCACCAGATGCACTTTCCACCCTGCCAGCCACTGGCCGTGTGACCCAAGCAAGCCACTTAACCACGCTGACCTCATTTCCTTCGTCTGGAAAATGGAGATGATAACATTAGCACACACCTCAGGGCTGCTGGGAGGATTCAACGAGCGAATTCCTACAAGCCACTGAGAACGGCGCCCAGCACGCAGTGAGCACTAGTAAGTGCCAGCTATCGTGGGTGTCACCGCAACGTCAAACGCCTGTTCCTAGGGTGCCCGTCTGGCTGTGAGGTGAGCCGAGGCCCTTGGCTCAGCCACTGCTTGGATGTGCTGCCACCGCCCAGCCCAAACGTACGCAAGGTCTCCCGGAGAGAGACAGTGACAGGCATCCTGCTCTGAGTCACTTTCTGGAATGACAGAGGGAACACTGGATCCTAAGCCCAGGGTCCTAGCTGGGTCTCTACTCCACAGAGAGCCAGAGGAAAGACACCTTAGTTTTTCTTTTTCTTTCTTTCTTTTTTTAACCCCTGGCATTTTGCAAGAGAATACAGAAAATCGACCAAGGCCAGGTGCGGTGGCTCACCCCTGTAATCCCAGCACTTTGGGACGCTAAGGCGGGAGGATCACTTGAGGCCAGGAGTTCAAGACCTGCCTGGGCAACACAGTGAGATCCCCATGTCTACAAATAAAAAAGAAAAGCAACCAATCCCAAACCACCAACTCAGCCTCTCTGGGCCATCTCAGAGGCCATGAGTATACGGGGCTGTGCAGCTCTGGCCTCCACCCCAGGCACTTGGCCTTGGCTGGGCAGGGAAGAGGCCTTTGCCAGAGACAAGGCTCCCTGCTTCAGTGACAACTCATTTGAATACAAAGTTCTGGGAAATAAAGGAAACTCCTGGCATCTAGCCTTAATTGGATATGGAGTCACAACAGGGCACCTGGTGTCCTTGCCACCAAAACTCCTGGAGTCTGGCTCAGAACAAGCTGTCCTCATGCCTCACTGTACAGCACAGGGTCTGAGGCTCGAGAGGGAGACCAGAGAGGGGCAGAGGTCTGACTCAGGGCCCTCCTTCCCAGGGTGCAGACCTCTCCCTCCAGAACCGTTTCAGGGCAGAGGGAGAGCGAGGCAGGGTTTGGAAAGGCACACAACGCTCCACTGACTCCCCGGTATCTGCGTGACCTCAGTTAGCTCTTCCCTGGGACTCGAGTGTACGTACTGTTGCAAACTCCGGCGGACCAGAGGGAGGCCAGGGAGGGACACTTCCGCTGAGCAGCGCCCAGCTGCCGAGGAGGCCCGCAGACACTTACCAGGAAGCGGACATCGTCAAAGCCATTCAGAAGCAACTTGCTCTCATATTGCTGCAGCCCAATCGACTCCAGCCACTCCCCCACGCTCTGCTCCAGCGTCCGCGAACCTGACGAGAGAGGAATCGGCAGACGCTTGAAAAGGGAAAAACCATTAAGGCGGTAGCAGCGGCACTCAGAGGAGGACAGATGGCATTGCCACATCATAGTCATTACCATAAAGCAGCCAAACTATATACAAGAGACCAGAGAGCAGCGGACACGCAGCTCCTCTTCCGTGTACAGGCCAAGGACAGGACTGCCTGGTGCTGTCCACTCACGGCCCAGCCTCGGTGGCTGCCGCCCACTCACACCCCCTCGGTCTGAGCTGCTCCAGGGCCACGGCGGCACATGCACGACCTCTGCCCACTGGTCGGGGGGAAGCCAACCCCCAACAGTCTCTGGGTCAACTCCTCATCAGCGTTCACACTGAGGTATTTTGGAAAGTCTGTCCCCACAGGCGCTAAAGGGGGCCGGGGGGGTGCCTAAGCGCCTGCAAGGCCCGCCGCTCCTCTCCTCCATGCAACGTCGGGAGCCCTGCGGGCCGTGGCGAGGGGCAGCTCTGCGACCTTGCAGCACACACCGGTCAGGAGAGAGCACACATCTCCATGCAGCTGAGGGACACAGGCACACACCGAGGACTCCGGGAAGGAAGCAGTGGCGGCTGTTCACAGGGCCCCAGCACATGCAACACAAGCAGCACAGAACACGGCAGGCGGAGAAAAGAGACTTTTACTTGTTTTCCCCCAGCAGTCCCGGAATAGGCAAACCATGGCCACGGGCCCTTTGTGCTCAGAGGCTCAAGACAGCAAGGAGCGAAGTGGGGAGCATGGGCCAGAGCTCGGGGGTCGGGCTCAGCTGTGGCTCTGCTGGGCCGGCAGTATCGCATTCCGCCGGGCTGCGTGGCCAGCGGGCCAGGGGCCCCGTCCACGGCTAGACCGTGGCGGCCGGCGAGCGCGGCGTCTCCAGGGCCGGCGTGCTGTCGGAAGCGTGGTCTTCCCAGCCCTGGCTGGTGTTCGGGGGCTGGGCGTGCATTTTTCTCTTCTGATAGTGGCCGCTTCTGTGACTTGCCTGCCTCCTCAGGGGGGAAGCAGGCAGGCAGACTCAGTTCTTGGCTAAAGAAGACAAAATCCAGCCAGACAACAGAGAAAGGAAGTGGTCCCCTGTCAGCCGAGCTGCAGCAGCTTGAGTCTGTTCACATTCGGCGCGGTGCTCCTTGGCTGAGGGACAAAGACAGCAACAGTCTTCCCAGCGCTCCACGTCTCGACGTTCTCCTCTCAGGATGAGTGGGGAAGGGGGTCATTCTTCTGCTATGCTCCTCGGTCGGGACAGGGATCGTGGTGATTGCAGGGAGGACAAAAGTTCAGCTCTTCCTGGCAGACCTTGGACGTTCTAAACTGAATGCCTTAAACCCCACCTACTTAGCCGGTTCTCGTGGGCAACAACAGAAAAAAGAAGGAAAAAAGAGAAAGGCAGGAAAGAGAGGTGCAGGGAAAGGAAAAGAAGAACCAACTATAAAAACATCACCTCCAGTGAACTCTTGACACGGTGAGAGTCATTCTGCCGTTCCCAGGTACCTTCTGCCCCTCTGAGCAGGACAATGCCAACTTACTTGCTTATCTAAGAGACCCTGGTGCCCAACTGTGCCAGCCTCCACCCCTGTCCTCTGTCCTCTGCAGCACAGATGGTGGCCAGGGACGTGGGTGGCCTTCCGGATGGCACGCTGCAGCAGCGCTCCAAGGTGCCGAGTCTGGGGGATACATGCGCTCCCCTGCCCTTGAATGGGGACGTCTGCTCCAGGAGCCTAAGCAGCGGGCTCCTGTGCGCCCATGAAGTCAAGTGTCCCTGGCTGCTGATTCATTCCTGCTTGCAATCCCCCAGCCGGGCAGCTGGGATCCTCCCCGTCGCCGGTGGATGTGTGCGCTCACAGGGCTGCAGCAGAGTGCTTTGTCTAAAGGCTCCTGGGCTCCGCGCTGCCTGCTGCCGGCTCCACGGTCCTTGCTCACTCTCATGTCTGGCCCTCCCCTTCCTCCCCTCCCCACCCTCCCCCCTTCCAAGCTCAGGAAAATACATCACGGATCGGACATCACATCAGAGCAGAAGCTACTGCCGCTCTTGCTGCTGAGGGAGAAGGAGACAGCAGCTGTAGCATCAGAGCTAAATGACAGATTTCCCAATATCTGATGTTGGCTGATACAAATGCAAATGAAAGGTGGAGATGTGAAACTTTACCTCCAGCTCAAGAGGCTGGAAACAGCTTATCAGGAAGAATAGGGAGGGACCACCCCTATGGCTGTGGCCAACAGTTTCTAGGACAGCCAGGAGAAGGGAGAGAGGGCGCAGCCCACACAGGTAAGTGACCCCCACTCACCACTTCAGGAACAACCATGCTTCTCCATCACAAAAACAGGCAATGAAATGAGGCTGCTACACCTGCTGCTCCTTAGGTGGGCAGACCAAAAGACCTGGGACAGATTTCTCTTTGGGCCTGTTAGAGCCCAGGGGAGCACCATGCCCAGAGCCCGCATCTGAAGGATGAACGGACAAGGACAGGGGCGACCAGGACAAAATCCCAAGTACAGCTGCAGAGGGACTAACAAGGTAACGTGTGTACAGAGACAAAATCCAGGAACACGCGTCACTCTCTCAATTTGCTGGGAGATACCTGCACCCCACTAGGCTCCAGACGGGCACTGGCAGAGAGGGCTCAGTGTACAGGGGATCAAGCCCCAGAAGGATCCTGCATTTCACAGCTGGGCAACACCCAAAATGCGCTGGTTTTAGCAAAGAAAGCCAAGCAAGTTCTCACCTGCTTGACAGAGCGTGCCTTTCCTGAAAGGAGCCACAGTGGCCTGGCCAGCGGGAAGGCTCACCTTCCTGGACTCCTGAGAGTGGGAGGTGGCAGAAGGATGAGTTAGCTGTCAAAAAAATCTGTTGGGATTCAGGTAGCCAGATCCAGGGCTGGCAGCCCAGGGGCCCAGGGCCCCCAGACAGGACTGGGACTCCAATGCTGTGGTCTGGCCTTTTGTTGGAGACCCTCTGAAAACCAGTCGTGCTGACAAGATCAGGCTTGATGCAGGAGGGCCTGCTGGAGGGGGCTGCCAATCCCAGAGCCCAGGTCTTTTCTCCCCAGTTCTGAAATCCAAGGACAATCTGAACCCTGATATTGAGCCATCAAAATATACAGTGATTCTATTTTGGTCTGAGCTGAAGATGGTGTTCACTGAGGTCCTGGGGAAAGCCCCCTCCGGCCCACCAGACAGATTCACGGGCAGGTCTGAGCCCACCCTCTCCGTGCGTCGCGGCCTGGCAGTGGTACAGACGCCATGGGCTGGCGCTCTGCAGGACGGGAGGATGCACGCTCCGTTTAGGTGGCCCCTGCACGTGCGCTCTCCCGACTTTCCTAAGCCGAGGTATGGCGGATGGTTCGACAAAACGAATACTAAAACAAGACGGTGTGTTGGGGTCCAGAAACCCAGGGATATAGACAAACCACCTCTCGCCACTCATATGGGCTCATGAGGGGCAAAAACTGGGGGGTGGGACCACAGTGGCAAGGGAAGAGCTCAGTGTTAACACTTCCAAGGAGAAGGGCTCTTCCCAAGGTGCTGCCAATCCAAGGTGGAAGGGCCTGCTTCTGACTCAAAGCTCTCAAGCGCATGCAAGTGATGTTGGCTCCTGCTCTGTGGACATAGAGGGGGACAGGAAAGCAGAAAGTGGCCTCCACTGCACTGACTGCCATTGATCCCATCCCTGACTGTCCCCAAAGCACAGCTTTGAAAATGGCAACACTGTTTGTCTCAGTCCTGAACATCTACCCCCAAAAAGCACTTGGCCCTTGGAAGAAAGCCTGCGAACTGCAACAGAGTGTGAGATCACTCGACTGAGTACAAGCAGCTGCCTGGAAACAGATCCACAAACTCTTAGCCAGAAGAGCCCCCCTGCAGACTCCACCATAATCCAAGACTGGCAAGGACGGACCAAACCCAGCTCGGCCCACTCTGCTAGAACCAGGAAAACGCGGCTGCTGGACGGACACTGGCTCCAGGAACCAAGACTGAAGATCAGTGCGGGGAGAGCCATGGAGCAGAAGCCCCTGCTCTCTAGGTTTCTTGGTATGAGTAAGTAATGATTTCATGGGCATAAATGAGCTCAGCTACTATTTATTGAGCACCTCTTTAGTTCAAATATCTCAATGCAGTACTCACTCACAACAAACTTATGAGGTTGGTACTATTATCCAAAGGTTGTGGATGGAGAACTGGGGGGGCGAGGGGTAGTCAGACACATTAAGCAACTTGCCGAGACATGTACGTATCTAGAGCCAGGGTGTGAACCCAGGGTTGGGAGGCTCCAGAGCCTAGGCTCCCCACTCAGCCCATGGCCTCAGCAGCTCCTCTCTCCCCGATGTGCACACTCAAGGCCACCCGTCAGGCTTCCTGCCAGCGCCACAGAAGCCCACGGAGGAACTAGAGGTGCCACTTGGGGCTGACAGGTCAGTTCTGGATGGAGCCTCCCAAGTGAGCGAGGACTGTCTCCCCTTCAGCGCAGAGAGGCGTTTTCACAGTGAGGAGAGAAGCCGGCTCCCTCTGGGCTGCCTTTAGACTGGAAGCCAGGACTCCCTCAGTCGCCTGGGGGCAGGGGTGTGAGAGCTGCTCTGAGAGGCGCCCTAAGCACATCTCTTCATCTGAGAACGTAGCACAGTTCGATCCTATTCTCAGGGAAATCGGTTCAGACGGCCTCCCTGTTCCCCGTTTTAGAGGCAGACCTCACTCCGAGGGCTTAGAATGAAAAGAACGGGCAAAGTAGCAAGATACAGAGTACAACGGGTAGCAGCCAAGTTGATGGAGGAACAGACACAAGGAGAGAAGGGCAGAGTGGCTGGACGCGAGCTGGAAGTCTGCGGCCACGGCTCGAACCCAGCGCTCTGCCACTGCCGAGCGTCAGGCCAGCGAGAGCCACATCCTCACGAAAAGTTAGTGCCAGAGCCACCTCGGAAGCTGGGGGGACCAACATGGAGGCGCACTCCAATTTAAGCCAATCTGAGAATGCCTTACATTTATAAAAATAATGAATAAATGGTAATTGTTCATTTAAAAAAAATTTTCCTAATAGGCAGCCTAAAATTCAGTTGTAGACTTCCCCCTCAATATGTAAACGGAGTCATGGCTCTACAAGTGACAGCAAGGGGGGCCATCTAGATTTAGGAGATTCAGAGGCCGACCGCTCCCACCCTCTTGGCGCCAGGGGGACTCGAGCCAGAACGCGCCCGACGGCTGTGTTCCGCGGGAACGGCTGCCTGGTACAGTACCTGAGATCTTCTGCTGTTCCTGAGAAAAGTCAATCCCTTCTCCAATAGAACTCATGATTTTCTCAATCTGAAATGGAAGAAAGGAACAAAGAGGACAGGCAGTCAGGCTTGAGGTAAACGTTGGCAGCTCACCATGAGTGCCACTGAGGCTGACCTCCAGGTCTCCTTTAGAAGATTCCCAGGTCTAGCACCAACCTGTAAGGTTCCAGAATACCCTGCTGTTCAGATCTAGAAAAACCCTTCTCTGGCCCGAGCCCAGGAGTGAGATGGTGACAGTCCAGGCTTAGGGGCCAGAAATGCCAAAGAGCCTCTCTTTGAAGCCATGTCTATATCACTCCCCCAAGATCTGCTTCTCCAAGATCCAGCAGAGACTGGGGACAGGGTGCAGTAGCAGGCCAGACCTGGCCCATTTCCCTGGCCACACCAGAATCTAAATGCCATGCGAATAGAGACTTTTCGCCAGCTTTGTTGCATGCTATACCCTAAGTGCCTAGAGTAGCACCTGGCAAATCATAAGCACTCAACGGACAACTGAGGTTGCCTGTGAGGGCCATTTCGAGAGCTGAGACAAGCAGGGTGCCTACACACAGGAACCTCTTGGGAACCAAGGTGATGCCGGCACATGACCCTGAACGAAGACTTTTTGCTCCCTGGAGGCCAGCAGTCCTGGACGGAGCTCTACATTCAGGGGACGAGAGGGGCAGAGACACTCGCCCTCCCTCTGGACCACAGCAGAGAGCCAGTCTCCAAGCATCCAAATGCCGCCAGCACTACCCCCTGTATGGACCACCTGTCCCAGCCACCTGGCTTTGGTCACTCACTCTGGGCCAGAGCCAAGCCCCCCACTCCAGGAAACCTGGCCAGGGGCAGGGCCAGGCAGTGAGGAGGAGCCGCCTTCTCTCCCTCCCCTCCTCCCCCTTTTAGGGTTGCAGTGATAATGAGCTCATTCACTGCTCTTTTTCCAAAGAAATGAAAAGAGGACCTTTTGTACCAGGGCTTGGACACTGTTTCCTCTAAGTGCAAGTAAGGAGCGGAGGTTTGACAATCAGAAAAACAATCCTCCAGCCAGCCTTCCGCTGGCAGACAAAGCTGCACATCTGACACCCAGCAAAGAGCGCAGAGCAAGCACCACCTCTCCCCCTGCGGCCGGCAGCTAATTGCCTGGCCGGCAGCTAATTGCCTGTTACGTCTGAGAAACACAACTCTGACTGTGGGGCAAACTGTGGGTGGGTCTCTACTCAGAGGCCCCAACAGCCCAGCGACAGGCATCGGAAGCAGGGGGTGGGCAGCACCAGAGCAGGGCCGCACTGCCCCTTGAAGAAAATACCCCTCCCTCCCCTCCATGCACCCCTTTCTTTGGCCCCACCCTGTTCAACTGCCGCCTCCTTCAGCAAACAGCATGGTACAGGAGGGACTGGCCTAGACAGACAGGCGAGTACCCTCGCCCCACCCCCCAGGGCCTCCGTTTTAAATGCACAAAAATGGGGATAGATACACTGCCTCTTGTATAGGGTAATGTGGATTAAGGACAGCACATACATAAAGCATCTAGCTGAAGGCCTAGCTCACAGTAGATGCTCAATAAAAGGTTAGTTTGCTTTCTGTTTCCCTGTTGTCCTCTGAATGCTCCAGCCTAGTAAAATCTATCTTTAAGGTCTTAAAAATATTTTTATTTACATTTATTTTTTGAAAAGTAATACATCCACATGATTCGAAATTCAATAGATACAAAGGGTTATTCAGAGAAAAGTCTCCCTTACTCTTCTCCCGGTTGCCTAGTTCTTTTCTCTGGAGACAACCAGTGTAACAGGTTTCTCACGTATTCTTCTAGATCTATTCTACCCACATGCAGTGGGAGAATCACCGCCGCAAGCATGATTTATCCACCGTTCCACCTCCCGGACGTGGCTCATGGCAAACAGGCGACCTAATGGACGAATGAATGAAAGTGTAGCTTCTACTTATTTAGGGCCGGCAATGAAAAAGCTGTCCTCCAAGCCCTGCAGAGGGCCAAGGTGGAAAGGGCTGAAAGGGAGGGGTGACTCTAAGGTATCCTTTGAAATAAAGTCAGGTCATCTGCATTATATATTTCGTTATCATCACAATCACCTGACACCCCAGCTGGATGGTCCAATCAACATCCCCTGGCTGCGCAATTTGTGAAATTTTGCCAAAGGGCCTCTTGAAATCAGAGTGCGCAGAGGCAACACCCCTGCTGCCTCTCTGCTCCACTCCTTCCTGCTTGTCTGCCCGGGAGTCACCCTCTCGTTGGCCAGCAGAAGCCCAGGTTTCTGCGGTGGGCAGGTGTGGGACCAGCTGGGAAATGCTAACGGACACGCTCAGAATGATGCTCCCCAACCAGGAAGCATGTTTTACTGTTCTGTGAACTGCCATAGCTACAGCAGGCTGAGAGGATTCTAGTCCACAGTGAGCTCAGGGTAATCGGCAGTGTTGACATCTCGTAAGCCAGAACTCCTCCCTTAGCAATTGGAAGCTGCCTTGCTGGAAGCTCAGGCACAGGGGAGACGCGGCCGCGGCAGGGAAGAGGTCCCGTTTGGGCACTGCCTGGCAGGTCCCACCCCAGCACCGAGGCGGAGCCGCCTGGGGCTGTGGAGATGGGAGGAGCTGGGGCTCTTCCCGCCAGGCCTCACCCTCCTGGCCCAGAACCAGCAGGGAGGAAATACGATCACTTCAGTCTAGACAAAGAAGAGCGGTCAGACGCAGCAGGTATCGTTCTGATCTACACATTTGGTGCAGTTTAACCGTTTAGGCTTGAGTTAGAAAACAATCTGACTAGGCTGCTTTCCCAGAAACGCTCTGCATTTCAGGGGAAGACAGAGGCAGGTGGAATATAACCTAAGGGCACAGTTTAGTGTTCCCTGACGTTTTTAGAGAGAAATGGGAAAAGGCCATGCTTTAATAGTATACTTTTCACGAACTGACAGAGAATCTAAGGTCAGGACTTGACAATTATCGCCATAATGGACTCCTATATTCAAAAAAGACTTGGAAATGTTCCATTTTCAGAAAGTATTCAGGATGAGTCTAATTGGACTCCCCTACCCCAGGCTGTATAAAACATATTCCCCATACGGCTGAAAACAAAAACAAAAACAGACTCTAGAGATACTTCTGCTCTGGCCATCTGACATCTGCTTTTTCGACCCCAGGACCCTGGCTGCCCACGGGCTGGCACAGGAGGTAGGGTTGGTTCTGCACGTGGAGAGGCCTCCCTGCTCTACGGCCAGGCTGCTGAGCCACGCGGATGACACCAGTCTTCTCAATGAAGACGAGTCGTCGAGGGAGGGGGAAGAAAACCTACTCCAAGTGTTGATGGGTCTTCTGTGTGCCAGACAGTGTGCTAGGCCTAGGCAGTCTGCAGAGAGACCACTAGCTTCTGTGCAACTTGGCTCCAGGGCCCGTGGGAAACTTCGCTTCCAGGAGGTGGAACAAGTTAGAAGCAAAGGTTGTGTTTAGGGCTCTCATTTGGGGCCCCATGTGGAAGAGGATGGGAAAGGAATCACCTTCTTCCTGCTTTCCTTTGGTATGAATGGGACCACGAGGGGCGATGCCTCTGCAATCCTCCAACAACTGAGTTGGCTCCTGACAACAGACATTCCTGAAGCGGGAGGATCGCGTGAGCTCAGGAGTTTGAGACCAGCCTGAGCAAGAGTGAGACCCTGTCTCTATAAAAATAGAAAAATTACTTGGGCATCATGGTGCACACCTGTAATCCCAGCTACTCAGGAGGCCTCTACTCCCTTTCTGCTGCCTGAGGAGGCGTCTGTGCCCTAGGATTTCCGCACCAGTTGGAAAACAGACAGCAGTCCCCTGGGGCCTGGCCCATAGGGCTGGAGACACCGTCTACCTCTCCTCCTTCACTCCCAATGCTTGTTACCTTAGCGGTCCAGAAACAACACACTCTGCTTTGCACTGTTACTTCCCTGATTAACTGTTTTATCGTGTGTCCCTGAGACATTATACAATCATTACAGCTAAGGACCCTGTTTCACACTGTGCTTCTTTTAGATCCCAGCCAGTGCTTTGTACAGAGCTGGCACACTGGAGGGATTTGGCGACAAATAGTAACAGCTACCATCTATTAAATGCCCATGCCGGGCCAGTCACGAATACACTAATCACTTTCACACTAACAGAGGAAAAGGGAAGGACAGCCAACGCTCTCACTACTTCTGGACCAGTGTGGATGCTCTAGCTCTCCTTCCCTCCTCATTTTCATCTTTCTCCAACCTCCCTGGGCTGTTGGCACAGAGCTGTTGCTCCCCCAAAGCACTTCACACTTGTCAACGGACAAGAACCCAAACTCTAAAATAATTTAAAGAGGTTTATTCTGGTCCTGAGACCATGGGCCACAGAGCCACGCCCAAGAAACCTTGAGCAAGTGGTCTCGCAGTAGCTGGGTTACAGTTTGGTTTATGCATTTCAGGGAGACAGGAATTACAAGTCAAGCCATAAATCAATACATGGAAGGTGTACATTGGTTTGGTCCTAAAAGGCGGGACATCTCAAAGCAGGGGATTACAGGTTATGGAGGGTTTAAAGATTCTTTGATTCATGAGTGGTTAAAGAAATGAAGCTTCGTCTAAAGGCTTGGAATGTTTTAAATTAAGATAAGGAAATCTGTTAATCAGAGACAAGGCACCTGACATGTACCCAGACTGAGGCGATCTGTTCAGGACACTGATGATGTGCAGGCGTGGTTTAAGGTTTGTCTTGCACAGCCTTAGGTCTCCTAATGAGTTCAAAAGACATCTCCAAGAAGGGAAGGAGCATGACAAGACACGTCTGACTTCTCTTCTCATAGCCAGCAACTCAGCTTTAGGGCATTTCTGAGGTCCCCTTAGCCAAGGGGGGGGTCCATTCAGTTAGCTGGGGGGCCTAAGATTTTATGTACGTTTACACACTTCAAAACTACCAGCCAGCCCCTTCTCTAAGCAATCTTGCAGAGCCTCAACTTACTGCCAGGCAAACATATTGTCCCATTTTTCAGCGGGGAAACTAAAGCTCTACTCCATGGGCACTGCCCACTGATGGCGCTGTCTTCACTTTTGGCAAGTGCCATCGGCAGCTCAGCCTGCTTCCTGCTGCAGGGGCACTAAGTGGCAGACCCTCTCCTCTGGCTGGACGGCCTTGCTCGGACAGAGCTCCGCACTCCCAGAGCACAGGGCTGAGAAACCGAGCCTTCACCCCCGCAGCCTCACCAGATGCTCGGCGCCCTCCCATCAGGTGACTGCTGACGTCAAAACTGATTCCTTGAGCTGTGCTAGGCGCCCTAAAGACTGCTGACAGCTGCACTCGCAGGCCCAGAAACCACATAAGAATTCATCACCATCTCTGTCCTCTGCCTCTCGGCCCAGAGTGGGCTTTGATTCCACATCTGAAAAAGGGTCACCGACCAGGGCCTGGGTAATTTTTTCCCTTCTCCTCCCAGACCGAATTGCACAAGGCCTCAGAAAAAACAAAGATGGATTGAAGTAAATTATTTGTCCTGATTTTCTAACCTTGTCAACCGCCTTTGCAGGAGGGAGGCAGGACGGGTGGGGGAGGGGAATGAATCTTCTCTGCCAAAGCCCGGGCTGTCCTCCCCAAGGCACAGCAGACATGGCAGCTCCGCTAACAGTGAGGAACTGCTTTCCACAGAGCAGGCTGTCGCCTCTGCTCTCGCTGCCTCATCACAGGGGCACTCAGACTGTTACCATGTTTACTGTTGTCCCCTCAGTCCCTTCACATTTGTCACCTTCCTTCTCAATCCCCCTTTCCCTACTAGGCTAAGAGACAAGAGAACTGTTTTGTTTAAAAGGTGCTTTGTCCTTTACTGACAAAGGTGCCGGTCAAACCCTGTCCTTTGTGTTTGCCCAGGCTAGACTGGTGGAGAGAGGAAGATGAGGATGCCTGGCTTCTGCAGTCTAACTCTCTCGCTCCCCTTGGCCCTCCTCACTTTTGCCTCCCCCACACCTCTCCGTGACACTGGGTCTTCATCGCCAAAGCACCTGACACCCACAGTGTTACTAGCTAGCCCTTTTCCTGACCCAAAGGTCGGGACTTGCGCCCCAAACCTGCAACTTGACAGAAAGGAAATACACAGACATGCCATGAGTATGACAGAAGGGAAATGCGTGGAAACAATACTTGCTGAGTGACCTCCTCACACCGGAACAGCCTATCATAGAGGCAATCTTTTACTCAAAGCCCCAAGAAACTGCTGAAAGAAGGAAAAAGTTGGGAGACCTAGATTCCAATTACCTTTATTACTGCTTGCCACATAACTCTGGGTTATGTGCCAAGTACTGGCTTTAATAAGTGGGACAAGAATCTAAAAGATTAATGAGGATGACGTATCTGGGTTCTGGTCCAATGTACGCAGTCTACTTTCCTTCGAGGAGGGGAAGGCATGGGAGGGGCAGGTGCAGGACGCTCGGAAAGGCTGCGGTTATCTGAAAGGCCGGGTAACCTGTCTTTCGGTCCTTCCTGCACCACCACCAGCCTTCAAGTCGCCTGCCCTCGGTCTAGCCCTTTCACAGCGTGACTTGCATTACAGTGCACTGCAGCGGCAGGCTGGCTAGTGATAAAACCAGCCCCAAGAACACACCCTAGACTCACACGGAGAATCAATTTCCTCGGCAGGGTGGCCAGGGAAAGGGGTCCTACAGCCATCAGCTCCTCAGATTCTACAGGGGAATACCTGTCTTGTAACATCAGCGCAGTCAGATGTAGAATTTTGAGCATCAAATTACATACGCTTAAGATGTAAAAAAAAAAAAAAAAAATTATATATACTTAATACAAATACATTATCAGGATCCATCAGTTGCCTTGAGATTTCCTGTACTTTGCCACTCCTAATTACCTCTGAACTTGTATAATAAGATAGGAAGAAGATGGATAAATGAAGTTGGTAAAGTCCCCAAACTTCATTTTAAGGCACTAGTTGAAATCTCTCAGAGAAGACTTACACAGAAAGAGCACATACTGCATTGATTCCATTTATATGAAGTTCTAGAACAGGCACAACTAATCTATAGTGGAAAAATACCAGAAGAGAGGGTGCCAGGGGAGGGGGCTAGGTGTGGACTGATGAAGAAGGGCATGAGAGAACTTTCTGGGATGATGGCAACATTCTGTATCCTGGGAATTTGGGTTACACAAATACATGTATTTGTCAAAACTCATGGAATGGCAGACTTAAGATTTATGCATCTCACTTTGTATAAATTTTATCTTCCCTCTCCTCAAAAACCTATATACAAATATTAAACTCTAGTTAATGACACATACGTACACTGCAGCGTTTGGGAATAAAATGTACTGACGTCTGCAACTTAACTTGGAAATGCGTCAAAAAATAACATGGATTGCTGGGTGGACTGAGGGTGGACAGATGGATACAGAGACGAAGCCAGTACAGCAGAATGCTAACTACAGAATGTAGGCCCTATGTCATGGATACACAGGCAATCACTGTTCATGTCTTTCAGGTTTTCTGTACTTTGAAAATTCCCAGAATCAAATGCTGGAAAAAAAAAAATCTCAGGATCAAATCTTTTAGAGAATAACAAATTGTTTAAGATCAATACTGGTTTGAGTTTCACTTGTCATGAACTCTGCTCCACATGCTAATAAGCAAAGACATGCCTGACAGGCCAAGAAAACAGAGAAAGGCGTGTGGGACAGCTGACTTCCCCGCCACTCCCTGTCACAAGCTCCCTGGGTGGAGGGCTCTCAGCACAGCTCTGTGCCGTGGTCTGGCTTTCTCTGCTCTGGGGCCCAGGCCAACTCCAGCCCAACAGTCCGAACTCAATTTTCAGTGCTCCCAATGACGAAGAGACCCTGGAACACTGGCTCTTATTAATCAGACTCAAAAGAAATGGATCCCCACGTCAGCCAGTTACTTTAGCATGGCAAGCAGCACATTAGAATACTTAGCTAGTAGAGTACGTTTATATGCTCTAATGGCTGAAATCAATTATAGTAGGAAACAAAACACACCCTCAAAATACTGTATGTAGTATTTTGTAGAAGTATAGGTGTGTAGATTGTGTTGAAAGCTTATTCATCTTTCCTGAAAACTGAATTCAGGCACTAATAGCAAGGTACTCTCACTCCCACTCCGACCCTCTCCTTGGAAAGCACTGTTGGTAGTCACCAATGTTGAAACTCTGGCCTTGCAGGGCTGTTAGGTTCCGGGTTTCTTTCAGTGCAGTCCTCACTGCACTGAACATCAGCTGACTGTTCTCCCGGTGACCCAGTTCTTCCTCACAACCACCCTGAGGGGGAGCTAGCATTCTTCCCACTTTAAAGAGAAAACCAAAGTCATGGCCATAGTCACAGCTAACGATCTGTGGCCATTGCCCAATTCACTATCTACCTAATTCATGGCGTCCAGCTTGTTTCAGCCTAGCTTCTGCTCTATTAAAGCTCAGGGTAGAATTTCAAATATGTTGGACTGAGAACACTGGAGAGGCAGTGTGTAAGGGTGGAAAGAATGAGGATTTCTGAATTGAAAAACCTGGCCAGGAGTGGTGGCTGATACCTGTAATCCCAGCACTTTGGGAGGCTGAGGTGGGAGGATTGCTTGAGCCCAGGAATTGGAGGCTGCAGTGAGTGATGATCACACCACTGCACTCCACCCTGAGTGACAGAGCAAGATCCTGTCTCTTAAAAAAGAAAAATGAAAACCCAAAACCCCCCACAACAACCCCATGTTCAAATTCTGGTTCTGCTACTTAATTAGTTGTGGAAACTTGGACAAGTCACTTAACTTTGCTGACTTTCAATTTCCTCTTTTATAAAGTGTGAAAAAGTCCTTCATTCATGGGATCATTGTTATGGGAAAATGATTTGACTTATCTTCTTTAAGCATCAGTCTCCTCAAAGGCAAAACACAGAAACCAACACAGGACTGCTGTGAAGATCTGAGACTGTACAGAAGTCTGATTGCAGTCGTCAGTTTCCAGATGGTGCTCTAATGAGCAGTTAATTTATTACGACTAAAGTTCGAGCAAACTGTGCCCTGCCTAAAAGACACACGGTCTTCATGCAATTCATTCATTCCCTGAATGACATCATCCTAGAAGACAAGGTTCTTGCTGCTGTAAGCACAGATGGTGAGATCTGTTCCTCTTCCAAAGGCAATGACTGCACATGTTGCTGGGAGATTTTAGTCCCTGCTATTTCCCAGGGCCATAGCAGAAGGTACTAAGAAGTCTTCTCAAATTAAGTCCTTAGAAAAACAGGGTTGAGCTTAATAGTCATTTACTTTTCACTCTGTACTGCAACCCGCCTGGCCAGATGCAAACCTTGCTTATACTAGGAAACATCTGCAGTCCTTGTAAAACTACAGATGCACACAACCCAACTCCCTTTCAGTTTATAGAGATTAGAAAGGGCTTGCACTCAGGATTCACATTCATCTGGTTCCAAGGTAAACAGAATTCTACCTAAAAAACAAGTTAATCAAAACCCAGGTTTCTTTTTTTTTGTGTGTGTGTGTGTGTGTGTGTGTGTGTGTATGTGTTTTTTTTTTTTAAAGGTAAACCAGAGGGAAAGGGCTTCCTTCTGGCAGAAAATGTTTAAAACATGGTGTGTGAACAATGGCTCACTTCCTGGACACTCAGCTGGAGGCGGCTTCTCCATTCAGGACAAAATGTTTCATGTGAGGGAGGTGCCTTTCTGCAGGGCAGCTCTTGGAGCCGGAACCTGGAGGAACTAAGACAACACAGAAGGGAGGCGAGGGCGCAGGGGTGAGGACTGGAGGCCTTGGTGCTGTCGCCATCCCTCACACTTCAGAGAGAGCTGGCGCCCACAGGGCAGCGTTGGCAGGTGGTGAAATATGCAGAGTTTGTGGAATCAGCTGGCAGCCGACCGTGAGCAAGGTAGCTAGGTGCGTGCAGCCCGCAGCCTCAGCTTGGTCATCTGTAACAGGGATAACAACACCTGGCTTGCAAGTCTGTTAATGACCTCCACTTAACTATCCTGCCAGTTAGCCAACTGCATGCCGTCTACTCCCGCAGTGGATGACACCAACGCGCTCAGGTCCACAGACGCTCACAGCCACGGCACAGGACGCCCTCGCACGCCCGTGCCTTTCTGCTCCCACCTGCCCAGTGCTGTCCTTACCAAGAATCAGCTGGGATCGTTCCCAGAACTGCTTAGGATGGTTATATTTGTTGATGAAAATAGAAAATTTAAACATTACATAAATGATGAAACAAATGCAAAAGAGCTATTTCTGTGACCAAGTAGATTTTCTGGAGAGATGCAATCATGAGGTCATTTTTAAAAATGTGCTCTTGAATTAAGTGTGGCTGGAGAAATAACTTGTAAAAAATTCTGAAAGAATTCTATACTCAGATTGCTTCACAAGTGGCTAAATTCTGGCTTTCCTTTTACGAAACCAACTGGAAACTTTAGTCAACGGTGTTTTCTGGATGTGGTTCGTGTAACAAAAAGAGGACAGGGAACTCAGAATGAGCAGGTCCACACTGAAAGAAAAGGCCCTGGCGCCACAGCGAAAGACTGGGATGCGCATATATCCAGTTGGAGTAAATTAAAATGTTTGTATTCCTTTTAAAAATGACTTCCTCCTTTGACAGGGTTTTGTAATTAACCAAACAACCCCATCCCAAGTGGCCAGGTGAGAGGCTTCTGCTGGCACAGCGGACCTGCGGACAGCCCCTGCGGGGAGCTGGTGGCGGCACCTGGTGAACGAGACAGCTGCTGTGACCGCTGTTACCAGTACTACAGCTGCTCCACAGAACTTCGCAGACCACCAGCATTATCAAATAAGTCTGAAATCCCAAAGACACAGAACCCCTGTCTGGCTGCTTTTTCCTAAGAAGCGTCTCCGCTAAGGGCTGGCGAACAATCCTAGGTGACTCCCGGATGCTTTCAGTCCCGCCCTCTTCCCCATCACAGTTCCTGTTAGAACAATGCCTCACGCTTCTGCTGACTGCTGCCTCCACCCAGGGCCGAGCCGCAGGGCTGTGTGATCTCCAGGTCACAGACCACGGGCTTTAGCGAGCCACCGGCGCTTACGGTCTGTCCACTCAGAGGCCACCTCCTTACGCAAGGCAACTTCCAGCTTCCATTCAACTGCATACAGCAGGCGGCGAACAGGAACTGCCCTCAGCCCACCCAGTTCTCAAGCTGGGGGCACAGAGTCAGGTCGCTAAGTTAACCTAGACCCTCCCGCCAAACACGGTCCTCCTACCCACCCTGGCAGACCGTGGGGCAGAGAGGCAAAAGCAACTGAAGCTCGAGGGCTCCAAGGTCCTCCAAAAGAAAATGTCTGAGCTAGGAACTAATGTGTATACGGCCCCACCTGCAACCCCATCAGGGAGTACAAAAAATTATGGAAATAACATCCTTATGTCCCCAAATATAATCGTGGAGGGTAAGATACATGGAAATGCTCTGCAGGAATGACAGGTACATAGAAGACAGTTATTTTCAGGGTAAGAAAGCAGAGCTAAGGAGTACGGACAGGACTGCACTTGGGACGCCTGAGCCTGGCTGGAGGCCTGATGGTGACTCCACTTATTCCCCACCCTCCGAGCCACACTGCCGCTGCTCCTGGGGAGCTCAAGCTCGGGCCTGCCAGGCCCGTGCCTCCTCTGCAGCCGCCTAACTCCTCCCCCTGCAATGCCTTCCAGGACCCGTTCAGGTACCTGTGCTCTTCCATGGTGTGTGTGGTCTAAGAAAGTTTTCAGAGTCAGAGCAAAGCTTTGCCCTGGTTTGTCCCCTTGGCAGAATGCATAACCTGCCTAACCCTCGTCTGTAAAGCAGAATGCTAATGCCCACTTTACAGGATGCTATGGGGATTACATGCAATGACACCAGGCAGGGTGGTGGCACGCAGCAAGCACCTGATGGGCGCAGGTGCCATGTCAGCACCCTCTGTGGACTGGCTGCATCGAAGGCCTCTGCTTCAGAACTCCTGCAGCAGAGGCAGGCGGGCTGCACCGCACACACATGAGCTCCGAGGATGGGTCCTAGTCCTTCGACGTGCGTGCACGCCTCTTCAGCTTCTTCTGTAGTTCCCACTCTGCTCCTACCAGGCACTGCGCACTAGGTGGGCGTAGTTGATACCCAGCGGAAAAACACACAAAGACTTTTTAAAGTGGTCACACCCTAACTGATTCTTAGGGAGGGGGATGTTTAGGACATACATCTTTCTTGGATCTGAGATTTTTTTTCCGAAGAGGAAATGAGAGCGGGAAAGTGGTGGCTCCGTCGGCAAACGTGTGGCATCTTTCCACCTAAAATTTCCCCAATTGCACCCTCACTGCCTCACTGCTAAGTTCCTGTGTCAACATCTCTTATATTGGCCTCATGCTAACCTCAACCAGAAGGACTTTAAAAAAATGAAATGCACTTTGGGAGGCTGAGGTGGGAGAATTGCTTGAGGCCAGGAGTTCAAGACCAGCCTGGGCAAAAAAGCGAGACTCTGTTTCTACAAAAAATAGAAAAATGAGCTGGGCATGGTGGCGTGTGCCCATAATCCTAGCTACTCAGAAGACTGAGGTGGAAGGATCATTTGAGCCCAGGAGTTTGAGGTTACAGTGAGCCATGATTGCACCACTGCACTCTAGCCTGGGCAACAGAATCAGACCCCATCTGGGAAAAAAATATAAATAAAAAGAAAGAAAGGCCGGCGCGGTGGCTCACGCCTGTAATCCTAAGCACTCTGGGAGGCCGAGGCGGGTGGATCGCTCAAGGTCAGGAGTTCGAGACCAGCCTGAGCAAGAGCGAGACCCCGTCTCTACTAAAAATAGAAAGAAATTATCTGGCCAACTAAAATATATATAGAAAAAATTAGCCGGGCATGGTGGCGCATGCCTGTAGTCCCAGCTACTCGGGAGGCTGAGGTGGTACGATCGCTTGAGCCCAGGAGTTTGAGGTTGCTGTGAGCTAGGCTGACGCCACGGCACTCACTCTAGCCCGGGCAACAAAGCAAGACTCTGTCTCAAAAAAAAAAAAAAAGAAAGAAAGAAAGAAAGAAAGAAAGAAATGTTTCTTAAATTCCAAAGAACATATTTTTATAATACTGTGATTTCCATAACAATAAATGACCCATCCCCGTACCAACCACCCGGTTTAAGAAATAGAATATGCCCTTCCTGGCATCACCCTCCCCTCTTCCCTGCTCCAAGGCCACCACCATACTGAATTAACTGTTGTTCTCTTGCTTTTTTTTAATTTACGTCATCTACGTCAATATTCCTAAACAATACAAGTTCCCATCTTTTTTTCCTAGGTAAAGTGGACAGGAGCACAACCTGATGTCCCCGAGGCAGTCCAATAGGTTCTGGGACACAAGCTCAGAGAAAGGGACTCCGTTTAGCTGGTGACAAACTGGGAGACCATAGAAAGACCCAGCATCTGAAGAAACAGTGGTGCTGGTAAACAGAAAGCAACAAGCCCTGGCTTCTGGTTGGGCTGGCAGTGTGAGGACTCCCGAGAAAACCCATTCCCTACATGGGCAGCAACACGCAACAGCTGGGAGTAAACGTCATGTCACTATACAACCACTTGGGATAACTAGAAAGAACACAGCCTTTTCAAAATAGGCTCAGTGAAGACTGCCCGCCTAGGAAAGGCCCTGTGGACTTACACTCTTGGGTTTATTGGCAGGGGAGTCTTGCAAGTTGCAGTTATGGAGTACATGAGTTTTCTCAGGAAAGACATCAAGAAAAGTGGCATGCAGGGAGAGGAAAGGCAAAAAAGATGGCCACACGACCCTCTCCACTCTGTGAGACCTTTGCATTGGGAGACCCCTGGGCCACCCACCCTTCAAAGAATCACCTCCAGCGTCAGCCTGCACGAAGAATCCAGGGCAACCACAACCTACCGGTCTCAGCTATTTCGTAAGCATTGCTCCCTGCCAAGAACTATTCTCTAGGGGCTTTGTATGTATGCCTGAGGGGTAGGGCCCTTCAGAAAAGGAGTGGGAGCTACAGCCTCAAGACCCACCTACAGAGATGGGTCAGAGGAGCCACGGAAGGATCTAGTTTATTAATGTTTGACTAAAACCCAGGACAACTATTTTAACATTTCTCATAACTTTTTAACATCCCCATTGTCGGCTATTTATTGGCTATTTTCTGTAAACCTCTCAATTTCCCATTTTTGTTTTAACAAGCAATAAAATCTTAAGTGGGGACTGTGTGCCTATTTCAGATATAGCAAAACTGGGGAGACACTGGAAAGCCTTGTTCCTCCCCACCGAGTTCTGGGCTAAGAGGAAAGAGGGAGGACAGAGCACGGACAGGCGGCACCAACAGGGGCACCAATCCCTGAGGTCTATGGGAGAGAAGAAGGGCTGAAGGGGAAGCTTACTGGGACCCCAGAGTCCCTGGCAAAAGGTCAGGGGTCCCAGCCTGGGCTTCCCGGCTCCACTGTTAACTGGGGTACAGGAACCTCGTCTTCTAAGATTCTACCTCTTGTAGAATCAAATGCTTGAGCAATAGTTAACTGCTGTAGAGAGAGCGTAAATTCAGTCTGCAGGAAGTGATCAACAAGGGACTTGTTTTTCTCAAACATCTTTGGGCTCAGGCTATGTGTGTCTGTGTGCGTACATGCATCAGAATCTCAAATATGCTCCTACACAGTTGGAAATAAACAGGATGGCTCTAGTCAAAACTGTGAAGTACAAAACCTCTAACCTTTTTTTCCCCCTTTGCTCCCCGAAGTGGGAATAAGTGAGAACAGCTGGTACAGGGACCAACAAACTCAGTCCTTGGGCTCTCACCACCACGCCAGTGGAAACAGAGGACAGGAGGACGAGGGCCCAGGAGGCAGAAAGCTGCAGATTCAGCAAGCAGAGACCTTAGCTATCACCCACATGAATCGCTCAGCTTCGCAGGTGAGGACACTAAGGCCCGCAGAGGTTAAATAATTTAACCGAGGTAACAAGACTGGCAATGCAGGGCCGAAACCTTGCTTATTGCCTCTGCCCAGACTTCCCACTGATTTTGCAACTGGGGAAGTGGCAGAACACGGAACAGCCCTTGGTGAAGATACCTGCTATGCACTGAATTGTGTTCCCAGATTCCTGTGCTGAAGCCCAGCCCTCCAATGCGAAAGCGTCTGGAGAGGGGGCCTTTGAGAGGTAACTGGGGTGAGATGAAGACATGAGGTAGGCTTTGTAAGAACAGACAGAGGGACAGCTGGCTCTCTGCCACGTGAGGACACAGTGAGAGGCAGCTTTCTACAGCCCGCAGACAAACTGGCTGGCAGCGTGATCCGGGACTTCTCAGCTGCCACAGTTATGAGAAATGAATCTCTGCTGTTCAAGCCACCCGGTCTATGGCATTTTGTTACAGCACCTGAGCTGACTAATACAACGCTTTAGCTTCCAGAGCGCTGAACCCTGAAGGAAAAGGACCTGAGGAAAATCAAGCTTGCTCACTCTCCCCTCTCCACATCCCCGGGAGAGACACACGCTTGCCTCCTTCCGGGGAACGGCGTCTCTGCAGAGCACTGCACTGCCCCCTCCCACGGGAGACACACGGCAGCGGGCCCCAAACTGGGCAAGTCTGTGGGCCATTTATTCCCCGTCATTGGGAGGAATGGGAATGTTATAAGGTTGTGAACTTTTCATCATGTCAGATAAAGACTTTAAAATTAACATGATGGGTGGTAGTCGGATCTTTGTGATGACAGAATAGTTCTAAATCTCGATTGTGGTGGCGATTACATGAACATGATAAAAATGCACAGAACCACAAACACACACACACACACACACACACACACACCTGGTGAAATGGGAATAAGGTTCTGTGGACTGTTCCAATGTCAGTTTCCTGGCTTCGATATCGTCCTAGAGTTATGTGAAATATTGCCATTGGCAGCAACTGGGTGAAGGGTACTGATTAAAGGACCTCTCTGTGCTGTTTCTATAACTTCCTGTGGATCTATAAGTATTTCAAAACAAAAAATTTGAATAAAGAAAAAAATATTTAGAAATTAACATGAACACTATCCCTTTGTTTTATAAAAGAAAGGACAACTAAAGTATCAATATACAAAAGGGAAAGGATGAACAGAATCAGAATAAAGGCAGCTGACAACCAACCACCACCAGCACCACAACAGTCCTCACTGTCCTTAATTTTCTCCTTCTAGCGTGGACCAGTCAAAACTGTGTGAAGATGATCTCGGTAAGAACGCAACATCCCAGCCTCCCCAGCAGGGCAAGCAGACACTGTGCGGTGGCCGCACCCAGAGGGAGGCCTGGGTAAAGCTCCCTTTCTTCCCAGCCCCTGGTCGCTTCTGACAGTTCTCTGCTGCCTAGAGAGACTGGAAAACAGCAGTGGGACAGGATGAGAGTGGGGGTTGGAGCTGGAGGAAGCGGCAAACTCGTAAGAAATTTAAGTTTTGCTTCTGCCTCTTACCAGTGACCAGTGACCAGTGTCTAGAACTCTCTGCTTTCCTCTGTTCCTCCACCAGAGCCAAGAGACCCGAAGCCAGCCATCTATACGCCCCAGGTTTTTTCATTCACTCCATCTGTCCTCCCCCAGGCCCGACTGAGACCCAGAGCCTATTCCCACGGCGCCCTCTCCCTGTCTCCTGCCACCATCCTTGGCAGCTGCTCTCGGATCCCGAGTGCTTGCCTGCCCACATCCCCTCCAGAACAGGGACCTTAGGGGCAAGCCCTTCCTGTGCCAAGACAGCAGTGGTGCTCCTCAAAGACCCTGGCACAGGGGACAGTGCACATAAGAATGCCTGAGAAGCCTCAGCCTGAGACCACTGATGGGGGGTAGAGCAGACGCTGTCAGTGCCTGTCTATGTGCTCTTGGTACTCATTTCCAAGACCACCGATCTGCCAGTTTCCATCCAGCACCTGCGACTCTCTGAGCAGTTTCTCTGGCCACCAGAGCCCTCTAGGCCTGTACACTGGGTAGAATGGAAGTGGGAATAGAAGGGGATTAATGTCCTGCCCCTGCGCCCACTAGGGGAGCAGCTCTCATCCACACTGAGTGAAAGTGGTAGATAAACAGCCCTGCTCCCTCGACCCTAAGTAACTTTGAGTCTCCCAGCAGGTCTGAGCCCCAGGGCCCAACTAGTAACCTGCTTGATAACAAACCCTTCATTGGTTTCCTTCCTTTCATTCTCACTCCCCCACTCCCCTATCAGTGCTTCCTTGGATGGCACTCCAAATAAAATTATTTGCATTCAAATCCTGCTTTTGAGGGAACTTAACCTAAGATAGGTGGTCACAGGAAACCCCCAACAATTGGGAAATTAGACCCAGAATTTCAAATATGGATGAGTGTATCTCCGTTGAGTGTCTGAAGAATGTACATCTCTGTAATGAGAAAAATCACCAACAGTAAGGCCGCTAGCAGATACTAGAAAGCTAATAGGGGAAAAAACTATAAAAATTTCATTTGCCTGGGTAATACCCATTATAGTCATTTATATGAACCACTTTTCATTTGCTTAATTACTACTGGCACAATAACTACTACGTATATATTAAATGTGTCAGATAAAACTTGCATTAAATTTTATTTGATTGCTAGTGTTACGCAACCCTACGCTCGGTTCCTGTGTGTTCATAACTGGGTGCTCACACTGCATAGTCTGTTCATGAGTAGAGGGAACACCGTTGGGACTTAGTGCTCCGAGCTTGCATGACAATCACCAGGAGAGCTTGTTAAAACATGGCTGGGCCCTGGCCCCAGAGTTTCTAATTCAGGAAGCCTGGAGGAGGAGGAGGAGGGGAGAATTTGCATTTCTAACAAGTTCCCAGGGGAAGGTGATGCTGCCATTCTGCAATCACACTTTGAGAACCACTGCTTGAAAGTACCATAGGCCATGCCTGGTGGCTCACACCTATAATCCTAGCACTCTGGGAGGCTGAGGCGAGAGGATCACCTGAGCTCAGGAGTTTGAGACCAGCCTGAGCAAAAGTGAGACCCCCGTCTCTACAAAAAATAGAAAAAATTAGCCAGGCGTGGCGGCACCTGTAGTCCCGGCTACCCGGGAGGCTGAGGCAGGAGGATTGCTTGAGCCCAGGAGTTTGAGGTTGCTGTGAGCTAGGCTGACACCATGGCACTCTAGCCCAGGTGACAGAGTGAGACTCTGCCTCTAAATAAATAAATAAAGTACTATAAATAAGAGAAAGGGAGAACTACAGGGTTAAACTTTCCAGTTGGCATTAGCAACACGAAGGTTAACCGCCTGTGTATTGTTTCAAGAAAAGAAGTGGAATCTTCTAAGACTCTAGATCAGTCACCGAACCAAACCAGATTCGGTATGCTGACAGTTTAAACCAAAAAAGGTATAAACTCGGTCACTCTGTTACTCAAACAAATCCCAAGAGACCTGGGTTTGCTCATTTATTCAACAAGCAGGTATCGAGCACCCAGTCTGTGCCAAAGATGTTGCTAGGCGACAGAGCTCTGGGTGCTGTCAAAGGTGGTCACGTATTCTATGGGCCTCAATTTCCTAAACTATAAAGGAGAGAACTCATATTTAGGAAACGTTCTGGCTCTGATGTTTTACAATGAAAATCAAAGTAGCATCACAGCTCAAAGCAAAAATATTCTGCCTGGCTGTGTGGGCAGCATGATGTCAAACGTGAGTAAGGTCCTAGAAGTCCCAACAGGCCAACTGTGAAGGGCAGGTGAAGCCCTGGCAGCGGTCCTGGCCCTGAGACCCTTCTGTCCGGGCAGAGTGCAATTTAATTCAATGAATTCCCCAATTAAAGGTGCTGCCAAGGTAAGTTAGTACTATGCCCAATACCAACCAAAGAATGTAAAAGCACCCAGCATGAAATCCATGTTCATAATTGGTACTCCCCTGATATATTACGACACTTAATCACTCCAACTGCTGAAGGGAAAACTAGAACCGCTCACTAGAATTATGGATGCTATGATAACCTCCTCAACTGGGGTTTCAAATGAACCTTGTGCTAACAGCTTCCCTGCTCTGAATGTAAAGCAGGAGGCGAGTGGAGAGAGGCGGGGCAGCCACCTGTGAAGGGCAGTCACTGATGACACTGCTCTGTGTTTCGGAGGGGCCCAAGCCGACCGGCACTGACCTTCCGGACTGCGCAGGGAACCTGCAGGAAACATTCGTTTGATTCTGTTTTACAGACAGACAAACTGATACCCGGGGTGACCAACAAATCAGCTTCGGAACTGAGAGGAGAAGCGAGGCTGTCTGATTTCTGACTGTCCCGGGCTGGCCCCTCCGATCAGCGTGCGGCCAGGCTTGAGGCACAACTCAGTTAAGGGACTCAGTGACAACAAACACCTGCCCCAGGACCCACACATCAGTGTGACGAGAGGGTTAAACGGGAGGAGACAGAGGCCAGCAATGGCGGTGTCAAGGAGGGACCAAGAGGCTGGGACACATTCACCCAGCCATAAGCTCAGCCTCCTGTATAACATCTTCTCAGTTTTACTTCATGATAAATAAAGCATATTGAGGAAACTCTTCTTGTTGGTCTAACACATAAAACTTAGGGGGAAACAGTAAAGCACACCATTCAGACAAGCACCCAGCCCCGACTTTCCGTCAGACTGCTGCTCTTAAGCCCCCTCGACATAGAGTTTAGGAGCCACCCAACCTCCCTCACGGAAGCCCCCTCCGAGAAGGAATTGTGTCCTTTAGCTCTGTGTCCTGCACCCAGCACCATGCCTGACACATAACTGGCACCTAGTAAATACCTGCTGATAAAGTAAAGTGCGGGTCCGCCAGCCTGGTCAGCCGCTGGCAGTGCGGCTGGGAGCGGGGCTCCGGGAGGCCAGCCAGCGCCTTTGTGCCCGTTACTCGGGCGAGACTGTTCCCAAGCCAACACTTTCCTCCTGCTCGCAGGGTAATGAGTCCCGCAGGCTTATTACCACCAGCGTCAAGTGAGCCGTTTCCTTCATTTGTTCTAAAACGCCTCCTTTAAGTTTTTGCGTCTGTGTTTTAGCTCAGGATGCCAGTTCTCAGGATCAAGACTGTGCTTAGCCTTCTGTGATGTCACAGGTATCAATCATTGCTCAGCTCAGGCTTCCTCTCTTTGGACTCACTTCTGTAGATTTGATTGCCTCTGACCAAGCTCACCTCAGATTTACGATGTTTCATTTCCTTTTTCTAGCTCAACACTGAAGAAATATAGACACAATTACCTTATTACACAAAAATTAGCAAATGATGCAATGATACTGGCCTCAGTAATAACAAGGCCACAAAGGCTTGGAAATGTATTTTAATTAATACAAGTGAGAGACATTGTCTAAACTAAAGCAAATAAAGGACACAGCACAAACTTGACAGAGGTACGTGGTGTTCCCCAAATGCAGACAGAACTTCCCACAGGCCTGGTCTGGACCCAATTCACTTGTTTCAGACACTCTGACTGATGTCAACGAGTGACCTACAGGTCGGCTTGTCCTCCCCAGTGCCACTTACTGTGTCCCTGAGAAACAGGGCTGGATGGGGCCAGGAACTGCAGGAAAGCTGGTCTGAAACCATTCACTTTCCAAATGTGTCTCGGGTTTGACTCCAGACAGAGAAACAAACATTCAGAGAGAAAAGAACCAAAACACTCAGTGTGATGTCAAAATAGAAACTACCCACAAAAGCTGATACACATTTGGCAACGGACCACTGCAGGGAAATAAACACAAGCATTCTGTTCCTTGGAAAAGAAAAAGCAAAACTAAGCACAAAAAGGAATACCAAGGTAGCAAATTAATACACGTCTGAGAAACTCACAGCAGACCGACACATCCAGGGTCCAGGGTGAGCCCCAGCATTGGTGGGTGTTCTTTGTGGAATGACAATGACGTTGCTTTGTGGAATGACAGACCAGAGGAACTGAGAGTGTTAACACTACTGATGACTTCAAATAAGGACCTTAGTGGAGCTCTCTCCCAGGAACGGGGCCTGATCCAGCCTGATCCAGCCTGCTCACATCCACCTGGGGCAGTGAACCCTTTGCAGAGCACAGAGAGACACGAATGCATCTCTGCATGAGGACCGATAGATTCGTTCTTCACTGCGATTAATCTCTGTTTCCATCCTCAAGGGTATGGGAGATTTTACATTGAAATCTTTGTCAGCAGTGAAACAAATGCATCCATCACCAAGCTCCAGTGTCAGAAACTGGCAGTTCTTGAGTTGTTGCCCAGGATGAAAAAAGGCCAAATCTGATTGACCCTTCAGGAGGAATTTAGCACAGAGAAACAGTGTTATCTGAACTGGAGCATGGCCAGACCTCTGGGGTAATGCCCCAACAGGGGAGACTCATCAAGGAACTTATTTCTGGATCAGCAGCAATACTTCTGATTTTCAAAAAAAGCGGGCTTTGGAAAATTTCCTCTTTAACCAAATTAATCCCACCAGCATCGTATGTCTGAGATGTTAACTCTGCTCTATCGAGTAAGTGCCTATAAAGCCCATAAATGGCTTTAAACACGTGGACCCAGCTGAGGATTTGTTTAGTTAAGTGTTTGCTCTGCTGCAGCAAGTCCTTCCGGGGACTCATGGGGACAGACGGAGCTACCTGGGCAGGAGCTGATAGTCTAACTGAAATATACCATATCTGGTTTGGTTCTTTTCTACTTTCAATCTAATTTAAAAGATTAGGGGCCAAGAACCGGCCA